>NC_071534.1:21935000-22560000 GCF_026979565.1 Vidua chalybeata | reverse complement strand
TTGATTGACCTGAGCAAAGCTTGTGTATCTCTAGGATAGAGACAATTGAATTGTCGTTCAGTAAAATGCCATGATGATTATATCATATCCTGTAGTTCAGAGATGCTTTCTTCAGTATATTGCCTTTAGTATTCAATAGGTAGCAGTGGGCTTAGTATTAATGTTGCCATAGTTAAAATACAGCCTTTATGTGACTGCAGGAATAGGTTCAGGAGTCACCACATTCTGTACTGCAAGTCAGACTTGAAGGCCTGATCCACTCCATCAGAGTGGATGATGAAAACTTAAATTAAATTAGTTGTCAGCATATTTTCGCTTTTTCATGTTGGGTGGATATCTAAAACTGGCACATGTAACAGCAGCATCCTTAAGAAGATGAGCAAGAAAGGTGGAAAACACAAACTTGTACATAAATGTCTTGGATTCAGTGTATGTGTGCAGCTGAGAGGAAGTGAAAAGCCACAGGGCACAAAGTGCCGCATCTTTGTAGGTGGTCCAGAGCTTCAGTATTCAGAGAGGCACATAGGTGGTTTTTTTGTTACTCATTTTCCTGTAGAAAAGTTTTAAGATTTCAGATGCATGGAGTACAGAGCTCTGGAAAATCCTCAGCAAAGGCAGGAGCAAGAGGATAATAGAATGGAGTCTAACTGGAATATTTTTGGCACTTCTCTAAATAATTAACAATGCTTAAGCTGAGCCATTTTGCTGAGCTGTTTTTGTCTCAGGTGCATTATATTAAATTCTGAGATTCAGGATGCCTCCCTCATCATCTACCACCCCATCAGTTCCAAGGAGGTTGTAAGAGGTGTATTGGGGTAAGGAAGGAAGGGAAAGGGGAGAGAAATAGAAAATCTGTTGTGTCCCAAGTTGTTTCCCTGCTGCTAGTTGTACCTGTAAAGCTTCCAACTTACCAGGCATAGAGAGATCCCAAAGAGGTAAACTAAATCTAATTCTCAGCTTGAGAAAGTATTTTTCCTGGGAAAAAAAATTCTAATGAGCAGCTGCTCCATCTTAGGCAGCTTGGAAACTTTGGGACCTGCCCTGAGGATAGTATTTGTGTATCCATATTCAGTGCTTTGACAGAAAAATGTCTTTTACCATGTGGGCAGGAGTCATCCCTTGGGTAAAAAGAAGAAATCTAAGAGAAATCCTTATTTTGTGGCTGTATCATACTAAAATGCAGCACATAGTAAAATCTTACTAGATCATTGAAGGTTTTAGATAAATATGTTGTCAAATAACTCCAGCAGCTAAAACAGATAGGAAAATAACAGCTCTGTGAGCCATCTAGCAATTGAAATGTATTGGAGATGTCCTCAGATGGCTAATCTGAAGATCTAATGGGCATGCTTTTAAATAAAGACATCAGAGGCTAACTAAGCCTTCAGGCATTAAAAACGGGGCAGAAATCTGTCCTCATTTGAGAGCCTACTGTTGAAAGGTGGTGCCAAGGAGTGAAATGCCAACCTGAAAGCTGGTTGCCTATAAGGATGGTGGTCAGGTTGCATGCAGGGACTTGGATGGATTGGCTGAATGAGAGTTTGTTGGTGGGTGGCAGGACCCCAAGAACCAGGATCCTGCCAAAACCTGTGTTCAGCATTGTGTAGGAAAGTGGTACCCAGTGTAAGTGATGTCTCCCAGAAAAAGCCCTGAGCTGAGCATCATTGCACAAGGCATGCATTGCATCTACCAAGCCCATCTCCCTTTGACAAACCTAATGCCCTGGTTCTGTGTTTCTTCAGCACAGTGTACATGAAGCTTCTCCTGACAAGGCTCCTGCCTTGGATTGTCTGAAAAGTCCTCATAAGCAGGAAGCCACATATGGCAGTGAGTGTCCTTGGTTGCTTATGATGGTGTGCTTTTTTTAGGTGTTGCTAGTATGCAAGGAGTGATTTTTGCTTTTTTTAGTCCAACATATTTGATAAACTTGGAAATGAGACTCCAAGAACAAATTTCTTTTTGACCGCTGTCAAGGACTTTCAATAGTGTGTTTATCACATCTGTACCAGCTCTTCAGAGAGCCTGAGAAATGATGGTTTGGGACGTTATCTCCTTTCCCAAGCCTCCTTTGCACTAAAGCAGTATTGTCTTGTTCCCTGGGGACAGCAAACAATGCAAGCAAGTGCTTGGAGCAGATGCTACTGCAAAGGTAACTGTGCTGTCACTCCTTTCACCTAGAAGTGTACTTGTGATTTTAGGATTACATTTGGGTGAAATGTTACTTGATGTTTATAAATACACCTACATGCTAAATTATTTTTCTTTTTTTTTTTTTTTTAATGTCCTCTAATATTAAACAGAGGGCAGACAGAGGTAGCTGAAAATTGCTCATATTATCTTGTGGTCAAAAAGAAATATCCTCAGATTCCATATTCCATGTTCATCAATGATGGTTTTCTAATCTTCTAAACAACCATTTTTAGTGGAAAAAACGAAGACACTGACATATGGATCTGGAAGCTAATGCAGTTCCAGGGCTTGCTGAGCTCCTGGCAGCCACCTCTGTCAGATAATTTCAGACCCACGCTTTCCCCCAGTGAGTTACTTCTCAGTCCTCTGGAGTCCCTGCCATTCTTCAGTTTAGGTAAGATGCTCTGTGACCTCAGGTAGTCATTAAGAAGTCAGTGGGTTTATATCGACTGGAAATCTTGTGGCAATTAAAATAGTGCTGGGAGAATGGGAAAATCGTAAGCACTTTATCTGGGGTGTCTACCTCCCATCATCATGACCTGACTGGAGATGGAAAACCAAGCTCTGTCTGCCTCACCTCTCTGTGCAAAGTGGGGATGTCACTTCCCTGAGTGGGAGCCTGGTTGATGTGCTTTGGGTCCTGATGCATGAGGATCTTCGAGTTGTTGTCTGTGTGTTTGATAAAACCTTGTTTGTATTCTTTCACCAATGATGTGTCAGTGTTTAGCACTAAACAAGCAGTGCATATATATTATGGGTTAACCATTTATGTGATAACAGATAGTTTGCCGTGTTTGCTGTGTTGAGCTTAAGCAGTACCAGCCAATGAGAGTTTTGAAGGCAAATCATGTTCCTTCAAACCTTCTGTGATCATTGTCCTTCTTCCTGTCCTTGCCCACAAGCAGGAGGAACTAGTGACATTTACCATTTCCCAGTCCAGGAATTTGTCATATACTCATAAGAATAGCTTGAGGAGTTATTTTAGGAGTCTACGTCCTTACACCCGCTAGACTATCTTTGCCATGTTTGGCAGAATTTGCATGTTTAGTTTGTTAAAGCTTAACATGGGAGATTCCCCAGGCTCTCTCAGCAAACCTGCCCAGGGTTATCTTTACCATTGGAAAAAACCCTAAAACGTAAATTAGATCTTCCTTGCTGCAGTTTGAGTCCGTAAGTTCTTGTTCTGCACACTGTCGTTGTGAAGAACAGATTGGGTTTTTTTCTATTTGTGCCAACCTTTGAGGTGTTTTCTGACCTCAGAGCAAATCTGATCACTCATCTCTCACAGGTCTGGACCTTTGATTATTCTTCTCCTCATCAAAGTGTTTCCTTTAGTTAGCTATCTTTTGTTCCATGTGCAGGTGGCACAGATTGGTTTTTTTTTTTTTTGGTAACACTAGTTTTTAGATATGTATGAGTTCTGTTTGGTTGACTGAAGTAGCTCTTGAGTCTTGAAAACTGTTTTTTATAGACTTGGTGCTATCAGTCAAGTTGCCATTCTATTAATTTCTCATGTCCTTATTTCACAGTCTTGCTGCCCTAAGAAATCAAGCTCTTCCTTTTGAAGGTCAAGGCTTCTAGGAATATTCTGATTACTTGTTTCCTTTTGAGATAAATGCTGTGTTTTCTTTCCAGTTACAGATGACAGCAGTTTATTAGCAAGTGCATCACAGTATTCATGCATAAAAATCATGGGCAGGTCAGGGGGAAGCAGTCTAAACCATAAAACATCACATGGTCCAGTAAACTCTGGATTCTCCTTCGAAGTCTATGGTAGTCAGATGTTACCTGACCTGTTCCCTGTAGTATTTACTTGAGTGATTGCTTTGCTTCCCAGCCCATTTGCACAGTCATTTCTGACCTCTCTTTGGCACTTTATAGTGTATTACCTGTGAGGTCTCTGCAAATTCTCCTTGTCATCAACTGAACTGTGAATCTGTGATGCAGCTAGAAAGTTTTTAGGAAGTGAAGAGTTTAAAACCACCCTTCTCATTGCTCCAAAAATCCTTCCCTTTTCTAAAGTAAATAAATGCTGTTTGTATTCTGTAGCTCTAAGCCCCTTTCCTGGAGAAACACTTCTCTTCATCCTCAGAGTTTCATCAGAAAAAAACCAGTTTTGGATATTTTGATTGTGATATGCCGGTTTGGGTGACTACTATTATTTAAATTCTTTGATGTTCAAAACAGACAACATGTGATAACTTTCATTAAATGAGATAGTAAAGCCCAGAGTATTTTGTGAGATAAGAATTTTTTTCTAAAGTGAATGTAGCCATTATTACAATTTTTTTCCCTATATTTTTTCTCTTTTGAGTGGAGGATGTTTTTACAATAAGCATACATTCAAGAATAATACCATGTGAAGAACACTGATATGTGTGTGGAGTTGCACTTAAATAATTTACCAGACTATGCGGGTTATAAATGACTCCCTGTCACTCTGAAAAGCCACGTTTCTACATTCTACAATAAAATTGTTCACAAGGTCACAGAACACTTGCAAATACAGGGTACAATTCATACAGAATGGCAGGTGAAGAAGGAGTAATAAATAATTGCAGGGTCTTTTCTTTGCCTTGGTGAGTTTGGAATTGGGACACAGCAGCTACCTGGCAAATATAAACTGAGCTAAAAATATTTGCATAAACAATTTGTTTCATGACCATGAATGCTGAACACACTGGGAACCTGTACAGCCTCTTTGAAGATCATCTGAAGCATATAAGGGTAAATATTTAGGTAAATAATGTACAGCCAGCAATTGGACAAGATTTAGGTTTGCTGCTCTAAGTGGCAAGTGCTTAAGTGTCCTTGTAATGTGCAGATGAAAAATCTTGACTTATTTATTGTACAAATTTTAAAAGAAGTGAGAAGGTTTGCTGAACCTTTAGGAAGTCTTGTAAATCTCCTGTAATAGGGGGCTTGTCTCGACACTTAAAAAAAAACAGCAGCATGTCCAGGTGCATTGATAGAGTGCTTTTATGAGGAATGAATTCTCCCTTGGCAGAAATGAGGGAAATTTACCTGGGCAGAGGAGGCATAGTGGTCTTCTTGCTTCCCTGTCAAGGCAGAGCTGATATAAGAAGTGACAACACAGTAAGCTTGGCTTTGCATTCTCTGACTTTGCTTTCCTAATTTGGCTACAGGTAGTGATATTTTGGTGCTAACAGAGGAGAGATGGGCCCTCCCAGACAAGTGTAGGTTCCCACTCCATCCTTGGGGGTACAGCTGAATTTTAAGCATGGTGGAAGTCTTAGTGTCTGACTTTCCTTGCGTATGGAGTGGGTGTAGAGTTGGAAGGAGCTCCACGCACATAGTGAGACTCAAAACCAGAAGCTGCTGATTGACAGGCAGCATTTATTGCAAACCTTGAAAATCTCTGTTATTTATCCTGATTTTTTTTTTTTTTTAAACCTAAAATTCTGCTCTGGGAAGCTGATGGCTTTCAAGAGCAGTCAATAGTAGATGCATTGGGTAGAGGGGTGTTTGTTTTTTAGGTGTGATGGGGATAAATAGATGGATATGAAGAAAGTTGTCTGTAGAGAAACTTCAAAGTTTTCCTTTGTCAGAAGCAAATCTAAAAGCTGGCACTGGAATTAATCAGTGATTTAAAAAAATTTTTTTTTTGCAGTTCTCATAAGCAGACTGTCTCTGGCATGCAAGAATGGCTTGGGTATTCTTTTGGAATGCTATTTTTGTTGTTGTTTGGGAATTACAGTTTTTGTACCTGTAACTCACTTCTAAATATGTAATTTCAAAGAATACCATGAATTTCTTTGCCTGTTGGTATTGCAGGATTGAAGAAGGATTGAACGTGAAGTTTTATTAACTGGAGCCCTAGCAATTTCAAAGATACCGGTTGTGCCAGAAGCTTTTCTGACAGGTCTTATTCATAATGGCCTGAATGTGTCCAAGACAGTGTGATCTATAGCTTTTAATCAGCTAATGGATTGAACCTCACAGTGAAACTTGGCTATATTCAGGCAATTTAGAACAGAAAGGATTTTGCATTTTCACAATTTTCAGTCAGGGACAAGTTTCTGAGGGAAGCAGCAGCATCATTCCTGGCCACTGGTGAATGACAAAGCAATGCTATAACACAGAATAAAAGGTTGTGTTTAGCTCAGCTTCACTGAAGCAATTGTAGTGGCCTTTGCCCTTGTCCTGGTTTAGGATTTTGGATCTTTATATGGTTGTGTTTTGGTCTAGCTATGGGTAAGAGCAAGTACGGCAGAACAGAGGGAGATTACCACAATTAAGGGATAGATTTCCACTGTAAAGTTTTATAATCTGTGCTTTTCTCCTGGACTGAAAGCTTAAACAGATGAAAAAAAGGCCATGTGGAGAAATAGGCAGTGATTGGGGTTGCCACATTTTGTTCTGGTGCTGCAGCGCCAGGGAAAATGTGCTATCAGGGAAGTCCAGCTGTGGGAGAAGAGGGAATGCAGGAGGCATGGCCAGGAATGGCACCATGGTGTTCATGTGGAGTATGGGCCCCCTGAGACCACTCAGGCAGATACACAAATACACATGATGTCTGAAGCAATACACTGGAGTCTGTACAAGTCCCCTTGTTAGAACTTCTTCTTCATGTCTGAGAGCTCTTCATGTTAGCGAGGTTGCATGTTTCCATATTTAGTCCTTCTGTCAACCCTCTTCTTTTGTCTTTTTATTCAAACTTCCAAGACCAGGGAAAAGAAAAAGTTAAAATAGCAAAGAAAAGGAAAATCAGACAGGTTGATTTAGGTCTTGAGGAGTAGGAGTTGCTAAGAGGTAGAGAGGAGAAGTCATTCTGCTTTAAGCAAAGTCAGAAGATGAAAATTGTCCTGTGAATATGAATTCACTGACTTTAACAGGTATTTGATGAAGGTCCCAAGCTCTGTGCCAGTAGTCACAAGGTAAGATGAACCTTTCTCCTTTTCCCCTTGCTGATCTCCCCTTCTTTCAAAAAAATAAGAAGGATACTGACCTCAGTATTGGCCATCACTGGTGCAGGTGATGCCCTGGGTGCAGGTGATGCCCTGGGTGCAGGTGATGCTGTTTGCAGCAGCACTTGGGTGTAGAGTGAAGCTGGCTTGCCCACTCTTCCCAATTCTGTGCCTGTAGGGTAAAACCTTCCCTTTAAACCATCTCAGATTTCTTAAATGTTAAGTGTGATACTCAAACCTGACATTGCACAATATTTTGGGGGTAGGTTTGTTTCTTTGTTAAAAAAAGGCAGGAGAGAAGAAGTTGTATTCCTTGATAATACTTTTTTTTTTTTTTTTTTTGAGGAGAAGTTCATAAGTCCCTGCAGAGTGGGGTGCTGAGATGATTGTTACAAACACAGACTATCCTGGGTCATGGGAATGGTATGGTGTTGCTGGTCTTCCTGGGAGTGTCCCAATGCCTCCCCTTTCTGCCAGGAGCAAGGTGGCTCTGTGCAGGAATCTTTGTGAGGATATCCCTCTCCCAACCCATCACCATGTGCAAAGCAGGACTGAAGGTGCTGGAGAGCTGTGGCAGAGGTGAAGGAAGAGGAATGGGTTCCCAGGGTCTCCCCTCTACTCAGGTGGGCTGTGGCAGCACAGAAGAGTCCCTGGGATGAAAGAGCTTTGGAGACAGGGCTGACCCACTCCCAGCTCTGCCCCCCACACCCCTCCATTTTGGCAGGGTGATGCAGGAGAAGGGCTTGGTGGAGAGCTGCAGTGGTGCAGAACCTCCTTGTCCCTGTCCCACTGTTGCACTGGGATGGGTACATGAGCGGGTATTACACAGGATTGTTTTACAAGCTGTTACTGTTCAAGCTGGAACATGCTTGAGCCCTTAATTAGAATGCTCTAGTTAGGGGCTGTCTGCGTAGAAGCAGCCCCGTTTTCCCACATTAGAAAGGCTCATACTTGAGCTTTCAGGGAACCACCCAGAAAGACTGATTTTAAAGTGTCGTGGAGAAACTCGTCTTCATAGAGCATTGTCTGTGGGCCAAGGTAATCTGTGCTTCAGGACTGGCCCTGCAAGCAGCAGGGCTGTACTGAGCCTCCTGTACTATACGGAGAGGCTTTTTGAAATGATGGGTGGAGAAGGAAAAAGAGCAGGAATGAAGTTATGTTCCACACGGGGCAGGAGTGAATCACAGCCCACCTTTGTTGCTGCTGTGACTGAGCGTTTGCCTGGCCCAGGGGGTATGTGACAGTGAAGTCACTGCATCTGAGGTATAGATAAAATGGGAAGGGAAAGAGAGTAGTGGGTGGTGGGGAGAAGATGCTATTTCATGGTGTTGCAAATGGGAGATCCATGACCAGTGAGAGTACCCGTATCACACTCAAAATCTGCAGCAGATCCGACATGAACCTCCTCTGCTTTCTGCAAAATCAGTCTGTAGAGGAGAAGCAGTGTTTGATGAAGTGGCTCTTCGATTTTAAGTGAGAGTGAGCAACAGTCTTTTATGGAGAAATTAAAAAATTGTCCGATATCAAATTCTCTTGAGTGGAATGGATGTATTGCTCATTTTGATGTGCTTCCATGGGAATAAGGTCCATTGCTGTTGGTGGAATTAGTGATCAGTACTGATCTCCAGCTTGATATGGCACAGGGTGGAGTGACCTGTTCACATCGCTTCTTCTGGGATAACTGCTATACCTGGGCTGTCTAGGCACTGTTTTCATAGTAGGCCATATGTGGAAAAAGTTCTGAATATGTTTTGATTTTAGCTTATTAAACAGAAACAGCGCATAAGAAGCTCTGCGGAGTTTGGCGGTGCTGGAATTAGATTGTGCCTGGGGAACCTCTGCTGACAGGGAAGTAGTTGAGGACCAGCTCACACCTTGGGTCCAAGGAAGCCTGTTTGTCCCCGCAGTGAGGGGATGCCAGGGGTGGGGCCAAGCACAGCCACAGGCTGAGCCCAGTGTCCTATGGGTTAGAGTGCAGCAGGTTTGGGTGGAGCCAGCCTGCTAAAATCCCACACTGTGAGCTGCCAGAGCTGCTGCACTCACACCACCTCAAGAGTAAAGGCCTGTCTGGGCCCACAGCTGCTCCCAGCATGCAGGCTCCAGCTCCTTGTTTGTAATTAGGAGGTTTCCCAACATCCTCTTGCTGGATTCTTCCTAGCTCTGTGCGCTTCTTGGTGAGGAAGTAACTTCCCTAGAGAACCAAGGAACAACCTTGTACTGGAGCAGAGCGGGATGGAGGGCTGCAAAAAGCTACATGGGTGCAGGCAGAGCCTAGAAAATGTGTTGCTGGCCCTTTGGCAGTGTGTTAAAAGCCTGATCATCCATCAGGAGCAGGATGCACTGAGGCTGTTGCACAGGGGATGCCTGTGCTGCCTGTCTATCTGTCTGTCATCTCTGTGCTGCAGGCAGATAGATGGACAGTGAACCCTCATCCCTCAGGTGTAGCAGTTCTCTCTTTGTGCATGCCACCTAGGAGAGATCACACTGGCAGGTGCCCCAAGGTGTATATCAAAGGGATTGCTCTTTTATAGGGTTTTCTGCAAATGGAAATTTCGGCAGACCTCTCTCATGGCTGGTCTCTGTTGGCTCCAGCTGTCCCCTCACCATAGTCTTCAAGGGATGGTGTGCTGGGGAGGTGACATAAAATCCAGTACTGTGGGAAGTTAGCAGGGGTGGGATTTGTGCCAGGGTCAAGGGATAGCTGGACTTTTCTTTACCACTCATTTAACACCAGGTGCTTTCCCTGGTCGAGATAAATGAACTCTAGATGTATCTTTCCCAGCTCTATTTTTTGCATATGGAGGCCTCATTATTATCCTTGAGCAGCTGTGTTTGTGTGCATGTGGTTTGCTGACCATCTGTCAGCATGGCTGGGTTTGGGGGCACGAGGGAGGGGTTTTAGGTGGATTTTTGTGATCATTTCAGGTCACAGGTAGGTAACCCCCAGCATTTTTAATGGAAAGATGGTGCCTGAAATATCTGCATGGAAGCTGAGTTGCAGGATCAGGGAGTGCTGGGGAAACCTCCAGGGAATCCCAGGAAAGCACCATGGGTGGTGAGCAGAATTGAATGGCATGTCCCTTTGGATACGGGTAAGGTTGGACTTGAGTCGATGGTTGTAGGGTGATCCAAGATTGCCTGTTCAATGTTCAGCACAAACACCACCAGGATTTGTCCCATTTAAGTTTAGGCACTTGATCACAGCTTTGGAAGGAGGATGTGAATTTCCTATCACCAGCTCTGTGAGAAGCAGCAGGGTTCAAGCCTGTATCTGGAAATGGTTTTATCCAGCCTTTGTCCTGCCATGGAGAGTCTCTTCCTCAGAAGAAGATGCTCTCCAGGGAAGCCATGGCTGTGGTGGAGCAGGTGCCTTGGGCTCTGCCCTGCAGATGGCAGAGAGACTGTGGTGGATATGTTTTCAGGTTGCTCCCCTCCCTCAGAGCTTGGGAGGAAGACAGAAGTGTGAGCCTGGCAGAGGTAGGAGGAGCAATTATTGGAAGTACAGTTAATCTTTCTTTAATTAGAAGACATGCTAAATTAAAAGGCCCAGGAGTGATCTCACAGATGTTGGTTTACTGAGAGATAATAATTGATGTAAGAATCAAATGTTTTGCTAAGCTTTGGATCTGTGTTTGATAGCATTGTTATGCTTCTATGTGCTTAGTTTAAACTGAGAGAAACTTGACCCAAATAGAGAGCTCAAGCTTTGTGTTCTGTCTTCTTCAGGACTCAGTGGATAGGTTTACTTAAACATTAATGATAAAGTGATCATAACAAGAAGAAGTATCGTGATCATCTATTGTCTGTATGCTTGGAGAAAATAGCAACTAGCTTTAGAAATCTCTGGAGAATAAATCTCTCTCATGGCAACTGCAAGCTTAAACTTTTGACAGCGGCATTTCTGTGTATATTTCCAGCAGGATAAATCCAGGCTGTGAGAGAGGTAAGATATTATTTGCACAGAGCAGACAGCCCCTTGCTTTGGGCATCAGATAGCAGAGTTCCCCCAGCTCTGCTCAGCAGCAGTCAGGAAAATCTGCCATCTCCTTTTAAAAGTACATCAGGAAGTTTTTCTCATTTTATTCTGGGGTGGTTTAGAAAATTCCTCTGTTGCTTTGGAGGTGGGGACTCACTGTTAAACCCAGGCTTTGTCAGTCCTGCAGGATAAGTCACTGTTGGGGTCCTTTTCCACACCCCTTGCTGCAGGACCCCAGGGTATCTCTGAGCTTATCAGAATGTGGTGTGGGGCATCACCCTTCATAAGCACACAGCAAAAGGCAAGCACTGGATCCTGGTTGGGGACTTTCCTTTTATATACAAAATTTTAAGCCACCATTTTTTTTTGAGGTGTGGCATAGGATGTGCACTTCCCTTATAGTTAGTAGGGAACACCCACTCTTGCTTTATGGGATGTCAATGTTGTTGAGGCTGTGCCTTAATTAGAAAAAAAAAATCCTCTTTCATGCACAGAAGAGTTCCTGTGGCTATCCTTAGAGAAAATAGGAGAAGCATTTCCATTTCTGTTGAGGGAGAAGCACAAAAGTGGAGAGGATGATGGTGTTCATGTTTGAAGATCACTCAGTGTGCTGGATGTGCCTTCAGCCTGGGTGTTCTGCAGAAGAACTTGGGGTACATGAGAAGGAAGCTTGTGGATTTTTGTGGACCTTTGAATTCTGACTTGAAAGTGCTTTCTGTTAGTCTGAATCTGAGAAATGGCATTAGAATGAGCAAAGATAATAATTGAAATTTTATTGATGGTAGACATAGTTACAAGGAAATAAGGACTGTTCTTTTGAAATCAGCTTTTCAGTATAGTAACTCATTTAACCCAGTGCTTTTCTGACTTAAACCAGTTTTATACTAATGTTTACATCAACTGTGATGGAATTATTCCCAGTTTACTTCGGTAAGTGAGAGGAAAATCAATTGCAGTGTATCGACCTTGAAATGCACTAATTACTTGCTGTCTTGAGCTGGGTGTAGTGAAGAGCTGCTCTCTGTGTCCCACAGAACTTGCTTCTTTACCCCTCCTTCTTGCAGCAGCCATGGATATTGGTGGTTTGACTGCTTAACCAAAGTGTTCCTGCCCCTTCAGATGAAAAATCTTGACCCAGAGCTTTTCTTTTGGCAGCTGGCATAGTGACAAAGGGCAGTTGCTGTTTTCACAGGCATTCACATGGCCAGGTCCCACATCCTGGGGAAAAGTCTGGGAGATGCTGTTGGCATCTTGCATTTGCCGTGTAGCCACCAAGAGGAGGGTCCTGGCAGAGCCTAGAGCCCGGGCAGGAGATGGGTGAGTGAGGCCTGACTGGTCCCACAGCTGCCACAAAGTGGAACTGGGAAACTGTGAGGTTCCCAGAGCCTCATTCCGACCTCAGAAACCCCAGCCAGTTGTTCAGCTCTGGCCAGCACATGCACATCCCGTGCCTTCCCCCCACTCCACCTTTTTAGTTTTTCCCAGGGAGAGGGAGACTACCTGACAGCTTAGGTTTTATTTATTTTGGAGTTGCTTTTAATCTCACGCAAGTGTGAATTGAGACCTGAAGTTGTATGCAGTGTTACATAAATAGTTAACCCTTCTCTCATATGCCTGTTCTTCTGTGTGTTATAGCTTCAGGTCACAAAAGGGTGTTTCTTCTCTGCATGTTTAGAGTCTTATGGTCTGGCTCAGACATAGGATTAGATACAAGTATAAAGAGATCAAAACATCAATCCAGTTAAAGCACTTGCATTTAATCCTGTGCCTCCCCTTGACAATAACAACAGCAATTCTTGTGTTGTGGCTAATATCAGTGTCTACTATCTGAAATGCAAGTGCATACTTCTGTGTTGGCTGAATCAGTGCCCAATTTTATATGTATGTAGTGGAAGGGAAGAGCACTGCTGGTCAAAGAGCAAATATTGCAGATGCTCTCTTATCTCATCTGTGTGCTCACGCAGCTTTACATCCGCGCAGTCGGGTGGTTCTGACAGCAGCACAGGAGCCTGCTGAGGGTCGGGGTGGTTTGGGGATGTTCTGCTGGCTGGTGGGAACCATGCACCTCGCCAGGGCAGTTGCTTGCAGAACTGGTTTGCATTTGTTTTTGCATTGGCCTGTGCAGACCTAAGGTGCCTTGTAAAACTATTGCAGCAAATAAATGGGAGCTTCTTTTTAAAAGCCTGCAAGAAAAACTGTGACCAGTAACAGCACAGCCTTTAGAACAAGAGCCACATTCACCTTGTGTTTACAGCAAAGGCTGCTCGTCTATCTGGAATGTGTGTCTTCCCTTTTCATCTCAAACACAAGGAAGTCCTTTTTGTCTGTCAGTTGAGAAAGAAAACCACAGAAGTTTCCTCTTCTCTCAATGTACTCTGCCCAAAACACGCTTTCAGGAAGTGCTTGTTCCTGCCTGAGAGAGTGCTGGAAGCTCTGCAGTTTGCAGTACAAAACACATGAGGCTAGATCATTTTGCAAGCTGTCTTAATGCAACCCTCAGTAGTCCTAAAATGAGGCTAAATAGTGCCAAGTAGCTGACAGTAGTAATTGAAAAAAGACATGCCAATAAGCAAGTTTTTCATCAAAACTCATTAAGCTCATTAAAGATTGTTACTCCTGCTACTTTTAGATATGACAGCTTGCAACTTCTGGCTACTTGTGTAATTTGTACAGCCTTGTTCTCTCCATTTAAAACATTTGTTACCTGCATTTATGTTTACAGCTTTTTCTTTGCATTTCCTTGGGAGGACAGTGCAGGCTTTGAAGAAAAGAATTAGCTGGTTTTCTCTAGTGATCAGAAACCATTTATCTGACTTTTGACTAGAGCTCTGACTCTCCATTAGTTTTATTTTAAATTCTTTCAGCATTTCTCATTCAGTGAGAAGTCTTGTATTAAATAACATAAACCAGACATCTCCTTTTGCAGTCAGCCATGGACTCCGATTGATTGTTTGTATAAGTTTTGTGCAAATGTCAACATAACGCTTTGCTTGTCCATGACTGATGATGATTGATGTGTTTTGGCACACTGTATTTGTTCATAATTCATGAACTTGCTTTTCTGCCTGGATTCATAAGTGGCCAGAGATTACAGCTGTGTAAATCAAGGTGGCACTTGAGCAGTCATGATCCCTGTTGACCTGAGTCTCCTTTTGTTAAAGACAAGTTAAGATTGTCTCATCTCATTTACAGATGTGGCATTTGCAATGCTGTGGGGCAGGAAAAGGTGCTTGTGGTGGAGATGTGGTCTGTGATTGCTCATCTCTTTGGGTTTGAATTTGTACCCAGCTCAGGTGGCAGAGCAGTTGAAGCTGGAGTTGAGTGTGGATGCTAACAGAGTTGGCAGAGTTCTGCCAGCCTCTTCTTTCCAACAGATCTGAAGCATGTTTTATACACAGGCTATACACAGGGAGGCTCAGCAGTAAAAAAAAGAAATGTTTCTGCATTACACAGCCTATTTCTGCTCTCGTTTTCATTGCTGATGAAAATGCAGATGTTAAGCTCTGTTTTTTGCAGAGTTTTCTTGCTTTAAAACCAGCTAGTGACCTTCAGAGTGCCCTAATCCACACAGTATGGTCTCTGGACAATATTCTGGCCAAATTACTCATCACAGCAGTACAGTCCCCAAAAGGCTTTAAATGATGCATTAAGCAATGCAGTAGCATCTGCCACATGTGGTTCCTCCTCTTGGGGATGTTTGTGTATGGACAGCTCTGTGTTTTGCTTTGTGCTTTGGAGGAATGGGGATGAGTCTGTGCCTGTGAGTGAGAGAGAAGTGCACATCACCTGTGTGCACATGGCTGATCATAAAGAGATGCACTGGGTGTCAGAGCTGCAGCCTTGACCTGGCAAAGACTTCAAACTCACAAGGTGCGAACAGCAATGGGCGGTTCAAGGAGCACCTTAAGCATCTCCCTGGATGACAGCCTTATTACTCAGCGCCTACTGGATCTGAGCCCCAGGAGCACAGGTGAGGAGATTGTGGGTGCTGAAAGTGGTGGAGGTAAAGAAGTTTCTTGTGCAGCACCTGGCAAGTAGTATACACGACAAAGAGTCAGCGGCCATTTGGAGCAAGGGCTCCTTTCTGTAGAAGTTTAATGCTGTTTAATGCTTAATGGGCAGCCCTGCAGGAGCCTGTTGGGCTGCTCACTGAATGGGACCAGAGCAAGAGGAATCTGCAGTGGAGGGCAGAGCACAGCCCCACTTGCCTGTACACCTGGCCATGCCACATGAGTCCCACATTCAGTGTGTGACAGAGCTGGAAAGAAAAAAGCTGCTGACACTGTCCCAGCTTTTGCTCTGGTGTCATGTAGGCATTTTGATGTGACAGTGACAGCATGCATTACCTTCCTGGTTCACCTCCAGGGTGACCTCTCTGTGACATTGGGAAGGCTGCACTGCCATTGCTGTGACCACGTGAAGGCTGCCCAACGCCCGGAGAGATGTGAGTGCTTGTGCTGTGCAGTGGAACAGCTACACCTCTGTGTAGACAACTTGCTATAAATAGATAGTCTTGTCTGTAAACACCTCTTGAAGCACTGTTATCTTAACCAGCAAGGAGGTTAATAGCACTGAGGGTGCTTGGCCTGGAAGAAAAGGAAGGTGCAATCTTCTGTACATCAGTAAATTCATGCCAAAATTACTGGCAGAATTTAAATACGTCTTTAGTGTCAGAGAAATATTTGTGAGGATTAACACTTGCCTTAGCAAATTCACACCTGGAGCACAAGTGGGTTTTACTTGAACCATACGTGTTTGAGATGCTGGCTTAGATAGCTGGGGTTTTGACCTGTAACTGGGGAGTCACGGAATGGTTTGGATTGGAAGGGACTTAAAGATCATCTAGTTATGACACATCTGCCAGGGCAGGTGCCTAGACCAGGTTGCCCAGAGCCCCAATCCAGCTCAGCCTTGAACACATTCAGGGATGGGGCATCCACATTTCCTTTGTGCAACCTGTTCCAGTGTCTCACCAATAACACTGAAAATAGTCTGTACACAACTGGGCCTTGGCGGTAGTGTGACTATCACTGATTTTATTATATTATCCAGAAGGTTCTGCTGCTGCTGGTTGCATTATGGTAGGAACATTTCTTGCATTCAGAAAGACTGTCCTGTCTTTGCAATCCCGGTATCTTGTGGGCAGATGTGGGGTGGGAGAAGATTGGAGGTTGGGCATTCTCACAGCTGCTTTGTCTCAGGCCCCTTGAGGAGTTGGTAGAAGTGGACCCCAGGCTTTTCTATTTCAGGCTAATGCCTGAATACTGAGGAGACATTTGTTAATGACAAAGCAAAATGTAATAGCTCAGGGAAAAGCATGACATCTCTAACAGTGACAGGTGCATTGTAGTAGTTTTTGGGATCCAGGGCTTGGTATTTCCTTCAGTATAAAGAACCTGAGTGGATTCCTTGCTGACATTAACACCTCTGAATCAAACCTGTGGACAGCAGGAAAAAATACAGATTGCCAATTATTTTTGCTAAGATCAACACCTCCAAATCAATTTGGTGTAGAGCAGAAAAAGATACAAATATCCAATTATTCTAGAATGGAAACAATATTTCAAATCCTATTTGGATTTGGAATAGCATCCAAATAATCAGTGGGGTGTTTCTGTGTCTCTGCAACCCCCCTGAAGAGCAAGGAACAGCAAAATAACCCCGTGTCAAGGCAATGCACAATGCAGAAATGTCGGGGGGGGGGGGGGAAGAGCTGTATTTCTTGTTCTTTTTAGCCAAGGGAGATAGAAATACTTTTACAAGGTTATAACATACTCCCCAGGATTTGAGCTTCAGAAAATCATTAAGCTCTTGAAAGAAAACTCAAGGTAGCTCCATGAAGAGCTGGAAGAGAAAAGACCAAAGGAAAAAAATTAACTCTCTCTAGAAGTGCAATTTTTTCTGCAAGGGCCATCAAGATGAGCTGTCTCCCTCCTTTATCTTGGGTGAGGCAGCTTTTTTGAGTGCAGGTGGCATAACTGCTGAACTGCCTTCTCAGTATGTGCTCCTTTGTATTATCGTAATCTTGAAAAAGGTGAAGAAGATAAGGCAAAACATGCTGGCAAACCCAGACACAGTTAATGCAGTTCTGTGGGATTTGTGTCAACAAGCTGAGTGATTCTGAGGTTATGTTGTAGTCCGTTGTGGAGATATTTAAAACCCCATTGATGGCAATGCTGGGAGAAATAAAGGGTTTAGAAAACAGAATATAGCTTCATTTGGCAAAGAGTAGGTGTGAGCCATATGGAGTCCAGATGTTCTTGATGCCTTCTGAAAAAGTAACAAATCCAGAGTTGCTGAAGGAGGAATTTCAGACTAAACAAATGAGAAAAATATGTGACTGAACACAACAGAGCTTTTGAGCACAGCAGTCTCTCCTGCCTCGCTCACCTCTTTGCTATCGACCCATTTTGGTGCCTTCTGTGGGAATTTTTTAATATCATGTAGAGAAAAGCACATCTTGATAGGCAAAATAGTGTCTCAGCATCTGTCTGCAGTCTGAAGTTGGCAAACAAGGCAAGGTGCTCCATTGTAGGGATAACAAAGAGAAAAATGTTTAAGAGGTGGAAATAAATAGAGAATATAAAAGATTTAAAAAGTTCTCTAATTTTCAAACTCCTTTCTTTCAGTATAGGCATCAGTATTCTCTCTTTATATCCTGGTGCTGAATGGTAACTTTTTATCAATAATACATGATTTGCATTTGCAGCACATCACCTCATTTGCATTTTACTTGTCAAGCAACTTGAATACAAAGAGGTAGAGGCTCCAGCTCTGCAGAGATCTATATGTATGAATAACAGTTCAATTAAGCAACAATATACATATGCATGTGTTTTCAGGGTGGAAGACTCTGTGCTCCTCGTGAGGTTAATTTTGGAAGTTTTGGGTTTGTTCAAGTTGAGAATAGAGTTCATGTCTCTTGATAGGCAGAATACTCCAAAAGCCATTTTTCGTTAAATGTGTGAACCTGCCTTGTGTTTGCACGGAAAGCACATTTCCTGATGATTCAAGTTACTTTTCTGTACATGAAGAAAAAAGAAAAAATGATGAAAATATGTGTGACAGGTAGTGTTTAGGAATTCAGGACCATATTCCTTAAAAGCCTGCACCACAATTTCTTAGTCTTCCATCAGCTGTATTTTTCTGCTAAACTTGCCAAATCCTTAAACTTTGTGTTCCCTCCAGCTGACATACCAGATACCTGTGCTGGTAGAAGTCCCACGCCTAACTGCAGACATAAAGGAAAACTATGTCTGTTGTCAGATTAATTATTTTGGTTTGGGTGTAAAAGAGGAAAAAAAGAGAGGTTGAAATGTAAAATTGTTCTCTAGTTGATTGAAATTTTGTAAGTGTTAGGAAAAGCCCATTTCTGTAAGCTGTATGCTAGGAAGACGCATACCCACTCTAGGAGTGTGTCAGGTGTGTGATTGTGCTTTGTCGTATATCTTGTCTTTCCCTGACCTCCTTCTGAGCAATGAGTAAACTTAATCTGCTGGAAAATGAGTGATGTCTACTGGAGTAGCCTCCTTGTAAAAGTAGCAGCCCCAGGTTTGAAGCCAGCAGCCTCTGCCTGCCCTAAGCTTAGTGTGTACGACAGACTTAAGTATAACTGCAGTATCTTCTTGTCAGGTTCACCTTGTCCAAATTAAGCTCGGAAATCGGTTTTCTTGAGGCATGCTCCCAGAATTTGCTCTCATTAAGACTTCCTGCTAATGTGAGTGCTCAGCAGTATTTTGCCTTTGCAGATTACAAAGCTAATGGGTGAAGGCTGCAGCTAATGAATGGCCTCCTCAGTGTTCTGTGGGCTGAGAAGAACACCTCTCATCTTGGAGGATTTGGCCTGACTTGTAACATTTCTCACTTCAGGATAGCTCATGAAGCAAAGGTACTATGGGACAGCTGTTTCCCTGGCATTGTGTCAGGTCCAAGAAAATGATCTTGGAACCTTGAATGTGGGTGGTCACAGCTGACATGGTGGCTACCTGCTAAGAGGTTCAAGCCACAGGCAGAAGACCCTTCCCTGTGCCAGCTGCCCTGGTACTTCCACAGCACCTTCCCAAAAGTGCCAGCCCCCTGCAGAGCTGTCGATGGCCTGGCTGGCCTGCCTGCTCCCCAGCCCATGATGGTTCCACTGCCTGGCTGTTTGTGTGGGTGGATGACTGTCTCCATCCCCATCCAGGAGCCACCATGAGTAGATGGAGAAATGCTGGTTGGATTACTGAGGACACATCTGGAGCCAGGAGAGGTCATGGTCTCTGAGGGAGGGAGGGGTGGAGAACATCTGGGATATTCATTCTTGTGCACAGTTGAGGTGCAAAGAGACCATCGATGAGGGTAGTTCTCTCCAAGTCTGAGCCACTCATGTTCCTTTTGTTCTCTCTAAATGAAATAGAAAACAGCAAAACAAAGTAGGGTGGTATAAGACATGAGGGTCAAAGTACATGTTCTAGAAAACAAAGACTTTTGAAAGGGGTGTTTTCTAAGGTTTAGAACATTTTGCTTTTACATGTGTGCATGCTGCTTTATTACGATGCTTTGAATCTCAGTCTGGAGTTTTTAAGTTGTGCTTCCTTGTCTACTTAAGCAAGGTGTTGTTTTGTTCCTGCTTTCAAAGCTGTTGGTATCAGGTTTGGTTTTTTTGATGTCCTGGAGCACATGTGCCAGCATTGTGGCAGCATCCAGCTGCTGTTTCACGGGGAAACTGTGAACTCCAGGATCTCCTCTTTATTTCAGAACTTACATCAACAGTTTGTCTGACACTTGGGGCTGTTTGTTTACTATGTGCATGCTCTAAATACATCCATAAAGGTCTATTAAACAGTCTTGAAACATCCTTTTGGTTGGGAAGCATATACCTTCTGAAGGTTATGATGCCTGAAATGTTCATTTGGTCTATTGTCAATATTAGCTGAGAGTTCCTGAGCTTGGGGGTACACACGGAAATATGTGGAAGGTGATCAGAAGGGCACTTTAATCTCTGCTGCCTTTGGAACTACAAGTAGGGTCCTGATTTCTGTGTTAGTGGCGCTCAGGGAGAGGAATGCCATTAGGACATTTTGTTTTCTTGTCTTGCACCTTCTCAGATTTTCTCGATTTATTCAGTAACTGTTCTAGCAAAGTGAAGTTCATGTGAGTGATCATGTGGGAAGGTCAGAGAGGATCATTAAAAGACCGAAGAATTGCCATTGAGAACACAAATGTCAATCTAGATTCAGTCACCCCTGCTTCTGACCTCATATAAACAAGAGATTTGGGATATATGGACACACAGTGGTCCTTCAGGTGTTAAAAAAATGATGGCTAGACTGCTGTAATGCTCATGATCCTGTTTTGTTGGTGAACCTCACCATTGAAACACATGCTCTCTGTGCAATGTAAAGGTCCTCTTAAATAACTTAGTAATACAAACATTTTTACCATAAATCAGAAGGAGTCAGCAGGCTCCTTCGGAGGATTTTAGCAGTAGAGCTGTGAGAGATGATTCAAGGAACTGAATTCATAGTCACCAGGAAGTGCTAATGATGCTGATAGTGAAAGACAGAGCTTCCCCTTGGCGATTTAATGATGGAGAGAACAAACTGAAGGCTCCCAACCTCTTGGTGTCAGGGTCCTTAGAGACAGCAGACAAATCTTTGCTCAGTGCAGCAAAGAAAAAGCTCTTGGACATCAGCAGTCCCTGAATTCTCCGGGGTTTTGTGCTGCCTGTTAGAGCAGAGAACCTGCACAATGACCCAGATGGGCTGTTTAATGAGATGGTTCTCTAACGAGGGGATACGGTTTTAAAGCTGAGCAAATAAAGTGGGAGATGTAGTTTCAGATGCTTCCTTTTTTTGGGTTTAACTGTGTTTGACTGTCCTACAGCCGAACAGGAAAAAAAATAAGGTGAACAAAAACTCTGGCATTGCAAACAGTATTTCACAAAAGCAGATTTGTCCTGTGTCTCCAGATTGCCTGGAATATTACCTGTTACAGATGGAAAATCTGTTATGGTTTTTTATTTTTTCTCCCAGGAGAAGGTACCATTGTAGCTGTTCAGCCACAGAAAGGGTGGCTAAGTGTACATTTCAAACACATTGATGTGAAACCATCTATCTCGGTGACAGGGGGACAAAGAAACACAGTGGGTGTTTTGGTTACTTTTTCTTTCTTTATTATTGTTTTTCTCTAGAATGAGGGACTAATCACTGTAATCTCCTGTTTTTTTCTGCTTTTCTTCCAACTTTACAGTAGTTTTAGCAGGTCTCTCTCAGTTCTGTGGAAAAGCCCCAAAAACAACAAAATCAAAACCTGGCAGTGGAATAAAATCATGTGTGGCAGGGTGCACACACAAGAGAAAAAAAAGATGATTGCAGTAGTAAATTTAATCTGGCAGTTCTTAGTTCTGAAATACATGACTTTGAGACTTTAATTTTCCTTTGGTGTGGTTTGGGCATACAGTAACTAACTTGTTTCTATGTTATGGTTTCTGATTGAGCTGTGTGTGGAATTTCCTGTAACTTTTGTGAATTATCAGCGCAGAAGTATTGATTTGTTTCTTTATTTTGTTACCTGTATATTGATGAGTACTATCATTTTTCTGCATGTGTGTGACTTTTCCCAAGTTTTTAGGATTCTTCGGTTTGTATTTAGTGCATGTCTTAAAATATGTGCAATTTTTGTCAGCCATGTAATACTGGGCTGTGAAGTTTAATTTTAGTCCAGGTCATGCTCACACTGGTCACTTAAACACTAGTGGATTGTTAGTAGATGCAGTATATTATAAGGTATAAATTTCTTTTGCCGTTTAGGGGGACGTACATTGCTGTAAAAAATCAGTCTTTTTTTAAAATAAGCCTTTATATTTTACAACCTTACAACAAAGATAATATGTGTGTGCGAAGTATTTAGAGAAACATAAAAATTGTAAGAACAGAAAAGAAGGTTCCCTTCACATCATATCTCATTTCTAGCTGGTAAGTGCCTCATCTCTTCTGCAGCTCTATAAAACCTTTCTCTTTGAGTGAAGATCAGTTACGTGGGTGGAAAGATTTATTGCTGTTCCTCATGTACTTGATTGTGGGCAGTTTTTGATGAGTATTGTTTCCAAGGGTTGTATTTTCACACATGTGACAGCACAGTGGCTGCCCGTGGTTGCTGGGGATGGGCGTAAGGCAGGCTGGGTCTGTGCTGCTGTTGCCAAGTCCTGCTGGTGTGGCTGTCAGCTGGCAAAACCTGACCAACATAAAGCCCCAAGGGTAGATTCCGTTACATGAGCAAAATTGCAGCTTTTTGGTATTTCTGTATGGCTGTGGCCAGGATCTAATGATGCAGCTTTTTATCTGCTTGTGTAGCTGAAGATTAGAAGGAATTACTCCAAAAAGCCACCTGTGCTTGCAGAACTTCCAGTGCAATTTCCACTTTCTCCAGGTCCCCCCTGCCTCCTTCTGCTTAATCTCCACTGCACTTGCCAAATGTTTCCACCCTCTTTTCTGGATAACCCTACAGTTAAGAGACAGCCTTTGGAGTAAATCCTTGTACCTCTTTATCAATTCATTTTATGCTGTACCCAGGTTTTTCTGATACATTTGCTTCTAACAGCATTGATCTGTCTGTACCATTCACAGATTTACAGCTTCCTTGTCTGTATATCAAAGCAGGAATAACATTTTGCATTGAAGACTTGTAGTCTTCAGGATTTTGAGGTGTAGATAATTTTGCTAAAATTAGTGAATCCCTTTTAAGATGCTAAGCAGAAATGCCCTCTTCTTCTCTGTTGGTGAAATTATCCCAGTTGACTGTGAATCACACACAATTACTGTATAAACTGGATCATTTCTAAGGTGGAAGTTGTGTTCTAATTACACTTTTCCCTCTGCAGCAGCCTGCTAACTTCACCATTCTCCAGTGCTGGATCCAGCTGTTGGCCTTTATCAGCATTGTGTGTTGGGTAGGGTACACTTGGAGGACCTGAGGACATCTGCAATGGCCAGATTTTAAAGAGGACTGTTATTAAACCTTATATTGTTACACTTATGTTTGTTTTCCTCATATAGGCAGTTGCAGTGCCCAGCTATGGGAGTGTGTGATTTCTTGCTGATCTGACACCAGCCTTTATGTTGAACCCTGTACTTAAATCGCCAAGTTTTCAAGCTGCAGTTTGGTATAGAGGCTTAATGATGTAATTATTTTTGTTGGCAAGCCTAACACTTCAAGATGTACCAGAGTGAATAGTGATGGAGTCTGTCAAGTGATTTCTTGAAATCTCTGAAGTTTATGATGAGTGAATTTTGCCATTTGGTGCTTTCCTCAGTGATTTGCCTTACAGTGCAAATCTGGTCAACACATGAGCTTTCAGGTCAAACTGTTCACTCCCTTCCTCTTTCAGATTTTCATGGATATTTTTCTTTCATGTTTTTTTCTTAAAATCAGTTCTTTGACTTCGCTAAATAAAAGTTTATAGAACTTGATGCAAAATTTACATAAAATAACAGAGCATTTTTTTAAATATTACCAGCAAACTACATTAAATCTTGCCAGCCTTTTGTGAGTACCCATCACTGAGGCTGGATATGGCTGCCAAATGTTATTTTCAGCAAAGACTGACAAACTCCAGATGAATTTTAGGTTAAATTGCTTGTGAATACTTGTCTTTTGCATGTGTTTTCAGCTGAGGTGGTTAAACAAAGGCTTTTCAGAGGTGTGTTCTGCCTCTTGTTTGGATGGGTTGCACACCTTCTGGATGGCTCTCTTGGTATCAGCTGCTTCCCATTGGGATTTTTGGAAGGAAGTGATTAACAAGGTGCTGATGAGATCTAGTTATACCCAAAAAAAGAAGGGACCAGATTTTCCCAAGTGTTTTTCTCAGTGGTCATCTCAGTGACTCTGTTGCTGTTACTTTTCATTTGTCACTGTAGTGATGGAGAACTTGAACTGGTATATTATTTTTATGGCAGGATTTTAAAAAGCCAAAAAGCAGGTGAGTTGACAAATAAAAATGTCCCACCATCACTCATCTTTATTGTGCTGATGATAAAATCAGTATTTGTTTTGCCTTGTCTGAAAGCTGTTTCCTGCAGGCTTCATCTGGTGTAGAATATTCTGGTGAATCCATGGTCGTGATAAAGTCATTTATCACTGTCTCTTGGGGTTTTTATTAAACTTCTCTTAAGAACAAAAGAGTGATGCATTTATGTTTATAGGAAGAGCTGAAAGCAAGGAACTGCTGTGACATCCAAGACAAAATTTTCAAATTGCATTGTATTTAAAATCACCATGGTTTATACAATTACTAATTTCTATTAAGTCCTTTGTGGCATGTTTGTATTCAAAGCATGACATAAGCAGGGGTTCTGCAAAGCACTTGGGCTTTCAAGTCCCACCAAGCAGCTCCAGCAGTGAGGGGTGGTGGGACCCTGCTCTGGTACTTGGCCCCCAGCTTCTGCCTCTATCCCCAAACTTGCAGAGCTCTCCTCTGTTTTCATATCACTAAAGCTCAAAGTGTTGGAGTGATTTAAGAGATAATGATAAGATAATGAAACAACTTGTGAGAAATAATCTCTTGTTTTGGGACTTTTGCATGAATTATATGTGTATTACTTCATATTTTTATAAACTCCCGTCAGTAAGGATTCCTTTCTGTAGCAATGAATTATTTTCACTCTTCTCTTTCCCTAGCAGACAACACAAGCTTTTCTTTGGCATTCTTCTTTATCTTCCCCTCCTCCACTCCCAAAAAAGATGAAAGAAAAGAAGATGATTTATTGCCTGTAAATCTATGAAAGGTGCTACTAAAAATCTCAGACTGAATGGCTGAGATACCAGTGAGGATCCCGCTAAGAACCATGTCTGATGCGGTCGGTAAAGTTCTCTGCCTGGTTGATAGTTTTTCTAAAGCTCCAGCTCTCAGATTCCTGGGTTTTCTTGAGAACTTTTGCTCTGACATGCAGGAGAACATAATTTCTGTTTTTCTTGTTTGAAGAGATAAGTTTGACAACATGACTAGAGCAGAGTGTATGCTGAAAGCTGTGTAAATAAAGCAGCAAATGAAAGAACTCCAGTTTTACTCATAAAAAAATTTTTATTTTTAGGCCAATTTTGGGGCTTTTTGACATTTGGTTTTCCCAGTAATGAAATATTTTAAAGTATCTTTGAGACTGTTAAACAGTTCAACTAAGCTACTTCATAACATTTCACTGCCCTTGAATATTTGTTCTGTATGATTTGAAATGTCTGTACTTTGGTTTTGGGGTTTTCCCCCCTTTCACTCTCCCAAGTAGGCTTTATAGTTTGGTGAGCTCTTTAATGAATATAAAGTGTGCTTTTGTTCTTGCAGTTTTCTTTTGAATTTTTTTTTTTTTTTTTACAAGGAACAGTTTTTAAGAATTGAAATATTAGACATCTGGATTTATTAAAGTCACAGTGCTGGGTGAGGGGAGCATTTTATTTTAAGAGCACTTCATTTTCACCTCTGGATAGGCAAGTAATCTTTGAAATGCCCCCGAGGAGCAGAGCCTGTGCCCTTCTGCTACTGAGGCCAAGTCATCTGCTCATGTTTAAATGAGCCACCATAAAGCTCCCATTTTCAGAGTTTCTTTTGAGAATTGGTTTGTTGATAAAGCCTATTAAGGGAGCTGCTTATATGACATAGTGCTTCTCAAGGTGCTTTCTAAATGTCACTGAAACAAGCTTCCGTGGCATCACCAGTTTTACACGGGGATAAACAGGTGTGTGCATAGGTATTTTTGGATGCCAGGCAGGGTTGGGCTCAGTCCTCTGAGCTGTGGTTTTGTTGCAGGTACTGATACATCTGCTCCTGTTCAAGGCAGCAGATTTGAAGTAGTACACTTTAATTGTGTAAACTGAGAGGTCTAACCGACCCACTGGAGTCATGGAGACCTGAGGAAAATGAATGCTCTAATATTAGTTAATTGCTTTGAAGATGTATATTGAAAATAAGAGTTCTAAGTATCTTGGTAAATATTGTTTCCTTTATTGCAGCAATGTGTCTCATTTTATGGGAGTCGTTTGCAGCAGCACTCAGTTTGTGGTGCTAAAGTGAACCCATCAATGTGCTTTACAAACTTGAGGGCTGCTTTGTGCTGGTGGCTCCCCTAAGCCAGAGGATGCTCACCCACACGTGCAGCTGCACGAGCTGAAAACCGAGCCCGTTTCCGTGCCTGCCTGCAGCCACAGCCCGCAAGCCACACGGCACCTACGGATGTCACGTCACCTACGTCCCTTGCAGGCTGGGGTGGCTGCAAAGCCCTCCTGCAGCAATGAGGGGCCAGCCCAGCTCAGGGCAGTGCTGGTTTCCCTTCTCTTGGGCTGGCAGTGGTGTGGCTGTGTCATCAGCCTCCCTGCTGTTCCCTGGCCACCCTTGCAGATTCCTGGCTGTAGGCTGTGGCGTGTGGAGATTTGGTCAGCAGCCAAAACTAACTAACGGAGGGAATTGAATAAAGAGCGGGTGTTGGCACAGGCAAAGCCGCACCGGTGGGGAGCTGTTGCTGGAACAGGATTTCCACAGGCAGTCAGTTCACTGGTGTTTGTCACCAGCTGAGTTCCAGCACAGCAGGCAGCTTGCAGGCCTGTGGGTGTCACTTTCCACGTCCAAAACTCTGGGGTCTGCCCAGTTTAGCAGCAGTGTTTCCTGCATGAATCTCCTTTCAATATCATAACAGGGTTAGAAAAACAATTCAGTTGTTAGTAGTCAAGTATTTTGCACCTGGACTGCAAGGTGGGATGCCATGGGGCTCTTAGTTCAGGGGGAAATGTGGTGCCTTAGGTGCTTGCAGAGGTTTGTGTGGCTGAGAGGATGGGCTGCACGAGCTGGGATTTGGCAGGGCCTGAAGACTTCACGGTCAGTAGATAAACTGCCATTATCCAGCTGAAAGTTGTCAAAAACATGTTTCCACCCAGTCTAAATTCATAGAATCACAGAATGGTTTGGGCTGGAAGGGCCCTTTAAAGGCTATCTAGTCATACTCCCTGCAATGAACAGAGACACCTTAAACAGAATCCTTTGAGCCCCATCCAGTCTGACCCTGAATGTTTCCAGGGATGGGACATCCACCATCTCTCTGGGAAGAGAACACTGTGCCAGTGTTTTACCTCCCTCATTATAAACAAATTTTATCCTTATATCTAACCTAAATCAACTCACCTTGTCTCAGCAGAGCCTTCTCTTCTGCAGGTTGTAGAACACCAACTCTCTGTTTTCTTAGAAGTGCTCCACCCCTCTTATTATCTGTGACCTCCTCTGGACCTGTTTCTACAGGTCCATGTCTTTCATATGTTGAGGACCCCAGAGCTGGATGCAGTACATCTCTATTAATATATTTCTCTATTAATATATTAATATTTTATTAATAATATATATTAATATATATTATTGTCTTTGATAAGACATTTCCTTAGTTATTGTCCTTCATCCAAAGCAGATCTGCATGTTCTGGCTGTCTCCAGGATGCATAATCTGTGTCTGCAGTAGTATTATATATTTTGATTCTCTCTCCTTGCTTGCTTCAGAGTGATTTCTTGGTCAGTCTGCTTTTGAAGTACCTAAATTAAGGTGTGCTGCACAGTTAAAATGAAGTGCAAACTGGTGTTTGTTTCAGCAGAGCTGTCCTTACATGTTGCTGCCACACGTCTCAGTGAGTTGCTGTTAATTCATGAAAGGTATGAGGATGGTAGATCATGTGAATGTTATTGCACACTCAGCTGTCAGTTCATTCCCCAAAAGCATGCAGAGTGGGTTAGTGTAAGGATTATTTCCTATCATTTATGGTTTTATTGTTGTCCTTCTCTACTGCTGCTTGCATTAATCTTTTATTTCCTATCAGTAAAGCAGAGTTCATGAGCTCCTAATCTCTCTGTTCTATTGGTCTGTGCTGACTCTTGAATTATGTGCCTAAGGATGTTTTAATTATACTTCAATGGCACATGAAAGCCATTGCTTCATCCTGCCTATTTCCCATGATTCTGAAGTCATCACAGGAATATTTTCCTCGTTTTCTTCCGAGATCTTCAAGCACTGTCTGTACCAGTCATATTTTACTTCACCCCCTGTCATGATGTGCCGACCCCAGAACATATTGTTTGTTGTATGGACAATTCAGATTGTGAAGATCATGAGAAATGAGTTCAGGGCACTTGGTGTCTACATCTGCATCTTGTTTCCCTATCTCAGAGTGTGCAGGGGAAAGCCATGCTGCTGGACTTGCCCTTTCTGAGTCAGATCTCTTCTGAAACATTTTTTAGCTTGAGAACTCCAGTGGTGGAATTTCCAGGTGGTAGCTTTAAAATCAATCCATAGCCAAACACAAAGGACAGTTCCTCTTTCCAGCTGTCTCTGAAGAAGAAAAACTTGGCTCAGAAGTTCCAGTTGTTCACATTGTGTCAAGGTTTCTTGGGGATCTGTAAATGTGAGCTGGTAGAATTTTTAATCTTTATGGGGTTCAGTGGAGGGTAAAACCTGTACTCCCAGTGTGTGTAATTTTGAGCTCTGGTTTTGAAGGCTTTCAAACTGTTACATTGTCACTGCTTTTGCCATGGTTGTTACACTCATTGCTTTAAATCACTTGAGTTGGAGGTTTTTTTCCTGTCTGTTGGCCAAAAAGTTTGTTCTGAATTCAAAGTTTCAAGTAGTGGCTGCGTAAGCAGAGTGGGGAGAGAGCCCATGGTCATAAGTCAGTACGAGTGGTGTGTTCACAC
The DNA here is from genome assembly GCF_026979565.1 of Vidua chalybeata. Taxonomy (NCBI): domain Eukaryota; kingdom Metazoa; phylum Chordata; class Aves; order Passeriformes; family Viduidae; genus Vidua; species Vidua chalybeata. Next base: position 22,531,215 of record NC_071534.1, on the reverse strand, counting down.
AATTGATTTCAGAAACCAAATAGAAATGTGTCAAATTCCATAGCTAAACTTAGTGGACAAAGCATACTAGCTGAATGCTGAACAAAGATGAATCTGCCCAGGGAAGGACCTTTAGATATATGAAGTGAATAAATTTCACTGCTTTCCTGTGCCATGGACATAACAAGAACAATTTCTATGTGGAAAAAGAAAAGATACTCACTTTTAAAATCAAAACTCCACTGAATTAAATGCAATCTTTCAGTTCTCATACTGGCAGAACTGGGGAGGAGGGAGGTTGCTTCCACATCTGCCAGGGTTAGAAGCAGCTTTCTTACACAACAAACCATTTTGAGTGTCCACTAAGTCCATTGTTAGTCATTTAGAGACATGATTAACATGAAGAATTTGGACAAAAAAACTTTCTCATTATACAAACCTTACATCAGAAAAGATGACCCATGTGCAACATATCTTTCACATGTTGCATCTGTGTAACATATCTGCAATGGTGCAAGAGAAAATTATAGTTTCCCATTTAAAATGAACAGTTTAGCTTTGCCTGTGCGTAGACTAGTTAGTAATTTTTTGTCTCTGAGTGCATTAAAACTTCATTTAAAAGACCACAGCAGTAAGAGAAATTGGACTGATTTACTTAACAAGGTATTTTCTTGCTGATGGGTTGGTGCTCTGGGCACCATGTTCAGAAGCTGTCAGATGCCGTTGTGGCAGCATCCATAGCCCTGTACTGTGGCTTAGCCCTCGCTTGAAATGCTTTGAGGAGAAGAGTCAGATTCTATTGCTTGTTAACTTTTGAGGTGGAATGGAAGCACAGATAGGCAGGGGACAGGGCATGGTAACTCCTTGTTTGCATGATGTCTGTTGGTTCCAGCAAAGGCCCACCAAGAGGGGTCTGTGTGGAGGCCCTCCAAGCATCTCTCTGCACAGCCAAGTCTAACTCCTGATCCAGCTCTTAGCAGCAAGAATTGCTTCCCTGGTTACATATTTCTGAGCAAATGAGCTCAAAGTAAGTGACAATTTTTCAACAGTGGGTACTCTCTGGGAAGTCTGGATACAAATGCCTACTTTAATTTCACATTGTATGTGCATATATATATATATATTTATGAACTCTGTTTATATCTCTTAATGAAGCTCATAGATCACTCTTGGCCTTGTGTAGCAATCCCTGTGGCTAAGGTCAATGGTAATGTGTTGTCCTCTCATGTCTGGAGACCACAAATCTGCAAATGATTTAAACTGCAAGGTTCTGCCTTTTCACTAGAACAGAAATAAAATAACTAATTACAAATTTATTTTATTTTCAGATTGGAAATTTAGTCTATTTTTGTTCCTTTTCCTTCTGATGTGCAGCTGAGGCAATGAAAACTTGCTTGTACTGTTGTGCATTGCAATTAAATTTCATGGTGTGTTTTTATGCTGCAAAACAGTAGTTCTCATTGAATCAATGTATTTCCTAAATAAAATGAACTTCATAATTCTCTTGTAATTCCCCGTGCTTCATATAATTGTTAGTATTAAGAAATCTAAGCCAGGGAGCATTTTGTTGTGTCTGTCCATAGAGAATGTGATTGGAATAGGTACAACTTTAGTTAGTTTAGGAGCTGTACCCACCTGCACAATACCATGAGCACACATCTGTTTGGAGACTGTACCTGAGTGAAGGAAATTGAGTTTATTGTTACTGGTGTAACAGTTAATTTTGGGGTCTTTCCCATCTAATATTTTGACTTGAATCAATTTTGAAGCGTTGTATTCAGTTTCTGTGTCCTTCATTGCATATAGTGCTGCTGAAGTCAGCCAATCAGTTATGTAACGCTGACCCACTGAAGCCCTGCCTGGAAGTTTCCAAACACCGTTTGGTTTCTTTCAGTCTGCTTCAAAGACATAAAACCAGCAGATGGGGTGTAGCAATTACAGATACTTGCTGTATTGTTGTATGTCCCTAATTTCAGTTGCTTCTGATATGGTCCAGCAGGATTTAGCTTTTTCTAGGGCAGTCAGTTCCCTCAAAATGATTTAAAAATACTTTGGGTTTTTTTTTTTTTCTTTTTTATAATGGTGGGCTTTTTGTGTGTGGTGTTGTTTTTTTGGTTTTTTTTTTTTTTTTTTTTTTTTTTTTTTGGTTGTTTTTTTCTTTTTAGTTTCAGCAGAGTTGTCTCAGTTGTTTCTAAAACCAAGGCTGTGGGAGCGGAACTGCTCCATGGTTTGTTCCTCAGCCTGGTTTTGGTGCTTTAGTATTTGGTGAAGCTGTGCTTGGAGGTGAAGCAGCTCCACAGGGTGTCCAAGGCACTGCTAAGGATTTGTCTCAGTCCCTGCAAGGGCACCAGTGGGAAGATGGGAGCCCACAGGGGATGGCATTTATTCAAAGCAGAGGGTGGATAAGATGTGTCACATCAAAGTCATGCTGGAAACCACACTGAACCACAAAGATAAAATAGCAAGCGTGTTTATTCATTAACTACTGTGTGTTCAGTGCTCTGGAGAAGGCCCTGACATAGAGATGGTCATATATTCCTGTACTACAGGGTTTTTGGTGTTTGTTGGTCTGTGTTGATCTGTGAGTTCCTAGGTGAAGCAGAGGAGAAGATTAATAATGCTAAGGTTCAGATCTTCACATTATGCATAAATGAAAACTGCATTTGACCTTTAACAACTCTGAGAATAAATGTGCAGCCATTTCTCTCTGGGGAAAGTAAGAGAGGGCATAATTTAAAAAAAATGTATTAGATATTTCAGGAATAAAACTGTGTATCTTCATGTAAAATCGAGAATGTAGAAATGCATGCTCTGCATTGATTAAAAAGAACTATTAGATGTCTGTAAAATAAACTTAAGTCTTTTTTGGATAAACTGATAGCCACGTAATGAGCTCGTGCATGTGAATGCATTAGTTTGCATTACAGCTGGGTAGGAAAGAGTGTGTCTATCAGCTCTATAAAACCTGAATTATTTGAAATGGGTTCAGCCAGGCAATCTATAGGGCAAGTGATCATAAATGTGTGCTAGCAGCATAGTCTAACCTCTCTTCTTGTAAATTTTTTTCATTGTCTGTAATGATTTTGCCATATATATGTATATATATAGGTTAACCTTTACTGGTCAGAACTGATTTATTGTTGTGGGTGTCTATATATCAAAGGTCTGAATGGTAAAATACGTGCTATTAACGGCAATTTCTATTTAGTAAGCCAAGAGGAATTTTGGAAGAATGTAAAGGTTACTTTTAGAAAGGACTGTCATCTGGCTGGTATGCAGGTTTCCAGTCAGTGAAAGTTTTAGGTGAGTATTTGGCTTTAAATACATGGCAAAATCCCACTGAAGCAAGCACATGCTGAAGTTTCTCCTTTCCTGAGGGAGGATGGGTACCTTGGTCCCATGTGGGTCGTGGCTATCAGTGCCTGAGCTCAGGTGTTTACAGGTGGGGGCATCTCACCTGCTAGGAATACCCCAGATGATGTACCAAACCACACAGAGGCTGTGGGGCATGTCCTGCTGAGGGCTCTTAGGCAGTTCAGGAGATTGCTGTAATCCTGTGTCATAAACTTCGCAGGTAGGTGGTTTTTATCCTGCTCTGATAATCTGTTTGTTTAGTGCATCCTTAGCAGGGTGGGAGGGACTGTAGTCAGTTCTTGGAGTGATGGGATACTGCCCTAAAGCCAGTAAATAGCAGCTTGTGTTTCTAAACCATCTTATCATTATTTACTTTATTAAGCATGGGCTTTCATGATGAGGGTGGAGTGGCTGATCCGATAGTCATCTGTGCAAGCAGTTGAAAGGAAATCCTCATTACTTACCCTTTTCTGTGGGCTCCACACACTCCAGTTTACCCAAAACTTATTCCTTGGGGGGCTAACATCCTGACCCCAAGTCAGTGAGAGTTCTGTCAGAGCTGCCTGCATTTTCTTGGTGAGGTGTGGCAACATGCAGCAGTAGTGCAACTTTGTTCACATGTATTCATAGCCTGTGGGGTTTCCTTGCAGCCCCTATGTGTCATGTGTATTTGGGTTTGATGCCTTACCAACTGCAGACTTAAATAATTTTATTTCTTTTATATTTATTTCATTAAGACACATACCTAGTGCCTTCCCAGAAACTTTTAGGACTGATGGTTTAGTTGTTCAAATTGAATGATGGTGATGATTTTAGCAGCTTTGTGATAGTACGGTAGCATTGCCTGGGCCTGAGTCCAGGGTTTTGGCCTTCATGGAAGGTGACTTAAAAAGCAAACATCAAGATCCCAGCTCTGCAGGAAATGGTGTCATTCTCCATCAACTAGTCGCCTCACCCTTGTATGGTCAGGTGTTTTCACCAGCTGGAATTGCAAACCATCCTTATTCCTGCTGTATGTATCAGGTTTGCATCAGCTTTTGCATACCTAACTGGCTCCCAAGTGCAAGTGGTTGCTCCACAGACCACAGGTGCTTTGTCACACTCCCCTCAATCCCATTTCCAGCTGCTTCCACTTGGGAAATGGGAAGGGTGCAGTTGGTACCTACAATGGGAATGCCCTGTGCTCAGTCTCAGCACTGTGTGTCTGCTCTGCTGCGTATTATTTATAGATTTTTGTATAAGCTGATGGTGTTCCAAAGCGATAGGAGGGCTTTTTGGCAAACAGTTCCTTCTTCTGTAAAAAGCATACTAATCTTTGCAAATATTGAAGCAAATGTAGGAGGTGTTTTTTAGGGTTTTCAAAGTATTCTTGCCAAGTGTATTGTAGAGCATTAGTGCAACTGCTCAGAAACAGAAGCATGTGAGTGTTTTTGGAATGATGTGCCTGACCCTTGAAGTCATCTGATGCCAAAAGGATGGTGGCACACCAAGAAAGCAATGGAAAATATGCTCTTTTGGACCAGGCATTTTGTGCTGCTTTACTACAGCTGCAGTACCTGGAACACGAGCCTGTTTGGACTGTAGGTCTCGCAAGACCAGAAGATGATGTCCTTGCATGGGATTACTCATTTGCAGTTTGATACTCAGTCTGTCTTCTCAAGAAGTCCAAACCAACATTGTTACAGAAGCTCACTGCTTATGCATGATAATGCCCAAAGAGCTTCTGGTGCCTTGTGTGTCAAACATTGGAGGAGACAAGGCTGGGTCAGGAGAGGTGCTGTATCAGCACTGTGGGGCTCTTGGGCTGTGCCCATATCATGGTTCTGATAGGGGAAGGGGAAGGCTTCAGTCTGGGCTGGGCATTTCAGGGAGGCCAGGTAATGAATGAAGGAAATTACAGGCTCTGGGAAAGTGTATTATAAGCTATGAATCACTGAATCCTCTCTCATTCTGCTGTTACCAGCTGACAGGTCTTTGTCCGTAAAATAAAACCCATTAACGCATTCTTAGTCATTTTTGGTGACTCAAAGGCTTAGACCTTCTTTGAACTCTCAGTCTAAGAGGAACTTGCACTTGTTTATAGCCAAACCTATTTTTGCATGAGTTAGTACTCCTGCGCATTCCCAGGGTCACATTTCTACCAGTGCACATCCTTTCCTCCTGGAGTATGTGTCTTAGGTCTTGCTGCAAGAGGCACTCTCATGGTTGTCGTGATTTGACAGGGAAGTGAATTTTTTCCAGGAAGTTGGGTCAAACCAATCAGTGGTCAGGTTTGGATATTGGCACCTGGAGTGACCACTGAAAGTATGGACACACCTCTGAGAACTCAGGGGGTTAAAAGCAAGAACTCCCAGGGGAGGTGTCTCTTTTGGTTCCGGTCATCAGAGAGTGCGGAGCTCCCCTGCCCAGCCACAGGCTGGGTGGGGGAGGGGAAGCCATGCGGCCTTGTCCAGGTTGAGGGTCTGAGGGGCTGAGGGTCTGGAACCGAGCCAGCTCCTGTGGACGGAAGGGTGGAGAGAAGCAGAGATGCCTTTGTTTCCCCCCCACAGAGGGAAAGTGACAGAGAGCCTGGCGGCACCTGGAAATTTGCCGGCAGAGGAGAAGGAGAAGGGGGGCGGGGGGGTGATGCCCAGCGTGGGAGACGGGAGGCTGGACCGAGATATCAGCCATCCCGGGAGTCTGAACTTTTAACCCTTTCCAGGAAATGAGGGCTTTGTAAAATATTACTCCTCCTTGATTTGTAGTGGAAGAGAGATAGTCCGGGACCTGAGATGTTAGAAGAAGAAATATTTAGGTGGGAGGAGATGATGAAGTAGCTTTTGGCTGGACTTTTCTTGTTAGCCATGGACTGAACCAAAATCTCCTGCAATAGAGACTGCATTTTAGGGGGATGCAGTGGTGACCCAAGGAGACCTGCTTCAGCTTTCCAACAGCACAGGAATGGCAAGAACAGAAGAAAGCTGAGGAGGGAATGGTGATGCCCTCTGTCTTCAGGAAGAAGATGATTTCTGTTCTTGGACCCTTGGCCCCAGGGGAAAATGGGGGGGACTGTAGTCCCAGGATGAGAAGCTGAACTGTTGTATCTTTGGGTCCGTGGCAAAGCATCCTTAAAGGAGCCCTATGAGCAGTCTGTCCATGCACGGTGGTGAGAGCACTGTGACATGGAAAGGAGAGTGTCACACTGGCAGATTTTCTCCAGGCGGTTGCCATGTGTGACAGGGAAACACAGGAGGTGGCAGCTGTGTTTCCTGGGGGGTCTGTGGCGCAGGAGAGACTTCTCTCTCCCTTGATAGCTTGAGTATTGATTATCTGAAGGGTGGTAATTTGATCAGGAATCCCGGGTGATGTTTCATGGTGGGTGTTTTTGGAAATTGGGAGGAGGAGGGGTGTTTTAAAAGGTCTTCATCCTGGATTTAATTTATGTGTTTTCAGTAGTAGTAGTAGTTTAATAAAGTTTTTTTCCCCTTTGTTATTAAGCTTGGGCCTGCTCTGCTCTGTTCCTGATAACATCTCACAGCATTTATTTAGGGAAGGTGCATTTTCATGGGGGCGCTGGCATTGTGCCAGTGTCAAACCATGACAATGGTTCAACTGGGTGCCATCAAATCTGTATTTCTCCAAACTTTCTCACCTGCTGGTGCTGCCAACACATTCATTGTGATCTTTTCTTCCATCAGGTTCCCCGTGACCTCTCAACTTCTTCTTGGGTTGCCACACTGAGGGCTGAATATGTTATATTTATCTGCATGTAGCAAAGAAGGAAGATGGTACTGGCATTTTTAATTGTTCCCCCCCCCCCTTTTTTTTTTTTGTATTTGAATGCCTCCTATCAAAAAGTAAAACAAAACCTTTTTCCCAGACATCGTGAGTTAGTTTAGATCAGGGTAATCTCAAGCTGATGGGTGTTCAATGTGAAATTAATGCACTATGTCAGCTCTAACATCTCCCTGCCAAAAAAATCACAACTCTTACTGAAACTTTTATGGTCACTGTGACAGTGGAACAGCGTGACTGAGCAGAGTGTGCTGTTGTGCAATTTTCCTGTTCCAAAGTTGATAAAATGCCCCTTTGTGGCCAACAGGGAGAGAGCAGTAGTGAAAATCACAGGGAGCTGAAGGCACAGGTTCACATCAGTGCCGTCACTGTGGCATCAGCTGCCCCTCACTGTGCTATCATCCCACGTGTTGGCTGTCCAGCCCGTGGATGCACGCTGGAAAACAGCATCTTCAGCAGTACCACAAAGACCACTTTAGGAAACTGGGGCAAGACTTTGGGGATAAGCATGAGGAGATGGATCTCCATTTCCTCTCTCATGGACTGGCTTGCTCCACGTTCACTGCTTTTTAGTTTTTTTTGTGGTGGTTTTGAGGATTTTGAAGTTTAGCAATTCAGTTTGGCAAGACTTAAGATTTTTCCTTTCCCTATATCCTAATAAAAATAAATATAAAGCTGTAGTTAGTGATTTGGGAACTCAATTTCTATGTTTAGGGGGATTTAATTTCCTGATTCTTCTTTGTTTTGTAATATATAGCCTGAACAATCAAATCCATCCCACGTTCCACTTGGTTGTGCGCCACTTAACTGCTTGGTGCTAGCAGAATATATCCTAATTTAGTTGAATTGTTGTTACTTGTATGCCATTTTAAGCAGCAGTGATTGCCACTCATTATCATTAGGCAAAAACTATTGCCTTTAGAGGGATTCTAATAGGGAGGACATCCCAGTTAAGTAGAATGTGCTCTGCTAAGAAACTTCGTTACAAGAAAAGCTGTCACAGTTGCATTTTGTAGTATAATTCTATTATCTTGTCTTCCCATAGCATCTACTCAGATACCTCACAGAGGTGCTCTCTTCTTTGGAGGATTTAGTTAGGCTCTCAGTTCTGTAATTCTTAAGCATTATTCATTTGCTCTTCTCCTGTTTTGTCCAGGAGAGAAAGGGTGGTCTCCTGTGGTTAAAATGCATAACTAGAAGCCTTACGGTCTTTTCCGGTTTTCTCTGACACTATTTCACCTTGTATCAGTTACTAAACTCTCCTATGCTTCACTTTCACTTTCTCTGTGTATTAGATATGAATAATACCTTACCTGCATGATGCCAGTGTCTTGAGGTGAAGTGTAGAGCTTTGTAAATGCCTTTTCATGTCACTGAGTACTGGGTTGTTAAAGACACACAAAGGCAGTGTCCCTTCAGCCTCCTGATTCCTGTTCCCGCTCCACCCTTCCTCGTTTGGGCTGCTCTGCCTACTGTAAGACTCCAATTCTGGAAACTTGATCTCACCACCTAGCTTTCCCAAGTGCTTTGGATTTTCTCCATGCAAAGCCACTCCTTGTTATTTAACCGGGTTGGAATGTGTGGAAAGAAGACACTTTGCTCTTCTTGCTTTGAATGGTTTCCAGCTCGTCCGTTAGCTGAAAGCAGTGGCTGATATGATTAGCTTTAAAGTTTTCCCAGTGGTCTCATCTCTGTAAGGAGAATGTTTTCCATCTGCCTTGCCCATCAGGTGGACAGGCTGAGCCTGGGAATGATGGCACAGGTTGTTTAAAACAATGGAGACCATAGGGTTTCTTTCCAGGTGTGAGCTTGGACTGTAGCAGTTTGTGTCACTTTACTTCACACCTGGTGTGAGGGTGCCGAGCTCAGGGTGCTGCGGATCCCATATCATCCCTCAAAATCTGCTGAGCACCTGGATGGTGTCCTTCTCATGTACTCCTGGTTGCCACGACTGCACAGTGTGGGGTCGGGAGAGTTTTTCTGCATGTTGGAATACTAGCCAAGTGGGGTTTGCACCTCGTCAAGTATTTTGCTGTTGCAAAGGCAGCTGGCAATACCTTTGACCCTTTTATTTTTTCCCATAGACCTTTATATTGTAGATGTCAAGAATGCTCTCTGGTACTGGAAAATATTTTAGTCCATGAGCTTGTGGAAGAAAAGGAGTTTTTTGTTTTGTTTGTTGGGGTTTTTTTTTTGTCTTGTTTTTTTTTTTTTTTTTTGTTTTTGTTTTTGTTTTTTTTTTTATTATTGGATGTTCTGTGAGCTCTTGAACTTCTCAGGGTTATGAGAAGAGACTGGTCTCAAAGACTTTCTAGTTCTGTGTTCCCATGTAATAAAATGTATAAATTGTGATGACTGAGGGGATTTTCTACTCCTGAAGGTAGTCCTCCTGGGTAAGGTTGGCATTTACTTGAGCAATGCAATATGCAACACCATGTATTGGGGACAGCTCAGGGTTAACTACCATTTTCAGGCTCATTTTGTACAGCAATTTGCCTTATATCTATCCTGCACATTTAAACTCTATGAACTCTTAGTAGGATCCAGCTATTCCTTGCAGTGGGAGTATAAACTCTTCTCCAGATATATACATTTGCTTAAGATGTAATAGATAAAGAAGGAGGTAAAAGATTATTTGAATTACTTTCTCTTGAAAGTAATAGCACTTAAGAAAAATAACAGGAGAGCAGCAAAGCATTCATGTTTCTATTCAGACTCTAAATTGGTATAAAGAAGTCTGGCAATATTTCCAAAGGAATGAATGGTGAATTGTGAAAAAAGTATTTTTTAGTGTTTACAGTACTTATATTTTTAATGAAAACAAACACATTTGTATCAGGTATCTGCTAGATTACTGAGCCATGGGTCAATTTGAATCACATTGTTCAGTGGACATTTTCATTAATTTAATGCCTTTGAAAATTTTTTCTGTTTAGAGCATGGCATTTGAATACTGAAGGAGAGGGAGGAGGCAAAGAATTTGAGATTTGGATGACAGTAGATATTGCAGACCCATAAATATAGGCAGTGCACACTTTTTACTTGCCTTGCTCTATCACTTTATGTGTATATATATATATATATAAATTCAGCAATAGTTGGGGTATGGGCATAGGTGCCACCACTGCAGGAATTAAGCATTTGGGCAAGAGCTGGTATATAAGTGCAGGTATCTGTCTAAATTAAGAAGCAGTAGAAAAAGCTTAGATTTTAAAAAATATTTTGTAAAATTACTCTTCTGTATTTAGGTGAACTTTGGTGTACAATCCCTGCATTTCTCCTGCTCTGAAAAGCTGTAAGAGGTCACACAGTGGCTGCTGTGTCTTGTGCTGGGGTTGCTCTTGGCTCTCAGGTCTTTCAGGCTGTTTTGCTGGGGAGCACTGAGGAGCTCTGCTGGGACTGCTGCTGGGCACTGAGTTTGGGATATTTGTGTGATGCACTCAGTGCTGCAAGGACAGCATTGGTCAGTTCTGTGGCAAGCTCTGAAAGAAGTGTGCAGGAAAGCATGTATGCGTGTATTTTTGTGCCAGAATCTGCTTTGCAGTGCAGGGTGGTGCATCAGCTAAGCCCAAGAGAGGTGGGAATGTGCATGGGGAAGCTGGAAGAATTACCAGGTACCCCAGTCTCTGGATGAGTTTGCATAAAGGTTTAAAATAACTTCTCCTTTTATATAAAAAGTCTGGGCACCTTCACTTTGTAATTTTGTGCAAAACTTTGGTTTGGGATTTTTAAGTCCTTAGGGATTGAGCTCTGGCTTGTGCTTTAGCTGAGCCCAGAAGGCAGGGAAATGTGAAATGTATTAATTGTGCATCACATTTTCTCTATGATGTTGCTTTTTCTCTAGAGATTTGGTGGGGGGAGCATTGGGAGCTTATAACTGTGATTTTTTTTTTTTTTTTTGCATCCTGCTGATTTTAAAATGTATGGATTTCCCTTCAGTCTTTCACCTATAGATTGCAGGGTACTCTGAGGCCAAGGGCAAAGTGAATACAGCAATGTTGGGTATGGCCCATTCTGGATGTGTCCATGCAATCGAGTCCTGGGCAGGTCCATGCCCCAAGGAGGGTAGAGAGACAAGGGGAAACACCAAAACAGGTGACAAAATCCAAATACACGAGAGTGCTTTGGTTGTCCTGCCTGCTTCCAGCACTTCACAGCAGCTGGGGTGTGGCTGCTGCACATTGCTGGTGGCACAGAGCAGACAGGGATGCACCGATGGAGTCTGGCCCGGGATTCATTGGGTGCATCAGCTGCTGACTGCTTCATTTCCACTCCAGGGAACTGCAGGGAAGAAAAGGGATAAAATAATGGGCAAAGAAGTGCACAGCATGTAACCATGCAGAAAGGAAGGACATTGAACAGTGCCAGTTGAGAGAAAAGTCAGGTACCACTGTTCATTTCTGAAGATACTGCACAGAAATCTTTGGTGTGGAATGACAGATAGAATTGGCAGTGACAGCCAGAAAAGTACCAGGGGAAAAACTGGTTTTCAGGCCTTTGGAAACTTGAGGTCCTCACCTCAAGTTGAGTGTGTTCTCATGTTCAACACAATAAGGCTGAAAAAGCAAGTGTATAATATGAATTGGCAGAGAGTTAAAATAAGGAAGTTGAACTGTAGCCAAAGCAGGAAAGATGATGGTGGCTTTTTAGATGTTTCTATGTATAAAAAAGGTATTTATAATCTAAAAGTGTTTATCTTTTCCCCTCCCCTTCAGTTTGGTATGCTCTCTTCTTCCTTGCAGTAGCCTTTCATCAGTAAATTTGAGCTTTACATCAAACACTGATAAAAAGAGAGGGGGTTTTTCTTTTACAAAGCATTTTAGTTGCTTTAATATTTTTGGGGGAAACAGTTGAAGCTAGAAGACTGGCTGAGTTGTATGCCCAAGCCATAAAATTCCTTTTCTCCATGCTTATGAAAACCAGATTTGATCCAGCAAAATTATGAGTTACAAACAAATCTTCCATCACCCCACTGGTCACTCGCTGTGGTCAATTATAGTTTTGAAGCTGATATAAGAATCAGATGTTTGGCTATTGTGTGTCTCTGCTAATCTCCAATCCAAGTGTAACCCTTTGGCATGACACATCCTATAATTTGTTAAGTTTTGTAACAATGGCTCATTTTGCATTTCATTGGCACTTTTCTCTCCAAGAGCCTAAGAATATGCTCCCCTCACTAAAGACCAGAGTAATTAATCATTAGGGCTGTTTGTAAGGAAAAGGCCTAGCTGTGGGAACAGAGTCACAGGCAAAGCAGAGAATAAAATTTTTATATTCCACTGCATAAATCACTTGGAGAAATATCTTCTGTATATAATTATAATTTTAAATAATTTGAATTTTATTTGTAAAGTTATCCTAAAACAGTATTTTTTTTCTCCACGCTTAAGGTGTGTTTTTGTAGAAAAAATATCCAATTCATTTTTTAAAGATGCCATGAAGTGACTTGTAGTCTATTTCTTGTTTTTAGAAATCTCTTAGAATATTAGATCATTTTTACATCTGTTTTCTGCAGGGAAGATTCTTCCAATTTGGTCTTAATTTCTATCCATTAAAATGATAAAGAAGAATCTAAAAAAATAGGAGAGAATGCTTACTAAAATATGCAGGCAAGCCTGCATTTTAAATGCAGGTGTTGTACTTCCCGAGCCCTGTAACATCCACAGAATATAAATGTTGATCAGTGCACCAAGTGTTTATGAGAGTCAGCCACTGAGTGATGGCAGGAAAATTGGAAGTGCTTGTTTGCTAAGCTGTTGTTGCTTTTTCTTCCTTACCTCTCAGCTTTGAATTGTTCCCTCCCCAGTGCTGTGTCAGGTGTCCTATTCTTTCTCTCCAGGACACTTTCTTATGAGTTGTGTTACTCTCTCATGACCTTCTACACATTCATGGGGTTGTTACAAGCCTGGGACCAGGGCCAGGGGCTGGGAATTACATCTGTTCCTCCTGCTCCATCTCCAAGATTCAAACAGGCTGTTGGGGATTTTGTTCTGGTGCCACTGCTGCGTGCAGAGAATGATCCTAGTTTAGGTTGCTGTCTCATGGCCATGGTGGACAAGACCTTTGGTCTTGGTTTTCCCAGTGTATACCCCTACTTTTTTCTTTGGAATGGGTTCATGGAACCTGTGTCACCTCTCTCCTCTCAGAATGGATGCTTTTAGGTCTCTGCTGCAAATATAACTTGCAGACTCAGTTGGTTGCAGGGAGGAGATGGATGTGAGGAGAGGAATCCAAGGTGTTTGGTGAAGCTAACAAGATGTCTGAGAAGCATCTCCTTTCAGGTGCATTTCCTGATCATGCAGTGCTCCAAAGCAGTTGACAGTTCTATCAGTCTGCTGACAGAATTATTGGTCAGTAGAGTTAGATGTCATATATTTACTGAGCTGGGAAATGAAGCAAATTCTTCCCTTGAAGAAAAACTTTAAATATGTACCTCTTCCTTAATGGATTTTGCAAAGTCTGCTTGGCCTATAAGGGCAGAACCTAAACTCTCTATTTAAAGGAAGGAGTAGTAAAAGCTAATGGAAAAAATAAATTTCCGACTCTAGCTTGTTTTCAAAGGAAATATTTGGAGATGAGATGATATTTAATCATCATAAAGAGGTACAATTCCACTGCCTCCACTGGCTCTCCACCTGTGTATATCCCAGAGGAATTGGGAAGGTGATGCTGTGAAAAGCATAGCCAGAGCTGACTGTACACAGAGCCTGGGAAGGGAGGAGAGTTTGCTCTCCAAGCTGGACCAATGCAGCTGTTGCCCAAGGCTGGTAATACAGTGTTCGCTCTTGTAAATACGTTCTGATTTTTAGCATGACAATGATTTTGGTGAATAAATAGATGCCCTCCATCTATTCTTGAGGGTTTACATGTCGTGGCAGAAAGTGACTTTTGTGCCTGAATGAATGTGTATGTAAATCATTTTATGTCAGTAGCTTTACTTTTGCCCTGCACCATAAAAATTCACTGCTCAAAGGGCTTCTGCATAATGGGCTTTTGGAGCCCAAGCAGTTCAATTGCTGGGAGCTGTATTTACAAAAGAAATTCAATCAGCCATCAATGACACTTACAGCATCTTGATGCTGTCCCTTATTTTGGCAATTGAAAGTGAAATTCCCTTGCAGGAAAAACCTGTAAATGTGTTGTCTGTCTCATCTATAATTTGAAAGCCAGTCTTTAGGAATTCTGAGATACCATTAGATACCATTTTCTAATAATTTTGTGTAGGTTTGGAGTAGTTTCTTGGAGGATTCTTTGAAACTCTCTTGAATTCCCCCTTGAACAATCCTCCTAGGTTTTTCTGTATGAGTTATCCCGAGGTGAGATTGTAATGAGCTTGAAGATATTCAGAAGGGCTAACAAGGGCCACTTCTGCATGAGTCATCTGTGTTACAAGACATTGTGTTACAGATGCTGGTTGTCTTCAAGCTCTGCACATGCAGGCTGTGTCTTGGAATGTCCTCAAAACGATGTGGTGGTGGCAGCAAAGTTACCATATGAGCTGAAATGACATTGGGCTTCTCCTTTCTTTTTATCCAATGTAGGTGTTCTCTGCCTGCCGGACAGCTTGAACCTTCACAAGGACCAGCAGAGGTCAAACAAGCCCGGGGAGGTGCAGATGTTCAGCCAGTCAGAGCTGAGGACCATCGAACAGTCTCTACTTGCCACACGTGTGGGGAGCATCGCTGAACTCAGTAAGTACCAGGCTGTTGAGAATGTTTGGATCTCTTTCCTTGAAGTAAAGCAAAGCTAAGTGCATTGCCCAGTTCTGCTGAGGAGAGATGAGAGGGCTGCATAATGTTGAAGCAGATGTTGGGCAGATCTAGCTGTGTTCATGCTCCATTGTTAGTTCAGAAGCTGAAGCTATGGGAGGAAAGTGTTGTATAGACTCATAGCAATGCCTGTGGCTTGTTTGCATACGTTGTTCTCAGTCTGGCTAGATTTGCAAGTGTCTCTTGTATTGGTATCCTGTCTCATTTCAGTGGGATGTCTGTTTTAGGATGGGCAGGCAGAAAGCTGAAGGCTGTAATAAGTAAATATTGTCATATGTTGCAGATCTACTTCATCCTCTGTTAGAGAAGATCCTTTACCTGCCTTTCCTTCTCCAGCCCAACAACTCAAACCTGCACTAGAGAAATTAACTCCTGAAAGAATAATTGTTTGCTATTAATCAAAGAACTTTTTGGGAAATACAGAAATCTGTGATATTTGTCAAAATTTGAAAACTTCGCTTTTGGCACTAATAAATGGTAGGAGGCAAAGGCCATATGCATCCTTATGTGACATGGAGATAAAATTACCAGAAGGGCTTTATTTAAACTTCTTTTTTCTTAAGAGAGAAGCATTCCAATCACATGTTTGTGTTCTAGTTAGATACAGGAAGCTATGTGTGGGAAAACAGAATCATTCAGACAAAAAAGTGGGGTTTTTCTGAGGTTTGTGAGAAATACTGTCGACTGTTCTTTTCCTGAGGTCTGTTACAAAATTTTGGGGAGAAATTGAAAATACTTGAATCTGTGAAGATATAGGCTACCCAACCTACTGCTGTTCTTGTTAATGAATTGTGTGTTACCAGCATCACAAAGAACTCTTGTGCATTTTTAGCACTTCCTGTAGCAATGGGAGTCTCCTCTGTAGCTCCATCCTATCATCAGGGTTCAATTTCCTCCTGTTCATGGGCCATGTGGATGCACCAAGGATGTTTATCTACAAGACACAAGATGAATTTCTGTTTTCAGCTTGCTAATTTTAATTTGCTCTGGTACAGCGTCAACAAGCCAAGAGCCTTAGTGTGAAGTGTTGCTCCATCTCTGTAATCAGGTGTTCAGTGTTATTCAAATGAAGTAATTTATGCTCATTTATTTCACGTGCATGAAACCCACAACAGTACTGTCTGTGTGCCAATTAAATTATGCATGATTCAGCTCTCTTTCTTACAGTTCATATGGTTGGGGTTTAATATATAAGTAATTTGTGGGTATTTCAGGATGGGTGGAGTTTTTTATTCTGGATTTTTTTGGACCTTTGTACTCAACCCAAAAAGCCAGACTTCTTCGATGGAACACCCCATCCCATTTTACACTTGAACTCTTATCACCTCTAAGAGTCCTACCTTAATTTCAAATGCTTTGTTCGTAGGATCTGCTTTCTGTACATCTGTTGACTGCAAACACAAGCAAAACACTCTTCAGGGTGGCCAGTTGGAAGAAAAGAGCACGTCAGTGGGAGTTGGATGCAGCTGTCAGAGAGGCTGGCACATCCAGCAGGCTGGTAGCCCTCCAAAAAGCCCCGTGGCCAACTCGAGGGATCCTCCCTGGCCGCTGCAAGCAGATGCATGTCAGGGAGGCAGCAGTGGGAGGAGCAGTAACTGGCAAAGCTTGCAAGGCTTGATATGCTCAGTTGGGTAGAAATCTGTGCTGTGGAGCAGTGCTGGTGCAGAGTTCAAAACTGAGCTGTGAAATGTGGAAGGAGTTGCAGCATGTTGATGACCAAAACCTTCTGAATTTGGAGGAAAAATCATGAAGTGGGAGGAAAATGAGCAGTGAGGGGATACAAGTAGGTCTGCTCTTTGTTCAGTGCTTGTGTGTCTGTCTCTGGCATCAGCAGTGGTTGTGAGCCAGAGGTCACAGCAAAACCTCTGCCATGGAGGTGGGTGGGGAACCACAGCGTGGGGCAGAAATGCAAAGCAGTGGGGAGAAGACGAGGGGAACACCTGGGGATGAAGGCAGAAGGTGGAGGAGGCAAATGAGGATTTATTGTTGCCCTGGTGGTTTGAGGGGGAGGGACATTATGGAGAAGAAAGAAGTTATGGCAAGCATTGCCATGGAGAAAATGAGATATGAGGGAAGATGTGAATAGGGAAAAGCGCCTCCTTTTGAGGGGGTGAATAAAGGTGGTGAGGGAGACTCTGGATAGGAGGGAATTAAGAGGATAGCACTTGAGAAGAGGATCATGAGGAGGAGGAGGAGATGGCAACCAGAAGCGGATGAAGAGGGCAGAAGCTCAGCTTGTGGACCAGCAGAGGAAGTAGTCCCCAGGCATGTGTCTGCATTTTCCTACCAGCTTGCAATATCCCAGGAGCCAGGATTTCATTTCTGTTCTCTTCAAAAGAGCACAAAAACAAGGGCAAGACTAATCTTGCAATAAAGCAATTTAATTTTATCTCAGGAAAAAAAATATTTTAAAAAGCAATTCTAATTGAATGAGATTTCCTATCCGTTTATTGACATGAATAATTAAAGTATTGTAAGTACACAGAATAACTGGAATTAACAAGTGTCTGCGTGCAGAGGAAAGGCTTCCCCTGCTCTCAGCTCTACCCAGCATCCTTGCATGGAACAGTGTGACCAGGTGCTGAGCTGCTGGAGGCTTTGAGACCAGGGGATCAAATCTGTCCCATGGAAGACAACAGCTTGCAAATGAGACCTGTATTCTGCCCAGCACCTGTATTTCAGCTCACATCTTCTTAATTTCTTTGCAGTCTGTCCTAGGCGAAGAAGAGATTTGCAGGGTGAAAAGCCTTGTATCATGTGGTATCTTTACCTTTCCCTACCCATGATGATACTCATGTGTCTGCACCCTTTGTTTTTTCATGTATTGTCAGCGTATTAAAAAAGACCATTTGGGTAAACTGGGTCTCCCTGGGTGTGACAGAAGGTAGGAGAAAACTGGGGAGAGGTGGGATGGCTGACACAACCAGATGGGGAGGGCAGCACCATCTGGTGATGCTGCCATTGAGGAGTCCTCCTAGTCACACAGGTGCAACTGGACTCATGGATGCTGCTCTGGTCCTGCCAAATCCTGCTTGCCTGGTGCTTCTGCTCTCATCTCCAGGCTCAGCAGGCAGCAGGCACTGGTCCTCTCTGGGACATGGCCTGGCTGGCTGTGGCTAGGTGAAGCAGTGACACTGGCTATAGGGTACTTACCAGAAAATAGGAGGAAGAGGTGATGTTGCTGACTTAGGGGAAAAAAAAAAAAGGAGGTTTTGTCTCCAGGACTTAGGAGGAGAATGTAAATAGACACCTAATTCTGCACCACAGTTACAGCAGTAATGCGTGATTCCAAGGCAAAAAATTAATTTGAAACCTTATTCATTAAAATATAATGAACATGGCAGAAAGTTAAGGAAAAACAATAAATCTGGTCTTTATTATATTGGCATTTAGTATTCAGCAGTTGTAATTGACTACTACAGTGTGTTTTAAAATAATGTAATTTCATTTGAAATGCTTGTTATGTAGACAACATTGGGAAGAACTGAAGCACACCAAAAAATAATAGGATTTTAAACAGTAGCCTGAGAGTATTTCACTTAGTCTTAGAGAAAATATTTCACAGGACTTTTTTTTTTCCCTTTTTTCCCCCCGTTTTTTTCCCTTGAAGTTTCCTGTATTTCTAGACCTGACCTAGCGGAGAAAGGGGGTAGATCTGTTTGGGTTTTTTTCAGCAAATTTTTGGGATTCTCCTAGATTTCTGGTTCTTCTCTTTCATTTCTTTCCTTTCAGATGGGAAAAAATAAGTAGACTGAATAGAAAAAAGACAGGAACATTAGGGAGAGCTTTTGCTGTGGAGAAATCCCATGATACTGCGTTTTGACCTTTGAATATTTTTCCTAACTTCTTTATATACATGTTTGCAATCCACAAAAATTTATGTTATATTTGACTGCATAATGCTCCAAGACACCTATTCATCATCCATCTAAAAATACCGCTGCTGGCTTAGAGACCAAATGCAGAAGGAATGAGGCTCATAACTGAAGGTTGTTGCTGTTTTTTGGGGTGAAGGAGGACCCTCTTTCTCTAGAGTGTGCACGTAGGGGATGAGAAGGCAGAGCAGAGCCTTAAAGTGCACTGGCCAACAATCCTGGCACCAAGAAATACTTGTCCTTAACTACCTTGGGGTAAAGACTGTCAAGGTGTTAGTGTCTGATGTGGGACAACCACCCTGTGCTGACATCTGTTTTTAGGACTGCAGAAGGTTTTGTGTCTCAAGCAGCACAGGGAGATAAACCATGGCTTAGAATGTCATCCAAAGCATCTCTTAGTGTATGTCTTCAGGTTAGAGCAAAAAACTTGAGTCTTGTTTTGGTGCAAAGATGGCCAGTCTCCTACAGCTTTCCTGGGTGAGAAGTTTGCCACCCAGACTTGTGCAAACCACAGTGACTGGTGCTGGTATCACTCTGAGTGTTAACCACAATGAATAATCATTTTCATTTTAAACTGTGATAATCTGAAGATGTGATTTAACACTGCTGATATCAGAATGGTATTTAACTTAGAGCAGTCCCCAAATGTGATGTTCAGGCTGGTATTTCCTCCCTGTCACCACTCGGGTCTCAGCAAGGTTTTCCTTTCTGCCATTGGAAAAATGCCACCCTCCATCCCCTTTTTTCATTACACACCATCCTCTTTTTGCATCCACTGTGCTGAATGTATATATTTCCAAAATAAAAGCCTCCTAGTGGATCTTGGCACCCTTTTAGGGATGAAAGGAAGGGTTACTGCTCAAGTGTAAGTAGGAATGCGATTGCACATACTGATACTGTTTTTCATTTCTCCTCACAGCCCCAGCTGAGGAGATGATGAAAGTCTGTATCCTCTCCCTTGCCTTTTCATCTAGTCTCAATCCTCTGCAGCCAACAGGAAGGAGCGCTGCAGGAGCCATACACATGCATTCATGTGCTCTAAAGAAGAGGTTAAACTTAGGCTTAGAAGCAAATGCCAGGGTAAAGGTGCTTGCTGGAAGGGTGACATCTGAAGGAGTGTTGTCATAAGTGTTCTGCTAATTTACTGCCAGAACAAGAGCCCTGTTTGTCAGATCTATTTCTCAGACTAAGCAGCACTGTAGAGTAAGACCAAGCTGTGAACGGTTTGGTTCATGGAGCACAGTGCTGAGCTAAGCAGAGGTACTAGCACAAACCTGCTATTGAGAGGGAAGTGCTCCCTTCAGCATAGTGTTTGGCCAAAGACTGACAGCCTGTGTATCACCTCTCCAGATACAGTGATGCTTTTCCCAGTTTTCAAGGGCCCTCCACTGGGTTATTGCCCATGGTCTCTAGGTTCTTGCTCACCCACTTTGTGGGTGTCTGATTAGCAACTCCTCCTTGCTGATATCCACACATCATCCAGTCTGTGTGTAAAAGTTAGAAGCTGTTGAGATGCTCCTCAACAGAGAAAGCCCCCCACTCCCTGCCCCCAGCGGAGAACAGAAGGCAGATGAATGTTAAAGTTAAATGGTAGGTATTTTCTTACCTGTGTTAAGGGCTGGTTGCAGGCTTCCCTATTTGCTACCCCATTCTCCTTGCTGCCCTCTCTGAGTGATGGACTGCAGTCTCCATTCACTGTCTGCATCTGTGCACAGGAGGGGTTGTGGGTTACTTAATAGTCCCAAACAACATCTTGCTTTTCTTCTCTTCCCCCTGATACCCACTGTCATCAGCCATGAAACAATACATTTATTTGTCAGGTGAGATGAAATGTGAGGGAGGATAATTTGAAAATACCAGCTTATACTCTACTCAGGCTTTATCTTCCCTTTGACTGCCCTGTTGACCAAGGGGGTGGATTTCTGTCTTGGGTAACAAGGGCAGATTGTCTTTTTGCTTGTCTGGGTCCTGAGCTCCTTTGGGGGTTCCCTGCCTGCCTCCATAGGTGAGACTCAGCCACCATTGCCTTTCTTGGGGACAAGCCCAGGGTGGTTTTCTTTCTTCAGGTCTTCCACCTCCTGTGTTTAAGCTCACTCAAGTTTGATGCTTAGAGGCCAAAGGCATTGCTGTGGTGGCTGGGCAGGGCTCCAACCTCCACCTGCCTTCCCCAGTACACCAATGTGAACTCGCGCAGAACTCCCCATTGTACACCACATTTGAGGTACAGTCTCCTGTTACCTCTGAACCCCTGCACCACAACACACTTGGGATTCAAATGGCATTTTCCTTTCTCTGCAGTCCTCCTCGTCCATGCTGTGCAGAGCACAGGCAATTGGTCAGGTCAGGGTGAGCACTCTCAGCTGCCCTGCTCAGCCATGGGGGCTCTTAAATTCTCTTTGAGGACATGAGTCTATGTCAGACCAAAGAAAATCCGGGAGTGGTGGTCCATAAGGCAGTGGTGTTCTGCAGAGTGAAGGCTCTGCATTAGGTTGGCACACAAATAGCTCATCCGAGTCAAAACTTGTTTTGTTTGAAGTTGATGTGGCTTAAGGGGAATCAGACACAAACATCATGCCTGCCATGTCGGATTGGAGAGTCCAAATATGTAAGTGTTGTTATAATAGGTGTGTGAACTTGAGAGGGTTTAATTATTATTGTGGCTTTTTTATGGGATGTATCAAATCCCTAATTTATCAGTCTTGAAAGGCTTTGCAAACGCTAAATTGCATGCAAACACTTACTCTGTAATATAAATAGAAGGTTCTTGTGATGGTGGGGTAAGTGAAGATATAAAGATTAAATTATCTGCGGGAGGCCACAGGGAAGCCACTGCCAGAAAATGGGCTTCTTGCATCCTGGTTGTGTTCTTCTCAATTCTGAATCTGGGACCACAGTTCCTTCTTTTACTCTTGAGTGGAAGAGATGAATGGCTTTTAGGAGAAGAAAAGGTTGCCTGTGGTAGCAGATAGGTGCACAGTGTGGAACAGCAGAGATGGCAGAGCTGGGGAGGTTTCTACAAGGTGAGCTCAACAATGAATTTGTTGCACATTGGATGCCCCACTGACTGTGGGTTATGGCACCCCAAGCAGGCCCACAGCCTGAGGCAGCTGGTATAAAATCTGGAATATACAGTGTGCCAAGAACAACTTAACTTTTTTATGTTTGAAGATACTTTGTGCTAAGAGCATGCACACTGTGAAATACATTCTGCACACTTCCTAGTGTGCAGCCACCCTATCTCTGTGCACAACCCTTTCCTGGTATAGATGAGTAGTGTTCAGTTAACAATAGAAAACCTCACAATAAATCATTTGAGGATGGGTTTTGCTCGAGCAGTTTTGGCTCAGCTGACTTTTGAAACATGGAGATTGATGTACCACTGGAGGCAGAGGAACGTGGAGGAACAGCCCAGCTGGAATTTGAGAGTGTAGGGATGGCTCAGGTGACTAAGGGTGACCTGGGACAGGAGACACAGCTCAACTGCTCATATTCACCTGCAGTGGTGTGCTGACAGGTGTGTGCTGGGGTAAACTGCACCAATGTGCCCCTTCGGTGCAGAAACCAGAGGCAACGGGAGGTAGAAAGAGACTTAGCTACACTTTGGGAAGGATGCAGAATGGCTGTGGCTACCAGCTAGTGGTCTGATTAAATAGACCATGGTTTATTGTCAGGGTTATAAATTCATGTTTCCAATACAGTCTCCCCAGAGCTGGTTGTGAGCAAAACCACAGATCCAAGACTTTTGTATTGCATTGTGAAATGAATCTAGGTCAAGAAAATGAGTTTTGCACCTGGCTCACATACTTGTAAGGGGGGAATCTACTGACCATGACTTAATTTGGCATCTAGAATGCAGCTCCCTGATGCATACTCCTCCTTTTCATGGTCTGCACAGGACACAGGAGGTTGTTAAGGGCTCTGAAAGACAGACAGAACCCCTGCCTATGGGTCTGGCCTGCTCTTTGCAGGGGGAAATATTCACCCAGGAAGCACAGCAAAGCAGTAATGCTGCTGCTATCAACATGCCCTAAAAAAATGAGAGTTGGATAGTGGGTGCTGCTGGAATTGGCTGGGGGGAAGGAGTTCATGGGACACTACAATGCCCCACTGCAGGACATGATTCCCAAGTGCAGACTACCCATGTAGGAGTCAAGGACAGCTGGAAAGATGACCAGACCAGTATTATGAAACTGATGGGTGTTGCCTGCACAATGCTGTCGTGCTAAAACATGGTCTCCTGCTGCTTCTCAGAGTGCCTCAGTAGGGCACTAGGTGGAAGACAGCTGCAGTGGAAACAGAGGCTCCTCTCTCTCCCCTGGGTTTTGAAGGAAAAACACAGGTCAAAGAACTGCATGGTTCATTTTCAGTGTGCAGAGACATCATTACTAAGTTGTTCTGGTAGTTTTAGGACATGCTTTTGGAACAAGAAAAGCATGAGGTAGGTGGCATAAGGAGGGGCTGCATAAGGATCTGTCCGTGTCATTCACGTCAGGGCTGTGGCTCTGCAGGCATACACTCAGCTGAATGGTTTTGGCTCTGGCAGTTTGGTCTGAAAATAGTTAGGCTGCTCCTAGGCAGGCGGGATAGCATCATCAGGTCCATCATGATAGATCAGAAAATCCCACAGGAAGCTTCTCAGACATGGGCATTGGGTATCTGCCATTTTCTTTCTCTTCTTTCTTTTTTGCCTTCCTCGGCACCCCCCCCCCGCCCCCCCAAGTACAAAATTTGAAACAGATGTGTTATTCTTTGAACACCAGGCTCTAACATAGTAAAAGCAGTGTTAATAGCTTTTACTGAAGCCAAACATGGTTTAAAAAAAATGCTTCACTGGTCACTGCGGAGAGGACTTAGGCTGAAGCTGCCCACTTGCGTGCTGTATGTTGTTGTTGTGTGTTGTACTGCACCCCCATGCAGATGGGAGCAGCTTTACTTTGCCTGTCACATCATATCTGTGGCTTGAAGTCGGTGAAGCTGTTCCCTAAATATTCAGTGTTGCCTTAAACCAGGCCTGTGTCACAACATGAGCATTACATAATACTTTCAATCTTTAAATCAAATGTATGCGGACCTTGCGTTCACCGACCGTGCTGAACTGAGAGCAGCAGCAATGGGCGAGCCCCGCTTTAGTTACGGGCAGGGTGAAATGCTGGCAGCTGCAGAGGCAGCTCTGCACACACTGCAGTGCAGAGGTGCTTTCCTGGGTTTTGGTAGCTGGTGTGCGAGGCACGGCCTTTCTCCTCTGGGCTGACAAGCTCCAGCGTGGATCCGCATTCCTGGAGCCCTTCCCCATCCGGAATCAGGGCTGCAAGGCAGTGTCAGCCTGGGGCTTGCCACTGCCTTTGCTGCCCTCTGGGAGCCTGTCCTCTAGTTGTGGCTTCCAAGCTTTGGCAACAAAAATGTCCTGAAATGTCCTCCCACTTCACTGTTCTTTTTCATTTTTCTTATGTTTACCCTGCACAATGTGATGTTTTCATCTCCCTGGCTGTGCCTGCAAAGCAGTTTGTGCATTGGCTCACTTGGCTTATGTTGCATAAATTATGGAAGTTTTCATTGAGTTTAATTTTAAAACAAAATAAAATTGGCAAGCTCTCTTGTCAGGCAGATCAGCTCCTCAGTCTGTTCTTCAGGTGGTGGTAAAGGGTCAGAATTTGATCAGTGGAGGGCAAGGCAGGGATCCCTGCCAAGCCCCTTTGGTCATGATGCCACAGCCATCAGGAACCTCATTCATGGAGTCACAAGGTCAATGCAGCTGCTGGGAATTTTATTTTAGATGTGTTCTTTCTGGAAATGATGCACCGAGGAATTTATTGGCCTTTCAGATGTGTTCAGCTGGTACAGCTGAGACATATTTTCAGGGCCAAAAAAAAGCAGAAAAGCCAGCAGTGCTGTGAGCAGGTAACTTGCCCTTGCTGAGCCTTTCTGTGCTGAATACAGCCCTGAACAGCAGAGGTGGCTGACACTGATGAAGGGATAGCACAGACTTGTGAAGGAGGTTTATCTTTCTGTGCTTGGCCGTAAATTCAAGGTTGCCCTCATTTTTCAGACATAGCACAGCTTTTACAGCTGGCAAGGAGATCATGTGTAGTTTGGGTTTCCCAGTTGAGGCTGGAGTTGGCTGATTGCTGGAGAGCAGACCAGTGAGTCCCATCATGAAGCTGATTTCATATCTGTGGTCTTTGGGGTGCCTTGGAATCAAAGAGAATCTCAACTCTTGGTATATTCTTAGGAAGGAAATGGAGAAGCAAAAGCATATTTGTACGGAACAGTAGAAGGAGAAAAACCTGGTAGGTGTTCAAGACAACACACACACACACACACCTAGAACCAGATGTTGCACTGTGCTACATTTTACAGAGTTTGCCTAAGTGCTGCTGTGCAGTGTGTGCATGTGCCTGTCAGCTTCCCCGCGCCTTCTTGGCACTGATCCTGGAGAACAGATATGCTGAGGCACGGTCTCTTCCCTGGAGAATTGTTGCTGTAACTGGATGCGGCTGAAGGAGGCAAAGGGCACTGGGGCATGTATCGGATTGTTCGAGGTTCCGCTGTGGAATAAAACAGAGCAGTGATTCCTGTCCTTCCTCTGCAACTCTGCCCATTTGGTACCAATATAATGGGGCTTTCTATGCTTGCTTACTGTTGTCTGTGAAGCTCAGTGTTTTACAGGTATTGATTATTTAGGCTTTGAGTTGCCCCAAAGAAATAAGTCAGCTTATTGGTAAATAAATGTTACAATAATTGTTGATGCAGAAATTATTTCAAATGTTACCAGAGAAAACGTAGCAAAGGCAAAAGAAATATCTAAGCCATCAGTTCTCAGTATAATGTAATTAAATGAGGCTTAAATATAAAAAACATTAATTCAGCTTTGAATGGTACGAATTGTTTTGGGGTTTTTAGGAAGCAGTAGAAAAGGATGAACTCCTGGTCATATTGATATGGATTGGAGCGTTGCCTTTCAGCAAGGCTTGAGTTCCTCCAGCCTTGCATCAGCAGTGATTCTTAGCTGCCTGTCCTGCTCACATCATTCTTGCTGCTGCTTTCCCTTCTTATTCACTGTGCAGCTTCCTCTGGTCCTGAGTGTGTCGTTGAGGTCACATCACCCCAGCGCTCAGGGAGGAGTAGGATGAAGTAATGCTGCTGCCAGAATCTGGGCTGAAATTTTATCTTAATTTTTATTCATCATTCATGACAGAAGTCAGAGGCATTCTCTAGTGCCTGCTGTCTCAAGCCACTGAAATGAGACTGGCTGTGTGCTAAACTTTACTCGCATTCTTCAGTGCTGTGATGGCTTGGGTTTGAAAAGGCTGAATTTAGTGTGTGTCTCCCTTTTTCTCTGCCTTTGCTGTTATTGTTAAAGTTGGATGTTGCAGCCAGCATTTCTACGCAATTTTTTTGCCTTCTAAAGAAGGAGAGAAATTTACTATCAACAAGGCTGCTAGACTTGGCAGTGCACATCTGCTGTGACCAGAGTGGGCTGAATGAAGGAGGTCCCAAAGTTTCCTGCTGCTCCTGGTTGTCTGCAGATAGCCTTGTGCAGGACTGGGGAGTCATCTCAGAGGCACATCTGTTTCTTCTGCAGACCTGATCCTGCATACTTTCCACATGCACAGTTTCTCTTGGAAATTATGAGCATGCAAGGCTGCAAGGTTGGTCCTATCATGGCAATTTCCTGGCAGAGGGAAAAGACAGAAGCTATTTTTAAATGAAAGCTTTGAATCAGAAGACTATTGCAGAGTGAAGCAAAAAAATGATTTCAGGGTTTTTGTGTCAAAACCCTGAAATCATGGACTTTGCAGTTTCCTCGTGCCAGTGGTTTTCTTCTCTTCATGGTTTTAAGGCTACATTTTTGGAGGATTGGGCTGAGATTTTTAAGTGAGACATTTCTATTCTCCCTGGTACACATTATCACTGCAGCAGCAGCATTTTCTGTGTGAGTCAGGCTGGAGAGAGGTGTTCAAAGGGGTGGGACTTAGCAAAAACCTGTTGTTCAGCCATGCACTGTTCTCCTTTAAGTCTGCCCAGGAGTTCATTATTTATTCCCCCACAATTGGTTTTATGATCCTACCTTGGTGTGCATCTTAAACTTTTTCTTCCAAGTTTGTGTTCAGTGGTCACTTGGGAAAAGCAAGTAAGAGAAAGTGCATGACTTCTTAACAGTGGAAAATTATATCCTCTTTTTCTCATCACTTGCTTTTGTATAGCTTAAGAATGACCCAAAGGGCTCTTGCTCAGATTTTAATTTAAAACAAACCAACTGATTTGATTCGAGATCCTTAGTTCCCCCAAAAGCACTCTCAGAGTGATTTGAACATGTGAAAAAAAGGCAGTTTAAACCACAATTGTTTCACTGCCTTTGATAGAGTGGTCACCAGTCAATAGACATAAAATTCACTGCCTCAGAGAGAGATGCTTTAGTTAATTAGTTACAATCAGTGTTGTGCTAAGAGACCGCACTGCTGCCTGCCCATGTATTTGCCTGGTAATCTCACTTGCTGGCTTTGCTGACCCCAGTCCACATGTTGTGGCTAGATCCCTATATCTGCCTTGTGGGGGGGTGCCCCAAACTAAATTGGTGCAGGGGGAATAACGAGAATCTTCCTCTTTGTCCTCTTCTGTGCTCTGGAAACCTGAGGGGCCAGGTGAGCCTACTTCATAGGTTTTGGTTTTCTGCTAACCTGAAGTTTTCCAGGCCTAGCTTGGACTTAAAAAAATAATTTTGGTTGCACCTTCTTTATATTGTCTTTTAGCAATATTTCCCCCTTCTTTTCTTCACCCACATGCTCATTCATATCTTCCTGCAGTGCTTTGTGTGTTATCTGACTGCCTCCTTCCTCATTTTGAGGGGCTGGATTTCACTGCCTCTCTGACCAGGAGCATGCAGCTTTTGGTGCCATCCTGCATGGTCATTTTTTGGGGCTATGGGGTTTTAGCATCCTCCAAAGGCTGCTAAGTAGGTAACTGTGATCCTGGCTCAGCATGCCAGCTCTTGTGGTGGTGCTGAGATGGGCCATCCTGATGCTGCCCACATCACCATCTTTGCAGAAACACATCTCCTGCAGGCCTTTGTGGGCTTGTCTGCAGCCTGGGTATGTCACACCAAACCACGTAAACCATCAGGAAAAGTTCAGCCTGGTGATGAGTAACACCCAGAATCCTGTCCTACCTTCTACTGTTTGCATAGGTGAGGTTAAATGGAAGGGAAGACCAACCCAGTCTGCCTTTCAGTTTGCAACTCGGGACAGGCAGCAGAACAGCCTGGCATTCACCTGGCTCTTGCTCTTTTCCAGGTGACCTGGTGTCTCGAGCAATGCACCACCTGCAGCCCCTCAATGCCAAGCAGCATGGGAACGGGACACCCATGCACCAGAAGCAGGGATCCTTCTACTGGGAGCCAGAGGCTCTGTACACCCTTTGCTACTTCATGCACTGTCCACAGATGGAGTGGGAAAACCCCAACGTGGAGCCCTCAAAAGTCACGCTGCAGACTGAGAGGTAAGAGCCTCTGCATGGTGCTTGGTGTCGTGGTGAGGATGTTTTGTTAATAAATCAGCCTGGCTGGCTAATTGCTAATTACAGCCGGCGTGCGAGAGGCTGCGGAGCAGTCTGCTTGGGTTTAGGATCACCTCCTTGAAATCCGCTTCTCTCCCTGAACTGCTGCGTGGCTGAACCAATATATATCAAAAGTGACACCCAGTGGCTACAGACAGCAAATTGGTTCCAGATGTGCACTTGGGAGAGATTTCCTTTTCCTTTCGTCGTTGCTCAGCTATTCTGTGTTTTGGAAAAGAAAATGAGAACTACTATTTCTGGCCTAGCAGGTTTGGGTTTAAATGTGTTTTTTTTCCCCTGCGTGTTAATAGGGTTCAACAGCTGTGATTGGGGAAGTGGAAAATGAATAGAGTAGTGTGTAGAAAGGAGAAGTCATTAAGGATGCTGGGCTCCTACTGCACTGAGTAACGGGGCACAGGAGTGACCTCGGGGCTGCCCTGGCCAGGGATGTGGTAAGTGCCAGCTGTGCTGCTCTTGTCCCTGCTCCAGGGATGGGCAGGGCCTGGGAGCTGCACCTCTAGCCCTGTCCTGACTCAGGGTCTGATGTAAGGTGAGAAGGAGATGCCTCTGAAGCTGGCAGGCTGGGTGGCCAGCCCAGGGGACAGATGGCTGACCAAGAAAATAAATCCATCTCCCATGAAAAGCACAGCAAACCTTCTTCTAAAACATATCTCCAGGTGTGTGCTGGGGCACACTCTGCTGCTTTCCTGCCACACTCACACCAGCCCTAAACCAGGCATCACCAGTACAGAGATGAGAGGAGTGGCTGGTGCTTAGAAGGTGCTAGATATGAATTTTTAGGATGGCTATTGTGGTGATGCAAATGCAAGCTGGTTTGTCAGGCTGGGCTCCACATTTACATCCCAGAGTATGTATGGCAGTGTACATGCAAGCCAGACTCTGATCTGCACATATGGGGCTTGGCTGTTGTTGCAGGATGAGGTCTGCATCTCAAAAGCAGCATATGAGGGTATCATTGTGTGTGTACTTGTAAATGGTAAATCTTAATATCAATATAAATAATATTTTAATTGAAATAGTTTTTTACTAGTTGCAGAAGAGCATACAAGATGAAATTCTGGCATTAATGATGTTACTGGGAATTTTGCCATTTGCCTTTGGATGGCATTTTGTTTCTTTTCAAGTTTGGGTCGCTCTGTGAGCATGTTGTCCCTTTTTGTTCTGTTATTTCCAAAGTATGAAAAAAAACAGAAAGGAAATGACAAGAATCCAGAATTTTCTCTATTTTTACAATTGTTTTTAATTTCATGATTTGTCATCCAGTCTTGCTATCGTGGAAGGCCTAACTCATGTCCAGCAGTGGTTAGTATGCACAAAAAAATTATAAAAAAATTAGAATATACTCTCACCTGATCTGTAGTTCCCATCTGTGGGAATAATGCCACTGGAAATATAGGGGTGAATAAAGCTAAGCCTCTGGTTTTGTAAGATTTCTTCAGACTTTGCTGTGCAAAAGTGAAAAAGGGCAGGGATATTTGAAAAATCAGTCTCAGCGTTTGCTTTAATAGGTTTTCCTTTTTCCGAGGTTGCCTTAATACATGTCCTCTTCGTTAGAGCACTTGAAACACTGATTATTTGAAGTGATTGTTCTTGCCTTTATTTTGAGCCCTCCATCTGGCAGGACGCCTTCCCTTGGCAGGGCAGTGAACGACTGCGGTGAGGGCCAGAGCAAGTACTTGGTGTTATTGCCAAGAGCCTGTGGTCACCTCTGGAAGGAGCAGATACATCTCCTGCTGCCTAATCAAACATGCATTAGTACTTAGTGCTGGAGTGGGAGTGGTGCAGGGCTGAGTGTGAGCCCGGACATTCCCATGGAGCTGAGCTCTGGAGTTTCACCAGCTGGATGGAATCACCCTGTGCTGCTCAGGAAGGAGAGCAGTGAGGCTGACTTACCAGTAGTGCTCTGAGCAGCCTTCCTACCCATTTCCCATATTTTGTTTTTTTACAGGCAGTCATGCTTTGTGGTCCATGACTTATCTCTGGTGGTTTCAGTTTCCATGATGGGGTTTTGTGAGTTGCAGGGAGTTGGGTTTGTTAAACATGACACTTTTACATGCAGAATATTTGCAAGATTTGTGATGTATCTGTTGCTGTATTTTCTCTCCAGCTGCAGCAATTGCTTTTATTTTGTAAGAAGCCCAGAAGGAAGCAAGAAGGTCCAGGCATCTTTCCCCATCCTTGGCCTCTCTATGCAGAGAAGCCAGGACAGTGTGGGTCTGGCTGTAGAGGCAGTATTTTCATGAAAGAGGAGTTGTCCTTGGCTCTTTGTAAAGCCAACCTGGCTACTGTCTTGGCCCCCTCCTCCCTGACAGTGCAAGCCCAGGCTAGAGAGGATTGTGTGATGCAGCCGGAGAATTCTCCCAGCACTTGGAGGGCTTGATGGCACCATGAGACCATGTTCTTCCCACTCATCTCCAGCCCACCTGGATTTTGGCTCTGAACCAGGCTGAACTGCAAAGGCTGCACACGTCCTCCTGCAGAGGCTGGATGTGGGAGGGGAATCCAGTATGGTGGCATTGCTGCCTGGCTTAGCACTTTCCAGCTCAGAAAGTACCTCCCTCAGAGCCTTGGGGGACACATAAAAAGGGATTGTTACCTTTGAGTAAATCCAGCACTTTATTTCTTGGGAGCATTTATCTGTGTTTGCTCTTCATGGAGGTAAAGAAATGAGAATGCAGTATGTTTTTAATAGTGTTTATCTTTACAGAAAATAAAAGGGAAAAATGATTATATAGTGAAACTCTTGTTGCGGGGGGGAGCTGCTTTCATGGGAGGGGGAGGAGTGGAGAGTGGCCAGAATTGCTTAGAAAACCTGGAAAATATTCCCCATATCCTAAATGCTGACAAACCCAACCATAAGATGGATGTGTGATCCCCTCCCACCCCAAACTCATATTCCTTCAACCTGGCCACTTTGGCCGAGACTCTCTGATTTTTTGGCACCAACACAAGCCAGTTCTGCTGATCCTGGATACCATGTAAATGGCTATTTTGTCAGGCATGGAGGTACAGGGAGAGGGTGGACCTCTTTCTGGGGTCCCTTTCCCTATTACACCCAGCTGGGATGTGCTGGAGCCATTTATCTTGTGCTGGGTGTTGCCTACAAAAGCAGTGCTCCTCCAGTGCTTCCACCTGCAGGAGGCTGCAGATTATTTAGGGTTGTGATTCTTTTGCTTTCTTGGGAATTAAAAAAAAACCAAAAAACTGTAGATGAGGGTACTGTTGCTAAGATTTCTTTCTTGCTGCTTCTAGCTTAATAAAAAAATCTGTCCCGTGGTTACGTTTGGTTTGTCAGCCCCCATAATGCTTCCAAAATGATTGCAAGTAATTTCTTAAGCACCGGAAAGTGCAGAATCTGTAGTTGCAGATTTGTGTGATGTTGTTTTTCCTTAAGTGGTTCCTTACCCACTTTTATCCACAGCTGTATTGACAAAGTCCTCATTACTTCCTAACTTGCCATGTTCCCCATTAACAACTCCTTGAGAAGCTGTGGCTCAGCAGCTCAGCCAGTCCAGAACCACCCATTAATTCTGCTGACAGGCAGCCAAGTCCCTTCTCCTGTGCTTCCTCTGCTGCACCACCTTGGAGGGGTATTAGCTGCTTGTACCACCTGGCAGCAGTTAGCTTTTCTCCTCCAGTCTTAATTGAGTTGATGGATATGTGTCTGGTTTTAAACTTCTTTTCACTTTTCCTTAACTATTATTCCCTGTGTGGGGAGCAGTCCCTTAGGAAACTCCCATGGGCTGTTATTGCTTGCTTTTCATCTTTCTGCCTTACACGCTCGCATGGACATGCACACAAAAAAAAAAGATGTTCCCTGCACATGCATACACCTGCAAATTGTAGACTGTGGTCATTCATGATTAATGGAAAGAGTTTGGGTTACCACAATTTTGTTTCATGCTTTGGGTAGCTATTGGTGTAGCTGGCTAATTAATGTGATGCAGCCCCTCCTATTAGAGGAGTGTTCCATGCTATTAAAATAATCTTTTAAATAATTTGAACTCTTTCAGAGCATTTCTGTAACTGCTACAGCCATGTGTGTAGTACCGATTATACCTATAGAAAAATTTCAGTAAGAGAACTAGGGAAAAGTGTCCCTGATTTAAATTATTATGTGGTCCAGACTCCCTGGCTAGGGCAGTCTTCAGCAAAGACCAGAAGAGAGTGGAGAGAGAGGTGAGGAATGCTAATGAAAAACAAGTAAAGCATTGGGAATATGGGAGCCCTGCAGTGAAACCTGAATGAACCTGTATATGCAGAAGGGATTACACATGTTTGGTGTGCCAGTATGCCATAGCCTCATGTAACCCTATCTACTTTTATCCACTGTTTGATTGGAAACTTCACATAGTAAAGCTGTAGCTTTGCTGAAGTCAAAATTGAGAGCAGGGTTGATTTGACTTGGAACCACTGAAAAGAAATCCCAGTGCATCCTTACCTAAATCCTCTAGATTTGCATGCTAAATATCAAACTTCCCACTTCCTAGAAATCCCTACAACAATGTTATTGGAGCTGCCTGCAGCGTGTGAGATGGCACACGTTACAAGAAATAGTTCAGGCATTATTGTAGCTTGGCTGTTACATGGCAATATCCTTGCTGGGTTGGGTCTGTATTCTACATCTAATTTATCAAGCTGGACTTCTGCTGTCCATGGGATGGCTATAGGATTTTTTAAATAGAGGAAACTGCATGCAGCCCTGTGAGAACTGCATGGTATCCAGGAGTTCTGTGCTGCACTCTGAATGCTGTGTGTCCTCAGGGATTTATGCCATTGCCAGTCATGTCAAATCTGATGTCCAAACTGCCAGTGAAATATTTGCCTTTTGTGGTTGCTGGCTTAGTCATCACTTTGACTCAGTTGTGTTTCAAATCTTGGCCATTAACGTTTTTAATGCAGGAGAGGCAACAGGGACAGCTCATTCCAGCCCTGGATGTGGGTTCAAAACGCATGATTTGCAGATACCTGTGTGTGGACTCTGCAGCACCAATGTCTTGCACAAAAGCCAAAGGGTAAATCCTTCTTCTGCCTGGGCAGGTCTCTTGAGGCTAGTGTGAGAGCAGGGAGGTTTGAATCCTTCAGCCTGAATGAGATGCAGAACTCGCTACTTGGGTCACCCTTACTTAACTGGGCTTCTGGGGTGGCAGAGCAGCTGCCTAGCATAGACTAGCTGCATGAACTCACGTGGAGCATCAGCTGGCACTGCTGAGTTTCTGGGAAGGATTGGGACTGGCAGCTTTTTGAGGGCATCAAAAAGTATTTGCTCTCTCTGAAGACAAGTAGCTTATGGTGTAAATATAAATGAGTTTTGCAGCCCAGAAACCCGTCTGAAATGTGTGCTCTACATTGGAAAAACCCATGCTTTTCTATCTTTCAGTAACGCTAAAAATGGACTAGCATTTCATATATATTTTCATCATATGTTCCAAGTGAAAACTTGTCAGAACTTAGGATGCTTTTCAATTCATATATTGGAATTTTCTTTAAAAACCACTCATGAATATGTCAACAAACCAAACAAATATAAAGAGCTTTTTACAATGTTAAAGTTGCTGACTCACATCTGCAAAAAAAAAAGTCTCCCTACCTTTATCTAGAAAGGCTTTTTCATGTAAAAGTACAGCCTTATGCTTCTGAGAAGCACCTTTAAATTTTACTTGGTAGCTTTTGCAAATTTAAACAGCAGCGACCTCTGTGTACCAATTTGCCTGTTGTATCCATAAAGGTTGGCAGTCAGCAATCCTTGGCTGGAGTGAGAGAAGAAACTCCACACCTACAGCACCATCACCCTCCTCAGCAGCCAAAGAATCCTGCGAACACGTCATCTGAAGCAATTGTAGCAGTTGAACCAAGTTAAAGCAAAGTCAGGTCTTTCAGCCATGTCCTCTTCACAGCTGGGGAAGCTGAGGCAGGGACAACAGGAGATAACTGTGGGAATTCACATCCCAATAGAATTACGCCTCAGAAATTTCTCTCTTCCCATTGTGACTATCAAGCCAGTCCTTTCCCTAAAGTTTGATTTAATACAGGCCGTGAATAAGTGCATGTGGTGGGGCAAGGGCTCCATAGGTGTCTGGAGAAGAGCAGGGTGAAGTGCCCCTGGAAATAAAGAGGCTGTTGTGCTGCACTTGAAATGATGATTTTTTCCTTGGAGCACTGATTGTCTGGGAATCTCTCATGTGCACTGATGAGCTCTGGGACCTGGAGCTTGCTGTAGGCTCTGCTGGGAACAAGGGGCTGTGGCCCATCCGGGGTTTGTGAGCCTGTGTGAGGAGCATTCAAAGGTGGTGAGTGTTCTTACTCTCTGTAGGGGAGAGGGAGCAGCTGGTGAGGGGAAGAACTGCTGGAAATCAAGGAGAGTGGTTGTGTGTAGTGGCCCTGCTCTGGGCAGAAGGTCGCCTGTAAAGCTGGTCAGCAGCCAGCAGGGATTCTGCACCCTGCAAAGATAGTAGGAACTGTGAAAAACCAGGGCCAGGGATTATTTGGAGCTGGGATTTGTCAGAGTGCTGGTCCTAGTGCTTTGCAAATCTGGCATTGCAGCCAGCTGATATCCAGACAGGAGCTTGATCCATCTTCTCGCAGACCCATACAAAAATAATGAAACATCCTATTGCATTTTATGGTGCACAATTTCTCATGGTCTTCCACCTGACAATTTCTCCTGTTTACATACAGGTAGACTGCTACCATAACAACAATAACATACTACTACTACTGCTAATAATAATGGAAAAAGCCTGAGTTATTGCATATGCATGACAGGATTTTTAATATCTCTGTCTGCCAGCAGGCAAGGGAAGGAGGAGTGGTGGGCAGCCCAGGAAGGCTGTGTGTGGCTCTGGAGGGAGTGCAGGCTTTAGGGAACCCCTCATATGATTACATTTAGGTTCCCCCCATGGCATCTGCTTTTCTGATGAGTCATTCTGTAATTCAGAGTGCTCCAAAGACATCAGCCCCACAAAACTGAGATAAGTTTGAGGTCTGGTGGGGTAGGGAGGGGTAGTTTGCCCTGCTCTAGAGGGAGGGTGCTGGCAGGGAGCTGCAGTGTGTGAAGGCAGTGGGGAGAAGGACCTCTGATAGCCAGCACAGTGAGGACTTGTCCCTTGTGGGGTAGTGCCAGCAGGGTGTTGCTACCTGCAGAGGTCCTCAAGGCATAGGAGCTTATGGGACCTTGAGCTGTCCAAAACTAGATGTGAGAGGAGTGCAGGGTGGCAGGAAGAAGCAGGGAAGGATGCTGCCTGGGAGGAGGAACCAGAGATTTGAGGGTTGGTGGAGCACTCATAATTGCTTTTTATGATGAAATAGGAGAAGGCACCCCAAGAGGAACCAGCTGCCCCCTTGCCAAGGGCAGAGGGACAGGGCCCAGAAGGGTCCAACCCTTTGGGGATGTGTTTTGTGTTGGCCTCCCCCAGCCCTTCCCCACCTCCCAGCTCTTGTGTGTGGGATGGGAGTTGCTCTGTGCAGAGACCTCTCCCTGCATCCTGGTCTGGCATATTTTTCCATTTAGACGTGAGCTCAGGAAAACACAAGTCTGTGCCAAAAAGCTTTTTTTTTTTTTTCTTTTTTTACCTTTTTTTTTTTAAGTCCATACTTAGCTTTAAACTACATGGAATTAGAGGATGGAAGCATGCATTTAAAGTTAAGCACAGGTACAGAGAAGGGCTGGAGGAGGAGGTCAGAGCAGTCACTCACCTGCAGCCTGGGTAAGGTGCTTGTGCAGCAGCTGGACTGCTCCTGATTTCCCATATCTTTCAGGCAGAATCAAGCTGAGCACCATGGTTAGATTCGTTTAATTAAACCATGTGCTTCCAAAGCATGTAACTAGGTGACTTATGTGCTCTGTGTCTGCTCTGGAACACAAAATTACTGTTTGGTACCTGCCTTTGTACCACAGATAAATCAGTGTATATGCCAGTGATGTGATGCATTTGGCTAACCCATTTTCACACAGTGCTGTTGAAAAGTGAAATATTTCTTGCTGATGTCACATTGTCTTGTGGATTATCACACCCTTATAACTCTGTGTTCCTCTTTCCTCTTTGGCACACAAGCAGTATTTAAAAGAAAAAACCCAGCCCTTCACACGGTGCACAGATTCTTGAAGGGTATTTTTAACCTATTGCACTCAGCCATATTTGGTTCTCTTCTCAAAATACAAATTTCCTGACATGCAGAGATGATTTTTCTTTCCCTTGGAAAAAGGAATGTAATATGTTGTGAGCAAACTCCATATCCTCATCTAGGGACTGAAATTGGACTTTATAGAAAATTTCCCCGCTTCTGCAGAACACTGATTCCCTTTTCTCTTGGGATTTATTGCACCAAATATCCCTGCTCATTTCTGTTTCTCTGTTGAAATTTGCAAGACTGTGAAAGGAAAAAAAAAAAAACCCAACAATTTTATAGTGCAATTATCTGAGTTCCTCTAAATATATTTATTTGCTTGACTCCTTACTGTGGTGGGGCAGATTCTGTGCTGGGTGAGTTTCTGTCCTGCACAAGAGGAGGAAGAAGTGTGAACCTCAGCCACAGTCCTCTGCTTTTCTGTTTGCCCAGCAGATGTTACAGGAAGGTGCTGTACAAGCCTGTCTTCATTCCTCTGATCCAAACTGTGTTCACTCATGCAAAACATAACCTTGAATTGAGTTTTCCTTTAATTGTATTCCTAGAACCAAGTTATATCTTAACTACATGCAGTTTTACAGTATGATTTGCATCTCCCCTTCTGCTGTCTGCTCAGCAAGTGATGAAAAAACTCCCATTGATCACTTGTTCCCAGGTATTTCATGCCTCAAAAGAGGGTCTCTTCTCCTCTGAAGATGACCTGGGAAGCAGTCACCTTCCAGGTACAAATACACTCCTGCTTTCCCCCTTTTCCTCCTCTGGCTCCCACCACTCTCAAGACAAATGATCTGGGTTAGGAAATTGTTTTGTGTGAGCTGTGGGATGTGATCTTCTGTCCTTATCTGCCTCCTTAGGTGGCTGTGGCAGGCCTGGGGAGAGCAAAAGCCTTGGAAACAAATGCAGCCCGGTCTTGAGGTGACGGTGATGTGTTGGAATAGAAAAACTATGGAAGTGGCAACTCAGCCAAAGATGTCATATTTCAAAAAGAGGTTGTTCATCTACATGCCTGTGAGATTTGGGAACCCAGTGTCCTAGGGAGAGTCAGTGGCCTCAGGGCTTCTCTGTCCTTTGGCGCTTCTGAAGTATCTCATCCCCCTCAAGAATATTAATATCAGAGCTATGTAAAGCCAAGTCGTCAAAAAGGGAAATAAATGCATAGAGAGCTATAAATAGGAAAAGGATATTCCAGAGTCAACATCTTCTTAAATAATTTTTCTCAGGGTATAACTTTTTTAGGTAAAGTTGTACATTTAAAATGTAAAATATTTGCCTACTCTGCAGCTAGTACAGGCTTTTTTTCCCCCTTCCTCCATGAAAAGGGACTGCAGAAGGAAAGGCAAGCAAGAGACTTGCAGTGACCTTCAAGGTGTTCAGCTACAGTTATTTTATTAGTTTTCCTCTGAAACAAAACTTGAAGCTATGGTTTTTACTTGTGGTTCGGCATCTTTCTCTTGATTCCCAAATAATTCTTTGCATATATGGAGCGAACTGTGTGCTGCATGCTTCATCTCCAGCTTGGGCAGCTCTTGGTGGGACATGGGGCTGTCCAGGTATTGTGGAGTGAAGGACCATGTCTCTGATAGTGCCCTGACTTTGTGAGAGTGTGGCCCAGAATCCCAGCATTCACTTTGGGGGCACTTTTGTTTGTTCTTTGGCAGAACAGCTGGTACCCAAAGCTGTAGCAGTTTGATAGTGCTAAAAGTGGGACTAAGAAGTCTGGATTCTGATTTCTGACCTCGCTCACAGCTAACCTTCACATTGGCTGCAAAATTCCCCACTTTCAGCACTGAGCACAAGATGCCCATTGCATCGGCTGGAGATGCTGGAGACTTTCTGGGGCATTCCCTCTCTATCCTTGGCATCTCAGTGCTGGGGCATCCCCTCTCTCTGCCCAGGTCTGATCTCCTGTCCATATTGCAAAGAGAACCCAGGCCAGCACATCAGCCAGAGTGGGATGTGGTCCTGTGCCAGACTCCTGTCCTCCTTTTGGGATTACACTATGTGAAGGATGGG
Source organism: Vidua chalybeata (assembly GCF_026979565.1). Taxonomy (NCBI): domain Eukaryota; kingdom Metazoa; phylum Chordata; class Aves; order Passeriformes; family Viduidae; genus Vidua; species Vidua chalybeata. Next base: position 22,492,751 of record NC_071534.1, on the reverse strand, counting down.
AGGAGGGCTTGCTAGTTGGGTGCACTGACCTCGCAGAGCCCCATGGATGAGCATGGCTCATAAATCTCGCTCTCCAAATAGTGCTGCCCTGGAGATAGGATGAGACATCTTGATTTAGACCTATTTGAAAATTGCTGAGCTGGTTTACTCTCCCATTCTTTCCTTATCCTTGCTCCCTTCTCTCTGTACATATTTATATTCTCACACATATATGCACATGCACACACCCCCCTGCTCTCTGCTCCTCTCTACCTGTTGTTGTGATGCTGCTAGTGTGCCTTGGCACTGATGTCTGTGTGCTCCCCAGGCCGTTCATCGTGCTGCCTCCGCTGATGGAGTGGATTCGGGTGGCGGTGGCTCACGCGGGGCACCGGCGCAGTTTCTCGGTGGACAGCGATGACGTGCGGCAGGCAGCCAGGCTCCTGCTGCCGGGAGTTGACTGCGAGCCCCGACAGTTAAAGTAAGTCCCCGGGATGCAGATCGGCTGCTCTGTGCGCAATGTGTTTCTCTTTCCTGGGGAACAGCGGGCGGGCGGGCACAGGGCTCTGTTGTTGCCTGGGAGGTGCTGAGATGCTCCAGCTCTCACTGTGTGTGTTGCACAATCAGCTCCTGGTATTTGCTCACATCCGTGGATAAGCTGGTTGCATGGTAATGGGTGCCTGACTATCTCACAGCTCGATCGAGCCGGTAATCTGCTCACCAGAGCTTACATGGTGGTGGGCTTTTTTTTTTCCTCTTCCTATTAGGTTCTGCTTGCTAATGAGGGGCTGAAACCTTCTGGTAATTGTCTGATTCACATTGCTTTGCTATGAAATACTGAAATGTAATTGGCAGGGCTGCAGATATTTTTCAGGGCTTTGTTTTCAGCATTAATGCTTAAGGGCACATTTAAACTTAGAGGTAAGACTACTTCTTAGAGTAAAATTGTATTTTTCATGCTAATGTCAACTCAAAATACTTGTAAATGTCAGCCTAGATAATTTGACTTTTTCGTGTATCAGATGTGACCTTTTGGTTTCCTAATGAAGTCTTAAAGTATTTATTGCCAGGATATGTTTTTAGTGTCTGTTTTGCCTTATTATTATGTACTTGGATAAAAGTACTTTCTAAGACTGTTCTGGAGTCAAGAATATGTTTGGTTTTGATGTTTGTATGAAAAGGCATTCTGAATCTGCCAAAGCAAAAATGATTCACTGCTATTGCTTCAAAATATGTAACAAAACCCCAATTTCCATCAGTCTGCCTCTTGATACAGCAGTGGATGCATTCTTTCCTGCATCACAGAAAGCAGAGAGCTGGTTTACATGATTAGCTGTGACCTGCATGGGAGCAGCTGCCTTCTGTTGACTCTGGCCTTGACGTGCTCTTTCACCACAGAGTATAATACTTGACTTCTAGATCTACATAGGCTTTTTATAGTCACAGCTATTCAATATTTAATTGAAAAAAATATATGGAATTTCAAAAGCCAAATCATGAGCATTTCAGATTTCAAACCTTGGCTGTAATTGCTTCCCTTTGATGTGCCCACCATGACCCTCATTTCCAGAAGTGCTGCATTCTGTGTCCCTACTGAAATGTCAGGACTTACAGATACAGGTACTACACACTGTCTGAAGACCTGGTAGTTGGTTCTGAAAAGGTACAATTAATTTAATACCTCTCCAAGTATCTAGGTAGGATTGCAAATAAGGCAGTAATGTTTCTATTCTATATGCTCTGTCTTAAAAATTAAGGTAGATACAGTAGAATACGTGTGGATTTAAAAAACCCACAATATATGACCCAAAATTTTGTTTTGACAGTGCGTATGTGCGTTACACAATTTTAGTTTTTATTAGGAAGTTTCAGAATAATTTGAACTTGTGGAGAGTTGTATTAGACTGCAGAAGAATGTACTAATTATGGGGAACAAATCAGCACTTAGTTTAAAGTTACCATCAAGAATTCATTTCATAAAGAATACAAATGATTTGTTGTCTTGCTTGTCTTAAAAGTGGGAATGAACCTGAAAAGCATACCCTGAGATTAATCAGACGAGAATGAAAAGGGAAAACTATTCCAGAGACAAATTCTAGATTTTAGAGAGACTAGCCTTTGCAGTGTGTCTGTATTTGACTGCAGGGGCTGGATTCATCCATTGATGTCCCAAAATGTCAGTCTCTCTGCTGTGCTGGCAGATGAGCGTTCGTGTACCTTGGGTTTTATTTTGAGGTCTGTGCCTACTGCTGGTGTAGTGCAGCAGGTTCTTTGCGTAGCTGCAAATAAGACCTTGGCTGCCTGTAATCCTGAGATCAAAGGGAAGACTGAGCTTTTCTGAAGAGCAATGTGAGTCATCAGGATGTTAATTTGAAACTTTGCAGCCTGTAATTTTTTATTTGTATTCAGCAGACCCTCAACACTCCTGATTTTCATAAACCAAACACCAACCCATCACTCCTCCCCATTAGGGAGGGTGCCTTTCCAATTCTTAACTCCTCAAGGACCATCAATTCCATAAATTTTAGTACTGGGGGTGGGAATACAGCAACTTTTCAGGGAAATGGTTCTTCAAGTAAACTGCATGATGGATGGAAGCCAGAGGATTTTGAGTGCAGTTAGCTTGATAAATTTTGTGACTTCTATGGGAAGGGTTTATTAAATAGAACCTTGAAAATGGTTCAATTTCTAGGCTTTTGGTATCAGTGTTCTTTAGTCCCTAAAACACAGAGACCAGAACCCAAAAGTTCTCCTGGTCCCAGGTGATACTGCATCATTCCACGGTGTTGGTTCACAACCTGTCATTGCAAGTACATAAAGCAAAATCAGCTTCCACACTGGAAAAACATGCATATGGGGAGAGAGAGAGATTGGCAGGATCTCAAAGGCTATGACGTTCAGGAACAGTTCGGATAAAACCCAAATGTTCAGCTTCTTATCTGAACTACAGCATGGAGGTCTCCCTGCAAATTCATGTGACACTTCCCAGCACAATCACATACTCCAGCAGTGAGGTTCCCATTCTGTGGCTTTGTAAATCATCTCTGCTTTTTTCCTGCCTTTCATTCCTCTCTTTGGCCCTTTTTCTGAGCCTTTTAAAGAAACCCATCACTTTAATTTCTTCCAATGTTTTCCTCTTCTGAAAGAGGAGCTGCTCTTGCTCTGTGTAGAGGAGTGAGGGAAGCTGGAATCAGTCAGGAGGTGCTTGTCTCTTTCCTGATCTCTTTTTATTTTACAGCAACAGATGTGACAGAAAGTTTCTTCCCTCTCATCAGCTTTGGCAGATTAGCAGGGATGTAAATGTTCACCTTCCCCCAGGAGTGGAAGTTTTAGACAGACCAATTGTTTCCACCTTTTGCAGGGAGATAGGTTTCACAGATGGGTTGAGTGCTGGATGCACAACAGCTCACTGAGACAGAAACCCGAGTAGTGTCCAGGATATTGTCATAGTGGGACAGCACACTTAAATAAAGCCTCACCTATACCCACCTGAGGCAGCTGGATGTAGTCAGTTGAGGTGGCTCTCTCAGGTAGCAGGGTACTCTGCTACCTATTCTAGAGTTTTTATTAATGAAGGCATGAAGGTAATTTTTTTGTCTGAAAGGGGCCTGATGTAAAAACTATGTTAACCTGTCTTTCTACTGTAATAAGGTAGCACACTGCTCAGCCTGCACAGGCACTATCTGGCTGCAAACAGATGTTGGCTTCTCCTCACCGTCATATCTGCAAGGGGTCCCTTTCCCCTTGCTCCAGCTAAACAGAAGAAGCTCTTTGCACATCTTTCCTTCCTCCATTCTGTGGGATGTTTGTTTGAAACAAACCCCAGTGTGTTAGGCATGTGGTGGGGAGGATCACTGGTGCGTGACTGCATCTGGCGGCTGATGGCAGAGAAACAGAAAGGGAGGAACATCCTGTGTTGCTCAGCTCAAAGGCTGCTGTGCCTTTTATCAGGGTCAGGGGCTTCATTTCTCGTGGCAATATATCGTGGCAATCCTGGAGGATGTAAAGATGCTGGAAGACCAGTTAGAGGTGTGCATCAGTGCCAACAGATGCCATCACCCAAGAATTTTAGTGAATACTTTGCCTCTGGTTTGCGGGGTGGGGGGGGGGAATCCTGTTGGAAAAGGAGAAACAAATAATAGCAACAAGGTTATGAAAATGGAAAAACAGTAATAAAAGAAGAGAAAATGATGCAGCTTAATGCACTCAAATCAGGATGACCAAATAACCTTGATTCCAGCAATGAGAAAAAGCTGCCTCACAAAACCAGGGGGTCAGAGGGAAATATTTTTAACAAAGCCTGGAGTGATGCCGTAACTCTAAGGATTAATAATAGTAATGCCCAACATTTGAAAAGGATGAGAAATGATCCAAGGAAAATTCCAGGCTGTTAATGCAAGGCCTCTGAATGTTTTTTCAAGCAAAGGCTGATTAAAGACATGTTGTTGAGGGAAAAATGGGATAAAATGTGACACAGATTTTCTAAAGATAGATCTTGCCCGGCTAATCTAATAACTTTTTTGATAAGATAACTGATTTTCTACCCCAAGGAAATTCAGTAGAATTTCATCTCTTTGGACTTGAGTGAAGATTTGATACAGTCCATGCAGGGATCTATTAAGACAAGAAGATAGGGGTTAGTAAGGAAATTGGAAATTGAGCAGGAGCTGGCTTTGGGTGAGGTGACAAGGGCTGGGTTGGCTGAGATGGGGTTGCAAGCAGAGACCTTCAGCTCTCATTCTTAAAAACTGGTATTTTTTAATTTTCAGAAAGGGTTTTGGCACAAATCATAGCAGTGTGCTCATGAAGTTAAAATTTGCTGATGCCATGATGCTGAGAGGCATTGTCCTGACAGAGGAAATTTGGGAAATCATCCAGGAAAAAGTGGATGACCTTGAGGGCTGGGATGGAATAAATGGGATGAAATGCAATTTTCCACAAATGGAAATGCAGTTCTCCACAAATTGAAGGCAAATGTGTTTTTAAAATAAAAATATACAAACTGCAGTGTATATGTAACATATACACTATATATGCATCTTAATATATACTATATTGAGAGCAGAGTTTTGGAAGGGTGGTAAAGGCTGTAGAGAGTATTTAATCTCAGAATGATTGTAAACCACAAAAGTGGATTTTTCCTCAGCCATGAAAAAAGCAAATACATTTTGAGTCTGCATTGGGAGAGGTATTTCCAGTAGAAACAGAAAAGTATTGGTGCCATGTGAAAGTGGTAGGAAGTGATGTGGCAGCACAAATCCTGTGTCCTGGGCAAAAAAAATATTCCCTTTGGACCAGGTAGAAAGAAATGGGCTGGGGTGATTTGATTTTTTAACAGAATGTTCTCATGGAGACAAACACGAAGAAAGGGGCTCATTCAGCTGAGCAAAGTGTGTGCTGAGGGAATCTGTGGCTCTTCTCCAGAAATACATCAGGAGTAAACACTTTGCAAGGAAAAATGCACTATTTAAAGGTCAGCATGGACACAGAAGTATGTGAGTATTAGCAGGTCATGCTAAGCTCAGGTTGAAGGTGTAGAGGTACCCAAGCCTTGCTGCAGCACAGGACCAGGTTTATTAACCTCTCCCATGTGCTCCCTCAGCTGCTGCCATTCGCAGGCTCACCCAGCACTCGGAGCTGCATTTGCAGTGGTGGTCCAGAAAGATCTCTGGGCAAATGCAGGGTCTGAGTGCATTTGGGAAATCTGTCTTTAACTGAAAATCAGTCCTGATTTCCAATTTGCCTTGTTCTGGGAATACCTGTCTGCTTTTCTGTCTGGGACCATCCCTCTTAATGAAGGCTCTCTAGGAAAATGGATTGGATGGATTGGATTATCACTCTCAAAAGTAAATATTTTTGAACATCCTTGGCTCATTCAAGAGAGCTTTCTTAAAACCATGGAAAGGGGAAAATACAGTGATGTAAAGGGAAGATTTGTTATTTTGTTGTTTCAGAGCAGTCTATGCCATTTGCTGTGTCATCGTACTACTATATCACGTGTTCAATTCTAACTTCAAAGTGAAAGCAGAAGAGTTGCATTTAATGTTTTATTTATGGAAATCTTGTGCTTGTACTAAAGCATGGAAATATAAATGGACTTTAATAAATAAAGATTAGAAAACAGAAAAAATATTTCCACTGCTCTTCCTTCTCTCTTAAAATCTGTTGAGTAAAGGGGCTGAGTTTCTGGAGAAAGAGAGTATAAAATTGCCAAGAAATTCTGCTATTTAATTAGATACAGCCACCTTCAAGTAGGAATGGTTGGTGTTTGCCTAGCTTCTTGAATGTCCTTGTTTTTCCCACAAATTTTCACTAATCTTTTAACACTAGCCATGGCTATTGCTGTAATTAGATACAAAAATGTGAGCAGTAGCAAACAAGCTACTTGACAAAATCCAGCAGTCCCTTGGGACAGATGGTGCCAGCAGATGAAGGAGATTTTATTACTTAGAGTTAGAGCATGGGTTTCTGAGGTGAATCTCAACCTGTCCTGCCAAATGTCTGCTTGAAGACAGCAGTAATAAAAAAATAATATTAAAGAGAAGGACCTTGGCCTCATGTTCTCCTTCACTTTTAGGGGGGAATACAGTTGCATTTTTAGGGGCTTTAGGATCCAGCCTTCTTTTTCCCATTACAAGCAATACCATTATTGCTGTCTCATATGCTCTGTCCCTTTATTGCATTCCTGAATATATTACATGCCCCTGTATTATATTTCTGGGTACAATAGTCAGGATTCAGATAACACACCGTTTCCCACTCATTGGTGAAGACTTGTGCTATCCATTTATATGAAAGATGAGTCTGTATGAAAACTTTCCTATGGCGCTGTGACCTTGTTCAAAATCTGAGCTCAGATTTAATTTTGAACACGGTTCCTGACCTATATACACAGAACTGGAGTATTAAGAGTGTTTTGAAATACAGATTTGGGTCTTGATTTGATAGTCGCATCACTTTTTTATTGTATTTTCCAGTATTTGTAACCAATTTATTCTCAGACCTTTGGCAAGAATATGAGGTTGGATAATAAACATTTGGAGTATTTTTTTCTTGTCTTAATTTAGCTCATGATTAAAGTAAATGGAGATACTCTATTTTCTGCTATATAAAGTAGTGCTCTTCATTACTTTGATCAACATGTTTGTGCCTACATTTTCTCCTCTCTCCAAAACTGAAAATGCAAATAATTGTCTCAATATAGTATTTATATTGCAGTTCTATTAATATCAGCATTATACTCCTTTGTAAAGCACCACGTTGGAAAAAAGAGTGCTCACAAATTTAAATCAAATTGTCTGCTGCTCCCACTCTTGCTGTTTGTGTCTGTAGTCTCACTGAAGAGCCCCAGGCAAGGAACAAGACCCTTTTGTGCTATGGGCTGTGCAGGCCAGATCAAAATGGTGATCCATGACCCCAAGAAATTCAGCATTGCAAATGCATGTATATTGCTGCCTAAAAGACAACTCCTTCCAGGCTCCCAACCAGCTGAACTATAATTTCTGACTCAAGATCTCATTCGTATTTAGGACAAACTGGATAGATTCTACAAAGCTAAAAAGATGAACCTTATTAATAGATTATACTTTTTTCAGTTGAAAGGGCTGGTGATGGAGTCCCAGGTGAACAAACAAGGTTCTGATGCTTGGCTATCAGTGCAGTGATCTGTTCATTTGAGCCGTGGGGAACGTTTGTCCTGCTGCTCATCACACACTGCACTCCATTTCTTTTGAATCAGCTGCGTCTACCAGTTACGATGGAAACACTTTGCCTTTGAATCATCCATTTTCCCAAATGTATTCAACCCATGAGTAACTTATTAAAGATCAGCACAGACTCTCTCTTAGCCAGTCGAGTGAAACTGAAAAAAAAAACAACATCCCTTGTGTTTAAAGCACTGCTGTAGAAGTGCTGCGTTATGTTTTTGTAATGTGAGTTTGGGAAAAGAAAAATAATTTGCTCTACTGCTAGGACCCATTACAAATGAAGAAGATTATCTTTGACTCCTTTCAGAGGTTTGAGTACTTCAGAATATGATGCAGTGCCATGGTCACCATGCAGTGTTTGACAGTGACCATTTGCACATAATTAATGTTACCATGGCACTCCCCATATAAAGCCACAGTCCGTTTAATTATGTGCAGTGGCAACACTGTAATGATCTTGAAGATAACAGCTGTAGAGGCAGTATCTGTCAGGAATTAAAAGAGGACTTGGAGAAAATTGTATTGCATTGTGAGTTAAAAAGTGTGGTCACAATTTTACTGCAAATGTAAAATTGAAATTATTTCATTTGTTTCTAATTTTCCTTTTATTTTTAAAGGTAATTGTTGGCTTGCTTCACACTAGGGAAGGGAGGGAGTTGACAGGCTCTGTGATTGAATGAACCCCTAAATTGGAGGGGTGTTGAGCACAAGGCCTGTGATAAGTGTGCATTATTAATTCAAACATATTATTTCTCCATTCTGGGAATGGGAGCATTATGCAGTGGTGATGGTGGTGGTGCCAAGCAGCCTGCCCAGCCCCACAGGTTGCTAAATATGGAAGTTCAGAATGGACTGTGTCTTTAGAGAGGGGTTATCAGTCTCAGAGGATGTTGATCAGTCCTACCTTTGTCACTGTATCATCTCTGTGAGACCTCAAAGTTTCCCTGACCCAGCCAGCATCTGGTGTGGTGATGTCTTGCCATCTTGAGACTGTCCCTAGGTAGAAGCAGAAGAGCATTGGGCCTCCATGATCCTCTGTTCCTCCCATCAGCCTTCCCAGCCCCTTTGATGAAAATGTACCTTTTCTGCAGGGTGAGGTCTTGGGGAAAGGATGACCTGTGTGAATGCTGATGGCTGGCAGACTCTGGCAACAAACCAGGGTAGCCTTGGAGGGGACATCCTGCTGTTGGGCTGGTGTCAGCCTCCTGTGCACTTGGAAAGATCACAAAGACATTTTGGCAAAAGCTGACAGTGCAGCTGGGGAGGGCTCCAGCTCTGCGTGCATGTATGCTCTGTTCCCTTGCTGAGCAGGCACAGTTTCACAACTCTAAAAACTGACCCTGTGTATTTAGCTGACTTCACTTGTTCCCCATCAGCCTTGTATTTCAAGCTTTTTCCCATCCCTTTCCCACCTCTTCAGAGCTTGTCAGTATGTTTGCTTCAGTCCAAAGTGAAAGAGTCTTGAGTGAGTCAAGCCTGGGAGTATATTTGATTACTTTTTTTTTATCTTGCATTCTTTAATGTTTGTGATTCTGGATGGTGTCCATGATGGAGCAGTGTTCCCTTACGCAGTGTAAGATGGAGCAGACACCCTCTGCTTCTTTTTGGAATCAGTATTATGCAGTGAATGCTAAGAAAGAGAACCTGGGAGAAAATGCAGTGCTGTGTTGCCTTAGGTTTGATTTTTGATGGGTTTGGGTTTTTTTTTAATTTTCCAGTTTTCATTTTGAAATGTGACAGCTCGGTCTGTCTGCCGTGCAATCCTCCCAGCTGGCCTTCTCCAGTGTTAAAAGTGATGCTGTGCTTCTCTATTTGTACTTGTAGTTCCTGATCATTTTTTGATGTCTCTTGACTGCTTTTTATCAGTACATGTTGAATTTCTTTTTTCTTAACTCATTCATCTCTCTGGCTTTTCGAGATGTTGCTTTCTCTCCTCATGCTCTTCTTCTTTCCTTTGTGTCATGCTCCTGTTCTAATAAACTCACCAGTTTGATCACTATCTAGTTTATTAGTCAACATATGGTAATACTCACAGTGATCCTGCCTGGGGTATAAAAAAGGCAGTAGGCCACTGTCAGTGGTACTAAGTTGTGGTTTCTTGTTTTGTGAAACTTGGTCTAGCTCAGACTTTGTCAGCGCTGGTGTCCTACCCGCTGTGCAGGCACTCCTCTGCATCCACGTTATTGTTGCACTGTTTCTACAGCTGTAGCCCTTGGACCAAGACACTTATCCCTCCAACTGACTGAAGAGTATTGATTTGCTGATACTAAATATCAACAGGAATTTATGGCTCTCCTTCCTTGACTATAGTAAGCAGGTGAACTGACGCACTTTTAGGAGACCAGAGCCAATTCATGGAGGAGTTCTTGATGATTTTCGAACCCATGCCAGAGTAGAGATCTGGGGAGCCCATACAAGCTAGGTGAGATAGGTCCTTGTTCTTTTTTCCTCCTTTCTATGGGTGTGCAATCCAAGTCAAAGTTTGGCTTTTTTTTGAAAAGGAGATGATCAACTATTATTTTTATGCAGCTGGGCTGACATCAGTGGAGCTCTGTCAGACAGAGTCTGACCCATTTTATTCAGTATATGTTACATACCTCAGTACAAACGATGAAGCAGTGAATTAACACAGGCAGTGATTCATAGCAGCAGACACCTCTGCAGAGGATGTCTAGATCTTTCCTTAGCGGCACTTTGCTGAGGAGCCACCTTGTTTTCAGCCCAAAATCATCTGGGAATGCCATCTGCCGATGGGAGGTCTCTCCTCCATGCACCAACCCCACCCCCCCACCCCCCCGCTAAATTCTGAACATGCTTTATCTTTGCCATGCCATAAAGGAGGGCACAGATGATCTCCAGCATCTCATGCTATGGGGGTAACAAGCACCAAATGTTGCTGTAGCTCTTGTGTCAGAAATGTGCCATGTGGTGTGAATGCATTTAGCCTCGATTGCTCCCATGGATCTCAGTGTCAGTGAGCTCAGCCCTGCATATGTCTGTGCTGGTTTTGCTTTTTACTTAAACTCAGTCAGAAACTACTGCAGAAAACCCAGCCTTGCTGTGTGTTGCTTTCTTCCTCTCTGCTGTGGGCACATTGCTGGTGCAGAATCTGTTATTGCTGTTGCAGTGTGTTTGTTGTGACTGAGTGTTGTGCATTAATCTTGCAGCATCCTGTGGTGATAGAACGTCATCCCCTGAGTGGTGATACTCCAGGCATACCTTTTTTTTTGCATTCTTAGGACATGAACTTTTTTTATCAGTCAAAACCCAAACTGAGCAGTAGAATGAACATCAACAAAACATCTGGTGTCCTTCAGACTGGATGTGGCCCAGCACAGCAGAGAGCAAGTCTGAGATCGGATGCCGGTTTCAAACCTGTAGAAGCTTTGATCAAAACACTTTGTATTTTGCATTTCACTTTCCTTCCTCTGTTGAAAGAGGAAGAGCAGCAGCTATTGCTACATGCCACTGCTTCTATATAAATATATTTGTGCATAGTGCTGTTAAATATTAAGCAGTGTTATATATTTTATAAAGGTCTGATAAAGCACTTTGAAGAAGAAATTTAAATGATAGTGATATGCTGTTTCTTCTATTTTTCTTTTGATTTGCTGGGTTTTTTTACATATGAAATAGAAAAACAAATATTTGATGTATGCTTGACTTTTTCACTTTTCATCTCTATTTTGTTTTTCCTTCAAAAGTAGCCCCTCATTTTCTGACCTAGGATTTTTGCAGATTTAAAGAGGTGTTTTACCAAACAATCCTTTTATCCAAGTTCACACCAAAAGCACTGTGGATTTGACTCCACCCTCTGCCCCAGACACTCCTCAGCATGAAAGAAAATCAAATCTGTCTTTTAGCAAGATGAAACCAACTTGGATAAACATTAGATTTGAATTGCCTGGCTCTCTCTGGAGCTGTAGAGTCACAACTTGGCTAAATAACTCCTAGCCCTTCTTTCATTTGAAATGAATATCAGTTCACAGTTTGAAGATCTTTTGAATAAGACCTTAAAAGAATGACATCTTGTCTGTTAGACACAGCCAGCAAGGATTTGTGGTGTTTTGCCATGACTACCTGGTGAGATTGCCTGCTCCTCAGTTGTATAGTGGTCTTATGTACATGTGGCCCTGCTTGGACCAGGTGCCCTCCAGAAGTTCTGCTCAACCTCAACCAGCCTATGATTCTGTGACTTGCACTTTGTGCTCCAAAAAAGCTTCCCTGTTACTGGGACTATGCTGATAAGATCCTTGAAGGTGTTTGGAGTGACATTATTTTCTCCTTGGTGTCTTGTCAACGATTATACATTCATTTGATGTAAGTTCAAAGCTTACTGAAGTCATTGAAAGTTTTCAGGCATCAGGGGAACTGGATAACCTTGCCATGCAGAGACAAAAGTTGTGGTGAGAATGTATTGTGCATTGCTTAAACAGGGAAACAAAATCAAATGAAAGCTGTGCTATTTTCCCCCAGTTTCTATTGAAATTTATAAGTTATCCCATGAAAGATAGACCAAGGGCAGTCTCCCATTAGCTTGCATTATAATTTCCCATTCAGCATTTCCCTTGCACATGCAGGTCAAAGGAGAATGGATGCATGCATGACCTAAATCCTTCAAAACCAGGGCACAGTATTATTTTCCTGGGGAGGTCTGTCCTCTGGTTGTCCTCTGAGGGAGTTGGTTTCTCACCCCCGCAGGATCGACGACTGTTTCTGTGCCTCTCGGAAGCTGGATGCAGTTGCCACCGAGGCCAAGTTCAAGCAAGACCTGGGTTTCCGGATGCTCAACTGCGGCCGGACGGATCTGGTTAAGCAAGCCATATCCTTGCTGGGGCCAGATGGGATCAACAGCATGAGCGAGCAGGTAATGGGATAGACATTCACAGGAGCAGCTGTGGAATGGGAGAGGTTTGTCTGCTTGTCACAGGAAATGAGCCCCAGCTTTCAGCTCTACATAGACAGGACCTTAATGCTTCCCCTTTGTTGAGTTAAAGCACTGCCAGGTGAACGTCCACATTAAGTGAGGTCATTTTGAGTTGTATTGGCTTGCCAGTACTGAGGTGACTCAGCATGAGGGCGACTGCATCCCCTGAAATCTTTTTAACAGTGAACTGTGTCGAGTGAAGGCAGAGGAAGATCCCAAGAGAGCTTAGTGTTGAGCTAAATACTTAAAACTGCTTCAGTGCTGTGAAACAGGGCTTTGTGAGGTGAGCAGTCTTGCACTGCACACAGCTCTGGGATCTGTCAGCACTTCATGTGCACCACCCAGCCTGTCAGTAAATGGTTAATTGCTGGTGCTCTTTAATGGATTTCAGTCCAGTTCGAAGGGACCTCACAGACGTGAAAGTATCTCTGCAGTTACCCCTCCACTGGTCATTGTGGCCAACATCCACCAGTTGAAGAGCCTAAATTTCCTTGGAGTTGCACCTGGTGAGGCTGGTGGTTGTGCATGGGGATAAAGCTGCCCTCTGCAGCTACCTACTGGCACCTGTCTGCTGGACTGTGATGCTCACCAAGGTGGTTCCCCCTTCCCAGAGGGAAATGATGGCTATGAATACTAACCTTTCCTTTTGAAATAGACTCCTCTGACCCTTCTGGTGCCCCTGATGAAAGTTTGTCGCTGCGTGTTCCCAGAGCTGTGGCATCATTTTTGACAGGAGCCAGCTGGCTGCCACCTCTCAGGTGGTCATGTGGGACAAGAGCTGGACTGTTCATGGGTTTAGGTCTTCTGAGATAAAAGCTGTTCCAGGAATGTGAATTATATTGCTGTTCAGTAGCTTCAGTCTGAGTCAGTATTGTGGATTCATCTGAGAAAAGCTTTAGGAGAGGGCAATACTTCCTAAAAAAAAAAAAAATACACTATCAGACTGCTCATTCCGAGGTTCATACTTTCTAAAATTATTGTTATTTTAAGTTAGTCTGAACCTGGAAACTTCTCACAGCATATTTCCTCTGTCCTCCAGGATGAAAACTGGGAACACTCTGGCTTGATTCATCAAAGTGCCTAATCATATGCTTAACTCTGAACACATGCTTTTACATCCTATTTGAGTGAAAGTTAAGCCTGGGCTTAAATGTTTTGCTGGATCAAATGTCCCACATCTCGCAGGATCCCACATCTTGCAGGACAGAGCCCTAAGTCATACAAAGCTGAAAGAAAGACAGTAATTTCATATTTTGCCAAAAGCCAAATGCCCTTTGTGTTGATTGTACACATTGTTACTGTGTTCCTGTGTGTGCTTCGAACACTAATGATGGGCTCATTAAAAATCCATTCCTGCCACGTGCAGAGAGGGGATGAGTGGTGCTGCAGCACAAGGCTGAGCTACAGGGCAAGCCTGGGGGGACTGGCAGAGGCAAAAGCAACAGGGACAGCAGTGAAGGGGAGGTTTAAATCCTCATTAACTCTTTAAAACCCTGACACTGCAGCATGACATTCTGGGCTCCCTTTAGTCAGTGTTAAGTCCTCATTCAGCTGCAGCAGGGTCAGGACATCTTGCATGGTTCCCAGGCTGAGCTTTTGCTCCGGATGTCGCCACAGGACTCCTCACTGTGGCTGCCCACGTGCAGTGTCTTGCAGGAGGAGCCCCAGCACCGGGTTTTCAGATTCTTTTCTACAGATCTGATTAGACCCCTTGTGCTCAATGAACACTTGACTTATTTATCCAGTGATGCCACTTAGAGAAACTGAAAAACCAGCTGAAGGAACATGTATTTAATTTTAAGCTGCTACCCCATCTTCATGTTTCAAGGCCCAAGCACAATTATTTTGTAATTTGTGTGGTCCTGTTTGTTCCCATAGTGTTTACTGACTGCCAGAGGAAATGCTTTGCCACTGGCTGTGGCTGAAATCCTTTCAAATTCTCTTTGCAAATAGCTTCAAGTCACCCAAGAACTCTTCTTGCCTAGGGTGAACTTATTTTTTCTCAACAATGGCATGAGGCCCCAAGTGCTTATTCCATGAGTACACTGCAGATTGGATCCTGTGAAATGCTCAATGTCTTTCAGGGAGGATCTAAGGACCTTGCAGAGATAAGCATTAATTTATATTGTCTCTTCAGGAGCAGCCTTTCCATACCTAAGGACCCACTACCTTTAACCCTTCATACAAACAAGAAAACTGGGGTAGTTCAGCAAAAAGAGTGGTGCTGGGCTCTTGCTAGGAAGAGCAGTATCACAGCTCTGTATCTGGCCAGGACAGGTACCTCCAGTTTCCCTTCACAGCAGCATTTGGGTTAAAGAGCAAATGGACTGTGGTCTGACAGCAGATTTACTGGGGGACCTCGAGGCAGGCTGTAAACATGCATCAGAGGTAGCTGCTTGCTTCAGGAGATTTACTGCAAAGCAAGTGGTGGCTGTTGGTCAGCACCCCTCACTGTATTTAATAAGCAGCTTTTGCTGTTATAATTTGCAGTAGGTTTAATAATTTTTACGGTAGGTTTAATAAATTCATCTGGACTCATTACCACAGCCGCAGCAGTACTTCCCTTAAGGGAAATAGTGATCAGGCATAGCAGGTATTTCAGATTAATACAAATTGCATTGTGGTGATTCTGTAGTGAAGGGTTACTTAATCTACTTTTTCTCCAAGCAGGACCACGTTTTCTTAGAGCCAGCAACTTGCAACAAAGCTGTCTAGCATTTCATTTAAAATTAAGTCCATGTTTGCTAGGGAGTGCTATACAAAGCCTTGACATTTCCAGCCCCTTACAGTATCTGTGTTGAAAAAGCTGTGCTCAAATCTGACTGATCTTAAAAGGAGCTTGAGATGTTTTAAAGGCTCTTTCAGGAATTGAAAAGTTGGATTTTAAGACACTCTGATCATAGAAAACTGAATAGAATTCTTGTCTTTCTAAAATACCAGTGGTTGCTTTGGTGAAAGCGTGTCTCTGCTGGGGCCCCCAAGACAAAAGTGCTCAGTTTAGTATACGATCGAGGTGAGACTGCCAGCCTCGTTTCACTCACCATGCTGAATGAAGACAACATGAAAAATACAAGCAGTAAGCACAAGTGACAATAAAAATGGAGATTTTTACAAAAATGTTTGACTTTTGCTACTCTTGAGGGGCATGTTTGTAACAGAAGTAATGGCTTTCATTAAATACATGCTGTTAGTCTTGATGATATATACTTAAATAATTGCTTTTAAAAACCAAAGAGAGTTCTGTGTTAAATCTGTCAATTCCTTTGTTTTTTAACTCCACAAAATGACTAGGGCATGACTCCACTGATGTATGCTTGTGTCAGGGGTGATGAGGCTATGGTGCAGATGCTGCTAGATGCTGGAGCAGATCTGAATGCTGAGGTGAGGACTTTTTGTTGGTTGTATCTTTTTTCTGTTGTTTGTTTACATCTTAAACTACCCCCTGAAACTGTAGCGGAGTGAAAATCTCAAGAATGAAAAAGAAAACAAATCTGTTTTATCCGGGATTGGGACCACTTGAAATGCACAGTGAAATCAAATGGTATTTATGTTAACACTGGGATTCACTGCACAGAAGGGGTCCAGTCATTGGACTTAGCCCACAGGTAATAGTGATTTAGTTGTGTTTGCACACTGCAAATGAATACAGGCATTAATTGGCACTAGCCCTGAGCACAGCTCTAATGCTACTAGAAGGACTCACTTAATCTCAGCTGACTTTAAATGAAGAAGGTGAAAGAAACATCCATCTGGTAACTTGCCAAAGCTCAGCATTTCTATGCATATGGATGTTCCAAGTAAGCACCCCCAGCACACAAGATCCATATAGGTTCCATTGTTTCGTTTTACAAAGTGCCTTGGGCTAAAAACTGTTGGATGCGAGGCTTGAAGCTTCCAGAATATGTCTCATTGATGAATGCATATCACAAAATCAGACAATCTGTCCACCAAACAGATTGTTGTCCAACTCAGTGCAATGCAGGTATGTACATTTTTAAAGAGCCATTTGAAAATTCATTAAGAGTTATTTGTTAATGATTCCAGTTTCAATTTGTTGAGGTCATGAGTAAATTAAGCTGTCTGCTTCACTTATCTGTGTTCCATCTGTTCTGTTTGGACTTGAGCGAGCTGATAAATTGGAGTCACTGTTTCAGACAGACGTTTTGCACTTTTAAAAAGTCCAATTTAAAAAGTAGACATGGATGTCACCAGTAGGAGACTGACAGTGTTACTACCATGGCATGGAATCAGCTGGTGATTTCAGTTCCCCAGAGTCAAGCACACCACCCTCAAAGCTGGCAGTAACTGAACAATTGAACCGCTAGTCAGACCAAAGACTGGATGGGCAGGGAGGCTGATCTCTTCCTTAACCCTGCCTTGTGGCTCAGATGTGAGGTGGCATTATTTGGTTCCTAGGACAAATTTTCATTAGGAACAGTCCTCCCGATTGCTCCAGTAATCTTCCAGACTTGAATCAAATGCAAATTTAAACAATTTTGTCTTCCTGAAACTGCTGACATCTGAGAGAACAGCTCCAGTGAGGAATGTGAACCTCCCCAGTTCACTGCTGTAGAGTGTTTGCTCTAAAATCAAATGAAAACACTTTTGGACAAGAACTGTGAATAATTATGGCGTGCAATTATACGATGATTTGTGCACACCACAACCAACTGTGCAAATTGGGCAATTATGGCAAAAAAAAAGGCAAATCAACCATGAACAAAAATAAATTCTCTGTCAGGTGCTGCGTAATTTTCTCCCTTTCACTTTGCAAATATGTTTCCAAAAGTAGCCTCAAATGCTGGGCACCTCCCTCTTTTGATTGCCCACCCTTAGTGAAAATGGACTCATTTCCAGATGTGCTGAGAAGCTGCAGTTTGCTCTGTACTCAGTGGGACCTATAGCCGCTCAGTCAGTCTCATCCTTAAAAGCTTATCCAGGCACAGGTCTTTTGCCAACACTGTGCTGGAGAGAACTCTGACTTGGGAAAAAAAAAAATCCCAAACAAAAACCCCAAGAAAACACAACAAAACAAAAAGGAGCAAAGGAGTTTAAATGACTTAATTTTCTTTGCTGCTTTCTGTGGACTGCCCCGAACAGTGGTGGGAACCATGCTTGAGAAGGAGCTGAATGCATTCACTGAACCTGCCCATCCTTCCCCTCTGCTGCTGTTGCTCCATATCCCAAACCCCAAGGCTTGAGCTGCTCAATCCTCTTCCTCCTGACCCAGCTCTGCTCCTAAGGAGCCCTATGTCCTTGTTCAGAGGCCAGCACACTCCCTGTGGTGCCCTTTGAGCTCTCTCTTTGGCAAATCTGGGTGGTAACAGCCAGGTGCTGGTGCAGATCTGGCAAGCTGTGGGATCTGCACAGGGTATTCAGACTTTGCCCTCATCCCTGTCCTTGGGACTGAGGACCTGCATCTAGCAAAATGCTGCATGTGGTGCTTGGAAATGTGAGCTGCTGCTGGAACTGGATATTTAATGACTGGCCCTGCTCCCCTGTATGGATTAAAGTACTTCAGACAAGGTAGTGAAAGCAGAGCTGGCTGGTGAGACACAGAGATGGTGCATCTTTTACTCTGATTTTAGTCCTCCTCTGAAGATCAATAACAGGATTTTGAATTGTAGTGTCACACTCCATCTGAGTGTGCAGCCTTGGATTGCAAATGTTCATTAGATTCTACCAGCTCTGTGAACCTCATCAATATTAATACCCCCATCTTTAAGACAGGGAAACTGAAGCAAAGAATGGTTATTAATCTTCTCCAATGTCTACATTAGAGGCACCAGGCAATAAGGCATAGAAAATGGAAGGAGCAACCTGAAGAATAGCATTTTGTTTTCTAAGGATATAGTTTGCATCTCTTTCAACTGTTACCACCCAGCACTTTTAGCTCAAATCAGACAGGAGAAGGCAGTAAAAAGGAGATTTTCTTAAACATTTCTGAAGTGACACTCTGCCCCATCACTTTTCAAACTTTTTTTTTTCCCTCTGGTGAGAGAGGAAGAGCCTGGAAGAATGCCTGCAAACTCCAGGGTAGGGCTTGTGATGTGTCTTTCATGACAGCAGTGACAAAAGTACTGATTTGAGTGCAAAGAAATTTGGCTGGGCCTGGAGCAATCCCAAGACCCAGGGCTGTTGGTACATGGCCTGGTGAAGTCAGTGGGAGTGGTCCTTAACTGTAAGTGTCCTGATCCATCCTTACTTCCCCAGTGTGTGCTGTTGTAACCAGCTGTGGATGCTTTGCCCTTGTGCAAAAGAATCTGGTGGCCAGTGGTTTAGATGGAGCTACAGTAGTTGGTAAAAGACTTCATTTGGTAAGAACTCAAATCAAGCTGTCAAATCAGCATGAACAGTTTTAATTTTGAGAAAAATTTTGCAGGAAAAAATGAAGCCAATCATTTTATAAAGCACCTTTCCCAGGTTTTCTGTTTCACTTACTCCCTCACATGCCTGGCTTTCAGGCAGGTTGAATTTTGTTACATATAGCTCTTTAAAAAAATAACTTTAATTTGTTTATAGGTTGTCAGTACTGCTCATAAATACCCATCCGTCCACCCTGAGACCCGCCATTGGACAGCTCTGACATTTGCTGTGTTGCATGGACATATTCCTGTAGTTCAGGTATTATTGTATTTCCCTACCTGCATCTCATTTTTTTTTTCTCCTCTTCAGTTCTAATTACATCCATCTCAAACCAGCATCCTCTTGTCATACTCATATTGGTTACTTCTGCTTCTTCAAGAGTGTACTGATACATGATAGACTTACAAAGTGAATATGGTGTTCAAACCTTAACCAATATGAGGCTTAAACAGGACAATTTTAAAGCAAAGTTGCACCAAAGAAAGTCTGACAACTCCTTGTGCTCCTTCCTGACCACTTGTTTTATATGTTTGTTTATTCATTCATTGCACTTTCTTACACTGTAATATTCTAGCAAACACAAAACTGCTGCCTTGGTGGGAGAGGGGGAGAATCCCTCACTCTCCTTACCCCATCCAGGTGTCACGTGGGATGTGCTGGTTCCGTGCTTTGGCATCTCAAAAGTTGAGAAGGTTTATTCTTCAAAACAGCTGTGTCTGTGACACACTCAAGCACCAAAACTTTGAAGGCCTTAAGACAGAAATGGCCAAGAGGGGGCTGGAGCACAGGCTCCATTCTGCTCTCCTTGGCCACTTTTGTTTTCAGCATTGCTGCTACTTACGTGGAAGTGTCCCTGATGGAGACCACAGCTTTTGGACTCATTGCTGCAATTGGTTCTTAAGAACTGCCTTTCTTTTGGCCATGTCTTCATATAAAAGATGGAGACAATTGAAAAGTGATCCATTTTTGGATGGTGCTGGGCTTCTAGAAGATCATGAAGGAAGGATGCTTGTTGGGCTAACTTTCTTCCATCTCCAGTGCATTACTTCCTAACACTGACCTTACCCCATTTCCCATTCAAAAACACTGGGTTACACTTTTTTGGCTCTGAAGTTGGACGCTGGTGCTTCTGGAGTTTGGCAGCGTAAAATGAGCGAAAAAAGGAATGAATTTGCCTCTGTGAAACGATGGGCAGAATTTGCATGTCATGTATCTCCATTGTATCTGGTTTGCAGATAACAAGAAGCATTAGATTCTCATTTGTCACTGTTCATGAACTCTGAAGACTGTGATACCCCCAGTTGCTCTAAATGGTGAATTTTCTTTCTAGCTATTGCTGGATGCTGGAGCAAAAGTAGAAGGTTCCTTAGAGCATGGAGAGGAAAATTACTCTGAAACTCCTTTACAGCTGGCAGCAGCTGCTGGTAAGGACTTTCTTTCTCCTCCCATTGTAACAATTCCTCAGCTGGGATCTGTGGTTTAGTTGAGCAAATACTGGATTTTAAAAGGAGTAAAAATGCAACTCTTGCCTTGCAGGAAATTTTGAACTGGTCAGTTTGCTGTTGGAGCGAGGAGCTGACCCCATGATAGGAACAATGTACAGGAATGGCATTTCCATGACTCCACAAGGTGACATGAACTCTTTCAGTCAGGCTGCTGCACATGGACACAGGTAGAGTAGGAGCAAGTCTAGTGGCATCCTTCAAATGCTACTTTTTTGCCTGGGCATCCAGTTTGAGCAGATGGGTGAAATTTCTGCATGAACAATTGAACATGCCACCAACTGAGCAGAGATGTAAGGCTTTCTGCAAGCATGTGAATTAAACCAGTTGGTGGTACAAGCTGTGTTTTGATTTTTGATGTTAAAAAAAAAAAAGGAAGGGGACTTCTTGTGGTGTGTTCAATGCAGTGGTTGTTAAATGGCAGCTGATGTGACAGCAGAAAGGAATGTCAAAAACATTCCTTCTGAATTTCTTGATATTTTTCTCAGGTTTGAGTGAATTGTGTCTCTACTGCTGCAGCCTTAATTTTCTTGAATATATTTTCTGCATCTATGTTTACTGTAAAGTCCTGTGTGTCTTAATGTTGTTTGTATGCTGCAAATTCTAAAAAAAAAGAACTACTGAGATGAGCACCTGGCATGCATGACCTTGCAACACTCAGGAGTTGACTGCAGTGTAATGAATTAGTATCATGATCTTCACACTCCTACTTTTCTGATTGTAGCCATCCAGAGGAACATAGATACAGGTTAGAGACAGTACCTACCGTGTGTTTGCTTAGAGACGAGCTGCCAGTCTAACAACACGCTCATGGCACGTCAGGGCGGGTTCAACAGCTCTGTCCATCTGCAGCCTGCGAGGGATCCCTGGCACAGACAGGACACTTTGGGTGTTGAAGTCACCCGGTGTGAATGGGATCCACAGGCCCGAGGAGAACCTGGGGCGCTCTGTGGCTTGGCTGCTGGCTGTCCACGTCACAGACTCTTAACTCTTGTGTTCCTACCTGTATATCACAAACACACACCTTCTTCCTTCCCTCTCTGCCTGAAATTTGTTTGGAACACATCATGCTGCAATGTAAGTGGGGGCAGGGGGCACACTGGCATACAAGTAGGGTGGGCTGGGAGCCAGCCTGGTTTCTCTTCTCGCAGCTGCAAAACTAAGGGAAACTACTGAGGTTGATGAGGTTATGCTGGTGTGAACCTGAGGGCACAAAGTCTCTGACTTTGGGCTTTGTTATTTGATGCCCCAGCTGGATCAGTGACTTTGTAGAGCAGTCCCAGCTGTGCTTGAACCTGCCCTGACTGGCCTTGTTGAATGTCTAGCTGCTCTAGCTTTCCCAAACTGCTTTGAGTGTGAGTGTTGGTGCTTTCAGTAGCTCCAGGCAGCTCCCTTCTCAGGTGGCTGCCATGGTGGGAGTTCCAAGAGCTTGTCCAGAGGCACCTTGGCCTTCCCTGGCTGCTGAAGAAGTCTTGAGTCACATTTAGCTCACGAGTCTTTGTTCCCACAAGATGCCGCCACTCATGCGACATCTGTGCGGTTTGTGTCACGACAGCAGTGACTTGCAGGCGTGTCCCAGGCAGTGCAGGTGGGCTAGCAGGAGCTGTGCTTGCCTTAGGTCTGCTCTCAGCTGGTTCTGCCATTAGCTGGAGTAATTTCTTGGGTAGGTGTCCTAACTTGACGCATCACAGCAAGTAAGCCCAGTGCAGTGAAAGTCTGGCCACTGAACTCTGCTCTCCCTTTCCTCTCCTCTCCTGCCCCCTCTCTCGCTCTCTGTCATGCTGTGATGACAGGAATGTTTTCCGCAAGCTGCTTGCTCAGCCGGAGAAGGAGAAGAGCGATATCCTGTCCCTGGAGGAGATCCTGGCCGAGGGCACGGACTTGCCCGACTCGGCGGCAGCTCCGCTCTGCGCCAGCCGCAACAGCAAGGCCAAGCTGAAGGCCCTGAAGGAGGCCATGTACCACAGCGCCGAGCACGGCTACGTGGACGTCACCATCGACATCCGGAGCATAGGTCAGTCCTGGGCTCCTTCATCTGCTTCGGCCAGGGAAGGACCACTGTGAGAAACATGTCCCTCTTGAGGGGCTGTTGCTTAAACTGGCCACGGTCACATCTTCCTCAATTCTTTTGGAATAGAAGGTGGTGGCAGATCTGACATGTTCCCAGCCCATTCTAGCTCCACAGCACACCCTGTTCAGGGGCCAGTGGCTTCTTTCTTCAGGACACAGTGGTGTCCACCAGGAGCCATGTGCACTGCTGCATGACAGAGTGTAGGTAAGGCTCCGGGGCACTGTTCAGCTGTCATGGGCCACCTCCAGCTGCTTCTCTTTTGCACTCTGCTTTAAAGCAGTCCACCATTAAAACAGCTTTATTTTCTGAGACTCCGAAGGCAGGAGCAGGGAGCTGACTCCTTGGCATGCCAGCTCTGCCACTGAAGGACTTGAACATCATACCAGCTCTCTGTGAAGTTGTTTCTGCCTGTGGGTAGGGTGGTTGTGTGACGCAGATGGAAATCGATCTGGACTGTGTGTTTACCATCCCCATTCATCTGTTCACAGAGAAAGAGAGACCCAAGTGCCTGGTGTGCCTCTGCCTGGGGCAGTGCTCCAGCCCTGGGGCCATGGGATATGGGTCAGAGTGTGCAGTGGGCTGTGCAGGCAAAGATCTGGAGATGAATGAGAGGAGAGTGGCAGGGGTGCTCTGCAGGCATTGAACATTTTCTGACATGGAAGGAAAAACTTTCACTTGCCAAACACCAAGCTTCTATTTCCTTCCACTCCATTCTGTAAGAGCAGAAAGTAGGTCACATCCAGCCTCATGCCTGCAGAGGTACATTAGCTCCATGTGCTTTCTTGCTCAGTGCATGGGAGCAGTTCCCTTTAACTTCCTGGAGAGTGGTTTCTGCCATGACAAGCTGCTTGAAAGGGCTGATCTGCTTAACTCGCTCAGTGCTCTTTAGGGAAAATACTAATGATCAGGAGAGGACATGGGGTATCACTTAAAGCAAGTTTTAATCTGAAGACCACCAATTTGAATCCAGGTAGGTAGTGACCAAAATCAGGTTTTTTCACCATTTAATGGCTCTCCAGGGCCACATTCAAACAAATGAGCTAGTGTAAATCTAGTTTCCAAAAAGCTTTTGCAACGCAGAACACCACAGCAATTACCACAAATTGGTAGTCTCAGCAGAGAAGCTGAAGGTTAGATGAGCAGAGAGACCACAGTCTTCTCTTAGCATTTAGAGGAAAGCCTCTGTGCATTAGCTCTGGGATGTACTGATAACCGTCAGCCTTCTCAATTAGGGATAAATGGGAATTTGATTTCTTGAATGATTTGGCAGCTTTCGCTTAAAATCTTAATATCAGTAAAGGTAAAAGAGCAGAAGGGCACGTCCTTCCCTGGAGCTGGGAATGAGCTGTGTCCTCTGTCTGCAGGTGTTCCCTGGACGCTGCACACGTGGCTGGAGTCTCTGCGCACGTCCTTCCAGCAGCACCGGCGGCCCCTCATCCAGTGCTTGCTGAAGGAGTTCAAGTCCATTCAGGAAGAGGAGTACACTGAGGAGCTCATCACACAAGGGTTGCCTCTGATGTTTGAGATACTGAAGGCCAGCAAGGTAGGATGAAATAGTGTGTTTTAAAGGAAATCAGCCTTATTCCCATCCATTATGACATGAAAGCTCGCAATATTATTTTTGAACAGCTCTCCCAAAGGTTGTTTAGACTGCACAGGGTTATTATTATCTGTATTAAGTATCTCGGGTGTTTTCACTGTGGAAGCATGGCTTATAAACACACAGACTAATCACTGCTCCCACTAGAACAGCCTGATAACAGGTGCTAACAGTAAGCTGGAGAGACAACAAAAGCTGGTACATAGTGGTGAAATTAAAGTCAAAAAGGTCATGGCAGTGTGGCAAGAGATGTTGATAATCGAACCAACCCAAAGAGTAATTTCACCCAGCTTGTTTTACAGAACCGTACAACAAAACTCATATTCATATTTACTTTCAATTTCTTTAGCCTGTCATGACTTTCTCTTCCCTTCATGTGGGATTTGGACTCTTAAGCTTGTATGGAGACTGGTTTCTACAAGCAAAGAAAAGGATAATTTTTTCAACATTTCTTTGTGTATGTTTGTACTTGCAGGTTCCCCCGATTTATTTTTTCAGCTGACTTTTTTTAGCCAAGAAAATCAGACTCACAAAACCTTTCCAAGGAGGTACCATTGGGTATGCAAGTATAGTGGCAAAAGGGATGATCATTTGGCTGGCAAGGAGAGGGAAATTTTGTACCTAGTGAAGAATTTAAACCTTCTTATAACCAATAGTCTTCTCTACTGGTCCCCCTGAGAGTCAGTCACTCCCAAGGAATGCCCAGTCACTGTCTACTGTTACCAGAAAATCATTGTAGTGATGAAAAGCATCAAAATTATTTGATTTGTGTTCTTTTTCCTCGTGCTCCACAACACATGTTGGTATGGCCTTCTAATTGTTAAACTGAAAGTAACTTTTATCACCCAACTCTGTGTGTGACAGCAAGGAGCAAATAATTTTTAGAAATAGCTTAAATAATGTGAATAGGGGAGAGATTCTGGTGTAAGTACTCAATACTAAATATTCCAGACATGGTATAGCTAATGATGGCCTACATTGATTTATTTCTTGTATCTTGCTGCAAAAGCAGGCTTGGACTAGAGTCCTGAGCAAATCCTGCATATTTGGTCCAGCATTGTTCTGATTTTTGCTCCCATGAGCCTTGCCTTTGCAATTAGTTTGTATTGGATGAATATTTATGGAGAATATTCTGAGATGAGTTTTAGGAAATTGTTCCGAATCCTAGGATTTATAGATTCCTTGTTCTGTACTCACTTGGGTTAATGTATGTTCATCCAGAAACTACCAGCAAAGAGCTGTTTGGTTTGAAAGTTGATATGAAACTAATAATATTGAAAACTTAACAGAGAATAAGTTTAGGCCTTGTAATCTAGGATGAGGGGTGACTTTAATTGCTTTTCTCCTGGGTGGCTGAAGCCAAGGCCAGCAATCATCATTAGAATAAATTGTTTGCATAGGATTATATCTTTGGTACGTCTACATCTTCCATGGTCTATTGTAGAAGACTTGGGAAAAAATAAGACTGCTACCTTCTGCTTTGGGTTCACTTAGAAACCTAAAAATATGGAGGGGCAAAATAACTGAAGTATCACAAAAACCCCTACACAATGAAGAAGAAATCTGTGCTGGTCTTTATGCCTGCCCCTGGGCCTGGGAGAACTGCCTGTCTTCATGCATATTCAGAAACACACACTCACACAGTGTTTCGTAGTCTTAGAAAAAATAATTAATCATTCTGGGATGCTGTAAGGGTTTACAAATTGTCCGCAAACATTATTGTGGTGGTCTTGTCCAAATGTCCTCTTACAAAGCTCTCCCAGACAGAAATGAGGAAAAAGACTATGCAGCCCTTTGGAAGGCATCTACATAAATTCATTTGTAGGAGAATGAGCCAATAAAAGTTCTCCCTGGTCACTCCATAGAAGGCAGCTGAGGAGAGCTGAGATTTAAAGGATCTTCTGTTCCCCTTCACTGGAAGGGCTGAGAGCAGAGATTTTTGTGCATACCCACAGAATAGAAATCTCCTTTAAGAGGTGCAGAAGGGCCATAACGGTGGTTCACATCCCTCTCTGTTGACAGCAGACTGTAAAGCTCTGCATTTTGTAGAGCTGTGGAGAGAGGAGCTTGATTTGCCCACACGGACATCCTTTTCCCTGTGGGCTGGAAACTTCGAGAGAGATTATGACTCTTGCTAAACATCAGAGTCTGGCCCAGTACATTTCCTTAATGAGTTTTTCAGGGCAAAAAGTATAAAATAAGCGACTAGGAAGCAGAGAGCCACTTAGCAGTTCTTTGCTGATGTAAAACAAGATGTCCCATTTGCTACATATTGTGATGCTCGGTGTATTTTAATTGCATGGCAACTTGCACCTAGTAGAAATGGCATTTTGCATTCCTATAAATAGTTCCAGCTATCCCATAATCTCAGAACAATTTACTAATATTAATGAGTTGAGACATGAAAGAAGATCTTATCCTCCCTTCACCAGCAGGGAAACTGAGGTAATTAAACAGGTGGATTTTCAGAGTCTCATGGAGTGACAGTCCCAGTCTCAGAGGCTGTGATAACCTGGATAAGCCAGACAGCAATTCACAGTTTGGAGTAATTTGGCCATAGAAGCTCCCCAGAAATCACATGGAAACATAAGGGCAGGTCTCAGGGTGGGAAGCAAACTTTCTGCCCCCACCTTCTACTTTGCACTGTCGTATGGAATGTTCTTGCAGGTTCCCAGGCCATGCAAAAAAAAGACCAAATGCTATAGGTATGAAAATATTAAAGAAAATGTAACCAATACCTACAAGAACAGATATGAGGAATCCCTTTTGTCTTACAGATGGTTTATAAAATGCCTATTTCTAGAGGATACAGATGTGAGGGTTTATGTGGGAGCTCTGCCAGCACTGATGCTGGTGACCTGTAGGGTGGCAGGGTGGCACTCCATTCCCGTCTGTGTGCCGGGATGCTGACAGTAGAAATAAAAAAAAAATTTGCAGAAGTCCTGATGCTGTAACACAAAACAGCAGCAAAAATCGGCGAGTCAGGCAAAACTGGCTGAGCTGAAGTCCCTGAGTTTATTGCCCTTCTTCAAGCTGTAAAGTCAGTGGGGGAGAACAGTGTATAGGTTGCACATGGGTTGTTCACTGCTGCACTGAAGCCCTGGAGGAAGCCTTCCAAAAGCACAGATGAAGGTTTGATACCAGCTCCTGGTGGTTTCCAGTGGGATGGAGCTCTTTCATTTCCTTTCATCCCTTTAAATGTCTTCTATCAGCTGCACCATTGAGAATTGCATGGGGGTTGGGGAAGTAGCAGTGTTTCCATGCTGCTGAGGCAGAGCTGTGAGGACAGACAGAGAATCGATCTGCAGTTGCTGCCTCTGCAGCCTCCTGCTGTCCTGCAGTGAGTTTGGGTCATTACCAAATTAAAGACCAGGGTCAAGGCACTCTGGAAAAAGCAACATCTGTGGCAAAGACATGGAAAGCTTGGTTTAAGGCACCTCTCCTAAAAGCAAGCAAAACCCAAACTGGGAAAACTCCAGTAACTAAAAAATGTTGATGACACATGATGGTTTTGAGACACTGCATGGGTAAGAAAGTCAGGGATCAATTCAATATCTTTGGAAGACAAGCACACAAACATAACCTGCTGGAAGTGGTTTTGACAGGCCTGTGTGAGGCAGAAGCCAGAGAGTCACTTCTGGGAGTGAGTAGCCCTGAGCTAAAATTTAGCTGCTGTGAAGAACAGAGTCAAGTCCCTCAAAATTAAAATGATGCTGGAGATCTTGTTATGGAAGAATGATCAGAAGATACAACTGAATTCCTGCCTGTTGCTATCTGTGTTGTGCTCTTCATGGCCTGGGAAAACTCCCCCAAATTCCCGACTGAAAACTTTCCTTTCCATCCAGCTGAGGCTGATGTTTGCATTGCCTGAGCTTGACTCTGAGCTGGATTGCCCACCTGCCCCATGTCAGAGGACCATACTTACCTGAGGAGCAGATATGCCTGAGGAGTGCACCCCAAATAGAGGCTTTTAGAAGAGCTGTGTGGGGGTTGCATCCAGGTCCATGGGCTTGAGGTGAGGCTCTCAGGTCAGCTCTTCTGTTTTTGCAGAGATTCTCTTAAGGATAATAATGCTGAATGTGCAGAGATGCTTCTGTGTCCTCTGTCTACAAAAATCCTGGAGCTGTTCAGTTTGACATTTTCCACAACCTGAAAAGAGAGACTCAAATCCACAACCTTGGAAGTTAAGCACATCTGGGCTTTGGAGGAGGTTGGGTTTACGTTTGCACTCCAGGGCTCTGCATAAGACTGAGTTGTCATTAAATCACCCAGTTCCATCCATGTTGATGATCCAGCACTGTTGCCAGTTGTATGAGGTCATGAGCCGGTTTCATCCACTGCTTTTTCTGCCTACAGCAATTTACATCAGCTTGTCCTTGGCCTATTTTTTGGAGAAAATTCACAATCTTTTAATTCCAAATAATCTCTCTTACAGCTTTCTCCCTTTTCCTCATAGGACAGGTAAGGAAAGGAGCTCTTTGCCATTTCTTTGGATCCTATGTGGCCATGCACTGCTGAAGTGCATGTGTGAGTCCACACTTGCATTGAGCACATGTGTTGAAGCGTTGTCTGAAGCTCCTGGAGGTGCTTCACATCAGGAAAACTTGGCTTAGGATTATAAGTGTTCCTGATAGTGTATTGTCTAAGACAAAATCAGCTTGAGAAGTCATAGGAGCAATATTTCACTGCCATACCTTCATTGCATTCTGCAGCTCTCTCTCCATCCTTCCAATCCATTTCTGTCAGTGACATGTTTATTTTATTTAGTTTGTTTTAATATTTAGCCCATTAGTGAGGTGTTGGGTGGCCAGGCTTGTTGAAAGATGCAGGAAACTACTTTACAAAGATGTTTTCTCAGGATTTAAAATTCCTGCAGCTTTCAAACCTTTAAAAATGCACCTACAGGCAGCTGAAGAAATGTGCAGGAGTGCACA
The DNA here is from genome assembly GCF_026979565.1 of Vidua chalybeata. Taxonomy (NCBI): domain Eukaryota; kingdom Metazoa; phylum Chordata; class Aves; order Passeriformes; family Viduidae; genus Vidua; species Vidua chalybeata. The sequence continues at coordinate 22,463,666 of NC_071534.1, read as the reverse complement.
GGCTCTTTTGGAAGGCTGAGCTGTTTGAATAACAGCCATCAGTCTGGTGTTGACAGTTATTGAGAACAAATAGCAATTCAGAACAATAACCAGTTTTAAAATTCCAGAAGGATTCAGGCATGTGGGTATCTTGAGAAATCTAGCCTGTATGATTTCAAAGCTAAAGTACTCTTTCAGCAGTAACTTCTCTGTTTGGAAATCGAAATCTCTTAAAAGGAAAGTTTTGGGGTGCTTTTAAAAATACATCTTTTCAGAGACAGCCTCTGTCACAGATGCACTAACTAGTGAAAAAGTATTTTCATGTCTCCATCAAACAGAAGGCAGCAGGAAAGACTGAAGCATCTGCCTGTTGTGTTCCAAGAAAACTACTAGAAGCTGAAGCTCGGATGAGCATTCTGTTTCTCTGTTTCTGGGTTTTTTCTGGATTTGATTCTTCTAAAACAAATGTTGGAGAGGTTCCTTGAAGAATGTCAACAGGCTCAGCTCATGTGTCTGTTCTACTAAATCCAGGCATGGTGGTCAGCAAAAATCAGTGTTTCCCTAGGGTCTGCATGTGACCTAGAAAGTGGCACCGGAAGATAAAGCAGCAAGAAAATTCCACTTTTTCCCATTGCTTCATGGTGGGCTGAAATGAATGTCTCAGATGAGCTTGAGTGAAGCTGTATTTTGTTGCATGAAGCCAGACTGCCCTGTTCTGCAGGAAGGGCTAAGGGTAGAGGGGAGAGGTGAACCCTGCCTAGCACTGGTGCAGGCACTCTGTCATAATCGTGTCCCAAAGGAAAGTCTTCCCCTGGGAGAGTGCTGTGCAAGTTTCTCTTACCTGGAGACCAGCAGGAAAGACTCCTCTCTCTCTTGTTGAACTGCTTTTCAACAGAAAACTGAGCTTTTATTGTAATGAAAAATTTCACTAAGATATTTGTTTCCCACATAATATTTTACCTTTCTTGAAAAAATTAATGCCTGAAAATGGAATATTTTGGCTGACAACTGAAATACTTCAGCTGAAGAAAAATGTGGAGTTTCCACAGAGGAGACAGGCACACCAAAACCTGTGCTAAAAATAACCCTGAAGACATCCCAGACTGCTAAAGGGTCTGCTTATGGATTCCATGGAGTGGCTAATGCCCTTCTATGTGTCATCCAGCCCAGCCAGCACATGATGATCGATCTTTTGGCTGGGACTTGCTGTGATTTTGTTAGTCAGGTTTCACTGTTCTCAAGCAACTGCAGTGATCTGTAGCATTGCCCATTGTCACTTGTAGCACTTCTGTGTCTGAACAGTTCCGAGCAAGCCGGAGCCAGGTTATCCACACGTGCACATCCTGCATTCTGCGTGTGAGATGCGAGCGCCAGGTACTGAGTGGCATGTTAATAACACACTGTTAACCCCATCCTGTGGTTTCATAACACACAATTCAGCTTGGTGCTTACTAACACAGGTTTGATTTTGTTCCTACCCTCTGCTACCTTCTAAAATGTTCCACGGCCAGAGGCAGGAGCCGTTTCTTCATTTACAATAAATAAATGCTGTGGATGTGACACCTGCCCTTTTCTGGGCTCTCACCCAGGGATTACACTGTGCCTGTGGATCTGAGCTTTTTACATACAATGCACAGCTGGGATATAAAGAGCCTTTTGAAAAGGAGGCTTGGCGGCTTTCCCAGAGGCAACGGAAGGGTTTTGTGCCTTACCTGTGATTCTTTTCCGTTTGTGCTTGCAGTGGAGGGGCTTGAGCCCAGCACTAACAAAACCCATTTTGTTGTGCAGTTCACTGCCTGTAACTGTAGCTCCAACCTCTGGGGTTTCCCTCCCTTTCCAACTGTTTGACTAATATGATGTGTATGCTGCTTAACCATCTAGGAGTGACCAGCTGAAGTGGCATTTATTTAGTTTTGAGGCATTTGGTGAAAGTGAATTATGCAAGAGAATGGTAACGGGAGCACCTGTGCAAGGGAGGAGATGGTTCTGAGATGGAAAAGAAGGTCTCAGAGTTTGAGTGTTCAGGGATGGGGGCAGCAAAAAGCCCTCTCTGTTACTTCATTCTTTATCATCTTTTTCTGGTAAAGGGGAGCATGAATAGAGGACTAATTCAAGGGCATCCCAGCATGTCATGGATGAGTCCTCAATGGGCTCAGGGTATCCTGAGACTACCACTGCTGGAACAGCTGCTGGGGACTGCATGTGAGATGGGTGACTGGAAACAGCACTTCTGCCACTCTGCATTTAGCAGAGAAATGGGTCCCCTGAGCATCCTCAGGACCAGAGAGAGAAGATACCTTTGCCAGTGCCCCTGTTCTCTGAGCAGTGTGGTTTGGTTTCTCAGCTTGCTGGGGAGATGTGTATTAACAGGCAGACACCAAGCCTGGCAGAGTAAGTGTTACTTTTTCTGCCTTCATGTGGTGAGCTTTTGGTTTTTGGGCTTTGTGGTAGAGGAATTTGAGGGCCTGGCAGACTTAGGTTAAAACAACATTAGTGGAACTGAGCTGGTGAGTGTAGCATCAGTAGAAGAAAACCCCAAAATACTGTTTGGCATTTCAGAGGTAAAGAAAAGAAGCCTGACTTGTTACCAAGAGGTTAGCCTTGTAGAGGGCAGCCACATGGAGGTAGTAGGGTGGCTGTAGGCTGGTAAGAACTAAGCTGTGGGGTTTGAGCAGTCTGCAACACAAATTTTACCCTGCAGAATTTGGTCCATAGACACGAGTCTTGCACAGCTGCTGGAGAATACTGGCTATGTATTTCCCAGCTGTGTCCAGTACCTTGTAGGAACACATCCTAGAATGGCTATGCTGCATTGATCCGTGTAACCTGGAATGGAGGAAGCTCTCTCAGGGTATGTGCTGAAGCCTGGAAGAGACTTCCCTGAATCCTGCAACAGACCTTTGTCACATGGACATTCAGGACAAAATATCCCTGCACTTCCCACCCATGTCTTCACCTCTTCTCAGATCAGTCAATGAGGCACCTCTGGTCCAACAACTTGAAAGCCTCCAGCTTTGCTTCAAAAGAATTAATAAATTCCTCTCACAGTTTCAAGTGCATTCAGCAGGACTGGGGAATTCCTTTAGATCTCTGCTGAAGAATGCTTTTAAGTCAGGGGACTGCTTGTATCTACAAAACAAAGTTGCTTGCTCACCAACCAGCTCTCTGCTGGAAGCACCATCTCCCTCAGAAGGCTTGCTGTTGTTCCCTGTTCCCTCTTCCCTATCTGTAAACTACCCCATGGCTAGGTAAATATTTTTATTATATCCTGTGCCAAGCATTCTTCCCCCTCCCACAGAAGAAGATGTGCGTTGGCTCCCTTGGAGTACAAATAAACGCCCGTGTCTGAAGGGAGGCTGGCCTCACTCCAGGTGCCAGCCTTACACATCCTGGCACAATGTTTGTCAACATCAAACTGTAGCAAGAAAACAAACTTCGGTTTGCTCCTCCAGTGTTAATCTGGCCACCCACAACTGCTGCAGCGAGCTCTTACAGCTGGGCTTTCACTATTAGGTTGATAGGATGAAAGGATAAACAGGGAAGAATTACCCATCTTGGTGCTTAAATGGGAGCTTCTGAGCACCTGAGTGCTGGGCACGGTGTGAAGGTGAAGGTTGAATAGGCTGAACGTGTCCTCCTGTCTTCCAGAGCAATGCTGCACCCCAGGTCATGGACTTCTGCAGTTGTTCCCAGCCACTTCACAGGCAGCCCAAGTCCTCCAAGAGCAGGATTTGGCTTAAAAAAGCCAATTTTTCCCCAGCCATCCAGTGATGATGGTTTATTGGTAAAAGTCAGCAGAGGCACTGTGGGAAGCAGATCCAGGACCACAGCCCTGTGAGCTTGGCTATGTTCTGGGGGTGTGGGAAGCAAACTTGGAGTGCTGTAATAGTTTACCAGTCCCCTCCCTTGCTTTGTTAGCAATGGCTCTAAATAAGCACATGCTTCAGCTTTCTTGCTGAGCACATTTTTTGGCCTTTAGATGGCATGAGATGGAATTATTTAATGTTATCAATAGAAGCCAAAAGCCTCCAGCCTCCTCTCTGCCAAATGAGGTCAGTGTTCTGCATTGGAGGTCTGAAGCCGCTGTCTGTCTGACAGCGCTCTTTCTTTAACGTGTGCATCCTAAGGTCTCTTTTTCTCGTTGTCCCAACTCTGTTCCATGTCTTGGTGTTTTTAAGCATCTCTCATGTGAATGTATCACATTTTGAGCTAATTAGAGCTTAGTTTACACCATGTTTTTCGCGGACTTGTGGGAGAAGTGTTTTTGTAATGGACTTGTATCTGCACACCACAGAGTTGGTGACCCAGGGAGCTGGCAGCCCCTCGCCCATGTAGGAAGGCTCCCATGGGATTGTCTGCAGGCATGACTGGTCCTTTATGTGGTTGGACTTACTAGTAGGGATCCCCTTCTCCCACTTGGGTGGCTGAGTTTGGCCTGTCCTTCCCTGGTCTCGGTGCAGCTGCGTGTCCTGGTCCATGGTGCTGTGGTTTGGACTGGTGAGTTGGGCCTCCAGCTGCTAACAAGGCACTGCAAAGCCAGTACCCAGATTTTCCATCAGCACGTTCCCACAGACACCCTGGAAGGAGATTCATTGTCTTCATTGATGCATGTGTGTGTTTTTAAGGAGCTATTCTGTAGGCTAGCTGTGGCTGGGACTGGTGAGTTCACAGAACCCAGGACAACCTCAGTGACACAGACAGGACCTGTGCACCCTGGCAGATTGGGGAGGGGGCTGCTCCTCTTCAGTGAACTTTGCTTTTATTCATTGCAGGTAAAAGTGGGCACTGTTTCTCCTCTCCAGAAGCTTCCCTCTGCTCTAACCATGGAACTGTCCCCATCTTCTGTTGTATTTTCTGACTTCTAGCATCTGCCAGATCCAACTGGGAGCTGCCCTGCTGGTAATCAGCATCCCCCCAGACACGCTCCTCCCTGCCTGACTCAGTTGGGCCTGGCGCTTTGGCACAGCCAGAGAAGAAACTGCTCTTTCTGCCCCGTCTAAAGCTTCCCCTCCCAACCCTCCCAGCAGCTGAGTCACTTCCTTCTTTAAATCTGGCCTTAAATCTTCCTTTCTCTTTAGCCTGTGATTCATTCCCTTTGTGAGGTGCTTTGCAGAGCTCCGACAGGAGGATGCAGAACAGTGAGATGCTCCTGGGGTGGGACGCCCTCCTTGTCTCAGAGCCACAGCAGTGAGCCCCTCTCTGAGGGCTGGGCCCTGTGCCTGCTAAATGGTGTCTCTCAGTATGAGAGTTTCTCTTATCTTGGAGTTTCTTCCAGTGCTACATCTGACGTAGTAATAGGAGCCAACTCCTGCCTGCGGCGAGTGCGTGTAATTTCCTTTGACATCAGCATGTGCTTGTGAGGGAACAGCTCTACCCCTTCCCACCCTGTTTGATTAGATTCAGTAAGAGAGTCATTACAGCATCTCTGCCACTCCTTGTCACTCGTGGGATTTAAGGAGGACTTCTGAAATGTGCTCAGAGCAAGAAAAGTTTTGATTTCTGCTTCTAAAGCCTGGAGATATTTTTAATATAACAAGTACGCTCCTCAAATTTTTGTACCATGATTTTTTGTTGTCCCTCACCTGCTTATTTCCTTGGCCTTTGACCCTCTTATGTCTAAGTGTTTTGCCATTTCACAGTTTCCTGGTGTGGAGAGACTCACCAGCCAACAGGGTAGTTAAAAGATGCCACCATGAATTAGCAGTGTGGCACTGCTGAACTTGTCTAGACTTGCTCTGGTTATCAGCAAAGTGTGGGATAAAATTTGCCAAAGCTTTTAAATCTTGCTTTCATGTGGGATTTAGGTAGTTAAGCATTAAATACATTTCACTACCCTTGCATCTTAGGCATAAAAATACTCAAGGTGCTTAGGAAAGCAGCCTATGGGTGCCTTGCCCCCAGAGTTGGGGCAGAAAGGGGTAAGGCCAGGGACCAGACATGGTTCTGTGAGGGTCTGGTGGCTTCCACAGCACAGTGGTGCCCACACTGGTGCCAGAGGTGTAAGAGCACATTAATGAAACGTTTGGGATTAATAAGTGGCTGGCTCTGGTGCCTCAGTCACTCTGTAGGGGAAGGGTCTGTTTGTAAGACTGCTGCACTTCAAAACGTGTGCAGGCTGTGCAGCTGCAGCTCTCTGCAGCTCGGGTTTTCTAAGACGTGACCAGTGACCATTTTCTAAAGAGCAAACAAAAAAGTCATTTTCCAGTACAGCAAATCTGCAAATAAAATGAACTCACTGTTGTAAAGGAACTTTGTTTTTGCAGAGGGGACTGGGCTATGGAATTTTTAGGGAAGAAGAATTGTCATCCAAGGAGAAGACTTCTTAATTTAAAATGATTTGTACAGGAGACATAGGAATCAAGTAAATGAGAACTGCAGTTTCTAACAAATGCTAATAATTGTAAGCTCTTATTTTTAATAAAGCCTCAGCAATCACATTTTTCACCTTCAGAACAGGCAGCTGTTGAGAACAACGTAACATGTCCTTTGCATCTGGATTTTATGTTGTATATATTTGTTTTCTTTTGTGTAGAACGAGGTGATCAGCCAGCAGCTCTCTGTCATTTTCACTCATTGCTATGGACCCTACCCAATTCCAAAGCTCGTGGAAATTAAGCGCAAGCAGACCTCCCGCCTGGGTAAGTGTCCCTGCACGATCCTCGCTGGCTCTCCAGGGAACGCTGTGGGAAGGCTGTTGCTGGCCAGATGCTTGAGTGGGCCACAAGTCAGAAAAATCTCAGTTTGAAAGACAGAATTAGAGGAAGGAAAGGCCTCAAACTTAACCTGACCTAAAACTCCCACTGACATCAGGAGGTTCATCAGGTGTGCTGGAGTGGGGCCGTAAATCTGCAAAGATTTGTCTGTGTTGCTGCTTAGGCTGGGATCCAAGCCTTGGCTCTGGAGCCAGGTGTCTGTCTGGATCTCAAACCACGCTGGCTGGCTGCAGGTGATGCTGCACCAGCACAGCCCTCCCAGCTTGGTCAGCAGAGCCCAGGGTGTTTTCAGGGGACTGAGAGAAAATCCAAACAGTTTTCCAGGACCCTCTTCCCCTTGACAGAGGCTTCTCACACAGGGAGTGGCCTGATAGAGTACAAATGAGCAGAGGGCCCCCCAGCATCTGCTGAGCTGCAGTTTGCTCTGGTAGCAGAGCTGGAGGCTGTGCCAATGTCACACAGCGGGGACAGCTGGCTATCGTTTCAGCAAAGGTTGTCATGGACTTCAGAGCTTTGAATTCCCTTTGTCTGAACTCAGTGTGGTCTCAGGCTGTCCAAAATAGCTTTATGGGCTTTACTCACTAAAAACAATATCCTTCTCTGCTGTTGCTTTCTTTTGTCAAAACAGGGAAATATTTATTACATTCCTGACCTCTTCCAAATTAAAGTTACTGACTTTTTTGTTTCCTTCTTTTTGTGATTCTAGATCCCCATTTTCTTAACAATAAAGAAATGTCAGATGTCACATTTCTGGTGGAAGGAAGACCATTTTATGCACATAGAGTGTTGCTATTTACTGCATCACCAAGGTAAAACAGAGATACATCTCTGGTTTTTAACAAAAATAGAATTTGATTTTGTGGGTTTGTGGGGTTTTTTTGTTTGTTTTGCTGTTCCAGTTCTTTGAGGGCTAGTGGCCCAATCTTCAAGTTTTTCTTAATCAGAACATCTCCACAGCTTGTTTCTGGTTGATCTGCCAGATATTTAACAAGTGCTTCTGTCAATAGATTTCCATCCAGTGAATGATCCATGCTTCTGGCCATGTATCTGACTTCATTCCACTGAGGCACACTGGCATGGTGCTCATTACTACATCCAGTTCTCGACTGTACGGGAGTCATGATATTTTGATTCTTAATAATTAATCTTGTGGGTGGTTAAATCCTGCCTTGCATCAGTTTCAGCAGTCTCCAGGAAAAACAAGCTACTATCACACAATTCTTGACAGCATTTGACAACTTTTAAATTAAATCAAATAGCTGTGAAACATACCATACTGTATCCAAAGGCGGTATTTATAGCCTGTTTCCTGTGCTCAGAAGGCTGAATGTGGGTTACCCAGTTCAACCCAACCCAAGAGTTGCTCACAAATGTTATTTGTATACAGCTGTATAATTCAAGGTGTGCTTTTAAACAAATCTTGCTGGCCCTCCATAACAGCTAACAGCTTTTTCTGAGATGAGGCAAGGACAGAGCTCCAAGTTTGGATAATTTAAGTGATATGGGAATTGATGCTAGTCGTGCTGCCAACCCACAGCACAGAATAAAGAGATTTGCATAAAGTAACTGCAGTACCTGACTCTGCCTTCAACTAAGAAATGAATATTGGTATTTAGAGCTTCTTGGTAGATGTAAAAATACGTTCCAAACTCCAGCTTTGAGTCTACTAAATTGTGTTCATAATAGAGTTTGGCACTAGTGAAAGCAAGTAAATTGTTATCTGTATTTTAATTAACAAGATGCAATCATGATATGGAAAAGGTTGCCATCCAGCAAATGCTGGTCTTGATAGATAAACTGAGCTCTGAACTACTGCTGGAAGGTCAGATGAATTATCAAAGAGAGGAAGTACAAGGGTAGGTGTTTCTGGCAGCACATTTCCCATTTTCACCTTCTGATCAATGGGAATACCCAGTTTTGAGAAGTAGATTGTTACATGTGTATATATCTCACATAAGTTTGCAATTATTAACTGAAAATATGTGGGGTTTTTGTCCTGAAACTTGTGTCTGAATTTTGGGTTTTGATAATCAGAGAACAGCAACCTATCCAGTTTTTTCTCCTGCCTCTTCTTACACAATTGTACTGAGCGTGCATAGGAGCATGAAAAGTCTCAGTGTCTTTCTTTTACTGTTTTGTTCCAAAACATTTTTTAAACCAGCATAATGGACAGAAGCCAAAATCTATCACCCTTAAAAAAGGAAAACGTTCAGGTTTTAAATGTTGCAGATCTTCATAAAAGATCATGTTGCCTTCAAGAAAAAAAATTTGATTCTGTAATATCTTTCATTACAGAATCTGAGTTTTGGATGTACATTTTATTCTATTGTTATATTAGATGTATTTTTCAAAAATTTCAAATTGAAATCTTCTAGAGAGAGGCTTCTTCCTTTTGGTTTGAACTTTGTTAGTGTCTAAATCTTGATGCTTTTTGGTGACAAATATGTTCATTTCAGTATACTTTTTTTGCAAGAGTTGATGCTGTCATTCCACTGCACTTCTGTACTGTTTTTACTGCATTTTTCCACAGAGATAATTGGGCTGGTATTTCAAGTTTACTCCTTTTTATTTAGGTTTAAAGCATTGCTGTCTAGCAAGCCCTCATCTGATAGCACTTGTATTGAGATCAACTATGTGAAGTACCCCATCTTTCAGGTACAGTCCTCACGCTGAATTTGAATGGAACTTGTAAGAGGAACACCATGCATGCCCTGTCCAAATTAGTACCTATGTGTTTGATAAACCAGAACAGTGGTTTCACAAGCACAGGCTTCATCTCTGTTTGAGCACTGCAGAGTGCTATTGATTGCAAATGTGCCCCAGCAGATACAGCAATGTGCATTTCACTGACATGGGCTGTGCACACAAAGCACTGCCTGTCAGCATAAGGCATTTCTTTCTGTAGTTGGCTCTTTCTGTATTTAATGAACGGGTTTGGAGGAGGCACACTTCATTCCCTTCCTTAGCAGTGCTCTCCAATCAATATTGTGCCATGCAAAGGCAGAGCTTGCTCTCTGTACCTGTAGCATGGATATGCTTCCCTTGCTTTGAGCTGGAGCTCAGGCATTTCCATGTATTGACTGTTACTGCTGCTCGTAAGTCCCAGCTGCCCACAATAACTGGGCTCCCTGCAGAGGGAAGAGGGATCTCAGCTGGCTTGTATTACAGTGCAAAGCCTCCTCCACCTCTTTCTTATCTTCTATGCATGCCCACACACAGCTGGGTGAAGGTGGCCTTTGCCAGAGAAGGAATAAGGGAATAACCATTATATAGGTTGTGTTTGCCTGAATCAGTGATGTACTTAACAGACTGGGAAATACAGTGAAAATTCAAAATGAGTTAATGAGTTTCCTGCAAACTGTTTGGAGCTCACCAGGAAATCCAGACAATTTGAGGGTGAGGGTTGAGACATTAGACTACTTGTGAGAAGGAAACACTGAACTTTGCAGAGAGAGGGAATAACCAAGTATATCTTTGAAATCAGGAGGCTTGAGCCATTTTTACCTACAAATCCATGGTGGTGTTAGGAGAGCCTTGGGTATTGCCTGCTTTGTCCCCTGTTCCTCTATGTCTTGGATTGATTTTTATAAACACTCCTTTGTTTTATTACAGCTGGTTATGCAGTATCTTTATTATGGAGGTGCAGAGTCACTCCTGATTAAAAATAATGAAATTATGGAGGTAAGAGACATTATTTAATTGCAATGGGAACGATGCTGACTGACCTGTGTACCATTCACCCAAGGGCACGTGGCCATTGGGCAAGACCTGCGCACTCCTGTAAGAGCCAGCAGTGCCTCACCTGGAGTGCCCAGGCTCTCTGCAGTCCTGCAGGACACTGTGAGACTTTGCAAATACCTACTTAGAGGCAGCACTGGTGTTACCAAAATCTGGAACCAATTTCCAGCAGCTCAGTGTTCCATCCTCCCTATCTCGGCAGCATTAAAAACATCCAATTTGGTTCCTTACATGGGAGAAGTTTTGGGCATGTGCTGGGCTTTAGCCATGAGAGAAGTCCACTGGAGACACAGTTTTGATTTCAAGCATGTGACTCTTAAATTTATGAATAAAACCATAATCTGCTCCCTGAGATATAGAGACTTCTTTGCCCCTTTCTGACTGGATGTAAAACATCCAGTTGCTGTTGTGGCCTTTTGCAAAAGCCAAGCCAAGCCAGCTGGAGCTGACTGAACCTTCACACAGCCACAGCCATCAGCCATGCAACTACAACCTTATGGATGTTAAGTAATCCCCTTCCAAATACTGTGTGCCATCATTGTCAGCTATGATCAGCAAAACCACTCCAACTGTACAGAACTAAGATATATTGAGCAAATTCTTGATAGTCATTCAGGGAGTTTTCAGGCAGCCAAAAAGAATGCAGGTCAGTAAATACTAAATTCAGAACTACTTAAACAGTTTGTAATCATCAGTGTCTGCCACCACGATCACAGAATATCTCAAGTTGGAAGAGACCCATAAGGATCATGAAGTCCAACTCCCTGCTCCTTGCAGGACTATGTAAAGCTAAACCACATCACTCAGAGTGTTGTGCAGATGTTCCTTGAACTCTGGCAGGCTTGGTGCCATGAGCACTTCCCTGGGGAGCCTGTTCAGTGACTGACCATCTTCTCAGTGGAGAACCTGTTCTTATGGCCAGTCTGCACTTCCCCTGGTGCAGCTACTTTCCTTTTCCTCGTGTCCTGTTGCTGTTCCACTGTTGCCTGTATTATTCTGTCCCTGTAACTCTACAGTCTTGCAGCCAGAGGATGGAACTGGTCAGGACTGAAATTACCCCTCTCTAGTGCAGGCAGTGGATTTTTAAGTAAGCATGCCCACACTGGCTTCCTCAGCTGTATAGGAAGAGTTTCCTAATTCTCTGTTTCACTCAAAGTTTTGAAAGACTTTCTGAATTTCTAACCCTTTCTGAAATAGAGAATTTTAGACTAGGCAGTGCAGTTTCTTTATAGAGATGTGTGTTTTATCACCTAGGCTGTTAAAAAGCTTGTGCTGCATTTCAGCTGGCAGCTTGCTCTACTTTTGTGACATCTCAAAACTTCTGAGACTCCAGAATGTATGACTGATTGATTGATCTCTTGATAACAGATCTAGCCATGGTTCCTCACAGTTTAAAGTAATTACAAACCAGCACATGACTGCTTGAGCCACAGAGGCAGCTGGAATAAGATTTGGGTTTATCTTTCAAAACTGCATTTAGTAACTTGCCTTATTACAAATATGATAACAAGAAGCACCAGAAATACTCCACAGAAATCTTTGCTGCAATTCATAATTGGGACCAGCTGGCTGCTATCACATCATCACTGCAGATTTCCAGCACTTGGATTTATTTATGGGATTAAAGTAGATCTTGAGCAGACTGCATTGGAGAAGTCAGAATAATGTCATGGAAGTTTCAGGGTTTTGTTTGTTCCCCAGTGCAGTGTGAGAGCCCCTTTGGGATGCACAGGTTAGCTTTTTGTTATGAGTCCCAAATAATAAGGGGCTTTGTAAAAGCCTGAAGACCTGAGTAAGTGCTATTTAAACATTTGAACAGCTTGATCTAAGGCCTGGCTGGGTTACAACAAGGTGTCAAGCAGTGAAGAACTCCAACCTGCTTTCTAAGGCAGAGCAGAGCCAGAGACAATGACCTACCATGGAAAGACAGAAAATTAAATTACTTTCCTGTACAAGGACAGAAAACGGGAAATAGAGGAAATATTAACACTGCTGAAATTAGTTGGAGAACTCAAAATTCAAGCTATTTTCACCCCACAGGCATGCAGAGATGCCAAGGCAGTGCCAGGGTAGGCAGTGTAGCCATAGGGGAGATGCAGGGCCAAAGAGGGAGGTCAGTGCTGGTGTCAGAAGAGCTGGTAGAGTAGTGACAGACCTATGACACCCACATGAATGCTGGCTAGGCATTGCCTCACAAAGCTGGTTCCCACCTCTGTGCGCTCGTTCCTTGGAGTAACGTGCACCCCAGACAGTGTTTCAGTGCTGCTGGCCTGGACATCCCCTGACAGCTGCTCACAGGCTAGGGCAAGGAGCATGTGGAGATCTGATTCCACTCCCTTGAGCCTGCCGGGGTGGCAGATTTGAGGTTTATTGTCTCTCTAGATTAAGACTGCCCAGAATGGTCATCACTGTTTGGTTTTAATTCCTCTGTACTCTTGATGCTGACCTTTCTGCTGACTTCCTCACATCCAGGCCAGGTGCTCTGTTTCAATAAGATCTTGGGGAACAGTTGAACCAGAACTTTGGATTTTGGGGATGTATTTGCAGGTCTTTTTATTGCAGAGTCGTGTTTGCAAAGTGACAAAATACTCTTCAAGCCACTGTTTCTTTTTTCTTCTTGTCCCATTCCATAGTCAGCATGGGGACCTGAGCAGCCTTCGGTGTTCTCTCTGTGTATAGATTCCCATTGTGTGATTTAGAAGGGACTGCAGAGAATTAAAACAACCAAGCAATCTTCTCATTCTGACCTTTTGTCAGTACTTTCATGCTAACTGAAGAAGGGGCAAGAAAAAAATATAATGAAACAGTAAAGAAGCAAGCTCTGATTCTGTATCACTCAGCAGTTTTTGACTATTTTTTCCATGCCTTTTGTTTTTTTTAGCTTCTCTCTGCTGCTAAATTTTTCCAGCTTGAAGCTTTACAACGACACTGTGAGATCATTTGTGCAAAAAGCATTAATACAGAAAACTGTGTGGATATTTATAATCATGCCAAGGTAAAAATAACTGCATATGCTTGCATGTTGTGTGTCTGCCATCATTCCTGTAGGTCAGTTTTGTAATAAGTAGTTTTATATATATATATATATATGTATGTGTATATATATGTATATATGTATGTATATATGTATATATGTATGTATATCTCATATGCTCAGTACATTTGTTGCATGTTTAAGATTCGTCATTCATTAACTGGGACTGGATTAATAGGTATTTGGTATAGCGACAATCCAAAATTAGGTAGTCTAAGCCCAAGGTGGCAGTTTCTCAGCCCCTTCCTTGAGCGGGTCAAACTCAATTTGAGTGTACCACTATGTGGGAGATCTATCCCTTATTCATGACAACACAAACTGCTGAGCTGCTTCTACAGGAATCACTAAGTGAAGTAGGCATCTCTGCTTTCACCTTCCAAGATGCATTTTCCCATTTCCATTACCTGTTTCTTCCTGCCTGAAGCCCAGTGGGGTGATACACTCAATGCTGGTGACACCTTGTCAATATATAAAAATGCCACATTGTGGAAGTGCAATGGCTCAGAGCCCTGCAAGGATGGTAATGAGAATTTTATGTCTTGGAGAGTTTTTTATTGGAATCAAATTATATACTTAGCTTGTGAGGTTGCCGAAGTCATTAGACACAAAAGCATGGCATTTCTTGTCCTAGAAAACCTATTTTCACGCATTGGTGGAGGTGGTTACCACATTGATTAGTTTCAGTTTTTTTCCCGCCTCTTGGAGTAGTTAGATTTTCACTTGGAAGATGGAAATGGTGCACAAATAAGTGCAGTGAAATATTCTTCAAGCATTTCTTAAGAGATTTTTTTTCTCTAACTTGCATGGTCTATACAAAAGATAAAACTGATGCATTGTAACATGGAGGTTTGATTGAACAGAGTAATCCTGCAGATTGCTCCAAACCCCTGCAGATCTGACCTCCATTCCCATCATCAGGTATTTCCTACATAGAACTGTAATGCTGGGTCTTCGTGTATAGATAACATGCAATCAATGTTTGAAATAGCACAAAGATCCACCTATAAAAATAAGCAATGAGGTGTGTGTAATGTACATACCTATGTAAGGTAGGTCCATTTAATGTAAGAGGAAAAAAATTACAGTGCAGGAATCATTTGAAAAATATTTGATTTGTCTTGTAGCTCATGTGTGAACTTCTCTATTTGTATTGCTGTCAGTAAAAACAATAATTTTGCTTTGAAATCATGTTTTCTTTGAATTGTGAAATGGGGCTGTTATTTACATTCTGATTGAAGAAAATTTTTACATGCTGGGACTTAACAAGCCCAGTGGCTAAATCCACTGTCAGAGCCCCAACCTCCAAGTTATTTGGGCCTGCACCTCCCAATGGAAGCAGTAGAAATGGGGTACCTGGGTGGGTTTCACAGCCAGAGTCATGTTGGCACTGCTGTGGGTAGGACACTGCAGCAATAGCCAACCTGTCTGTGCCTGAATCTTTGGCTTCTGGAATTAGCTGGGTTGGAAGGGACCCTTAAAGATCATCTAGTTAGAAGCATGGTCAGGGACACCTTTCTTGACCTTGCTGCTTTGCAAGCTCATCTGCACCTGCAGGACCTCCCTGACCTTTCCAGAGGGGGAGGTGTGAGCACATTGGCCCAGAGACAAGTGGAGCACAGCCTTTGTCATCAAGATTGAGAGACAGATACAGTTTGGTGGATGGTCCCTTGCAGGGCCAGGATTTGGACTCAGTGATCTTTGTGGGTCCCTTCCAACTCAGCGGGTTATGTGATTCTGTAGTGTGAATTTGGTCATATTTGCAAATAAATGCTGACTGGAGAGTACTGATATCATTACTATCCCTACGGGCATTCCATTCTTAAAATTGCAATCATAGAACTGTAGAACACCAGCTTGGAAGGTACTTCAAGGATCATCTGGTCCAACCTTTCTTTGCAAAAATGCAGTCTAGACAAGATGGCCAGCACCCTACCCAGCTGGATCGTAAAGTGTCCAACGCTGGGAAATCCACCTCTGCACTGGGGAGGTTTTTTTCAATGGTTGATTATTTCCATTTCTTCTCAAAGCATGAAATTTTGCATGACAGCTTTCTGCAGTCATGTGTCCCATCCTTGCTAAGGACAGCATTCTTGAAACACGGTCTGTAATGTTTTCCCAAACCTGTAGTTTTAGGGTGTAACTTCTAGCATGAAATCATGGGTCTGGTAAACTCTGTGGTAGAACTTCCATCAATTTCCAAGGGAGCAAAGCTTCAGCCTGTGCAATTTTGTTTCCCCAACAGCCAGGGTCTTTTAACATGGAATTATTATGAAATCATCAGCATAAAATACTGTTTTATTAACTCCTTCCTCTCCATGCATTTATATCTGTAAGTAAGCACATTTTAAACTGTGCCTGTCTAAAAGGCTTAGCTTGTGTATTTGTTTGTGTGCAGCTCTTATGCACTGTATTTGCTGCCTGGGTTTTATCAGAATGGTTATCTTTCTCTAATTTCACTTCTTGTAGTTCCTCGGCGTCACAGAACTATCTGCCTATTGTGAAGGCTACTTTCTAAAAAACATGATGGTCCTCATTGAAAACGAAGCTTTCAAACAGTTGTTGTATGACAAGAATGGAGAAACATCTGGTCAAAATGTACTAGAGGACTTACAGAGGACGTTGGCCACAAGGATTCAGTCAATTCATTTGTCTTCTTCAAAGGGCTCCATTGTGTAAAGCTGAGGAAGATGGTAACCCTCTAATCAAAGACCCTGCAAGTTAAGTCTGCTGTTGCAGTTGCTCAAGCCTGTTGCAGTTGCTGAAATGACTACAAAAAAAGAAAATGTAAAAAATTCTACGTTGCATTCAAACAGTTCTGTTTTGGCCAAAGGTGCTGCGATGGGGTTGTGTCCCCACCTGGATGAGAGAATACAGAAAACAAGTTCCTCCCTGCTTTTGAGCAAGCTGGGTACCAGAGTGTCTGGTGAATTGCCCTTGTACTCACATTCTGAACACGAGCCTGTTCATGGAGCTTGATGCCAACAAAAGCCAGAACTCACATCAGTGAACAGCAGAAGTCCCTGCCTGAAGGGTAGTGCTGGGGAACACCCGAATTGACCAATTAATCATTTAAGTCAGATTTCTTCCAGTGTTACACAGTTAAGAACTATATCTATCCCAGAGTCCATTATCTCATGCATTTAAGAAATGTAAGAACTGTTATTGCTGTCCAGCAAAGATCAGCTGTATTAGAGAGTGGGTAAGACTGTTACAGTTGAGGAAATATACTGGCAGATTTTTAGGGGTGGGAACTTTTTAAACTGTTCATAAAAAATAATGGGGTGGCCTTGTAGTTTAAAACCTATTTCTTAAGCTTAAAATTTCATTTTCAACAGAGCTGTGTTTGAGAATCTATGTAACATGTTTTGGTTTTTTAAATGGTAAAATGTACATTGTGTAAACACACATATGATCAAGTTTTGCTTGTATTCTTTCCTAGGGTGGTATAATCTTGCCTAAGAGGCTATGGTTACACCAAAGAGGCACATTACCCAGACTGTCTCTAAAATACAGTAGTTGGGGGGTGGGGGCAGGAGAACTGCATGCTATTTGTGATTTGGGGTTGAAATCAATGACAAACTCAACAAACATGCGTTTGCATGGTAACTGTACCTGTGAAATGTTCCGTTCCGTGCTTCGTTTCGCCAAGACAAATGCAATGTTACTTCGTGTCAAACTTCATTTGTGAAATTAGCTTATTTTTTTATCTGGTGTGACTGGCTGTGATATGATACCTCTGGAGCTCCTTCTTGAGATGCTGATTTCTGTTTGTTGCAGTGAAGAAATAACAACAGATCTTTACTTTAGTGATGTGTGGATATTTTGCTACTGGCCAGAGATTGTGTCCGAGTTAGACTTTTTAAAATGATAATTAAATATGTACTGTAGAATGGTTTCTCACTGTATCCTGAGAATGTATAGATAATCTACAAATGCAGGGCTTGGGTAGGGTGGGGTGGGGGGTGTGATTTAAATGTCAAATGTCAGCTTTGTTTATTTTGCAGCATATTGTTAGCAAGACAAATCTGCTATTGCCACAACATTCCGGATGCCCTCTCTGAAAACTACAGTAAGAAGCAAGCAAAGATGTTTCCTTCTCCATGGAAAACTGACATTAATCTATTTCTTTTCTAGCGTGCTATTCTAGGAAAATTAGAGGTTTGCATGTTAACCTCTTTTTCTTTTGTTGAAGCATCTACATCAGGTGCCCTTCCATGTTCCAGCTTTTGATGTGCTCAGAGAACACAGTTTTGGCTTTAGCTATCAACATAGTAGAAAGCTGTTTTATGACTCTGAGGTGTAAATCCTTCTTTGTGCTTGGTCTTCTAAAGCCTCTGCTGTTTCTGCAACAAATGACAAAATATCTAAACTGCCACTAATGTTGCAGAGACACAGCATGACAATCAATTAGATCTTTTTTTCTGCATAGCACACGCTCACACAAGATGTTGTCTGGAACTTGTAAGCAATGGCTACTTCTGAGTGAATGTTGTGATCACAGAGAAGCAAGACCATAGTTAGTACAACAGCAACACACAGGGATTCTTGTTGTTGCTTGGTGTGCCTTCTCATCCATGGAAACCCATCCTTCTATGACAAAAATAACTAGCCTAAGAGCAGGCCTCACCCTGCAGCCTCATGTTTAAAACAGCAAAGTTTTTCAAACAATAATCATTATATTAAATGGAAAGGAAACACTTCCCATTTAATAATGGTAACTCCAAGCTACTCCTTCTTGTGAGTTGAGAGTGTCTGTGGTAAAGTTCGCTAGGTTTCTTTCAGCAATAAAGGGCTTTATAGGGCCTTTGGTGGCTGTACCTGCAGTGGTCACTGCATTTGGGCACCCTGAGCTGTTACGGGAAGGGACTGCAGCTAAGGATTTATACAGGAATAACTTTTGCCCTTGGAAATGCTGGTAATCCAAACATCATACATATATAGCTGAAGGAAACCTTAAGAAAAAAGAGTCATAATTTTCAATTCTTTTTTGACCAGCGGTCCCCAGGACTTTTGCCAGCAGAAAAGCCAGCCTGTGTAAACCTGGAATTCATTTCTTCTGGAAGCAGCCAGCAAACCTTTCTTGATCCACAAACCAGAGTTTGGAAATGGTGATTTTAGTCTGCCTCTCCTGATGTGAAGCTGGGTAAGGTCCAGCTGAACCATGCCAGACAATGTGCAGCTTGCAGGCTCTTCAAAAATCCAGTCACAGGGATCCATGATCTTCACCACTCTTATAATCAGAAGGTTTTCATAAGAGACTTCAGAATTTCTTCATTGCAAATCAAGGCACTTTTCCTTTGAGTCCTGATTGACAAGAAAAATAGATGATCTTACAAGATCTTTTTAGAAAGTTATTCTATGTATGGAAGCAATTCTCCTCCTTGCATCACTAGTATAGTTTTTCCTAGTTCCTTTGTTAGTGTTTTCTGATTTTTGCTGTCATTCCCCTCATGGCTTCCCGTTTTCCCCAAATTTCCATACTTCAGCAGGAGTTTTGTACATTAACAAGCAAAGCACAGAAACTGTTGCTGTGGTTTATGTAAAGCATATCAGAAACTATATTCCCTGATATTTTCTGCAAGAACATCCCATGGCTGACTTTGATCTAGTCTGTCTTATAATTCCTGAGGGATTCACTGCTGCCTTCCCAGGAGTTCCATCTTTATTTATGCATTTGTTTACTACACCTTTCAAAGTATAACACTTTCAATTTCTCCTTATTAAATTTGTTCTGCTCTAATCAGGGCAATTTCCCCACTTCATCAAGATCAGTTGCAATTCTGATCATGTCTTCTAGCCTGTTTCAGAATCTCCAGCCTTTATTATATGTGGCTTCATGCATGGATTCTTCATTCCATTAATCTGGGGCTGGGGGGAAGGGCTCTTGTCAATTTAATCTAAAAAGCAATGTGAGTTTCAGTGGGTGCCCATGAATACCATCCCTATCAGATAAGGCTCTTTCCAACAGAGCATTTTATTAGCATTTTTTTCAGACATGATATTATCATCTTAGAAAATAAAAAGCTTTCTCTTCCTTTGGTCTTTGTATGAGTTGCAATAATTTCCAAATTTTGAGGCCAAATATTGCCTCCAGTCTCAGTAAAATGGAAAAAATATAACATCCTTAGAAAAACTTAGGATTTTCTTTTTTTAATCATAATTTTCCAGCCTGTAATGAATGAAGTTGCCTTTCCATCTGTCATTTTTATACTAATCCAGTGCTGTAATATTTGGGGACTTAACAGACATCCTGTCCCTGCCTCCTGGCAGATCTCTCCTTATATCCCTACATGATTCTCCCTTAGTTTCCAGAATTTCCTCACATTCCCACTTTGCTTCACCTGCTGCCAGTTTCCACACCTCCCAGTTTTTTACTCTAGAGCCCTGCTGGATTCCTTCCCAAGCCCAGAAATGGTATCTGTGTTGTCCTGAATAGTTGATTTTCCAATAATTGGCTCAAGAGCTGGGAAGAGAAAAGGATGGGGAATGTAGGAGGGCAAAGGTTTTGGACATCACAGGGGAAGGCTGGCATTCTTTTCATTACAAATTTCAGCACTGTCTCTGATTTTCCCTGATCTATTCCTTAGGCCTGCTGTCCTCTAAACACAGCTGGTGGCCAGATGCTCTGTGTTCTGGAACAGGGCCAGCTTTCTAATGGCTAAGACTACTTTTTCCCCAGCTAAAACTTCTGCCTGCTTGGTTTCAGCTCCGGAGTAGATTCGTAAAAAAATGGCGATTAAAGACAGAGGAAACATCTTTAAAAAGGTGTGAAGGTTTAGTAGCCAGGCTCCTATTGGCACTAATGAGAGCTGCGTGCTGGATCTTCCGCATGCTGCTTTGGACACTGAGCCTTTTTGCACTGAATATCCACTGGCTTCGTACCAAAGTCCTGGATGGGCTGCACTGTGTGATGTGCTGGGGGCTTTCTTAAATTCTAGTTTTGTTTTAAAGCATAGCAACATGTGCTGCTCTTTAAAGAGGTTAAAAATAAAAAGGGAAGTGGTCTGTTTGCACTGAAATAAACTGCTCTGAGGTGGTGCAGGGATGAAAAAGAAAGGGCATCTCTTCTTCCCAGCTGTACCTGCCTAAAATCAGAGGAGGCTTCTGTAATGGCATGGAATGATGTGAGGTCTGTGGGGACTCAGGCATACAGGACCCTGTTTAAGTGGGGTTTTTTAAGGTTAATACATTCACATACTCAAGATGAGGATCAGGCCATCCTAGAAAAAGCAGCTATTCCTAGTGCTCCTGTCTATGGATTAAATCCTGGGAAAAGCTGGAATCCTGCAGAACTAATTGAAGTCAGTTGCACATACTCAGGGTCCTTCAGGAGCTGGCTCTGTCTTAAAAATACTGCTGAAAGATGACAACCTGAAACCTGCATTCACTAAAGTTGCCTCTGAAGCCACTGGCTTGGGTTTGGGGTTTTTTGGTCGGTTGGTTGGTTTTGGTTGTGTTTTTTGTTCTTGGTTTGTTTCTTTTTTGTTTGTTTGTTTGCTGAATGAGATTTACCTAAAGCCAAAGACTTCAAGTTAGTTTGTTTGACAAAGTGTCTTTCATGTGAGGCTTTGCAAGTTTCATTTACAGAAATGAAGGGCCTGATGTTGCCTTCATCTTCTGGCACAGAGATGCTGAGATTTATAAGAATTAAAAGAACTGCCTAGGATTTATCCTAAAATTAAATAAACAAGTTTGCAGGAAGTTAGCCTTGAAATAGCCCTCAGATAATATCTGAAACCCCATAGATGAGAACATTACTCATTTTAGATGTCAATCTATAAGCAAATAAACCTGCAGCACTTCCATACATTTATAGCAAAATTATTATGTTATTTTTTAACTTGTTACTTATTTTGAGGTAAGGCCTGTTAATTTTCAATGGGTGAAAACAGAGGCTGCCCACTCTGACCAGATTATCACATTTCAGTACAATTGCACCTGACCTGCTATTTGTAACTGGCCTTCAACTGCAAAAACAGCACAGCCAGGTCTTCAGCTGTGGCTCAATGCTCAGTGACTTCAGTGAGAGCACTGCTGAGAATATTGTGCACATGGTGCCCAAAGCAGAAGGAAAATCTGGAAACCTGCAGAAAGACTAATGGGAATTTGTCAGCTGCCTTCAGTGAGCCTTTGAGCTGGGGAAGCAAGTTCAGTGTGGGTAGGAGGAGAGCATTCAGTTTCTTTTTGTTGCCATTAAGTTGTCATTCCTTCAGATCTGTCCAAGGCTTCTTGCTTGGAACAGCTGTGAATGGCCTAGAGTATGTTTATCTTGGATGCCTGCACAGGACTTAAAATGTGGTATCTCACCACCTCAAAGTCAAGAGTCTCATTAGAGGATGGGTTTTGTGCTTTGCTTGGACTGCTTGTCACTAAAACACCCAGGAGACATGGCAGCAAGTTACAAGAGAGGTTGTGTTGGATGGATAGGTTAAATTCTACAAACACCTTGGCTAAATCTGTCCACTTGATTGTACCAGAACAGCAACTTCGTTGTTTCTTTTTCCTTTGAAAAGGCATTTTTCACCTTTCTTTGGGCTGACAGTTTTGTTCTTTCATCCTGTAGAGGCAGTGATGCCATGTGAATGGGCATGCTTAGCTTAGGCACAGGTTTCTGTCCATGCTAGATGGCACACTAATGAAGAGGTCTTCGTAAGGGAAGAGGATTAGGTGAAAGAATTTGAATATATAACCTCAGATCTTTGATTTCAGAGCTATGGTGTTCACTAATTGGCTAATTAATTTGTTCCCCAACTCAGAGTTTCTACGAAATCAAAGGGAAGGGGAGAGCAGGAAGAGGAGAAGCAGCTCCATCTCGCACCACTTACTTGGTATTCTCAACCAGCCCAGTTGGCTCCAGTCTCTTCAGTGCTCACACAGAGGGTTTGCTTGGTCCCATGCTCAGATATGCCCATGGAATTTAAGTAATTGGTGGCACTTTCTAGTCCTTACAAATATTTTCACTGCTGCTGCTGGTTAACTTTGGTCTTTCCACTCCCCATCATCTCTGCTGCTGTGTTATCATTAAAACTTCCATTATTCAGCTTTGCCCAGCACAGTGAGAGGCAATCTTATTTCTTACTGCCTTTCTGAAGCAAACAAAGCCAGGGAAAAAGCCTCGCTGAAAGACCCAATTGAAAATCATTTATGGTTTACAATAAGCCACAAAAGAAAAGGGAGATGCTCAGAAACAAAAAAAGAGACTGCCACTTTAGGAAAATCCAATGTGTTGGGAGGTCATTTTAATTAATTATGGTCAAAACCTTATTCTGGCAGGGACAGATTAACATGTTTCAAAACATCTGGACTTGTTAAAGCTACAGGTTCAAGAGAGTCCAGCCTTACCCTTTCCCTTTCCCAGCAGTGGATAAATTGAATATCCTGCAGCTTACTGCGTGAGAGGCTTTCAGATGAGCCTTTCCAAAGTCAGGTTCTCTCTCTTCTGCATATAGCTTTTGAAGAGCTCACAGCACATGTGCAGGCTGGGATTTGCCCCTCAGCACAGTCGACAGCCTCCTGTGCCCCAGTGCTGGTTGTGCCTTACTGGGGCAGAAAGTAGGAAGGAGCACAGGAAGCCCCTGGAGCCTCATCAGAGTGAAAACTGCTTCCCCGGCATCCAAGCAGTCTCTTGGTCAAATACCCTGCTTAACCCAGTCAGTTCAATACCTTGGGAACTGATTTTTGCCTGGCAGTTATTAAGCCAATGACTAATTGTGCCATTTGGGGATGCAGTAAAATGTGCAGTCTTACTTCAGTTGTGAGTTATGTTTATCCATTGTAGAATACATGGACTATAGGGATGTATCTCAGAGCTTTTTGACCCCATGTTCCTGGCTAAGTTCCAATTAATACTAGAAAAACATGACCTATTTAAGTCCCATCAGTGCATTTTGGCCAGTAGGTTGCTTCCTGTCCTTGTTTCTCTGGAGCCTTGCAGCTGTTGTGCAGCCATATGCACTGTGCCAGTGGGGAACAGAGGTGCCTGAGCATTATAGACACCAACTAAGTAAATCCCACTTTCCGCAGTGCAGGACATTCCTCCTACTGATCTCTTTGACATTATGGGGAAGGTTGAATAATGGATCTCTGCTGTTTACAGCCCCAAGTTAGGATCAGTGCTCTTCTTCCCCACTCTCTCTTGGCTCTGCCATCTACTACAGAGAGGAGAGAAAAGAAAAACCCACAGAAAATAGCACATTCTCTCAACCTGCCCTCCCCACCCCCAGTAACAGGTGGGCTGCTAGAGCATCCTTCAGTCCCACTTCTCTGAAAGCTTCTTGTACATGAGTTATCCTTAGAGCATGTTTTTCATTAGGTCAAAGTCTGGAAAGTGTCTTAAGTCATTGACAGCAGAAGTGAGATTATAAAACATTGGAATTCCAATCATCCATGCTGAGAATTTTCTGTTTCTTTGAGCTTTTTGGTGTTGTGTTGATTGGCTCGTTTTGGGGGAATTTGGTTCTTTTTTTTTTTTTTTTTTTTTGCTTTTTTTGTTTTTTTGTTTGGTTTGGTCATTTTTCATTTTTTCATTGCGAAGAAAAGATGAAGCACGTGCAATGCTTTGGATTTTGTGTCTACAGTTATCATTGTGTGTATGTTCAAGAGAGAGATGGACAGTAAATAGATCTAGGGGATATGTTATGAGGTGTGAAATCATGTTTGTAATGAGATTTCTTGTTAATGGCAGTCAGCCTTCCTTGATGCTAAGCATTAATGCAATATCCATTAGTGCAGCTAAACCTCCCTCTGCTCCACTTTCCCAAATGGGTTTCACTTTGTACCTAGTTTAGCATTTATAAATATTTGATATAGGGTTCAAGGAGTAATTTACATGTTAAAAATATATGAATGGTCTATGAAAAAATACAAGTTAAGTTTCTACTATAACATCATTCACAAACCAAAACATGAAAGTGTGATGAAATTTGCTCCACTAAAATGGCTGGAAGCCTTTTCATTGATTTCTCTAGTCTGTGGATTAGGTCTATTTTCCATCTCTCCTTCATACTGTGTCACCTTTGAAGCCTTTGCAGGCCAAATGGATATCTGTAATTAGAAAGCAAAGTCTCAATCTTTAAGTGGAGAATGATCCACTTCTGAAGGGCTTGTGCCTTTATCACTGAAAGCAACACCTAAATTAGGAAATCCTGGTGTGAGCATCCTGTAAATACAGAAGAGCACTGTCTGTGGGACAGCTCTTTGCTTCCTTTCTGCCTCTTTGCATCCACTTCCACCTGTCCCTCAGATGTCTTGGAACTGGAAGCTAGGAAAGAAAAGTGAAAACAAGAGGAAAAGATGTGCCAGAAATAAGATGTGCCAGAACCATTGTGCTGATTTTTTGCTGGTTTTAGGCAAACTCCTAATTTGTGTAATACAAACCCAGGAATGGTTATGATTGTTTTGCATTTGTTACGGTTGTTAAGAATTTGGGTTTGGGTTTTTTTTCAAGCGAAGTGGTTTTGTTTGCTGTCATCTTTTGTTGGGGTTTTATGTGAAGGTTTCATTTCACTTTTCATTGAGAAGGAAATAATGAAAGATCACATAACCCAACAGCCATCATCAACAAACACAGAGATCCTGTACTCCATCCCACAGATGTGGCTTAAATACTCGTTTGTGGTTTCACAGGCATGTTTCAGGTCATCTGTAATTAACAACACAGGTGAAACTTTCTTCCCCTTTGCTTACCCATTTACAGTGGATAAAAACAAAATAACAGAGTCAGAGTATGGACAATAGGATGGCAGATGTTTTTCAATGGAGAAAGATTATAGCTAAGAAATACAAATGTTTCTGGAACCAAATAGTATTTTCTCAAAAGGGCAGATAGACATCTGTAGCTCATTCAAAGATGTCATTCTCTTGAGTGTGTTAGATGCTTTTGAAAATTGCCTGTTTTGTGTTGTTAATGATCCAGCACAAGCCCTTCCACTGGAGATACTAATGGAGGGCACTCAGAACCAAGGCAGAAGGAAATGTATGAAAAAGGAGCTCAGCCATAATTTGAGGTGGCAGCTTTGTTTGCTTTTGTCCACTGTGTCCACAACTTGAACATTATTTTAAAGGGCGTATTTGTATTTAATTTCTTTTGAATCCTTTTTTTAATTGCTGAAGCTCACAGCATCTTCTCCAAGTGCACCTGAGGTCATCTTAAACACCATTTGATGTCTGTCTGATGCTGATCCTTTTAAAATCTCCAATGAGATTATGATTCATTTGTCATTGCTAGATGACAAATGAATTGTAACAGCTTTTACAAAAATCTTATTTTGTTAAGGCTGTATAAAGGCACTGCAGCATGTGAAACCAGCAAGTTGATTTTTATTATTGCATTACTCTGAAAAAGAAAAAAAACTAATGAGATCTTTGTTTCTAGTGTGAAAGGCTCCCCTTAGCTTGAGAGGACACGTGCAAAGCCTCTGCTGTGAATGCCTCGATATAATCAGCTTACAAAATGGAGGAAAATGGTATTACAGAAAGATTTTCAAGGAACATAACTCCAGTGGAGCAGAACATGCACTTGCTAAAGACTGCTCTCTTTCTCTGTCTCTCTCCTCAAGTCAGTGGGAATTTTTAATGGGAGTTACTGCAAGGGTGTATGGTTTTTTAATGCACTAGCAGATGTAATTTCCCATCCAGTCATCTGCGCAGTTGTGGTTGGTACACCATAAAGGTTGAAGGCCAAATCCTGCTGTCACTGCACATAGCCCCTCTGCTTCATCAGGGATCATAAACATGTACTTATGTTACTTGAGGTTTTTGCAGAAGAGAAATGGGAGAGGGCAGGCCTTCCTTCTCCTCCTTGATCACAGGCTTTGCATTCACAATGACTTTTACTAGAAGTATCATATATTTACATGCTGCAGAATGAGGCCTGCGTGGGATGGGAAAGATTTTTATTAATTTAGACCTGCCTAAGAAAACAACTGTTCTAATTTTAGACAAGTTTTGCATTCCATATCCATCTGTTTAGTGCATCAGTCTGATGTTTACTGTTTAGTAAATTGCATTGGGCTTTTTTTTTTTTTTTCTTTTGAGGGCATTGCCTGTCATCAGCCAGTGTAAAATAGCACCAAGGACTTCCAGACATACCCATAGGGCCAAACTGTGCCAGCTTCACACACCACAGTCCCATCAAAAGCAAGGAAAGCTGGACTGGGTACATGAAATGCAATCCCTCTGACATCGAATTACATGTCCTGCATCATTTCATAGAGATGGATGACATCCTGAAAAAAAAAAAAAGAAAAAACCAAACACATGCTGCCACTTCATCTGAGTTTAAAATGTATTAAAATCAAGGAAATTATATTAGACATGGCTGTAGTCTATCATATCCGGCCCTGTGTATAGGCAGAACTCCAAGGGAAAGTAACAGGAGTTTCCATTATGGAGTTTGCAGAAGGAAGCCTACATAATGAACTTGACAAAATGTCAGCTTTTTGTCTGGTGGGTCTGTATAAAGGTTTTTTTTTAAGAAATCTTCATTGGAACACACCAGAGAATAATAAACTTGCACCTTGATAGAATAGCTTTATTTGTATATACTCTATGTAAATTTTAAACCAGAGGATACATGTCATTCCTTGTACATATCTGACTAGAATGGCGGCAGTGCTGTGCACTGCTGTTTAGGGGATCCAGCTTCTCAGTCCTGGATTTCCAGCTGTAAAGGTTGTAAGAGACTGCTTGGGACCAGCTAAAACATTGGATGGATAGATGCTCACCACTCACTGCTTAGAAATGCAGGAGCAGGATTTGGAACAGATGTTGGCTATGGAGAAGATTGCTTGCCTCTACTCATGGCTAAGAGACAAGTGCCTCCTTTGCTGTGATCTCCAACAGAAGTGATTTATGGTCAGAGTGTGGGAACCTTCAGAGCCCTGTTTGGTCTTTCAAAGGGGTCTGAGATTCAAGTGTCACATGGGACAGTCCCTGAAGAAGCAGTGTGTACATATATCTACCTACCTGTCTGTCTGTTATCTAATATCCCACTGTTTCTGTATGGAATGGTCTCAGTAACCTGTAAACAAGTGATCGCTCCTGTTGTGCTACTGCTTTGAGATTCTTTGCATGCACTCTGGCATATAATTCTTTAAGAAAAGAAATTATACATATTATATATACATATATATATATAGTAGCTTGCAAAATATTCATGTTGAAGAGCCATGTTTTGTGCAAATTGTGAGCAATATCGCAATACGAACTCTTACTAGTTGTCGATAGTAGATTTATCACATTATTTTTGAGCTTATGTATGTATCCCAAGCTTTCAACCTCAGGCATTAGATCAGCTACTGAAGGAGACTTTTTCTGTGCAGTAGAAATAGCACAGGCTTTCAGTAAATAGGCAGGTATGCAAGTCCCATTCTGTTTAATGCAAGTTGCGAGGCTGATTCTTCATGCAGGTTGTCAGGCAAATATTCTCTTGTCCGTGCTGGAATTCGTGTTTGGTATTAGGACCCTGTTGTGGTCATCTAGAACAGAACTCAAACCCCAGCGTTGCAAAACAAAGTGCTTGACTCCTACTGCCCTCTGTCTCTGCAGGTGCTCCAGTATAAACACGAGGACAACTTAAGGAACTCCCAGTTGCCTGCCAGATGGCCAATGTTATATTTTCAAATGTTCATGCTACATAGTTTTCAATGTAGGGGCTAGATAAAAATGTAATACCAGTATGGCTTCAGAAAAGCTACAGTGTTCGGAGCTTGACCTTGAAACTTTTACCTGATTCCTGAACATCATTGGTGGCTTTGTTTGCTCAATGTTTACCTCTGAGAAATGTATGCTATTGATTTAAATGTTTAATATATTGACTGCCTTTTTTTGTATATTTGTTATCATAAAGGTTTGGTTTAAATGCTAACAATTGTGGTCTATTTTCAGACTTGAAATACTTATGGTTCTGTATTTGGAAGGCAAAGTTATTAATGAATATAGCAATTTGGTATTTTATTCCTGTTTTATACAGCTGCCCCCATAGGTTATTATCAGATAGCAATGAATATTGCTGAACAGCAGGTGGAACTCCTTTGAGTGTGTTTATGAGCCATCTCTGTTCAATAAAAATTCCATTGTTTTCTAGCCTAGGAAATGGCTGCTGTGAGTGTTTTTGTTGTCTCTTCTCCCCTTAAGGTGTTTCTTCTTGTATTTCAGACAGCAGCAGGACTGGGCTTCTCCCAGGAACCATCTCCCAGAAACCACGTGTTCAGGATTTTACATCTGGAAGTCCTGGTGCTGTTTTCCCACATACACTGCTATCAGCACGCTTGCTGTGCATGTGAAGAAGTGATATGGAGCTCGTTCCCAAAAACCTTTCTCTGAGTGCTTGTCTGCCATAAAATGGGCACATAAGACCTGGGAATGGAGCTCTATGATGCTTCAAATTAAGCATCTGCAAATGCATCATAGCCAGAGAGTTTGGATGCAGGAAGATCCGAAAGGCTGAAGTTTGGCTCCATTATTATACAGCATTACTGCAAGTGTGTACAAATAAGTTGGAAATGGGTATCTCAAAGGGAAGTCAGGTATAAACATAGGGACTTGATTAACCTTGGCGTGAGTGTGAAAATCAGGTTTTAAAAATATTTTTGGTTTCACTTTTTTACTCCTTAAATTAATTTCCAGTGTATTCTGCGTTGTATGTTTTAGTGGATTTGGAGTCAAGTTCTTTCTTCATATTTAGAATCTTTCTCCAGATTATTAAGAAACAGGTCGGTTCAGGAGGCAAAAGAGGGTGACATCCTTTCATGTCTTTTACATAAGTTGTGGGAGTGAGACACCACCACTCACACCACATGGGGTGACTGCCCAGACCAGTGGTGGCTCTCTTGGGTGCCTTTAGGTTTTGCAAACTCGGCTGTCCAGGAGAGGACTTTGAAAAGCAGCTCATAGGGTACCCTGCATCTATCCAAATTCTGCAGAAGATGTAGGCCCCCCTCCCTTGCCTCTCCAGTATCTGGAACAAAGCAAACCTTCACATGTAGTAAACTGGAATGATTTGTCTCCCTTTCCCAACTGTGGATACCAAAACAATATAAAACCGTTTTTAATGGGCATTTGAGTTAACACTTCACTGAGAAAAACAGTGAAGTTCAGCCAGAAATGTTCACACCATTCTTCTGGGTTCTTTGTAAACTTACCCATGTTTTTTCTACATTCCATTCCCAGTAGTGTTCTTGAGGTTTTCTGTAGAGACTGAAGGCTATGCTACACATTCACTGGGCTAATGAAGGTTTAGGACATACCTCTTAGGACTTGCCCACTGCCTCTTCCACAGGGCAGAAATGGACAGTGATGTCTAAACCTCCCTTGCTACAAAGCAGAGCTGACCTAGAGGAGCCCAGATTTTGTCCTGAGGCTAAAGCACAAAGGCTTGATTATGTAGAAGTAACATTTAAACCACTCAGAAATATTTTTTTTTTCCCAAATCTGCATAATGGTTTATACAGATATATTTCTAGGTGTGTGGTGGTATCAGCTAAATTTTTCTATGTTGACAGAGCCTTATATTTTAATGAACATTTCCTCAGTGGCTTTTATTTTGTCCAATGAGTCTGTCATGGAAAACGTTCCAGAATAAGTGTGTGGGCTGGCTGTTTCTAAGCTTTGCTATGAAGATGTAAAACTGCAAAGTAGAGGGTGTCTGAGAACCTGTGCACATACCCTTGCAGGCTGGGAGGCCACCATTCCCAGCACAACACTGCAGCCTGGCTACCTTCCTAGGAGCTTATTAGCCCCTCAGCTCTACAAGCCAATGGTTTGTGTAAGACGTTGTAGTGTCCTCCTGTAGTAACGGGTATTTCAAGTATCCAGCACTGAGCAACACACTTAGAGGAAATAAAGATGTGACACCTCTGAGACAAACACTGGCCCCGATGTCCCCCATTGCTCCCATGGTGAAGAGGTGCAAGCCCTCAGGTGTTTTGAGGTGTCCAGCTGACAGCAGTTGTTGCAGGGATGATGGGATTCTCATTCCCAAACTCTCCAGCATGCATTTTGGGGGAGCAGCTGCTCCACAAGCTTGCATCTCTGATAATGCAGTTCCTGTGTCCCAGTGAGGTTTCAATGTCTTTCACATGTATCTGGTTCACACTGAGATCACACTGATTAGATGTAGCTAAAAGATAAGTGATAGACCTCATTTATTCCACAAAGTTAAACAAAGACTACCAAAAGCAATAAGTAAGATCTGGGAGAATAAGCCTTAGCACAAGGATGTTTTTTCTTTCAAAGTGAGGAGGTTTGTGCTCTCCCAGAGATCTCCTTAAGGAGATCCTGGATGAAAGAAAACCAAAGCAGCCTTGTTTTAACTACCCGAAAACTTAACTTTCTGCCTAGCTATCAGTTCAAGAGTTCTTCCCCCCAGGCTATGCAGCAGTGTGCAAACAGGGCATGTCATCTCCCTTGACGTGATGCTGCCCTACTGAGAGCTGATACTTCTTTGGTTTCCTGCCGCTATTCATGCTCTGTGTTTCACAGACACACAGGGAATGCAAACAGAAAATCAAAAGGTAACCTTGAGGACTTAGATGGCCGCCACTGATGTTTCAAAGTCACTCTTAAATACTTCTTTCTTTCTTTTATTTCTTTCTTTTCTTTCTTTCTTTTCTTTTTCTTTATTTATTTTCTTTCTTTCTTCTCTTGATTATGTGTGGCATCGCTGGGACCGCACCACTGGTATTTTGCAGATCATATGATAAAATAGAAAAAAAATAATCTGAGATGCCAGTGTATGGATTACTTTCCCCTTTTTTCATCTGAAGAGGTCAGCTTAACCACAGCTGTAAACCTACAGCATAACTTCTGAAACACATAAAATCCCCTTTGTTTTCTTGCCTACAGGCTGTGTGATTTGCACAATGAATCTTTTCGTGGCCTTGTAGTACCTTCCAGCTGTCCTACTAGAGATGTTTAAAGTGTCTCTGAGAGTTTCATGACTCAAGGTATATCAAAGTCTCTACAGAGCCTTGGACACTGGAGCTCTTTAAGTTTTCCAGTAGTTATTGGAGAGCCTGCTGGAACCAGCTACTTCAACATCACTTCATCAACCAGCTCTTCTCTCTTCCATCTGACTTCATGTGAAGAACAATACTCTGAGTGCTCTCTGGGCACCTTGACATGTCCCTGAAAAAGAAGCTGAACCCTCCCTTTCAAGGAGTCACTGATTTTTTCCCACTGGTTCCCTTTCTTTACCTGGGTATATCCACTCCAGAACAGAAGTTTGCTTTTATCCAGCACTTGCATCCTCGGGTGAAAAGCAGCAGGGATAGGTCGAATACAGATCCAGAAACAGGGACAATGTTTCAGTGCTTTTCACTTCAGACAGGCAGAAGTTTCTGACACTAGAATCAGTGACTAAACTGAAAATGAAAATTGCTATTGTCAAGTTTTGCCTTCCTTTATGGATGTTCATAGGGATAAAAAGAATCTCAGCTCTCCTCATCAGAGGTTAAGAAATAGGTCTAAGAGATTCAGGCACTGCTCTGTCTGACCTCTGACTGGGGCCAGGGGAGCTGAATCCTTTCAGGAGATCACATTTAGGAAAGGCCTAAGGCCAGCCCAGAACAGGCTGTGTCATGAAAACATCTGATGACAATTCTTTTATTTCCACAGGATCTGAGCTTTGTCCTCACACTCTTTCTGGGACAGCCATTTGAGCCCTTGTCTGCTGTTACATATACCTTTCTTTCTTCATGGCCATTCTTTTCATCTAGCAAAGATTCAGAGACTTCTGTCAGCTATAAAGCCTCATTCCCAGGTAGGGTAGCTCTTGGGCTTGTCCCATAATTCCTCCAATGGTGGCGGAATTCCATCCAAATTAAGAAATTAACATCTGCTTTATTTGCTAATCTTCCCATCTCTGTGGCTGAGCCATCTTTGGACATTGGACACAAAGAAGACCATTTTTTATTGGTGTGCAATAAGTCATCCTGGGGGATTCCTTGGTGTGGCTGTTCTGGGCTGCAGTAGATTTTGGTTCCATCTGCTGGGAGCTTCCTGCCTGGGGCACCACTCTTTCAGCCACATTTTTGTGACTGCTGTAGAACACTAATACCTTTAATGGAATGATCTTTCTTTAAAAACAAACAAACAAACAAACAAAAACAGTTGCACAATCCCAGAAAGTGTATGACAGAGAGAGGTATTGGAATCACCCAGCATTTATGGACTGGGTCTCAGAAGAAAAAAACATTACTACTAACTGCAGCTCTCTAAGCTATAATATCCATTGTGCACAATTGCTACCTATTTTACTTCCTTCCTCCTTTTCCAGCTGTCTTTTCTTTGGTACTTCTGCTGTTGGGCCTCCCCACAGTGCACTGCTAGCTTGTGATTATGTGCACAGTGGGGCAGAAGGCAGAGCTTGTGTGCCCCCTCCGAATATGGCTTCAGTAAAAACAAGTCTGGTTCCGCTTTGTTCTGCAAACCTCCACACTGTAAATGTATACATCTGGAAAAAAAAACCCAAATATCACTGGAAAGTAACGTGGCTTTCTTCCCCTTGGCTGCCTAACACCCCTAACAGGGGTGCCTGTCCTTTGAGAATAGCAGGCACTTTCCCAAAACTTTGCCCGGAATCTGGAGGAAGACTGAAGGTCTAACTGTGGCCGATTCATGCATGGGAGGACAAGAAGGATTTATTGACCACTGTTAAGAGAAGATGGCCAGCAAAGCAAATACAGCCCAGCAAAAAGGCAAGCATGCCAAAATGCAGGATTACAGGTAGGACTAGGATGTCCATGTCACAGGTTACTGCTAGGAAAGCTAGAAGGATCCAACTTCTGCCTTGGTATGTTTATGTCTACATTAAAACAAAACACAGCATACCGGTGAAATGAAGGGGGAAGTGAAGAGGTAGTAATATTTTGTAGATTTTTATTTTTCTCTCATGCCAGAACCACAGGAGAATCAGGATAAAAAATAATGAAAATGCCACAGTGGTGTTGTGGATGGAATAACGAGGCCATTTTACCTGCCCAGCTGCAGTTTGGTTACTGAGTTGAGAAACACTCGTTCTCCTTCCTCAGCTTCCCATTCTTGCACTTTGCACTGAATTAAGATTCTAGTGATGGGAACAGCAGCGATTTCTGCATGTTAGTAAGAGAGTACCTTCCTGTACATTCTAGCTGGCCTTTAATCCATTTCCTCTGATTTAATGAGTTAGCTCGTGTGGGAGGGCAGAAAGCAGCCGCTACTATGGAGACGCCAGACCCTCACAACTCGCTGCACCTCCTTGTTGCCATTGACTCCGTGCGCTGGTTTCTTTTCCTTGGATAAAATGTAGGGACCAATATCAAAAAAGGCCTTTGTAAACGTCTCATTTCGGTGGATTGCCGCCGGGATATCTCAGTGGCAGGGCAATGAGGGAGGCCGTGACCCAGTGTGGGGAGCGGAAGACTTGAAGGTTGGACTCGCTGATCTCAGAGGGTGTACGCCAACTTAATTGATCCCGGGGTTCTGCACAAACCCGGGAAACGGGGCCCTCGCAGCGCCCGCGTCCCCGTGAGGCGGCACCGCCCGCCCCTCCCCAGGGACCCGCCCGCCCCTCCCCAGGACCCGCCCACCCCTCCCCAGGACCCGCCCACCCCTCCCCAGGACCCGCCCACCCCTCCCCAGGACCCGCCCACCCCTCCCCAGGACCCGCCCACCCCTCGGAGCCGCGCCACTGCCGCGGCGCGTGGGGATGACGTCACGCAACAGTCTCCGCCCCCTCCCCGGTCCTGGCCGTCGCGGGCGGCCGCTGCTCTCGTGACGTCACTGGGGCGCGCCGGGCCGCTCACACGTGTGGCGGTGCCGCCATGAGCTGCCCCGTGCCCTGCGCCGCCTGGGTGCGGCGCGGCGTGGCCAAGGAGACGCCCGACAAGGTGGGGCCGGGGCTGGGGCTGGGGTCGGGGTCGGGGTCGGGGTCGGGATCGGGATCGGGATCGGGATCGGGGTCGCGGTCGCGCTGAGGGACCTTCGCCCGCCCCCGCCGCCTCCCTCACCCCTCTGTGTCCGCCCCGCAGGTACAGCTCAGCGAGGAGGAGCTGAAGGGTCTCATCGAGGAGGCGCAGGACAGGCTGGGGTGAGCCGGGGCAGCGGGAGGGACTCGCCGCCACTCCCGGGCTCTGCTCGGCCGCTCAGAGAGCCGGGGAGTGGAGGGGGCGGCCCGGGGGGCTGCAGGGCCGGCCCGGGGAGCAGCAGCGAGCAGCGGGGACCGGCAGCAGCCAGCGCGGATTCCTCCCGGAGCCACCGTGCCAAGGCAGCCTGGCATCCCGGAGGGCCAGCGGAGGAACATCGGGTGGAGTAGATCCTGCTGCCGTCGTGGACGTGACAAGGCGGCTGCGTTCCGGTGTGCTTCCTCAGCTGCCTCTGCGGGCTGTCACTGGCAGTGACCTGGCGCTCGCTGGAGCTCCTGTTCCCGCCTACAGTGAGAATTAAGGCCCTGGGTTTGTAACAGCGGCTGCTTTGGATGTGTGGGAAAGCGAGATGGGAGTCCCGAAGTGACCAGGAAAAAGGATGTCGAGGGTGGGACAGGACAGTCTAGGTGTGGAGGGCACAGTGGAGATCAGAGTGACGGGGTGTTCATGCTTTGATAGAAAAGGCAATCCATCACTCAGGGGTGTGCCTGGTGCACAGTGAAACTGGAGACATCACAACTCTCCCCCCAGCACTGAGAGCCCTTAGTTATGTAGTTGTGTTACTTTTTGTTGCTCTACTGTTAAGAAAAATGTATTTACAAAACTAATACAAGAAGTGACGTATTTAGGAGACACAATAGAAGACAAGAAAGAAATGTCTCTGTTTTGTCTAGAAAGAGTGGGGGATTGAGGTCTTATTCCATTTTCTGGCCTGTTAGATCTGTTCATAGAGTAAGGCTTCTGAGTGTTCCAGCTGTGTAGGGTGTGTGGTTGTGCCACAGTGTGTGTGGTTGAACAGATGCAACAGGTAGCAGAAAAAGTTTTTATAGTTGGATGAATATTATCCACCCTGTTTCTGTTGGATGTATCAGTGACACTACTGCTGAGCGGCGTGTATTGTCCCAGGATGTATTTTATTCTCTTTTTTCTGGTTTTGGTTATTTATTGGTCCCAAAATAATCTTAAACATTTGGAAAATTCTCACATCATGTTAATTTCTTAAATGATTAACGTTTCTGTTTTCTGTGGAGTTACTTGGTTCCCCTTTCTATGTGTAAACTTTTGTTTTTCTAAGTGATTTCCTTTCTCTTGCAATTTCAAAAGCATGGAAAGATTTGAGGTGCTGTTTTTTTATGCATTCTATAAAACTTCAGGATGGAAATATGAAGACCATCTGAAACAGCTGATCTATTTATAATTTGTTGTATTTTGCAGAATTTGTTGCAGCACCTCACTTTTATCCCTGTGCAAAGATTACAAATCAAATTCGGATTTAGTTATTTTATTTAATTATCTTGTTACTTGTCTCTAGTTATGTTGTTAATGTGAAGTGTTTATTTTACTGAACAAATTAGGAAAATTAGGTTTCTGATACTTAATTTGGAAACTGTACCTGAGAACCACCTTGGCTCATTGTTGCGTGGGAATTTTGCATGCAGAAGGACAGAAATACAGTGTGTTGAGCAGGGATGAGTTTCTTTGGAGCACACTCCATTGTGACACCTTGGCTGTCTGTTATCTTCTCAGCCAGTGTTTAAGGTGCATTTCCTTCTTCTGAATTCCTTGCATGCAGAATTGATGCCACAAAATTCTGAATTTTCCAGATGTTTCATGGTTTACCCCATGAGAAGAATCCACAGTGTGACCTTACCTAATGAATTCTATGTTATTTTTCCTTTGCTAAAGTATGGGATGTATGAGAAAATTAGATCTTTAAAAGCTTGAAGAAATGTGGGAATTCCCACACATGACCATGCCTCTGAGTGGGGAAAAGAAAGGAAGGAATGACATGGAGACATGTGAATGCACAGAAGAGAGGTTGAGAGATTGTATCCACAACAAACATGTAAGAGAAAGGGGCTTGGACACACACTTTACCTTGTTGAGGAAAATTTATGCCACGTTTTGTCATGAGAACTTTCAAGGAAAAGCTTTCTCTGAAAGCCTGAGAATTATAGATGCCTTGTACTTTAGAAAAGGCTCTAGAAGGAGTGAATGGATTTCAAAATTATTGGCATAAAGACTTAAAAGCCATATGAGCAGCTGGGACTGTGTGCTGAAATCTCTCCAGCAGCCCCCTGGAAGTGTTCTGTGTGTCTGCCACAGTTTCTCAGGGCTGTGTATCTTTCCACAGGGATGGTGCTGGTGGCAGTGATGAAGGCCAGACAGCAGGTGACACGAATGCACCCGTGCCTGGCAGCAGCACTAAGTCTTCCCAAAACAATGAAGAGCTGTCTGATCATGAACTGGACGAATATGATTTGGACAATTACGATGCAGAGGAATACACGGGTAAGAAGAATTTGTGTGTCAGATGTGCACTTTTCTTCCACTTCTTGTTGCACTTAAGACTTTATTATCCTAAGGCTACACTGTGTTAAGTTTCAGATGCTGGAAATTCACAGTTTTAATGATTTGCTTGTCCCATCTTGGGAAGTCATTTAGTGAGGGAAACAGTTTGGTGTCCCCCTCGCTGACACTAAGACCAAGAGCATGTTGGAAAGGTCACTCTGGCTGCTGTAGTGCTGGAGCAGAGCAGCAGAAGTCCCTGAAAGCACTGAACAGTTTATCTTACCCAGGTACTTAAGTTTGGAACTTGGAAGTTCATGTAGCCCACTCCTGATACTTTGCTGTATAGGTAATACAGGTATTGATACAGGAGTTTCTAACT
Source organism: Vidua chalybeata (assembly GCF_026979565.1). Lineage (NCBI taxonomy): Eukaryota > Metazoa > Chordata > Aves > Passeriformes > Viduidae > Vidua > Vidua chalybeata. The sequence continues at coordinate 22,426,409 of NC_071534.1, read as the reverse complement.
TTGCCTGTTACAGACACGTATAAAAAGTGTTCTGAAATTCCCATCTAGGTGATTTAAAACTTGGAGACTCTTTGGCTACTCTGGCAGTATATGGGAGCAATGAAAACGATCCTTACATCACTCTAAAATCCACTGTGAGTACTTAAAGAATGTTAAATATCTTAAACAGCATAAGCTTTAAAATGAGTTAAATTTTCCATTCTGCTTTGGGCCATGTAAGTGCTTGCAGTGCCTTTTCACAGGTGTGCTGGAGTTTTGATTAGATGGTGCTCTTTTCTATTAAGGTTGCTTTGTTAAGGTTTCTTTCTGTGCCTTTTGCATTTAAGTTAAGTAGGAGGTTAAGGTGAACAGGCTCCTTACTTAAACCATGCACTTCTGTCCATGGAGTGGTTTTCCACCTGCCTAGTAGGACACAGAAAACACTTGAAGAAATAACAAGTCTCAGGCTGCTAGTGGCCAAAATTAGAAAATTTCACAGATTGCAAGACTCTTGCACCTTCCATCAGTTTGTGTAAGAAATCAGGCTGAGGTGGACTCTGGACTCAGGCAATGTGTCTAATATATCAACGTTCTGTGTATATATATATCTAAATAGCACTGTGTCATTGGCTGCTTCTGCCTGTATTAGTTTCCACTGTCAGATGGGAAACATCTTTGCAGAAGCTGGATTTGTAGACATACAGAAGATTAACACCTTTTTCTCAAGCTTTTTTTCCTATGCTCAAGTTCTTTGCCCAAATTCTGAAAGTTCTTCAATGTGCATTTTCTGTTGTCATTTAGTATTTACTACTGGAACTGTTGAAGACTATGTATTGTGTAACCTTAAGTGAATTCAAAGAATTGCAGAACTTGATAGAATTCAAATACTGAAGTATGCTTGAAGTGCATTTAAAAAAAAAAAAAAAAACCCAAACAAAAACTTAAAAGTGTGCAATGAGAAGTCCACAAAGTCTTGTATGTGTTGAAGATGGGAAGGATGCTACTCTGTGTAAGATTATTGACTTCTGTACAGTTCTTAAGTTTTTGCAACAAAAATTCCCAAGTTCCTTCCATTCCTCAGTAACAATGAAAATCAGATGAGAGGTTACATCTGTTCTGGTACAGCTGAATGCCTGGTAGCACTGTAGGCAGTACTTCTTGGGAAATGCTTTCCAGGAAGCAGACAGTGGAAGTATTTCCTGGATGTGAGGAGCAGCTGCAGTATTGTTACTGGGTAAAATGCTGTTCTGTTATATAAGTGGTCAAGGCACAGGAGCACAAGGGAAATTACCTTTCTTTGTGGACGCCTGGTGATGATTTTCTTTTCAGCAATCAGCTGCATCAGGATAGCCTTGAAATATGGTTTTATATTTGATAATTAAACACCTCTACAAACCCACCTTCAATCTGATTTAGTGACTATTCACTCTCCCCATAATCGAGTCTAGTTTCTCTGTTCAGCACCATAACATAGTTTTAGGTGGGTGGGCATTAGGGTGTTGGATTTTGAGTATTTTCAGCTGTGGTTCAGTATTACTGATTCCTCCTTTTGAACACGTGCCGTTTCATGATTTATGTGCTTTGCTCAACACCCTTTGTCTTCTCCTTTTTGCTGTTTAGGAGCAATATGAACAGGAGGACTTTTTGATTAAACCCAGTGACAATCTTGTCCTTTGTGGCAGAGTTGATAAAGACTGCTGTAGTTTGGAGGTCCATGGTGAGTAAAATAGGGTTTGTTCTTTTCAGTGAATATAGGGAATGTCTTGCCTAGCATGTACCATGTGGCTGTGTTGAAGAGGCAGAGGGTTGGTTTTGAGAAGGATTTTTCTCCCCATCTGCCTTGTGTTTTGTCCTCTTCTGTGTCATGGTGCTTTAGCTACTTTTCAGGACTAGAGAATTTCCTGTGTAGTTACTGTTATTTAAAGGATAGCTTGCTTCTTTCAGGCTGTATAGCAATTCCTTTCCTTATTTCATTTCTTAAAACTTGTAGGAAATACTATGGCACTTTTATTCTCTGAACATATGCTCTTCATTCCAGTCCTACGTTCCATATCCTGCAAGCATCCTCTAGTGGTTTGTTGTTTCATTTATATTTTTTTCTTTAGCTTTCTCCTTGCTTCTTTAAGTGGGCTTTCCACTGCTAGGATTAGAAGAACTGGCACTTTTATCATCATGGTCTAGAAGAGATAATTCTTAATAGGGCCTGAATACTGCTTGTTCTAGAAATAGGTTTACTTTTGCTGTGTAAAAATTGTTCTGTTGCAGCCAATAAATACTACTGAACGTGCTGAAATTATCATCTTTGCTTACTGTGATTCTTTTTGGCAATGCTTCTGGCCACTTGTGCTGTGGTCCATGTTTCTGTAGGCAAAGTATTTCATTTTAAGCAACAACATGACCAAAATGTGTGAAAGCATCTCTTCAGATACCAGCATGTGGAATTTTCTGTGTCCGGAGGTGTTTACAAATTTTATTAACTGTAAGTTTATACCCAATATAAACTTACAGAACAATAGCAAAGGCTTCTGCAGTTTCTAAAATTGGGTAACCTTGTCTTAGTTGACTACTAAGATAACTTAGTTAACTGGTGACTTCAGTTACTATCTGAACATCTGTCACATGCACTTAAAAGTGGCACTGTGATTTTGTGTGTGTGATAAAATGTTATTAAAATAATTAATGGGTTTTCTCTGCTGTCCAGTTGGTAAGTTATTTTATTATAAGAAGAAAAATAGCCAGCTACAGAGAATTTGTGTTAGTATATGGCTGCTTTACCAAAACTTTTCCTGTATCTCAGTTACCATCTACTAAAGGTAGAAGTCCTTCTGACTTCTTCACCTTCCTCTGATTTGTCTTTTTACCTTCATTTACCTTTCAACTTCATCTGGAATATTTTTTTTTAATTGCTAATCCTGTAAACTGAATGTATCCTGATGTAGAAAGTGCTGGATGTGGAGCATGTATTATGAAGAGATCTTACAAACAAAGTAAAGTATTGAACCTTGACTGAACTCATCACAACTTTATCTAAAGTACACAGGAGAATTTTTATTTTGTGTAATTCTGTGAGGTACAACATTTGTAGAGGGTCTGGCCTTTGCAGTAAATCTCTGAAGACTCTGTGAATTTTCCTTCTGAATCTCCTTGAGAATTTAGTTTTTTTCCACAACTGCCTTTTGTGGAAGTGACCTGCTCATAGCTGTTTGCTTTCCCTCTTCACTGATGTCTTGCATAACTTTAATTCTTTTTCAGTTTATAATCATGAAGAGGACTCATTTTATGTCCATCATGACATTATCTTGCCTGCTTACCCTCTGAGCCTGGAGTGGTTGAATTTTGATCCTAGTCCAGATGAATCAACAGGTAAATTACAAAGGATGCTGTCAGTGTCCAGTTAAAGAATTTTTGCTTGAAAAGCATGTAAGTGTAATGTTGTCACTAAATAATTTCTTCCTGCAGTACAAAGAAATAAAATCAATGTTAATATCAAGATAATATTGACTTGGGATAACCAAGATGTGAATATCAGGTATTTTTGCTTGGTGATCCAGTCATCTCAGTGATGCTGCTGTAACAAATGGTTTTACTAAAATAGTCATTTTATTGCAAGCAATTAAGTTATTGTCAGCAGACCAGAGCAATCTCTGAAATCTGCTTTAATTTCTGTTTGCAAACAAAAGGTTGCTTTTGTTCAGTTAATTAAATGTAAAGCACAGCAAAATTTATATATTTTTTATATATTTATGTATGTAGTAACATTTCTCCTGTGTTTCTCAGATTTTTTTCTTCCATAGTACAGGGGATGTGGTTTAATTTTGGTTTGTTTTTTCTTTCAAAAACAAGCAAAACATGCAACTCTATACAGGTTGTTTGAACAGTTACTTGTACTGAAGGGGAAGAAGGGCAAGTAATATTTTTTCTGGCAACATCTCTTTTTAAATTGCTCCTTCCCAGTTATAAACATAAATATATTCAAATAGAAGATTGTGGCACATAAGTTTTACTTAACCAAAGAAATAAGGAGCAGCTGGATTGCCAAATACGCTGTTTCATAACTAAATAAATGTGGTTGCATTTGGGTTTTTGTTGTAGGAAATTATGTTGCAGTGGGTAACATGACCCCAGTCATTGACATTTGGGACCTTGATGTAGTAGAATCCTTGGAACCAGTCTTTTCTCTTGGAGGCAAGAGAGAGAAAAAGAAGAAAAAGAAAGGAAAGAAAGTAAGTCTTGCAAAATGGTTTAGCTGGTTGGATGGAGGAAATTTGTAGCAGGGATAATGCCTTCTTTCCCCCCCCCCCCCCTAGAATATTTGAAATGCTAATTGTTCTCTAAATAACTAAAGCCTGGAATTAAGAGCAGAACAGGAGTGGGGTGGTGTCCCAGTAAACTTTGAATCTTAACTATTTAAAATTAGAAGTTGCAGGAACTGGCAGTTGCAAGGACCCAAAGCTCACTTAATTGGGAGGAGAGAGAGGGAGCTGCCAGGAGAGTTTAGAAAGAAGCTGAAGAAGTTGCACATTAGCTGGAAATAATGAGGTTTCTTTTACTAGCCTGAAGGGAATAACCAGTTCTGTAAAGCCAGCAGCTGGAGCAATCTGCGATCTGGGACAGGAGGGGCAGGTGGTGTAGAGATAGTTCTCTCAAAAGCTGTGTTGCAGCAAGTGAGAGTAATTTAATATGAAGTTGTTTGTGAAGGCTTTAGGGAATTCATACTAATGTGAAGTAATGCTTGATTTGCACTGAAGCTGTAATTTTCAAAAGTCTGTTTATGTCATGTGTGCATACACAGAGTTTATCTTCAGAAGGGACTGAAGGACATACTGATGCTGTGCTTGATCTTTCATGGAATAAACAAAGCAGGTAAAAGAATACTTGAATAACAATGGATGTTAGAAAATTGCAGTCTTCATTAGGCGTACAGTTTTCACACAAAATCCAAAAACTTGAAAGCACTGCTGAAATTGATGCATTCTTAAAAATACACTTCTTTTTTTTTAACTAGAGCTCTTGATTTTTAATTTTTTTTTAATACTTGTATATTGCTGGAGGTCACTTTTGATTTGCAGGTTATCCAGATGAAGGCAGGGCAAAGGTGGGTGTGAGCCATTTGATAAACTGTCTACATTTCACTTGTTCAAAATGGAAAAGCAGAAGGGCTGCCCTGAGCTATGCTAGTCTGCCAGTGGCCTAAACCACCATTTCAACAGAGACAAGTAGATTTATAGAAGAAAGTCCTTGCTATTCTGTTTTGGGTTTTTTTTTTTTCCTTCTGGCTTTTGCCCCAAAACTCTGAACAGGAAAGAGAGTGTAAAAGCCCTAATAGCTCAGTTATAGAAATGCCTCTGGCCTCTAGGCAGAGAATATTCCCTGTTGCCTGAATGAACTAGAAATGAAGTGCTGCTATTGAAGCAACACAAAGCTGGTCCATCTTGGGGCAGAGGTCAAGGACAGTGTGCTGACTGAAGTAAAGATGCTGCTGGATTTTTATCACTTAGGTTGTTGTTAACAGTTCATCTGTCAGAGGATCCTCAGCAGGGGTCTTGAAACTGCTTCAGTCAGACACAGGCTGATTTTTTTTTCTGCTGTCATAAATGCCTCTGCCTTTGAACATGCACACAGACAACTCAGAATATTCTGATGAGCAGGTGTGAGCCTTCACTTGTAGTGTGTTCTTATCTAGATACTGATGAAGAAAATACCCACACAGGCCTCAGTAAATGTATATAAATTGCACTCTTAATTCACAGTGTTCTTAAATTAGACACATATGCACAGAATGTGACAGTGATCAGTCCATCATTCTTAGAAAAGAGGAGCTTTTGTGTACCTAGGAATGGTCTGGTGATAATGTAGACAAGGATGAAAAAAAATTATTACTTCAGTAGTTAAGTCTGAAATGCATAATTCTGTAATGTACTGAGTTACAAATTCATTGATACTGGTAGTTCTTTCAGGAAATAAAACCAGCCTGAAGTGGGCAGCTTATGGACAAAACAAGGAACTCCTTGGAGCAGCTTGTATATAAAATGTTTTATTGTTGTTTCTTTCTTTTAAGCAAGGCATGTTGTGACAACTCTCTACAAATAACTTTCTGCCTGTAGGTCATAGTGGTGTTACTGTAAAATGTTCTTACAGCCTTCACTATGCATTTTCTTAACTTTCCCTTGTAACATTGCTTGGGAAAACAGCATTTCCAGGAGAATGTTAACTCTTTGAGACAGAAACACTTGGTTAATATAAAAAGGGGAGGGGGAGAAGTTTCAATCAGAAACAACACGTTGAGGTAATAAATTTGATTTTAAGAGCAGTGAAGCAGTTATAGGAAATGTAGTGTGTGTTTGACAGGCATCTGGGGATGTTTTGATTTTTTTTTCTGATCAAACTTTTAAGCTGTGTTTATTGCTCTTAATACAATTGCTCAAATTTAAGTTGAAATGTGGGGTCTGTAAACTAACTGAAATTTTAGTGGTTACTTTCAGCAGTCTACAAAGGGTATAGTGTTGTGTCTTCAGTAGGAATATAAACAGATATTAGAGAGCAAAATATTTCACAAACAGGTTTGTCAGGTTCTTGGCTGCATGCATATGCAAACAGAATGAAGTAGCACAGATAATGTTTAAAAATACTATTCAATGTCAAAGGAAAGAATGTGCTTCAAAGCCTTTATTACTTTGTTTTGTTTGAGAAGTCTTCGACTAAATGGTATTGTAAGTAATGTCAGGGGAAATAGAAGCAGAACTGTCATTGTTATAAGTGTTCTACTAATGTAATATATAGCCTATTTATAATCTTTACTTAAAACTTACAGTTGCCTTCAGGGAGTTATCCCTCACGCTTGAGAGGAATCATCTATAGACCACAGTGTACTTGTTCTCAGAATTGGGCTCTGTGTGTATTTTGGATTTTTTACCATTATTTGTTTGTAGAAAGAGTTTTAAAATGATTTTTGATCCATTATCAGGAACGTTTTAGCAAGTGCCTCTGCTGACAACACAGTGATTTTGTGGGACATGGCTGTGGGTAAGCCAGCAGCCAGCCTGACACTACATACAGACAAGGTATGGATTAATTGCTTGTTTCTTCCACTGTGGAATACAAAGAAAAATGTAACTGCAGTTTTTCATTTGCTGCTTGGTAGTGAACCCTCAGAACAACAATCCTCTTAATTTTCTAACATCTGTGCAGAATTGTTTTAATTTATGAATTAGTTGTTTTTGCAAACAGTACTGTATTAGCTTTTTAAAATGTTATTTAACTTATCTTTTAGAAAGTTAAAAAAGCTTTGTAATAGTTTTTAAAATACCTTTTGTGTATTGGCCCTAATGGTGGGGAATATAATAGTGCTGGTAAAAGCTACAAAAATAGGTGACTGAACATAGGTCAAACTGTAACTCTCTTAAGGGAATGAGTGTCAGTTACAGTTTGTTCTAGGTGAAGAGGTTTAAAATAAATGATACTAAAATACCATAGTGATGAGTACTTCAGAAATGAATTAATCTCATAGTAATGAAAATGTAAAAGCTAGTTATTAATAGCTGTAACCTTATTTTGCTGCTAACAAAGTCACTGCCCTGGACAAACTCCTGATTTTCATTTTTTGTTAATGTCTGCTTTTTTCCCCAAACTGGAAGCAGATATTCTTTTACCTCCAGTTTTTTTTTTAATTACTATCTTGGGCAGGAAGGGGGCATGGGATTCTGTTCAGTCAGATTATATGGAAAATACCTTGTTTTTACCAGGTGGGGGTGTTTGAAGTAATGCACAACTCTTGCACTGATTTTGAGCAATCTGAATATCAACAATTTTAATAGGAGGGTTTTTTGGGGAGGACTCTGTGCTGGCTTGGGGTTGGGATGGTTGTGCTTTGATCCAAGAAAGTTTCTGTATATGTGTGTTACATAAAATCTTCCATTATCTAGGTCCAGACATTGCAGTTTCATCCCTTTGAAACTCAGACCCTTGTTTCTGGATCATTTGATAAGTATGTCAGGGTCATGTTTTCACATGTTCCACCTGGGGAGGGTATTCCTTTTCAATTAAGCCTTGTGTTTTCTTTCATTTTTCATATAACTCTGCTATTATTTTTTTCCAGCGAGGAAACCAGGTTTGCTTATGGCCAAGATGTAGTTTTCCTTACCACTTTTTCAGAGGTAGCCAATGCTTTAACCATCTGGACCAACATTTTCTGTGCCAGGTGTCTGCCTGCTCCAAACCAAATTTATTTCTTAATTTGGCCTTATGGCATTTTCATCATTGGGAACATGTCGCTGTTTATTCCTGTGAAAATTTGCCCAGGTTTTGCCAGCCAGTAAGGCCAAGGTGGAGGCACAAGGGACTTGAAAATCCCAGTTCTCTCCCTCCAGCCTCTATAGGCACAGCCAAAGTGTAATGGGCTGTCTCCTGTGATTGCAGCCTGGAGATGCTGGGAAATGGTTTGTGTCTGCACACTTGGACTACTCTGTAGCTGCCAGTTCTTGTAAGTCCTGCCAGCCAAAATACTCTCTCTCTGTTCTCCCATCTCAGTGGGGTAACTTCTAAATTTTGTTCTATCACCATGATTTTCTTACACTGGTATTTTTTATTCTGCTTTTAAGACTTTGTCCTTATGTTGAAATTATTTATAGACTTGCCAATCTTCAGTCAAGCCTTTGAGTTCCCTGGCTTCTATTATGTTCTTGCTGCATCTGCTGGAGTATTGGAGTAGGACCTTTTGCTGTTGTTAGGAAGCTGCTTCTGTCTTTTCTCTCCGTCTCGACTTCCTTTGATAAAAGGAAGCATTAAGTCCAAGCAGTGACCAGCTGCTGATCCCTTTTTAGCTGCCCCTTTGGTACCATGGACACCTCTAAACCACGGTGTTAACCATAAACTAACGGACTCCCACTGTGGATTTTTCCTGCAAAGCCTTGCCAGGACCACAGGCAATTCAGTGAGCATTGGGAGAACCTTCATGGCCTGAAAATCAGACCTAAAGAAACTGTTATGTAAAATGCCTGGTAAAAGACCTGGGAAATCTACATCACACTTCTTTAATTATACGATAGAGAGGGAGTGGGTTACACTGAGGATGTTGATAGTGGTGAGGTGATGCTGGACTGACTCCCTTGCATTTGCACTCAGGAGCTTTTTGAGTTTGAACGGATACTGCAGCCACTCATCTGAGTACGTGCCTGTAAAGACTCCCAGAGGACCCACTGACTGCCATCTACTCTTTCTCCTTTGTTAAGATTGTTGGTTTTTTAGAAAATATTTTTTATTAAGCATATTTGAAAACGTATGCATATGTATGACAAAATGATTTCCTAATTAGTGCGTCATTACTTGACTTTACTGAAGTCTCTTTGTAATTAAGTGGTATATTTACATAATTATGGGCTGCTATGTGATGAGTATCTTACGTATTGAGTAAATTCAAGCTCTGCTTAGTTTCAATAGAGAGGCGCTGTTGGTAACCAAGATGAAACTTTGTAGCACATGGAAAAATCTCGTGCTTATCTGCAAGATTTTAATCTGTTACAGAATTAGAAGACTAAGTAGTGAAGTTGTTTCCATTTAATTTTTTAATTATAGTTTACATGGAGCTTCTGTAGATGTCAGTGAGAAAGCAAACTATGTCATGAAGTGTTCTACCCTGATATTTTTTTTTTTTTTTAATTTTATTTCCTGTCCCTTTGTCCCCTAGATCAGCAGTGCTGTACGACTGCAGAAACCCCCAGGACAGCCATCGAGTGTGGCGGTTTAGTGGTCAGGTTGAGAGAGTAATTTGGAATCATTTCTCACCTTGCCATTTCTTGGTGAGTACATGTTTTTCTGTTCTGGTTGGTTGTTGCCATGTCATTTAACCTGTGTTAACCTATTTAGTGTTCATAATGCTTCTGAATCATAATGGAGCCAATGGACATTTGGATGGTTTGTGGTGCTTATAAAAATGCAGTCTGGGGGAAGATGTTTTTAGGTAGTTTTTTTCAATAAGTATCTCTACACCAGCTACTTATTTGGTATCTTCACTGTGACAGTAGAAAAGCTATTGCTGCTTGTGCTTTTTCACTCCAGAGGTGACAGCCTTGGTCATGTCGTTGCAGTGTTCAGTGGCGGGGATATATTTTCCTTTGCACAGTTTCTGTTGTTTCATGCAATGAAGCAACTGCAGCTGAGAAATAGCCACTTAGAACTGGGATCCTGCGTATTAATTAATGTGTTTCAAGTCAGCGCTAGAGGGCACTGTCCTCCTGGCTGGTATGGAGTGATCCACTCCTTTAGGTTGGAAAAGTCCTCTGAGATCGAGTTTAAATGTTAACCCAGCACTGCCAAGTCCACCACTAAACCATGTCCATAAGTGCCTCATCGACATGGCTTTTAAATACCTCCGGGGGTGGGGATTCCATCACTTCCCTGAGCAGCCTGTGCCAGTGCTTCACAAGCCTTTCAGTAAACACATTTTTGCTGATGTTCAATCTAAACCACCCCTGCTGCAACTTGAGGCCATTTTCTGTTGTTCTATTGCTTATTCCCTGTGAGAAGAGACCAACAGCCACCTAGAGTATAAAGGAAAAATATCTTGGTGTTTTTGAGTTTTTTGTAATAAAACTTTGCAAGAATTTAAAAACAAATCTTCCCTATTATCTCAATGGCTGTCTAGTTCTCTGTTGCTTTGTGTATACAGCCAACAGAAGTGGCTGCTCAGCTCTGTTGGGTTTATGATGTGGATCTCTCCTGGTGTAATCACACCTAGTTTTGCACAGGACTCCTATGCAGCCACTGATGGCTCCAAAAACTTTGAACTGACAGTTGAGAGACTGAAGGGTCTGCATTTCATTGCCTGGCCTGAGGGCCAAATTTAGTGGGGCAACTCTCTTCAAAATACACTTTCAGAAATTTGCATGGGATTAAGACTTCCATGTCATCAGTGCAGCATAATTGAGGTTCATAGAATAGCTGGGATACCAGCTGGGTAGAGCCTGACTTTGGGGGTGCAGGCCTGGGAACAGTGTAACGTGTCCTAGGGGAGAAGTGTCTGCCTCAGATCAGAGGGTTTTACAAGAGGGTGGGTGTTATTTCACTGGAAGTTTTTTTTCCAGATGAGTGACTGTGGCTGTTTGTTTTTTAAATGTGGTTTCCTTAGGCAAGCACAGATGATGGCTTTGTGTACTGTCTGGATGCTCGTGCTGATAAGCCCTTGTTTACTCTGAAGGCTCACGACCAAGAGGTGTCAGGTAAATTGCCTTTGTGTTCTGTTTGTCCCAGGTGGGTGAGGCACATCTGGAAGATGCCTTTAATCCATAGCACTGAGGTGTAGTGATTCCTTGTTTAACAAGTAAGTTGTGCATGCTAATCATGGTAGCTGGCATGTGAAACAAATCTCTGTTGAGGGGATTGGGAGGCAAAATAGGCCTGCACGATTCCCTTGGCTCTCACTACAGGGACCATGGCAACATGGAACTTTCATTAATGTTCTGCTCCTTTGTTCTGGAATGAGTTTAGTGCGAGGAGAATATTGGGGTTGTTCTCATATCTTCACTTCAAAATGTATCCTAATCTCTGTGAAATGGGGATTGCCTGTTTCGCTCACACTGCTGCACTCTTCATCTTCCAGGGCTACAACTAAGCAGTCAGATCAAAGGGTGCCTTGTGACATCATCTGCTGACAAATATGTGAAAATTTGGGATATCCTGGGAGACAGACCAAGTTTAGTCCATTCCAGGGATATGAAAATGGTATAGTAATATTTATTTGAGTCTACTAAGTTTTGTATACAAACTTTGCTTATTCTTTTTCTGTCTCATTTGAATCTTGTTCTACCTAAGGTCTCATAGGGAAAAAAACTAGTAACATATTCTGGGTAAATCATTCTCATCACAGTGCAGTATTCCACATGGAATTGGCAGATTGCTTCAAAGCCTCAGAGACCCAAATTCCAGATACAATGTTCTGAGTAGAACTATGGGTGCTCCAGCTTGCATCTGCTACATTCAAGACAAAGATGTGATTAACTGTTTATAATTAGCAGCTCTTGACTTTCATTTTATGTCTTTATGAAAGAAGTTTCAGAAACTTTATTACATTTGTTAAAATTTGCTTGGTGAAAGTATTTTCAGATGACAAACTCATTTTAAGATTAATTTTTTTTTTTTCTCCCACCCTCCCAGGGAGTTCTGTTCTGTGCAGCTTGCTGCCCTGACTTCCCATTTGTCTTTGCCTTTGGAGGAGAGCGGGAAGGGCTGCGTGTTTGGGATATAAGTAAGATCTCTGCAGGTAATGTTCTCATTTCTTTGAATGTTGTAGTTCTCCTGTTGCTTGCAGGCTGTATTCATATTCAGTATTGTATTGTGACTCTGACAGAAAACCATAGGTTAAGATTTTTAAATACTCCAAGACTGCATGTGTGGTCATATTTCAGCTTCAAAAAATGTGGGTTTTCTTCTAAATTGGAAAACTGCTTGACACAATTTATGTTCTTGCAGCTGATGTGTAATACTTTATTTCTTATAATACCTATGTTTTGTTTTTTTTCCTGATGGTCTTGATGTGATTTGGTATCATGTTTTTTGAGTACTTATGGGAAGAAAAGTGAGGACTGCTTTTGATCACTTGTAGCTAAACAGCATGATTTTTTGGGAGAAGGCTTTTAGGAGCCTATTGGGAACCAGAGACTAAAACCAGAAATAAATTATTTAAACTTAATGATGTGGTCTTCAAACCTCATCAATTTTACAGTACTTAGGTACAGGAATTATGCAGAGGAAACCTCTATATGCTCTAGAGGAAAAACAACAGGACTTGTAATTGAAGTATCATAGGGAGGCAATTTTCTGATTTTTCTGACCTTTAGCTTCAACTCTGTACTTGGGGTAAGGGCAAGAGCTTTGAAACCACAGCAGGTTGGGATTTCCATTCCATGGTGCTCACCAGGCTGTCCCTGCTGTACTCCTCTGAGAGAGTAACATTTAAGCAATTCCATTTGTGTTGCAGTGAATGAAGTTTTTGGAAACAGAGAGAGGCTCATCCTGGCTAGTGCCAACTCTGTGGCTTCCAGCTCCACAGACAGCAGTAACAGCAATGATTTGGAGACAGCAATGGAATCATGATGGACCAAACATCAAAAAATCAAAGTAATTAATGGGACTACAACTAATGTGTATTCTACAAATGCCCGTTTGGTGAGAGTTCATGGAAAGGGCTCTGGTGTCTTGCAATCTGCAGGCTTCTTCATCTCAGCTAAAGAAAGGCGGTGTGTGTGGTTAAGCTCTAAGCTCCTGCCTCTACTACCAGCTCTGAAAGATTGAATCACTCGCTTTCACCTGAGATAATGATCCCTGAAAAAGCAGCTGCCATATTTAAAGCTGATACATAAAATGGAACAGTCACTAGAAAAGCATTCTGTGACCACAGAAGTTTACTGAATACTGCAAAGACAGTTTTATCTTCTACCTTCTAAGGGCATAAGGAAAAACATTTCACACAACAGTTGTATAATAAATAAACAAAAGATGAATTAAATTACAAGTGTAAATAGATAATTTATCCTTATTTTGAGGCTATGTTTACAGATATTGACAGATCTTCTGTGTAACTTTTTAAACCTTGAGTAGTTCTCAGGCAAGAAGTTGGAGTCTCCAAGTAGAATCCTGGAATGTATTTCTGACAACTGGTATCACCAATATCAAACCAGAAATAACCCAGCACTATCTCACCAAGATTGAGGGTTTCTTTTTCCAGGTTCCACAGAACCTGAAGTTTAGTGATGTTGCACATAGTATTGGGTTTTTCTTCATACTCCAGATGTATTTCAAGAGAATTTGAACTGAAATCAAGAGCTGCTACTCAAGGAGGATGAGAAGCTATCAGGACACAAAGTGAGGGTTGGGATCCCAGCTGGTTGCTGTTACTGGTGAAAAGCTCTCTGTATTATGTTAACTCTGCTCAGGCATTTCTGCCTGACACCTGAAGGCAGAGAGGAAATTTTTAAGTATCAGTTTAACCACCAGCTTAAGCCCCTTGTTGGCAGAATCAGGAACCTAATCAAGGGATGTGACTCAAAGAATTTCCTTGCATTTATAATGTAACACGCACTTGCTTTACCTCAGGAACTTAACTGATGCTCTTACCCTCCATCGAGCACTTGCCCTCTGCACATACTGAAGGTGCCTGTAGAGTGTTCCTGCTGCAAAAATACCCTTGGTCTTAAATCCACCGATGCCAAAGCAGCTGTAGGATCATACTCATAGCTGCCAAACTCTTCCCATTGCTTTCCACCCTAACTCACTGTAGTTCATTCTGGTGAGGTCAAGCAGGTAAATTGTGCCCCTACAAACTGCAGATGGGAAAAAGGCAGGTCTGTAATTTTCCTTACTATCCCATGAGGGTAACTGGCTGCTTTAAAGCTACTTCAGCTGTTTGTAGTCTGGTGAAGGTGTTCAGCATGGCTCTGCAGGAACCAAGAATACTCTGGATGTGTTGGGATTCTTGCTTCCATCCTGTCTCTGCCAAGCAGTAGAGAATGATGTGTGGACAACAAATGAACAATTGCTTTTGTGAAGCTTAAGAAGGTGTACGTACCAGAACCACTGCTGTTCAACTGGTCTCCACTGAAAACTTCCAAGTTTTTCAAAGCTTTAATTTTAAATAAATGCTTTGTGACAAGATCTTTGAGGGTAGGTGATTTCTCTTACCTCTACTCCTAGTAATATAATTGGCACTGTAGCTCTCAAAGTTGATTTTTGTTTTTGGAAGAAATTACATTACTGGAAGCAACACATCTTTCCTTGGATTTATCAAGATCCCAGCACCTGTCTGGAGCTGTTTGGTCACATACTGATCTGAGGCAAGCATTTTCAGGTTTTAAGAACCCTGGGAGCTCTCTAGGAACTGCAGCATACAGGGAGAGGTATAGCTAAGCTTGGGCCATTTAGGGCCCAAAGCAAAGCTCTTTTCCAAGGGAACCTCCCATTACCTTGTCAGAGAACAGAGCACAGCTGAATCTTCTTTTGCAGCACAGCCAGAGGAGTGACACAGCAAGTCTAGAGTTCGTTAGCTACCCAGTTCATGGAGGTGCTCCTACACATACCATGTCCCAGGAAAGCCTGGGAGAGGCAGATGATTAAGAAGTGGTGTTACTTAGCATCATTATCAGAAACAGGAACATTGTTTTTCAACATATGTAATTATTAAAAAAGAACATTAGAGAAGAGCCACGTTTTTAATTATTTCAAAAGAAAACAACAAAATGTAATAATCTTCATTCCATAAATAATATTAGCAGCAAACCCTCCCATCATTCTAGGTGGTAAAAGGTTTACAGCACAAGAAGTAACAGATACTGTAAACACTGATCGTCTGTAAGCCCCTTCCTTACTGAGTCCATATAGTCTTTCTCTCTTCACCTGCTTCCATGGGCTGTGAACTTGAGGGAGAAGAGGGGATAACTGTTCTCCAAAAACAGTTTGATTTTCTGTAGTGGGATACTTACTTTGTGTGTAAGTGCTGATTTCACTGGCCTTTTTTTTTTTTTTTTTAACCAAAAGGTTTTGTTTTAAGAAGGAAACCTGAGCATTGATAAGTCTTTGCTTTGTGCCAAACCGCATCCTTCAGTTAAAAAGTTCCACCACCATTTTTTCCTTGTTTCTCTTCATGTCACAGCTTGGGCAGTTAAGGACAGTTGGCATACAGGTCACTGCAACCCCTCAGCTACATTTCTGGTTCGTGGCTCTTTGCTTGAAGGCCTATGCAAGCTGTATCACATGTCCTGGCACTGGATGGATTAATCTGAGTGATTTGCAGAAGTATGCACAGCATGTATGAAAGAAATCTTGCCTCACATTTCCTTCTTAGCAACTCTTCACTTGTACGTTCATGATCCAGTCTTGTTCAGTGTTCTGGCTACAGATTATATTAAGTGGTGGTAGTGTGGAGACAAAAACAGAAGGAAAATTCTTCACCTGACATACACTGGTGACTGGGGAAACAAGGAAGAGGGTTTTTTCCTTTCCTTCCCTACTTATAACATCCAAGAAAGTTTCCCTCTCTTCTTCATTTGTGTCCAGAGAGAACATCACCTGTTGAATAGACTCCATTGTTAATCCTACAGTCTTCAGTCCTCATAGAGTCTATTAATTCCTCCTCTGAATCATCCTCCTCTTCCTCCTCTGGGGCTGATAGACTGGACGTGGGGCCTTTACATATTTTTAAGTGTCGAGTGAGGTGATATTTGGTTAGATAAGCCTTGGAGCATTTTTCACAGACATAGTCCCTCTTTCCTTCATGTGAATTGAGATGCTTCTTCAGGTGATTTGTCCTCAGAAACAGCTTGTCACACTTGGGACACTTGATCTGCCGTTCTCTGCAAGACACAAGAAAGTGAGTTTGCTCCTGCCACAAGGCAGCTGGTATTAAAATGCTGATTAAGGTCCATATTCTAGCAAGGACAGAGATAAAGCCCTTGATGTAAAGGTAGCTTCCTTCCCACCCTGCATAAAGGTGGGTGGGGAGAAGGCAGGGAAGAATAAGTAAGGAAACAACGTTGCTGCATGTTATCAACCCTCAGTCTGTAAATGCTAAGCAGAGGAGCTTACCAGACTGCAACATATTCTGTAATGACACTGCAAAACACTTCCCAGCAGTAGTGCTCCTGGCTCATGCTGTAGGAATAAGCAGCAAAGCGAGTCTGTGTTTCTGTCTGCCTCTTTCTCACTCATCTGGCTGCACTACACTGGCTCCTAGGCAGCATGACAGAAGCAGCAATGGATTCCAAGTGAATACAAAAACCAGATGCTGAAAATGAAATAAGCAAAGAGACTAGCTTTGGGCAAGCAGCTTTTAAGGAGGACTTCGGATTGGGAGTAAATGTACAGGATGGAGAGATTCTCAGAGCAAAAGACCTGGCCTGGCAGAGGGTTGTGGGTAGGAATTGCCTACAGGAGGAGCAGGAGAGCAAGCATTTGAGTGAGACCTGCGGGGAGGTAAAGGGCTGGAAATAGCTGCACCACACCCCTACAGCAAACAGGCAAGAGTTCACTAACAAGGTACTCGGCGACAATAGCACTGATAAGTTTGTCTTTTTTGGTCACGTTGGGATGTGGAAACAGTTCTCAGCAAATAATGAAATATAAATCAAACAACCACCTTTTCAAAATTATGAACACTCTGGACTGTCATTTCACAACACAAGGAGCACGATTGGAATCGTGTCCAGAAATACTGCAGACACTAGAACTCTACAACTGCAGCCAGTAAAACAAGGACTTAGTCTAGAGTGACTTCTCTGTCATTTCAGAGGATGAACCCACCTATGCTCCCTAGGCCAAACTATTTGCGAACTGGAGATTCTGTCTCGGGCTGTTCATCATTATTTCTTGCACTGGCCAGTCTAACAGCTCCTGTGAAGTCACTTACTGTGTGTGAGTGAGGACATGCTGCTTGAGGTCCTGCCTGCGCATGAAGAGCTTCTCACAGTAATCGCACTTGAGGTTCTTCTCCCCGGTGTGAATGACCATGTGCGACTCCAGGTGAGCCTTCTGCGTGAACGATTTGTCACAGAGGGTGCAGCGATAATTCTTCTGACCTAGGAGTACACAGAGACACCCACAGATTGGCACTTGGTGTCCCAAGAAATGCAGTAGGCAAACAAGCCTGACCATTGCTGAAAAACTAAGTTTTACCGTGAAGAAAGGCAGATTTTTTTATGAACAGGACTTGTTTTCTGCTGCAGTTCCTTCAGACTCAGCATAAAGGCCTACTTGGTTCCAATCTATATTTAGCTATGCAAAAACCAGGCAGCTGACTTCATCATTCCCCAGCTTTTCATCCCGTACTCAACGCCCCCAGTGTCATGATACTGTTTCAAAACACTGATGCCTTAGTGTGATGCACCTTTCTGTACTTCATCCTTCTAAACTACTGCTTGTTTCTCCAGTGCTTGTGGTCAGCCAGCCATTCTTGTGAGGCAGGGTTTGTGTGTCTTGTCCACACCAGCTGTGCCTCCCTGTTCTGGATTCCAAAACATCTCCAGCAGCTCTGCACATTTTTCCACCAAGAGATTCAGGCAAACACTTAAAAAGACTAGTCTTATCCAAGATGAATTCTTCAGTAAAAACAATGGTAGCTTCCTTTGTAATAGTAACCATGGTAACCATCTAGTTACTGTACATTAGCACATCCCTATCCTCACTGATTTCCCACAGGAATTGTATCTGATGCCTTACTGGAGCCCAACCACATTTGATGCACTGCATTGCCTTTGTCTGGAAAAACAAGTTCTCTTATCTAACAAACACACAGGTACAAATTTCACTGGCCCTTTGATAACTTCTATGTTTTATCCCATTTTTCAATTTATCAGTACTTCTGTTATTCTTTGCCAGAAACAGTTTAAAACCCCAGAATGTTACTGAGTTCAGACTAAGTTTGAATACCACTTGAATCCCACCCCACTGAGTATTCTGTGGTTGTGTATACCACATTAATATTTCATCAGTCTATTAAAATGCCTGGCTATTGAGCCTACAGCTTCTTATGCTTGACTTGAGAGCACTTCACTACCAGTTTTATTTCTTTTCCAGCTTTGTAATTAGAATTTTGTGATTTCCCAATAAGGAATAGTGAAAAAAAAGAAAAAAAAAAAAAAAAAAAAAAAAGAAAAAAAAAAAAAAAAAAGAAAGAAAAAATACCCACACTGTCTGCTGCTGGCCTGTAACTTGACCTTCACCCTCTCCCCTGTCCTCACACAGGCATCTGTACAAAGCTCTCACCTGTGTGGATCTTGAGGTGTGTCCGTAAGTTGCTTGGATCGCTGAAAGCTTTGCTGCAGAAATCGCACTTGTGCGGCTTCATGCCCATGTGCCCCATGAAATGCACATGCAGCTTGGAAGGGGAGATGAAAGCCTGGGGGCACATGGAGCACTTCCACTTCCTTTCCTTGCCATGGCCTGGCCCGTGGTTGCTGCTGTGCCCCTGACTGGGGAGGTGGTTGTGAATATGGCTGCTCAAATGGGCCTTGAAGTCCGCATAGGAAGCACATTCCTTCCCACAGTGGCAGATGTGCATGTCTGGATGCTCAGGGACACCTTTGGGCACAAAAACATCACTTGTAATGAGACACAGTAAAGCCTAACAGATTGAACAAGGACCACTTTAACATTTAGTCTGTGGTAGCAAAGCCAGGTGCAAAGATTTTCACATTTGTTCTTTTCAGCTCCAGTGTTGCTTTCCAGCTCTTTCAGGTAGGTCATTGAAAATGTTTTGAGGGGCCAAACTTTGGAACAGTTTTGAGCAGAGCTCACCCATATCTAAATTATCACAATCCAAGCTGGGGGAGGATAGTAATATCATCAGATCTAGAACTCCCTTAGCCCTGGATGAACAGAACATGATTTTTCTTCAAAAAAAAATCTTCAAAATCTTTTACTCCTGATCAGTGGAATTAAGTAGAGAAATGTTTTAAATGATGGTACTCTGTAGGAATGCAATGTTAAAGGAAACTATGACATGCACCAATGGGAGCTGAGAAGGAACATAATGCAGTCCCAAGTCACAGAGCCCAGAGATGGCACTGAAAGGGAATTCAAGCTGGGTACTCCCTGCAAAGACAACAAAGAAGAGCTCTTACTTACCAAGCTGTCGTGCATAGTCTCGACTGTAATAGAAGAGAAGCTCGTGTTCAGGGGGGATGTCCCGAGAGGTGCAGAAGTAAATTTTTCCATCATGAGGATAAGCTACCAGGTTCTGCTCTTCCCGGTTCCTATAGCAGTAACAACAGTTAAGAAAAAAAAAAACCCTTCAGAAGTGAGGAGAGGAGAGGAGAGGAAAAGGGAGAAGGGAGAAGGGAGAAGAAAAAAAAGAGAAATGGAAAAGAATAGAAGAGAAAAATTGAAAAGAAAAAAGGGAAAAGGAAAGATTCCTATAAAAAGGTAATAGGAACATCAGTGCTTGTCAGCATATTATAAAAACTTGCATGTCTGTCACTTCTGTCCTTTATTAAAGGAAAGAAAAGTAGACCTTGAGAGTCAATCTCCTCCACCAAATGATGTGTTTCTCACAACACTTCTGAGAAAATTATTAATAGACATTCGAGTAGGCTGAGAGAAATTAGTTCATGATCTCCTAAGAAACTACAAAAATCTATGTATTTTTCATACACATAGATTCCTCATACACATAGATATCAAACCATGACAATTATATAGATATATCCCTAAGAAATAGAGAATACATGATGGAAAAAATATCAGTAATGTCTTAAAGCAAAATTATCTTTAAAAAGTCTTCTTGAGGACTAGTTCCAAGATGTGGTCATTTATCTTTTGAAGCAAAATCTTGCATATATTTGTTCCCCATATCTGAAACCAGCAAAAGGTCTGCCCCACTGCAGTGGGAGATTAAACATTACACTTCTTGACTCCTGCATATGAGAACAATGAAATGAACTACAGGAGAAACCTACTTTGTGTCACAGAAAAATAAGAAAGGTTCAGCTTTCTCAGTGGACCATGGATGGAGAAATACTTAGGCCAGCCGGGATAGTTTTCATCGCAGACTGAAAGGGACAGGTCTCAGAAGCTGTAGGGGCTTGAACTTGGCCAAAAGAACTCAGGGACACTTTGTAATAAAGTATTAAAATCAAAAGGACAATCAAGGTCAACTTCAGTTGAATGAAGGTCAACCTTCATTCTCCAGTACAGCTTTCTACAAGCCTGCAGCTCAGACTCAAAGCTCCTTAGCATAGTACAGGCATCTCTCACCTGGCTTTGCGTACGAACATCATCCAATTACATTCATTTTCATCAGTTGTAATGATGCAGAACTCCAGGACACCGTTGTGATAGATCTACCAGGAAAGACAAATGCAACCTTAGGACAAAACACAGCAATAAATGTAGTGAAAGCCAGCCTCTTTCTTTAAGAGAGGATGTGTTTACCTAGAACAAGCTAGGAAGTCTCCATTGCCACTGTCAACACCACAACCCTGTTTTCACTCCTTACTTTCCTCTTCACACAGGCACCGTGACCTCTGCTACTCAGGAGGCCAGAAAACCTGTTTATCAGCATCTTTCTTACCTTTACCTTCCAGCAGAAATGCATATGGCTGCATTTCTTACAAACCAAGTCTTGTGAATAACAAAATCTGGGCAAACAGTACATGCTTTATTTATATAGGTCAGATTTACTTTCTGAAAATGAAATGATGGGGAAAAGAAAAGCTTTAAATTGGCTTTCCTAAAACAGATCATTCATCACCTGGGGGAACTTTCAATGAACAGAGATACAAAACAAACAAACAACTGCTACATAGTAATTCATATACAATCACTGCTGCAACTCCATACAAATACTGAAACCACATACAGCTCTTTAAAAGAGAAGGCATTAAAGAAGCTTTTTGTACTTCAGGACTGAATATCAACATACTGCAAGGAATATAGCTCTGCTGTGCTGATACTAAGAATTAAACAATTAAATTGCATTACTTTTGACTTTTGGGAAGGATGATATTGTTAATGTTGCTGTCATGTGGTAGCTTTCACCAGATAAGGGCATGCTGGCAGGCTCTGTGAGCTGCAACACCACTAACCTTCCAGATGTGACTGGCTGCTTTGTCTGTCCAGTCGGCCACTTCCAGAGAATGGCTCTGCTGCCCGATCAAAGGTCCGAAACAAGTCCTCACAGGAATGGTTTCTCGTGTCCACACACCTATCATTAGAAGACCAAAATCTGAAGAAATCAATTATTTAAACAACTAATCATGCATAATAAAGAAGTGGGAGGCTTATGAGATAATGCTCCAGAGGTAGTATCTATGCATAAGATCATCAAAGCTTCTACTTCACATGTGAAACACACCTATGGCAGACACAAGAACCACCACCACATGACACTAATGGGAGCCGCTTTGGTGTCATTACAAATATTTATTTGGTCAAAAGCAAGTAATTTACTTTTCAGTAAGCTATAAAACTAACATCCTAGCCACTTGTACTAATTAAAGTTCTCATGGCACTTTCTGCAGAAGCAGAAAACACTAGTTTCAGTAACTACATTTTGCCTACCTACTCCCCAGGAATTTCCAGAATTGTTGCTGGGCATTGTTAAGCAGCTTCTGCATTTCTCCCCAGAGGCAGCTGTATTTCTGTCATGGGCAGAGGGATTCCTGCATGTATATTATTTTTAATTAAACATTTTTATATATATATATATATATATATATATATATATATATATATAGGTCTACATGAATACACTGAATAGCTCTTAGGAATAAACTGGAAACTAGTGCAGCTTGAAAAGAACAGATGTCATCTACTCTCAACAAGCAGCATCACTAAGCAAGCCAATAATCACATTCTTCTCTAGCCTTCAGATCCTTAGGGTACTGCACTGTACTCTTCGATTTCCAGGTGACAGTGACGTGAAATACAGTAACAAGGTCCACATCCAGTGACAAGGTCACAGTCTACATGCCAAATGTAAATGAAGAGGGGGGGAAAAATAGAGGCACTTGTGATCAATACTTCAATGAGAGCACCCAGAATGTAGCAAACCAAGCTCATGAACAAGCAGACAGAATTCTCCTCTATGACTTCTAATTGTCAGCTTCCCCCAAACTGTAATTGCGGCATTGTTTTCTTATCAAAGCTGTGCCTGGGCTGTTTAGTGCGATACAAAAAAACACCATACGTTGCTTGACCTTAAGAAGTGCCACTCTTTGTGGAAGCAGCCCTATAGTATAGCTGGAGTCTAAGCAGTAACCAGACCACAAGGAGCTCGTGGATAATGTAAGTCAGGGTGATTACAGAAGAGGGAAGCATCTCTCTCTTGTGGTGTTTTTTTCCCACATGTATCTCCCTATGGTTTTGGATTTCAGCAGTGAGTGTATTTTAAATGCTGCAGGGAAGTGCACAGTAATGCGATCCTTACCCGCTTCAGCTCCCATGATAGACTGCCGGAGGAGCAGCTGCTTCGGGAGGGACAGCCTGGCTCGGCTCTCAATTGGGCTATCGGGGACAAAGGTGACGGGCCCGTGGTCCGGGCAGTCTGATGGATATGCCTTGTCACACAGCGTGCACCCTGCAGAGACAGGAGGGGACAGCAGGCATTAAAAACATACAACAGCTCCTACAGTGCAATCAGCCCCCTACCAATGTAGGTAGGCTTCAGCTCAGCCCCTGGCAAAGGCTGCTTCTGTCACGTTCAACTTGTCCTTCTTACTCAGAAGAATATGGATCATGTTCTTACAGTCAGGTGGGCACTGACATACATGTCAGTTTCTACCCAATTCAGATCAAATGTGAGGATCTCTACCTACTTTCCTGATGGTAAATTGATGACCTAGACTCCAGATTATCCCTACAGGGGAATCCAGCAATGGGACAGAGCCCACTCTTCATCAAAGCTACTGCAAAATGAATGAGAGCCTCCCCATGCTGGTGGTAATGCTGGTGGTAGAAGAGCCAATTTCACTCTGATCACAAGTGAAACGAATGCTAAGGGCAGAAAAATCTAAGACAAACAAAACCAAACACCTTCTAACTGGTTATATTTTTGGAATTAACCAGCAACACTTCTTGCATGTAGAACCTCAAGGATATCCATGCAAATGGACCAGTAAGGTCATCCTTCTAAAATTTTCCAAACATGAACCATAAATCCCCTTCCCTCCATTTAAATTCAGACAATATGTAAATCACAGCAGCAAAAACCTGACCTCACTGCTGCTTTTGAAGGTCTCACTGCAGTAAACTCATGCAGTGTGAGTATGCCACTGAATGCAACAAAAACAAAAGCCCAAGAAGAATCAGTTGCATCACTTTCCCAATCTGTCACTCAGCAGAAATACTGTTATAAAAGAAACTAGTGAAAGTCTTCAGTCTAATAAATCTGAGGGAAAGTACAGCATAAAATTCTCTCTATAGCATTACAATTTCATCTAGAAAAACTATGTCATTTTAATTCTCTGTGGATGGAGCAACCAACACCTACTCAGCAACCACTCTCCTGATAAATAATTATTCTTCTGAAGAAGAAAGATGTTCAGGTAATTAATCAGGATCTCCATTAAGACCTTCTTTGGCCTCTTGATGTCCCAGCTCCAGTATAAAAGACCTATCACAGAAGTAGCCTTCAGCAGGCCCAAATAGCAGCTCCATCCTCACATGCTTAAAGATATTTTCCAGATACTTTCTTGATACACCAAGGTACCAGAATGTGACCTTATATAAAATACAGTCTGAGCAACTACATTAACAGATAGGAAAGTACTCCAAAAATTATTAAGTAGAGCCTATGTAAGCATTATTTCCTGTGCACAGGTGACATGTAGGAGTAAAGCAACAACAACAGCCAGACCTGAGTAATGAGAACCACTGTGTGGAACAGCTGCTTTTAAGCACTGCCTGGCACACACCCGCTATGGGTCTATGGACCAGCTCCAAGGAGAGGCAGAGGAGGAAAAGTTCTAGGCGTGGGACATTTCCACTTAGAGAAGTTCAACCATTCATACATTTTTAAGATGTTGGAAAACAAAAAATCGCACATTCCACAGAAAGTTAAATATACTTTCCATTACTGTCCTTGCTAAATCATTAAAAAAAGGAAATCAGTGATTATTTCTCTGATTTGGATATTCAGAACTGTCAACAAAGGTGACCAAAAAAAATGCTTCTTGAAAGTTCTGCAAACATTCAGGATTGTAGTAAAGGCACACTTTTTATTTCCTGCTTAGGAACAGTAAAAAGTTTACAGAAAAGGCCCTGACTCCTGCCATCTGAGTGAGGAAAAACCATTAAGGGGATCTAAAACAACTCCTTGTCCTTGCTATCACCTGTCTGGACACAAATTCCTGTTAATTCAGGTGAAGATTAAAAACATCAACAAAAAGTTAAAATTTAAACCTCCCCAAGTCAAGAATCTGTTTTGCAAATCACACGCAAACACAAGGCATGCAGCAGCCATTTTAATGTCCTACCAAAGGAGAGCATCGTCTGGAAAACAGCTTAGGACTATGCTAACTATAACAACAAAAAGCTGGCACATCACATCTCACTTGTAAGACAGTAAGAAAACTGATTTCACCACGAGCATGTTGGATATCACAGGATTTGGATCATTGTTTGTTCAACATGCAACAGATGCTTGTAGGAACCTCTGAGTGCATTGACTGTAAAACTCTTCCTCCTCTAGGAGCTGTAAATTCATCATAGTTCTACGCCCACCTAATTTGAAGTTGTATCTTATCCCACAGAATGAAATCTTAACAAATTAATCCAAATGTCTAACTGATTAGACAATTTACACTGAACTGCACCTCTTCCCTTGCTAACCAAGGCACTGTATCTTTCAATTTCTTAAAATATGTTCCGCAGGCAAAGCAATCAATTAGGTTCTGGCAGTTGTAGGGCCAGACTGGATGAAGAGCAGCACTCAGCAATGCTACCACAGATAATAAAAATTAATATCAAAGCTGGCCTTATGTTTCAGTGGCAGGAAGCCAGACATCCTGCAGGTGAAAGTGCAAATTTCTCCCAGCAAATGAGAACTTCTCAGTTCTCAAAAACCACTCCTTGAATGATAACAGGAACGGCAATACAATACCCAGTGCTCCTCTCTTCCTATGAGATCCACTAACCTCTGGACTAAAGTCCTTTGATGAGAATAATTAGAAATATTATGAAGTTCCTTCCCTCTCTGCTCTTTTTTCCTATTTAAAACAACACTTTCATGATGATTGTTCATGGTTTAATATAAATTTTGCAAAACCATGTAATGTCACACTCAACAATTACACCAATTTGATGAAAAGTATGGCTTGTGGTGGTGTTTGTTGTGTATTTTTAATGGAGCAAGAAGAGTCACTTGTGATGTGACTTTATAAAAACAGAAGTCTCATTGGAAAGGATATCAAGCATATCAACCAAATCAAGAGTTTCACCAAGATTCAGCTTCCAACCTCATGGCAACATGGGAAATGATACAAAGAGAATTATGCTAAAACATCCTACTACATCTCCTACTACTTCCAACTACTATTGTTTCAGAACAGTTAATCTGGCACTGCAGATGTTTCAAATTTTGGACTTCTTAAATAACTGGTTTTTTCACCATAAATCTGTAGGACTAGCAACCAGAGTCCAGCCCGCCAGAAAACAGCTACATGACAAACCCTACCCCAAAAAAGCAAGAAATGTCCACTCACATATGGTAAACAAGGTTGCCATGTTCTCCTTGTTGGAATTGGAGTCTTCCATTTGCAGAGATGATGGTACAAAGGCAAGATTGTCTGCAGTCACATCGACATGACTTGGCCCCATGGCTACTTCCTGACTTATGGAAGACACTGCCACAGGCTCTAGGCTGAGGCCCACTTCATGCAAGGCTACTGAGTCCAGGGAAGCGAGGTTGTGTGAGGTAGGGAGCGCCACACTCACGGAGTTGGTGCTCATGGCCACAGTATGAATGGGGTCATTTAGTGTGCTGTCCGATATCCCTGTCACTCGCCCGGCTATGTGGTCAGGCTCCATGACAACAGGGAGTTCCAAAGTGCTACCATGAATGGGAATGACACCACCGTGTCCCACAGTGTCCGATGTCAAGTTACTCCCCACTGTGTCTACGGCTAAAGGTTCATGGCTCCGGGAGCCATTTGGGATCTGTGTGTGATCCCCGGCTACATCATCCATTGTAAGCTCCTCTGTCATCCCATCTGTAGAGATGGGGCTGGTGACCCTGGAAACGCTCTCCATGGTGATTGTAGTATCCAGTGCTACCTCATGGCTCTCACTAGGATGCAGATTTTGAGGACCATGTGTGTTCACTGTGCGGGAGTCCATGGACACAATCCCTGGTTCCAGCCCCACGGTCCCACTGGGCTGATAGGGATCCAGGGCTGAGGGATTGTTGGAGACTGACAATGCTGGATTGCTGTCAACATTTATAGTGTTGGGATGGATGTACTGAGGTGGTGGTCTGTCAGCCAAGTAAGATAAGATACCTGATAGGAAAAGAGGGAGAAAAAGAAGGGAGTGAGATTACCTCAGTTTTCAAATCTTAAATAAAAATCAGTCAAAACATAGTACACTGAGACCCAGATCCCTGAAGACATGTTCTCTACATTATTTCCAATTAAAATCCACTAATTCTAAAACATGGCTCACAAACATATGCCAGCCTAATGCTCTTGTCAAAGTACCACTTGACAACTAATTCAGAGTTTCCACCCAACAAACTAAGTCTCTAGTTATTTCTCGAACTCTAAACAGCCAAGTTAATGGCAGAATTCCACCTAGACTCCTCAATACGAAGATCAAATGAGAAAGAGGTTCTTCACATTTTAGGCTTAATTTTTCATTCCTAAAAAGTAGCTCACAAAGGATGAAGGACTGGTAGTGGAATCTATAATTTGGTAATTCCTGGTTCATCTTTGCTAGAAGCAGAAACAATTCTCCAGGACACGATTTTTGCTTAGGTATTCAAGTTTTAACAATGACTACTTCCTTCCTCTAAGACTAAGTGGCATAACTGTCCATCTCAGAGGTCATCAATTGAAATGCTGAAGGACAAAGACAAGCTCTCTCACAGATTTCATGAGTCATCTGCTCTCTTTCCTTACATGAAAGCATATTGTTTCTTCTAAAACAATAGTTTGGTTGAATTTAAATCAGAAACCCTACCATCTTTTCTGGTAGTTCTGGGAAGCTTCTCAACATCAAACAACCTTGAAACTTAAGATATGAAGAAGCACTAAACCGTGTTTACATACTAAGAACAAACAAACCAAAATATTTGGAAGAAATACAACAACACATTCAAGTAAACGTTATTTCCAGCAGAGACAGAGGCAGATTTTGCAGATTCTGCAAGATCTGATTCAGCACATCTTTTTAGCCTTCAACCCTATGAGCGACTTGTTCCGTAAGAGTTTTCCATTCAAATATATTTGTTATTACAAGGATGCAAGCACAGATGCTCTTTCTGCAGCACAACAAGCCAAGAAATGAACAGTTTAATTTAATCAGCTGCATCAAATATTTCTGTATGCAATGCTGCCTTGTGGCTTAAACACGGAGGATCCTTGATGGCAGCAAGATGACTGACAAAAGAACCATATAAAACATCACATGAAGATTATTCCAGCTCAGAAGAATGGCAAATACCTTTGTTCCTAGTGCACAGTCTCCTTGTCTACTCTTTGGCCACTGAACAGGCAGGCATGCAGTGCAGTAGGAAAGGTTACTCCTAAGCAGCTGGAAATTTCAGCCATCAGTCAACAGGTAGCTACTTGAGACCTGGGCTGCTACAGTTCATTCCAAACCCAGGCTGAACCAACAACACTCAGTGAATCACCTTGAAGAAGTTTAACTACTTCTTCCACCCTGTCAATCTTAGCTACCAAACAAAACCAGAACTGTATTTGAAGTTTCAATTTCTGTGTTTTCATATACTAAAATGTAAAATTCTACATTTATACTCCAAAGCACGTGTAAGAAAGGAATCAAGATAGAAGTCAGTGTGTTAGGCCTTTGGAAATCAACCTTGAAGAAAAATGAAGAAAATATGTGCCATAGGTTAAATGGGTGGGAAAGTGCCCTGCGCCACAGCTGATGTCTTGCCCCTTTGAGCTTTGAACTACTGTAATCTCCCATTATGCACATATTAAATATTGCTTCAGACTACAGGAGAAATAAAATAGAAGCAACTTGCAAGCTACAAGCCATTGGAGACAGAAACCAGGCATGCTTTGTTTTCTGTTAATCCTAAAATCAAAGCAGGGGGAACAATCAAAGGTTAGGTTTAAGTAGAAAATGCCCTGCAATTATTTTCATACACAAATATAGAAACAGGTATCTGAAAATAAAGGTGTGTAAATGGCACAACAGTCTCAAGACAAACTCAGGGAAACAACAGCTCTGTCAAACTGTCAGTCACGCCTGCTTCAGGACAGAAACAGACAGCTCTTAAAACAGTTTTTCTCTTACTGTTCCCATCCATCAGCACCAGAGCACTTACCAGGTAGAATGTGTCTGAAATAGCTGCTCTCCAGGTGAGGGTATGGTGGTGGAGGTAGGGTGTAGTTTCTCTCTGGTATACCACACATCACTCCTCGATCCCCAATACCCATTGGGAGCATCAGAGACAGAGCAGAGGGCAAGGAACTCAAGGAGGGGCCCAGGTTTGGAATTGCAACAGGCAAGCCTGCAAGAGAAAATGCCCATTTAAATTCAATGGAACTCCCCGAGTTGATGAACACATGAGCTAACAAAGAAATTACTAATTCCCCAGGAGCTCTTGTCCTAAGGAAATACAGCATGGCACTGTCCAAGTAAGGTGCCAGGCATCAAAGAAAGGCTCAGTTATCACAGCAGTGAGAGGCATGCCTGAATATGGCTAGATCTTTTTTGGTACATTTTGTAGGGCTTGCTTCTATTTGACAACTGTAATGGACTTCTGTCTGTGCAGGCCCCTGGAAAAAAGAGCTACGAAAACAGTTTTGCTATACAAGTGATTTTTCACCTGAGAGAAAGGAGACATAGATGAAGAGAGATTTTCAGCTGCAGCTCTAATTTCAAAGGATTCTGATACTACTCACCCACAGTGCAAATCACCCCATTAAAACCAAACGAGGCTCCCACTAAAGCGTAAGCCTGACAAGCACTCATGCCTTTTGCTTGCCCACATAAACAACAATTTATGGCTTCCCCTTCCCAACTCTGCATCATTTCACTGCCTACAGTATGACTTGCTATCAGAGCAAGCACTGCTGCCCAGTTAGGACCATTGCTGTGACAGCAGAACACAGAACAGGAGCTGCAATACCCCGTGTGGGACCCTCCCCCATTACCTGGTGCTGGTATGGCGTTGTGAGTAGGTGACGCTGCCAAGCCCAAGTGACTTCCCGAGACTGGCAGGGCATTGCTCACAGAGGAGGAGGTCAGCTGGTCCATCCCTACAGGACTCAAGTTCATTTCATTCATTCTGGAGACAAGGAACAGAGAGGGGAGCAGGAAAAAGAAACAGAATGCAAAAGCATTCCTGATTACTGACTGTACTGTGGTGAGGAAAGGTTGAGCAAACAAATTCAAAATCTGATATTAGCATATAAAAACTCTGCCTTAAAAAGCTACGCATAAAACACACCAGCCACACAGTCATCACATCATGATCAATACACATTGATCTTATTAGATAGCAATAATCAGGATTAAAAAACAGTTCAGAAAGACAAATCAGACCATAGCTTCTTCCTTGCCATGCACAAAATAAAGTCCTACTCCTAGTAGTAAAAGCCACTGTGATTAAACTATTGTGAAAACAGATCCATTTACAAGCTGAATGTCAGAAATACTCAGACAACAGCACCTGATTTATATTTCATGACTTCTGGGCACCACATTCACATTCAAAATCCAGAATCTGGGGGAAAGATCACTCCAAACTGGCAACAGACACACAACCTCTAATTCTCTACCAGTCTGAACCAGGCCAATAGTGACAAGAGTTACCACTGCACAACAGCCATGACTGCCTCAGTCTGGTTCTGTGTGCTCCCATCACATTAAAAACTGGCACCACGGATGCCATGTTATTTTAGTGATCAACCACACCACTCAAGTGGGCACACACCACATGAACAGCTGCAGGAACTGCCAACACTCCAAACCCTCAGCCTTGGTAGAAACCATGTCAACTTGGAGCACGTATGTCCTTTGGGGTCTCAAGCTGCACATGCAGCCCAAACCAGTCCGCAGGGATGGGGACACCATGGAGACACAGTCTACTCACACTTGTCACAACTCTGCAAGCTGTGCCTGACCTATGCTGTGCCCACCCCAGCCCTCCTACCCACACACCAGGTCTGACCAGCAGCTCTTAGGGCCAGCCAGACCAGCTGCCCCCACAGCAGCCACACACACAACACCCTCCAGGCTGACCCAGGCCTCCCACATGGCCTTTGCCAGCAGCAGGCCCAAGCGCTGCAGTACTGATGGAGAGCTGGAGCTTGGGCTGCCACTCGGGTAAGGAAAGGTACCACTCAGCCAGGAAAAATGACCGAATCCACCAAACTCACACAAGTAAACAGCACAAGATCTCAGCTTGGAAGGCGCCCCTAAGGAACATCGAGTCCACTCGGAGCTCCTCGCAGACCACCTGCCACCCGGAGGGCTGAGCCGCAAGCGGAGTCGCCGACTTCCACCTCGGCTTTGCCCTCCTTTGGCACCACGCCCCGCCTGCCGCCAGGGACGGCTTTGCAGGGACGGGGCCGAGGGCTCCGGCTGCCCGGCGGGGCAGGGCATTTCATCCCCCGGCTCGGGCGGCTGCTGAGGATGGCGATGCCCGAGGGAGGGAACCACCACCCTCGCCCCGAAGCCGAGCCTCGGGGCCTGCGGGAGGCGCCGAACGCTGGAGGGACCCCCTCCCCTGCTCGCCCCGTCGGCCGGGTGCCCCCCACGGTCCCGCCCGCCTCGCCCGGTGCCCCGCGGCGCTCACCTGGGGTGCATGGGGCCCGCCGGCGGAGCGCCCGCAGCCGCATCAGGGCCCTGCGCCCCGGCCCGCCGCCTGCCCCCGGCCCCGGCTCCGGCCCCAGCCACGGCCCGGCCGCAACCCCCACCGCCGCCGCCGCCTCATGGGCGGGATCCGGGCGGTGCGGGCCCGGCGCGGGCGGGGGAGGCGGGGATGGCGGAGGGAGGGGGCCGGGGCCGCTTCCGCCGCCGAGAGCCGGAGCCAGGAAGCGGCGCCACCGCCCCGGGGCTCGGCTGCTCCCCGCCCGCCCCGCAACCCTGCCCGAGGCTTCCCGTGCCGCCTCTTCCAGAAGGGTGCGATGCTTACTCCGATTCTCCACACAGTATTCCCACACGATATTCCCAGCTATCTCACCGCTTTCTCGTTACACCCTCGTATCTGCTGTCATTAGAGGGTTGCGGTTTGTGTCCTCCGGTACCATCAGCCCGTACGTGCCCAGTTGCCTCCTGGACATCGTCGTTCAATTACGGTTGATCATATGTGCAATTCTGGCTAAGGTGACATGGCAAAGGAATCTCTTAATGTCTGCAAGCGGTTTTGTAGCTCGCTTTCGCCTGCGACACGTGGATAGTAATCATGTACGCTGCTCGAATCAATCGCCGCGTTCCTTCAGTGCCGGGGCGAACAGCTGTTTCCTGGAACACTGTAATGGGGTTTGGTAATTTGCTTGTGCCTGACACTTAAGTGATGCCTCATTAAATGAGCTGTCCCTCGACAGGATGTCTGCACAGGAGGAAATTCAAAGTATTTTTCTGTCTGATCTCTTTTGATCTAAAGAACCTAAATGTAGGATCTGTAAGGATCATTCCATGATCTAAAGAGCCTAAATGTAGAGGTCATTTTAGTACAAACCTGTTGATTCTTCTGGGGGTGGAAACAGACTCTCCTCTTTTGGCTTTGTCATAAAGTTGAATGCCTTGAATACAGTTGTTTTTCAAGCGCTCTCTGTAGCTGAAAGAGAGTAGTTTACTGCAGAGAGTGCTTCATCTCATCCTAAAGTAAGTGTCCGAGATGTGTGAGAAGAATTCCCTTTGGAGCTGCCTTCCTGTGTCTATGGCCTGAAACTGGGACCTGCATAATGAGTTTACTCTAAATATCTAACATCTAAAGGAGTACATTTAGGCAAAGTAAGTCCAGGGGTCTGTCATTCATGACCAAAAGAATGACCTTATTTAGTTTACCACATATCCCACAACCTTTCCTCCACCAAGCCAAATAATCCTTACCCTAACCATAACTGACTGACTATCCGAATTGGCCTACAAACGTTATTTCAGCAAGTCAAAAAAGAACTCACCAAGTCCTCAGGTTGTTATGGACTGCTAGTCCTGTGATGGGGGCTTTAGGTCTGTTTCATTTTTGTGTGTGTAGTCCCACGTGTTCACACGTTGGTGCTAGTACTTCACATTCTTCTTAGAACCTGCAGTCAATGACTATAAGCTCAAAAGTCTCTCTCTTCACTTTGCATTCCCTAATAGGAGATGACAGGAGACCTTCCATTTTCAGTTCTCATCTTTAAACCTTCACAGTCACCCTCAGGACATCTCGGTTCTGTCCTGAAATGCTAGGTTATCCCAAGCCCTCAGCTTGTCTTAATTCCAATTATGATACTGTAATTCTAAAGCAGAAGTGCCCCAGCACTGAAATCTTTGCACTATTTCAACTATCTAAGCCAAAAGTAATACTTCGAGCCTATGAGCCAGATTGGATGTAATCATACATAGATAAGAGTATTTTTTCCTACTGTGAAGCATGAGTCCTCTGAGATTCCAGCTTTTTTTGTAGTCACTTTACTCCCTTGAACTAGTGATATCTTAACTACCAGTTTAAAGCAAAAGTATCAAAGGAAGCCAGTGATAATATGAAGTGTCACTGAATGAGAAATTAATCTGTGTCTACAGAGATGTATGCTGCATGCCCAAGGTACTGTGATAAAACACATTTGGGAACTGTTTCTTCTGCAAGGAAAGATATTTTTTTTATATACCAAACACTTTTATTATATGTGAAGTGTTTTGATAAGACAACTGCACTATGTCTCCTGAAAGCCTGGTTTATTGACATTTATAGCGGTACTTGCTGCATGAGGAACAAATTGCTGAGCTATTTTTCAAGTTGTCTTCAGATCCTGGAGACATACAGAACGATAAGGGAGACTCTGAAACCACAGGGGAAAGAGATGGCAGTAAACATGCTTCAGTCCTTCCCTGCAGTGTGAGCCAAAGTCCCTTCTGGACCGTGCCCATGTCTCGGTACAATTAGTTCTCTTCTGCTATTTGCAAACCTGCCCCTGGGTTCTTTCTCACACAAAGCAGAATAACACAGGAATAAAAATTATGCAAAATGCCATTTTACCATCAAAAATGCAAATTTCTCATCACCTTTTATTGGCTTGTCAGCGCTTTGCAGGCCAGTATTTTGGTGATAGTCACAGTATGAAGCCTAGGTAGTTTATGAGCAGCTTTCCCTTCTAGGTGTAGGCTTGGAAAGAGATGACCCATGTTTAAGGATAAAACAGGACAAGACAGACCCAAATCTACTCAATCCTCTATTCCTGCACCTCAGTCTCAAGCAAAGTTATTACTATAATTCTGTGCAAGCAGTTAACAAGAGAATCTGTTAATTACATATTTTTGTATCTGATAATAAATTGCAGCAGCCTAGACAACCTATGATATGTTTAATAGATACTAGAAATTGGCATAATTACAGCACAGTAAAATAAAAGAAATGCACAGTATTATGAGAGTTTCAATGGAAGAAATGCACAGTGTTGTGAGAGTTTCTTCTTAAATTCCTAGTATATTTTCTTCTTCCTTCTCAGTAATGTGTTCACAGATAAAAACAGCTAGGACATCTTCTGTTGGGAATTTAGAGGACTTGCATGTGTTCAGCTGACTCTCGTGTTTCTACTGCAATATTTCCACCAATGACTTTATTTTCATACATAGAGGGACACAGATAGTGTCAAGGAGGAACTGTTTCTTTGGATAATTCAAAGCAATTCAAACCACTGTGTAATGTCAGTAGTGTTATTCATGGTTATGGTTTGTGTGGGAGTGGGAACATGTTGAGGGTTCTTTTGTACAAAAATTACACACTTACAGATATTGTGTTAGGATATATGCAATAAAAACCACAACTAAGTTGTATCTGGAAGGAAGATGCCTAAATGTTTTATTTTTAGATATGTCAAGAGTATTTTCTATTTGTTTAGGCTGGGTAATTAAGTGCCTATAGTGAAGTATAAGAAAAGGAAGAGAACCTGTTTGAATACCATAGATGATGGTGTGTATAAGGAATCTCCCAGCATCCCCATTTAGACTTTGTATTTACAAACAAAACAAAACAACAATGAAGCCAAAACCCAAAAACCTAAGCAAAAGCTAAACATACAATATGTGTATAAAGAGCATGAGCTCTGCCATCAAAACACCTGATTGGTACTGCCTGAAAAGGAAACCAGGCCATCTGCTTTGTATCAGCATGGCGGATACTGCATTCTGGAGTCAAAGCTTCATCCAGACAAAGGTGTAAAGAGAACCTAACTGGAGAAACAGTGTAAGAAAGAAGATCAAAGGCTTATCTTAAAAGAGGAATATTATTCATGTAGTCTTAACCTACTGTTAAAATTGAAAAGAATGTGTGTTAGCCTTTCCATTTGGTGGTCCAGTCCTGCTGCTTTCACTGTGTCTGCATGTGTAAACATGTTGAGACTTTGTGCAGAAGTCAGTACAGGAGTGATAAATTGCTTTAATCCTGCTCACGCTCTCAACAAGGACCTGCAGTGGGATATAAGATGTGTTGGCCTTGCTCTGGCTCTCTGCCCAGGGGCAAATCCCTTTCCGAGCAAGTGACGTTAGACTATCAACAAGATACCACATTCATCAAAAGCCTGTGGCAAATTTTCTCATTTCTCTTGCACAGAAACAAATTCATACTTCAGAGTCTGTTTGATATGAGATCAGCTTCAATAATTCAGGTCAACAATTAGCATTTACCTGTAGTTTTTCTTCATGTGTTTCTCCAAAGGATTAGCAACGTGGATTTTTCTGTCAGAAGAGATGTCTTTAGCACAGCTGCAATTCTGACACTCTGGGAAGTGCTGGTGGCCTGCATTTACAGTAAACATAGAAAAGAGCTCTGGTAGCAGGGCACAGTGCATTTGCATGACAGAACTGAAACTTAACCCTGCCTTTTGAACATGGCCAGGCTGCTGGCAAAGTCATGGGGAGCTGTGAAATTATCTGGGAGCTGAGCCCCCCAAGAGGCATGCTTCCTTTTCCTTACAGGAATACTGCCAGAGAGCAGTGGTTTAAATCTAATGACAATACAGATCAAATGGCCTTTGCCTGCTTCAGGTATTTGCTTAGAGGTCAACATCCTCTTTGTTTTAAGAAAACTAGAAGTCCTGGCCTAGTCTAGTGCTACAGTGAAGGAGCTATTTTCCTTTAAGCATTCATTTTCAAAAACATTTATGGACAACGGAGTTTAGAGTGCAAGTAATATTAAAAAGTCCATCCCGATCAACTGTTTCCAAAATTTTTTTAAAAGGCAGAAAGACTCTCACTTATGTGATCTGAAGTGAGCTCTACATACCATGGGGCATTCCCCAGTAATTTTTGCTCAGGCTTTTGAGGCATTTTGGTGCTGATTCTACCCCTGACATAAACCAGAGTCCAGGGCTGTTCTCACTCATGTCTGTCTGGAATGGTTTGCCTGTACATTCATTGTACTTTGAAGATTACCACTGTTTTTTTGAAGCTGCAGAATAGGCCAGCAGAGACCAAAGGCTGACTTGAATCATTGTTGCTAGCTTCTAACTCAGCAGAGGCATAGATGTCTTTCTCAGAGTGGAGAATGTTGTTTCAGTTACTGACACTTCTGAGGCAGTTTTGCATGAAACACCGAGCAGCATGGAAACTTCCGCTTTGAGAAAAAAACAAATTTTAATAGAGCCTACATACCTGTACCTTTTCATGTCTGTCCCTTCCCACAGCTCTCCCAGACCAAACATGCAATTCCCCAAACTGATGATGGCAAAAAAAGGAGATTCAGTTAACTGTGAAAATTTTGTTTTCAACATAAAACCTGTAACTACAGAGCTCTCGAACAACAACAGGGGAAAAGTCAAAGACTGTCAAGTTGCTGCAGAGGAAGATCCTTACACAGCAGGGTGTCTCAGAGGCACAGACAAGGACATTAGGACTTTATACTGCCAAAAGTTCTTGTATTTTGTCCACCTCTTTGCTTTAGCAAGCTGCAGGCAAACTGGAGGACACAGCACAGCCTTTTATTTTGCTCCCTCATTTTACTGCTGTTCTGAAGAGTGATAATGTAATTTTTTTCCCCAAACAATTGAGTGGATTCCTGGGATAAGGGTCCAGTTCCTGATATCTGGCTACTGTTCATGTTGGTGGTGCATGAAGTGCAATTAACACCAGCTGGTTTTCCAGCTGGTTGACCAGCAGGGTCAAGAGGGACTTCCAGCTCTCCCATTAAAGCAGTGTGTAGGGTCCATCAGGTAAGCCAATATCTGTGTAAACATCTGGTAATAGCTACACATGGGGCTATCAGGGCATCACCTTTGTGTTTGTTTATCTATTGTTCTCATAGGGATGACCAGAACATTCCTACAATGAGCAGAAAAACACAAAACATTGAAAACTGTTTGAAAATGCCAAAATGCTCATGTTCAATTTGTGAAACTCACACTTCTTGGAAAAGCCTCTCTTAGAGCGAAGAAGGCAGTTTTCCTTTTATGCTTGCACGTAGTACATTCTTGATCTGACAAGACTTGCAACCACAAGAGAGCACTCTTTCCTTTGAAGATGTCTCAGCTTCCCCAGAAAGCTACAGATATGCCATATAAGTTTTGCAAACTGCTTGTGAGCTCGTTCAGTTAGACCAGAGCAGCCGAAACAACAAAGCTTGCAGTTGTCTTTTGGATTTCATTGTGAAAAGCCTTTGGGTAGTTTTTAGATGACAGAAGATCCTTGGTTCCTGAAAGTGAGGAGTTCTGCCAAAACTTTGAAGATTCCTGTAAACTTTGCAAATTACCCATCTTTTGGAGACAATTATATCAAACGATATCATGGATTACAATACATGAGAAGTGTTTAGAGCCTGGAAGATTATTTATGTTTGGCATTAACTCTTATGGTCATAATTTCAAGTGGAGAGAAAAGGAATACACAGGAACCCTCTTATTATCTTTTGAAATATGAAGATCACAGGAAAAGAAGGGTTTAAATTGTGGAGTGATGGTCCTCAAAACCTGTCTGTATATTAACTGGCGTCCTACACCTATAAATACAACAAGGCTTTCCAGGCACAGCGTGGACCTCATGAGTTCTTAGCCTTGCTTGGAGATCTGAGTTTTTATATACCACAGGAAGAAACTACAGCCTGTGGGGCAGGGTACCTATACAAATGTTGGATTAATACATTAGAAGCCAAATTCAGGAACGGACACGCCACTGGTCAGGAAAAAAAGAAGCATGGATAGCACTAAAGACGATGATAAACTGTTGAAGAGGATTGCATTTCCAGGAGCTGTGTCCCTGGCTAACAGCCACATGCACCCCCACGAGGTACCCCTGAGAGAGCCCTTTGGGGTTCCCTTCCACCTGGACCCATCTTACTGGGAGCAAGCCTATAGTGGGCACACAGGTCCCGTCTCCTACATCCCATTTCCTGGCTATATGGGCATCTATGACTATTCCTTCGAGCCTGCCTTCATTCGGAAGAGGAACGAGAGGGAGAGGCAGCGGGTGCGCTGCGTCAATGAGGGCTACACGCGCCTCAGGGAGCACCTGCCCAAGGAATTTGCTGACAAGCGCCTCAGCAAAGTGGAGACCCTGAGAGCTGCAATAAGCTACATCAAACACCTGCAGAGCTTGCTGGACTGCCATCCCTTAGGCTCTTCCAGTAAGGAAATGCTCTCTGCCAAGGAGAGCCTGGGAACTCCCAGTCCGGCTTCCCTGCGGGAGTGCAACAGTGATGGAGAGTCCAAAACCTCTTCAGCGTCATCCCCCTACAGCGAATTTGAGGAGACGGGCAGCTAGGTCTCCTCTCTGGACACAGAAAGCTTCAAGTTTGGCTGAAAAACAATTTCAAACCCCGGGGAATTTTCTACAGGTGAAAATTAATGTTGAGGAAAGGAAAAACAGATAGGGAAGGGGACAAAAAGGTATTTTCAATTTGTCAAAGGACTTTAAATGTTTGCTGTATAAAACTTAAACGTGATTTGTAAACAAACAGATATCTCCCAGGTTACTTCAGCTGTGCTACTAAACTTCCTTTGGATTGTTAAACTGGAGCAATGTTTGCATTCTACTTTTCATTCAGCTTTTATTCTGTTCTATTTTCTTTTGCCTTTCACTTGAGACAGTAAAACCAGATAAATCCATTTCAGGAAATTCCTCTCCCCTTTCTCCTACTTTGTTCAGTGAGTTTTACTGTCTGTTTTTCCTGACTGCTAACCTGAGATGCACTGCACTGGAAAGACTTGGACTGGGAAAGGTAAGATTTAGATAAAACATCTTTCCCTAAATATTTCTGAAAATTCACAGAAATACTTCTATTTATGAAACAACAATTTTTCAAATAAAAACAAGGCTATATTTTGAAATTAATTTCGTTTAAAGCATCTTCTAAAGTGAAAGAAGCAGCTTATACACTGGGCACTGGATATTTGGTGACTATTCTAAGGATAATTTTCAGGAAAATAAAGATGGACACTCATTCCAGTCAGTGCTAGGAAGAGGGAAACAGAGTTCTGTAAAACTGCACCTTCAAAAGCAAAGCTTCACTCAAGATACTGAAAAAATGAAAGCCTTCTTTCCTGCTTTTCTGAAATTTGAGTTCATGGACAAAATAGTCTTGATTGTGTCTTTGGCACCTCAGAAATTATATACTTAGAAAAAGAACCTCTAATGGTTAGGCCCTGGTGTGAACAAAAATGGGAAATGTTGAATATATTGGTTTACATCTGCAAGAAAATGTAGGTATTTCTTTTGTTTAGAATATTGTATTACTTTTTCAAAGGACACTGCTTTTAATATTAATACCTCAAAATTTATGGAACACCTCTAATTTGGATTGCATCTTCTTAAAATGAGAATTTCTCTCCAATTTGTTTTGAAATCTGCCTTTCTCCAAGGCTTAAATCTCATTCTGAATATAGGGTAAACTTCTTACCCGTCCACTTTCAGCACACCTTTCAAACTTTCGCTTTTTTGGCCTTGTGTTGATGAAATGGCTTTTTATCTTTTTATCTTTCCTTTGTGTCATGCTGACTGAACACCTGAAAAAATACTCATGTATAAATAAGAAGAAATACTGATCAAATACTTCAAAATGTGTCCACAAATTTCCTTTAAATAAAAAATGTGATTAATCCTGGCTGTGTCTTTTTCACTTTTAATTGATAACAAACAGGACAGCTCTGGTTGCAGGAGTAATAACTTTTCAGGAAAAAATAGAGAAAATGGAAAGGGATTAAATATGAACTGCCACCTATAAAACAATTTTTTTTAATCTAGATTTTAAAATTTAGCTAAGGAGCAGGTTTGTGTTTTTGGCATCTAATAAAAATTATTTGGTATAAAAATACTCTGCTGCTTTCTAGAAGACTATTCTTGACATTTGCACACTTTAAGCTCCTCTGTCCATGGCAGTCACAGGTGTTGTTCTTTACTCTTTATATGGGAGCCAGCTCCATTTTCTAATGATTATTTTGTTTCTCTGAGGGCAGTTACTTTTGCAGAGGCTGTTTGCCAGACTCAAAAATTGAGATTTAGTTACCTGGACAGTTCAGATCCAGAGCCAATGCACTAATTTCTGGCTGTGCAGTGTTTGTATTTCTTACCCAAGAAAGAAGAGGACAGCAAGGTAGAGGTCGAAATGTCTGATTGGGTTCCACTGTTCCTTGGCTTTTCTTCTTTCCTTTGTGTTTCTCTGGCAAGAAATTCAACCTGTCTCTCCCTTTGACTCAGTTTTGAGATTTCTGGAAATGTGGTATTATTGCTGCTGGTAATTCTGTGACTAAGCCTGAACTGCATTTCTCTCTCAAAGCAGAGATTAGATCTTTGTTATCTATAAAAAACATACGCTGCCTCAGAGTACCAGAAGCAAATTATGTGAAACATACTTCTTTGGAAAGCACTCTGAAGATGAAAGGCATCTTCATGATCTAATGTCAATAAATAGCCAAATCAAACCAAACCATTAAAAATAAAAATTGCCAGAGTGACCATTACTTCCTGGGCAGGACACATTAGATAAGGCCACAGATGAATTTTTAGATCAGATTGCCATCACAGTGGTCTGACTCTGACAGATGAATATCCAGGAGCCTCACTCCTCTGATTCCCAAACCTCAGAGATGGTGCTCTGTGCCACCTTCTCATGAGCAGCTGGCTGGAGAAAGTGACTAGGCTGTGACTCTGCCCCTTTTCATCTCTCAGGTGGAATGTTCCTCAGTGTTCCCATCTAATGGAGTGGAAATTATCCCACCTTGGGTTTATGCTTGGCCATCACTGCTTTAGGCTGTCTAGGTAGTTTTTTTTAGACTATACATCTTTAACAGCTCTGGAGATGTCCTTAAAATACCTCCCAATCCAACCTCAATGCTGAAGATGCAAAAAAACCCAGAAGGTATTTTAATTTACTTTTATAAAGAAAATTAATTTCTGGATGAAAAGAAAATTCTTTATGTGGGAAAAATCTGTCACAGATTGAACCCCTCTCTGGAAAGCTGTGCATTTTTATTTCTCACAGTTCCTGTTGTTACTCAAACCTCTTGCACAATTTTAGCACAAGCAAGTAGAAAACAAGATTTCCTAAATAACGGTGCTTTTGTACAGGCATCAGCAAAGCCTTAAAGTGAATGCCACATTTCAAAAGCTTTATTAAGCTGTTTCTGTCTAGACAAAGAATTTTTTCAAAGCTTCTAAAGTGTATCATTATCAGACTTTAAAGCAGACAATGATCCAACTTGTCACCAAGAAAATTAAATCTTTAATAAAAATGTTGACCAGAAGAATTCTCTCCACGTGGGACAATTACTATTTACAAGAAAGGTGAATCTGTATCTGTAGGCAACCATGCTACAGATTTATCAAACTCTTGCACACCAAAACCAGCCACTTTAATCTTTCTACCAAATCTGGAAAAAAACAGACATCTGAAGTCTTCCCTCTGCTGCCATTAAATTACAAATCCATTTGCTTCTTGATATTATCAGCATTTTAAAGATGTGTTATCCTGGCCATGGCATTGCTTTTAATCCCCTAATAGCTATTTAGCTGATTTCTTTGTAAAAGCCCATTCACAATCCTTTCATGTTATATTACCCAGTGTCAATAATGTGGCCAAAGAAAACCAGAAGACATTATAGAAAAGTCAAGTTCAGACAGTAAAACAATCAGGGCCAATTTATCTTGCTGGAATAAATGAGCAGAGAATGTCCACACACACATACAGTATCTTTGAAAACATGTGTCTCCAGCATACTTAGGCAGGAGGCAAAACAAGATCCAAAACATTTTGAAGAGATACTCTCTGAAGAGGTACCAACAGGAGAGCCCTGCTGAAGTGAGCTGAGGTAAGTGCAATAGCTGAGTAAAGTTTAAGTAAGCCTCTCCAAAGCAGTCTAAGCAAATACAACTTCAGCAGGTGCTTCTCACTAGTAACCCTCAGAATATAGAGAGATGGCTACAGAGCAGAAATAAATTTGTTCTAGGCAAATGGGGAGCAGCAAAATGGCAGGACTGCAGCTGCAGCCAGATCTCGCATGAGCCTGTCCTGGTACACATCTGGAAGCTCTGAAAATGCAAGATAAGCACCATTCTCCATGAATCTGAAGGTGTGCTTGTAAGTAAAAATCCACTGTTAATTCTCACTCATGTATTTCCCACATGATTCTTACACAAGAATCTTATTGTGACTATGTCCACTAACAGAGCAGTGGAAAAGTTCTTCAAGTTGCCTTTGCTGAGAGAACAAATTAGAGGAGTGAAGACACCCTTGAAAATTTTGGAGATTTCTCAGCTCACTTCTGATAAGACTGGAGATAGAGGTGTCAAAGATATGAAATTCCTGCATGTTCCATGAGCACTGGTGGCACCAGAGCAGAAAAATGTGCCAATGTAGAGTCCTTACAGAGGGGAAAACTAACACTGCCCCACGTGATGGTCAGCCAGCCCACGGGCACCAGCCAGCTGTGAGCAGGCACATGTGCTTTGTTTCGCCTCTGGCCTGTTCTACTGGGGTTAGTTAGGAAAAAAAAAATATGTATTTTGAAGGTTTGTTTTTGGTTTTTTTTTGGGGGGGGTAGGTATTTTGAAGGTTTGTTGTTTTTTTGGGGGGAAGGGGAAAGCTACATGAATGGTCTGTGGGAGGCTGAAATGTTGAAAATGCACGGAAGATAGTGAGCAGTGAATCCTTGGAGCTTATATAGAACAAAGCTGAGCCAAGCTGGATTTACTGTGCTGCTCACAAAGCAGCTTGCTTGTCCCCATGATTTTGTTTTGATGTGGTGTGGTTCTGGGGAAACATAGCAGATTTTTGTGTTCCAGGGCTATAAGATGTCAGCACTGAATCCTAACCAATCTCTTCCATCTGCACTGAGATCACAAAGAGAACAAGTAGTTACAAATAAACCAAATTTTCACATCTTTTCATCTATGTGCTTTACTGCAGCATTTTGCTATGCGAGGCTGCTCTCTTGATGTAGCTTTTTAAATGCAAAAAGCACTGAAGAAGTTCCAGGCTCAGATGCACACAGCTTATCCCAAGGGATCACTCATGCAGAGGTGATGTGTGCATCCCCACACCCAGAGGCATGAAAGCACACTGGGGCTTCACCAGTGAAACTGATAATAAACTGTGTAATATGTAAATTAAATAAGCCAGAGGTACAAACACAGGAGTGTGTGTTGTGGTGTTTTTGCATGGGAAAATGAGTAAGCATGGAAGAGGGGAGAGAGACAAGAAAGTGGTTGTGAGGT
Source organism: Vidua chalybeata (assembly GCF_026979565.1). Lineage (NCBI taxonomy): Eukaryota > Metazoa > Chordata > Aves > Passeriformes > Viduidae > Vidua > Vidua chalybeata. The sequence continues at coordinate 22,382,915 of NC_071534.1, read as the reverse complement.
GCAGCACACTGATTGATACCATATCAGCTGCATGGCTGAAACAAGGGAAATAGGAACAATCAGATATGACATCTCTGGGGAGGATTAATTTTGGGGAAAAAAACCAAACCACCCCTCCCAACTTAATATATTTTCCTGCACCTCAGACACACCACATTTATTTACTTACCATCACTTCTTGTTCACCTTTTCTTGTTCATCATTGCAAAATACCTCCAAGTGTATTTTTTTATCAAAGTGCTGAGCAGCTGTGAGCAGGCTGTGCTCTGTCTGGGGAGTGAGGGGAAGATTACAGTACTCAGCCCACCTGCTATCAGGAGCCAAGTGATAAACCCAGGTTACTTCAGCCCTGGGATTTGCCTCTGTTTCAACAACAGCATGGCCCACCTCTTGCCTCTGTGCTGTGAACACCAGTAGATCCTGCCCACTGGAAAACATCACCAGATTGCCCCTGTAATGCTTTACCAGGAGCTGATTGCATGGGTTTCTTGTTCTCTCTCTGAGTGGAAGCACCCAGGGCCCCTGTGCTTGTAGATAAACCTGCCCTTGCAAGTTACCCAGCTCTGGTATTGCAGAGCTGGCAGCTTATTCTATTCTATTCTATTCTATTCTATTCTATTCTATTCTATTCTATTCTATTCTATTCTATTCTATTCTATTCTATTCTATTCTATTCTATTCTATTCCATTCCATTCCATTCCATTCCATTCCATTCCATTCCATTCCATTCCATTCCATTTCCATTCACAGTGAGGGTGGGGGGACAAATACATCTCTCTACCAGGCTGTCATCTCAATGATGCAGCTGGCACTCTCCTTGCCACCAGCTGACTAATGCAGACCACTGCTGAAGCCAGGCAAAAAGCCATGAAAAGCCCTGCCCTGTTCCACTGTTGCCTCCTTCAGCCCCCCAACCCCAGCAGTTTGCCCCCAACTCACTTGGGTGATGCTGCAGCCCTGGTTTGCAGGGGCAATGTCCCATTTCAAGCAGTAGTACAGATCCCAAGGGCCCTGTTAGGACAGATCAAAGCTGTCAGCATGGCAAGCAGTACAGATGCAAGGAATATGCCTCTGTTTATGTGCAGTGTGCTCCATAGCTTTGCATTTTGCAGCAGCATGAAAGCTTTAAAATTTCCATTTACATTAACAAGCCCATAAAGCATAAGGTTATTAAGTTGTGTTTGTATTATCCTGTCTGAGAAGCTCATTCAGTTACCAGCTGGTTCAATTTTTACTAAAAGCAAGTTTCATGAGGGTGCTGAGTGGAGCTGCATGTATTGGGGGAGCTTGCTTTGAAAAGACAGAACAGCAGCAATACCACCACCATTAAACAGCTGAATTGCTCTGTAGTACGAGTGGTCAGTGCCTTCAGAGGTGAATGAAATTTGTTGGCTCTGTGATTGAAAAACATGTTACATTTAAACATTTTTAAATTTACTTTTGACAAAACCCTTTGAGTATTTTCTAGTTCCTGCAAACTTTGCTGGAATTTCACTGAGGTCACTGTCTTAAGGAGCACATTTACAGTCTCAGGATTATTTTTTTCTGAAGAACAAAGTCTAGTGGGGTCTCTGGCCAGACTTTCAATGGCTGAAAAAAGGATAAGAAGAGCACCCCTGAGAAAGCCACTGGTGAGTTTCCCGCATGGTTCTTGATTGCAAGAGATAAAGAGTGTAGCAATGAATCCTGGCATGCAGATGTAGGCATAGATGTGTGTGGGACAAACACCACAGGGCACCTACAAGAGCAGGCACCAGGGTCTGGAGAGCAGGGGTCTGGAGCATGGGCAGGTGTCATCTGGTATAACCTGTGAGTCAGGTGTGACAATGGCAGCAGCAACCCCTGTCCAGGAATCATCAGGATGGTGTGTTTTATTTTATTCCTGAAATTTTACAGATAAGAAAAATTTCATTCTGTCAATCTGTAAATGAGGCCGTTTTCAGTTTGGAAGAATATAATTGGAAATAATGTAAAAAATATATTTGTATTGAGCCATGCCCACAAAACAGAGGCAGTTTTGGGTTTATTTTTGTTTTCTGCAAGCATTCTCTTTTTTCAGCTAGCCCTAACTTTTAATACTGAGAACAAAGATCACAAGTGTATGCTCAAAAATATTGACAGCGACTTCACTGCAACAATTAGGAAAGTGACTTGGCAGATCTGAAGGCTTAAGGCTTCCACACCAATGTGTGAATGGAAATTCATTAGACTTACTTAAAATTTACTTGGAGAGGAAATTCATTAGACTTACTTAAAATTTACTTGGAGAGGTTTAAGAAAAGGCAGTTTGTAGGGCAGAGTAAAAAAAGTTCAGAATGTTTGAAAAATTGTTGAGATTTCTGGAAGATCACATGCCAGTTTTTTAATGAGACTCACTGGGGTGGACCTCTTTGGAGAATAGGTTTTATAGTGAAATTTCCAGTGCTCCTTCATTTCAGCCAGGTTTTAGATAAAAATATTACAACACAAATGCTCCAAAGGAAAAGGGTGTACAAACCAGGCTACCAGATAAAACTAGCAGTATATTCCACCTGGTACAGTATGGATGTAAGACAACACTTACATGGTTAAATTATATCCCTCTTTCCAGATTTTTTTTTTTTTTATCCTAGATTCAGTGGGACAAACTCACCTCCTCATGAAAGATCTGGCAGCTCCCTCGGTGTCCTGAACCCTATCCAACTGATAATTAGACTTCTTTGAAATCAGGGAGCTGAGAAGTAGCCTCCAGCCACTCAACAAAGGCTCCTCCAGTGCTCTGAGGAGGCGGTGCCAACACTTCCCTTCTCCTTGTCTGGCTCCTGCTGAAACACATTTGCAGAGTCTCCTGAAGCCTCTAAGGCTTTTCCAGAGATCTGGTGGAACCAGACTTGGTATCTCATGAAGTATCATCGCATGCAAAGACAAAGAAACACCCCCACAGGCATAGTTAATGCAGACAAACCTTAATGGCTTTTTTTTTTCCTTCCCCCTCCAGTTGCAAATGTATAATTAATCTCAGTTCAAATTTACATGTTTGATCTATATCCTTTAGGCTTCAAATGTCTTTGAAGGAAGGGGAAGACCCTGTGATTTGATCTGAGGTGCCTGGGATAGTTTCAGTGTTTACATGGACAGACCCCCATGCCCAGAGCTGGTCAGGCATGGAGAGCTCCCAGCTTGCAGCCCTGGGGCAACAGGGCAGCGGCTGAAGTGCTTCCCAAGCTGGGCTGCAGGAGCCCTTTTACCCCAAAAAACCATTTCCCCAGGGCTCTCATGAGCAGTGAGGACACCCACAGCCAGGAGACAGGAACCTCCTGCAGACAAGAGCCAGAGCAGGAACCACCCCTCTGCTGAACAGACCCTCTGAGCCCTTGCTCCCACAGTGTAACAGAAATGAAAGGTGTAGGGATAAAGGACATATCCACTTCAAACAGGGAGATTTCCATTTGAAGTTCTGTCTTGAGTCAAATCCTCCCCAGCAGCACTTTGTTCCCCTCACTCGTGTGTATCAATTTCTTCTGACAACAGTTTCATGGCTTCGGGATAAAAAAGCCCAACTCCATTGGAATTACATTTTAAAACTACAGACAGACCACGGAGATTAAAATTCTTTGGCTGAGTCACCAAAGATGGGGAGGGGAGATGAGTCCACCAGGCACTGTGAAAGGTGGGTTGAACACAAACCAAGGTGAATCCAGCCTTTCCTCCCTGGTGGTGCCACGGAGGCTGGGTAGGATGATGGATGCAGATGGCAGAGTTGAGGGGACACTGTCATGAGGGGCCCTGCGTGCTGGGGAAATGGACTCTGGCACTGACTCAGGGCTCTTCACTTCTTATGGCACAACACTAAGGGCTGGTTCCCATAGCTGAAGAACAGAATAGTTTCTGGTTGATCCATAAGGGTTTTGTTTGAAACCAAAGGCCTCACTTAAATGTTTTCTTCCCTGACGTGAAGTATTTTAATTTGATCTTTAGATTTTTGAGGTTCTTCAGGTAGGACTCTGAAGTGTGAAGTAAAGGAAAATGAAACTCCATGTGCTGACATCCATTGCTGAATGTTTCCTGACTGAAAGCATCCATCTAACACCGTCCCTTTCCTTGGTCCACCCTGAGAGAGCAGCCTGATGCTCTCAGCTTCTGTCCCTTAGCAGACAAAGATGGCAAAAGCAAAGTGGCACATTCAGCATTTCACATAAGCACAGAGGAATTTAGGCACTCACTAACACTGAACTCAAGACGAGGGTCTGGCTCAGTGGCTCTGTGTTCTAGCCAGAAGACTATGAAAAAGTTATTCTAAGTTTTTCTGTGACTGCTTGAAACTCAGAACAGCTTACACTCTCTCCTGCTTGCAGTTTAGATTGTGACAGGAATGAACCCATCCCTCCAGCAGCACTGAAGCCTCAGGAGAAGGCAGCACACACTGAGCATGGGGCAGCTAAGGCCATGCTTCACAGGGAGGTGCCACTGTGATCAGCAGCACTCATAGGTGCAGAAGGATCTGATCCCTGAATCACAGACTTGTAGTTAAATAGGAAAGACCAATAAAAAGTGATATTAAAGGAAGTGATTTTTATTCCCATTTGCAAATAGAGCACCAAGACATAGGAAGATGGAACAGGCTGGAAAAGTCCATGATGGACTTGAATGTCTGAGCCTTAAGCTGAACTTTTCTTTCCAGGATCAGTCTGTGATGGAGGATTCACTTTCTGCCAGAGAAGCAGGGGGAAAGGAGACAGCAATGGAGGTGCTCTTGGCTGCTATTGATAATCATCAAATTGTTGGAATTTCTGCCTGAGAGACTAGGAAAGGAATATTGGCACAACCAGGGCTTGTGTTTCTCTGTCAAGATAAAACTTCTGCCTCATCCACTGACCAATAATGGAAGAGCTTGTGGGGTCTGGCAGAAGAGCAGCCAGCAGCCTGCACATCTCCTGAACTTCCTAACGGGACTTGTGAAGGCCAGGTCACCCCACAGCGCTGGGACTGATGTGGGGGGCAGGAGCAGTGCTTAGCTCCTGGCCCACAACGCCTGCAAGCGAGGTTCTCCCTCCCTACTCACCCCTCTGAGGGCTGACAGCTGCCCCATGGGCACTGCAGCCCCCCTGAGATCCCTTCCCTGGGGAGGGATTCTGTGCCATGGAGGTGCCCACTGTGGCTGCTGGGGTGGAGAGCACCCAGTGCTGCCTGCACCCACGGGCACCCTCCTGCCAGCACAGCTCCACGTCTTGGGCTGGACAAAGCAGGCTCCCTGGAGGGAGAGTTTTCTCCTCCTCTGCAGGGCTCAGTTCTTCCACCATGAAAGGGCTTCAGCCCTGCAGACATGCACAACTTGTGTCAGAAGATGGACAAAGTCCTTTCTGGGCTAGATTCAAAATACACATATATTCAAAATACTCAAAATGGAGGAGAAAGTCATGGCCCTTTGTGTATCTGCCTGACAAAAACACTCCTATGAAAGATGGAGAAAATCCTTTAGCAACAACTACAAGGTATAAATATCTTCAAGGGAAAGAATAATTTACAATGATACCTTTTCAGTCCTCATCCAAGAAGTGGTTAAACATTTGGCAGGGAAACAGTGGAGAAACTCATCAGCTTACCTGATGGCTTTAAAGGTTGGTAACTTGTCTGTGAATGACACAAATTTAAAGCACTACAATAACAAGCATTAGTCAAAAATAAAACCACCAGGTTTTTGGTTTGTTTGTTTTTAAGATTAAAAGCATAAACAGGTTACAGTTCTTAAGAGCCGAGAGCTGGGTAACCAGGTGGTTTCTTGGAACAGGCTCCAATACAAGGCTGACTCAAACACAGCATGTGAGGGCAGCCCAGCCCCTGCGTGTCTTTTGCTAAGCTAGTAAATGTTAAATTAAGTGCTGGCAGATGATTCAATTTCCATTTCCTGGCCATAATCTCTGCAATTAAGACTAGTGATTATTTTGGTTTCTGAATTTATATATACAACATGACCCAAAGCAGTCTCCTGGAGTTTGGGAACAAGGGTGCACCACGATGGGGATGTGCTGAGCACTATGAAACCCAGCAGCATCTCCTCAGGCAGGGGATGGTTGGTTGCCTGAGGAGACCAAGCTGCACATCTGCCGTGGGAGACCAGAGGAATTTCTGCGCCCTCTGCTCTCCCACCTCACATCACTCAGCATGACCCCCACCCTCCTGCTACATATTGCAAACAAAAACCCCACCAGAAACCACATAATTATTGGTATTTGTGAGTGCCAGGAAGTCCTCTTCTTCCTCCCATGGTGCAGAGGACAAAGCACCTGTACCCAGTATATCCCTGGCTGGGGACTGCAGAGCTCCTGCTTTTCCACTGTACATCTCCCACTGCCACCTTTCCAGACAGAAAACCAGAAGGACTGGTGATCACAACCATTTGGGCTAGGACAGGGCTCAAGAGAGCAAAGCAAATGCCAGGTAGAGGCAGGGCCTACTGCTTCACTGAAGCTTTCCTGCAAGCAGGGAGCATGCTGGCACACGCTGCAGGAGGGATCTTGCTCTGTCTGATCGCTTTGAAGACTGGGGCGGTGGAGGGAGAAGAGGCCAGTTAAATGTGTTTATGTTTGAGAGGAACAAAGGAGAGCAGAGCAGAGTGGGGGTGCTTGTGCCAGAGATGTGTCAGAGATCACTTGTTCCTTCTGGGCCAGAACACCAGCCTGGGACCACCAGCATAGGAGGAAATGGTGTGTGCAGAGCTGCAATTTAAAGCAGGGAGAGGAAAGTCAGAGCAGAGGGAAGAGAAATCCAGAGACTTAGGATAGTGACAAACGTGACACCAGGTGATAAACATCAGACACCAGGCTCCCAACCTGTGAGGTGTGCAGTATGGTGCAAATACACCACAGCAGCTTACCTGGCTGAGGTCTGGTTCCCCTTGGGAGAGGCTGAATTAGGGAAGTTAGGCACCTGGGGAACACAAAGTGTGACCAAGTCAAGGGAGGCCATCAGCTGCACCCCAGCTTTGCCATCTGTTGTGACAAATTAAACACTGCTGGGAGGAGCTATCTTCCCAGGGGTCTCACACAGCCCAGGGCTGAGTTCTGCCCCTTCCACCTGGCACTGCACCCCACAAACAACACCCCCAGCTTGGGGTGCAATCTGAGGGCTGAGAGTAGCCCAAAGGCAACCAAACCCTCAAGTGCAGACACCCTGTGCAAGCCAACAAACCTTCTGCTGCAGACCACAGATGGGTGAATCGGCTGAACTTAGGCAGGGAACAGCTGAGCGCCTGTGGTTGGACAGAAGTGTGCAGCAGTTCCAAGGGCAGATGTAGACCAGATCCCCTAACTGTGGTACCCCAAGGAAAAAAGGCCCTAACACTCATTCACCAAGGCTTTTTCAGTCTTTTGGTGAGGAAAGTGCATCATCAACAGGTATTTCAGAGTTCTCAGTAATCTTCTATGGAAGAAAAGATAGTTCAATAATCACACTGGTTCTTTGGCATCGCCAAAATACTCCTGCAGATCCACCTGTATTTCAGCACATGAAATTTAATACTGCATGCCTTCTCTACCTAACACTTCTTATAATTTACTTTTTAAAATGCAGAATAAAAAAAGTTGGTGGTCGACCCTATTTGCAGAAAAAAAAGACAGACTTGAACTGGAAAAAAAATCCTGGTTCAAACAAAGAACTGGGAGACATCTTACATTTTTCTTGTCTTTTTCAGGTGGTTAGGAAACCAGCACTTGACTTCATACAGCACAACATATAACCAAAACTAATACCAGCTTGGTAATAGGAAACCAAAATTGACAGCTCTTCTTGCAGTCTTGAATGCTAATGCATAAACACTGATGATCAGAGGACTTAAGGCATACATCCCATCCATATGACAGTACCTCCATCGTACTCATGATTTCTCCTTGTAAAAAAATAAATTTGTCCCTTAATAGTAAGGGTAAGTAGAAGTTGAAAGGAGAACTATGTTTGTGAAATGCTTATTTTTAAATGTGAATTTTTTAAAAGTTTCCTTACATTCCACATCAAAGAAATGGCAGTATTTATAGACAGAAACTTCTGCAGGGAACATAGACTTAAGCAGAAGATTTGAGACCAATTTTTCTTTCGGTCACTGGAGGCTAATTCACACTTCTCCATGAAATTTTTGTTTTAGATTCAGACCTCTGAAATGGCAATCTGGAGCTCTTCCATTGAAGAAAGGAGGGGGAAACAAGAAGCTGTAAGTTCAGACTCACAAGAACTCAGAGCAGTGCCTGTTAAGTACAGGTGCTGCTTCTGAACCTGCACAAACACCGTATTTGAACCTAAAAAAAACCCTTAAGAACAAAGTGATTACAACAGTGAAATACCATTAAGCCTTCTAAGATCCTGCACTTAAGGGGATGTTTCATCAAAAGGCACTGCAGCCGATCAATCACTATCTGCTCCCCTTACACGGGTCCTTGGCAGGGCTCCACTCCTGCTTTGGGGTGTTGTTTCCCTCCAGCCGCCCCCTTGTGCCGGCATCCAGCCTTGCAGGCAGGCGCCATCCCCTGTCCAGCGAGGTGGGCTCAGCACAGCCGGCAAGGACAGGTCACAGCCATTACACTCCTGTCAAAACCGAGCTGGGAAAACAGCACTCCACTGCTCTTCCTTGTATCCTGCAAAAATTCTGCCATCTGCACATGCTTTGCAAGATCCATCATCTGAAGTCACAAAATGCAACGCGTTTCAAGCTCATATATGGCTGAAATGTCTGTTGTCTGCTTTCAAGTACATGGAATAAACATGACACAGATACACTGCCACATCCATCTTCCCATTTTATTGTAATCCCCCAAAATGATCCAGTGGGGATGGTCGGCTTCCCCTCCAGCCTTGGTTAATGAATGTAAAAGAAACACTCTAAGTCCCATCGCATTGGGCCTGACCCTGAAATTGGGCTCCCTTAAATCAGCTGTGGGACACAGTGAGCAGCGTTACCCAACCCAACTTTCACATGCTTAGAGCTTTTCAAAATGTTGGATTAGCACATCCCTAAGTTAAGTTACAACTTTTACTAGGCAAACAAAACCTCTCAAGGCAACATACAGTTCTGCTCAGCTTTTCCAGAAGACTGTGGAATGCCTACTTGTCCTGAGCCAAGTTCACCAGGTGCTGTGTTAAATGGGAGAGGCTGGGGTAAGACTGTCTCTCAAGCTTGGGTAGCCCCCCTCAATCTGAGCAAGAGACTACTCCCAACTCCAGATTTCTTACCCAATTGCCACAAAACATGCAACAGTACAGACTGTGCATAAAGGCACCTGCAGACAGGACAGCCTCTCCCTGCCCACAAATGCAATACCCTATCTATCAGAGTATTTCCACATGCAGAAAGAGCTCCAGGCACTCAGGTGTGGCGACAGCAGCTCTGGTCCATACACCACCTTCACTGATGGAGGTGGTCTTGCAGCACAGCACTTAGTGACAACTCAGGTAAGTCTGAAGTCCTGCCTGAGCAGGGAAATGGAGGAAGGACTGCATATAAAAACCAAGACTTACTTATTTCTTTGCCCTTTCCTCACAAGAAAAGAACACCATATAACAAGGAGGAGGGGCATTCATTATGGCTAGGAGTGGTTAAAAATAGGTGTATCCTCAGCTGTTGTGTTTCCAGAACAGGAATGTGATATTTGAGCATCCTACAGAGTCCAAGAGGTGTGGGAAGATGATAATTCTAGTCAGTTTTGTGTAAGGCCTGGAGACATGGGTGCCTTGTCGGCTCCTAGCCTTTTATAACAGCAATAGGTCTCAGTTTAATGGCTTTCTTGCTGATGCCAGCTTCGTGGCAGGTGTTAACCACATCAGTCACGTTCTTGTAAGACTCTGGTGCCTGGAGGGGGGGGAAAAAGAAAAAACTATAAACAACCAATAGTCACAGGAAGTCAGGTGTAGGCTTTTGAAATCCACTCTTCACAAAAATAACCATATAAATGGAGGGTGTAGAAGTAGGTGAACATATTGAGAATGTGTCCACCTTCTGTATCTAAGAAATCTGTAAGACACTTAGCTTTCCAAATAAGCTCTCATCATATTTCAGATAAAGTATTAGCTATTTTAATCCAGTTTTTCAGATAATGAGTGTCCCAGCATGTTAGAATGGCAAACCTCATTATTTAGTAGGAAGTAACTCCAACTTCTTCTTTACAGGTAGCCTTTAAATTTTATCTTCACTGCTCCTTAGTGACAGCAGTCAAAGTTTAATTCTAGAGTTTCCCCCTCTGGCCCCTATTCTGACAACGAAGCTGCTTTTAAATAGAAACTTTAATGTGATCAACATATTTATAGAACACCAACACCCAGAAAAGCATAGTGCCAAATGATTAACACTTTTATGAGTGAGGTTGTGAACAGAAAAGGCATGTTCAGTGTTAATGCAGAGGAACTGGAAGTCATAATATTCAAAGTTCTCTGACCATTCAGAGTTCTCTTCTTGAGCAAATACAGGAGTTCATCTTAAAAGAGGATCTTTCAAGCTGCTTCTAATCTACGTGAAAGCTGCAGTGTAAGATAAATTTAAAGCAGGGAGAACATCATTCAAGAAGAAAATCCATAAAACATAGTTGCTTTTGTAGATGCTCACACAAAGATAGCAATTATCCCTATCACCAGGCAGAAGAAAAAACATACCACCCCAAATCCTGTCAATCAGGCATCTCCCCTTTCAGCATGCTTTTAGGATAGAGAACACTTCATATCATTTTCCAAAAAAATTGACAGCTCTATCAGAAATCACACAAGCTGCATATTTAGAGTACTGGCAATTGCTTAGCACTGCAAAAAATCAGGTCAGGGAGGGTCATTCAGCCAGGGAGCAAGACCCCCTTTTCTTCTAAGATAATGAAGTACTAAACTCACTTCTTCCATGACCAGTTTGGGAGAAGCAACACGGATGGCAATGCCCATGTCAGCCAGTTTGTCCAGTACATCCTGGAAGTCCAAGTTACGCCGAGACTTGGCTCGAGACAGTGCACGACCCTAGGCCAACAGTTTTGTTAGTTCGTAGCAGTTTGGAAAAACAAAACTTATCAAAAAACCCATTACTGCATTATAAGCAAACACAGAATGACTGATAGCATAAACCACAGTAAACCCAGGAAATTAATTTGGCCTTTAGATCACAGGCTCCTGCAAAATCACACCTCTGGTATGATGGCTAGGAATGTTTCATTTGTATAACACACTCGTCTGCAAATGTCTTTTTACCCAAACCAAACAGTATTCAGGACTTGGAATTTACTGGGAGATGCTGCTCTTCCTCAATCATTGTCTCACTCTATGAATAACAGGGGAGGAAATAACCTTCTAAATACTGAGGAGTTTTATATATAGACAGCCTCAGCCCAGTTAACCACCCTCATTAGTTCAGAGGTATCAGAATTTTGTAAAAGAAGCTTATTCTCCACATCTTCATCCTAACATCTGACTTATAAAAAGCAGATTTTCTGCAGAAGTAGTCACAACTACTCAGTAAGAGACAAAGACTTCTACCTTGCAGTTCTCCTGGGCAGGGACTACTGGCAAGGCTACTCTCTGCTTGTATGACCAACAGAGGAATCACACATTGGATGACCCTTCAAAAACTTTGTTCTCTGGGTGACAGACTCATCCCAACCCCTCCCTAAAATAACTTCTTGACTTACAGCTCCATGGCAAGTAGTTCCAAAGGTCTCAGTCATGCCTTGCTCTGTGCCGGTGAGGACATAGCTACAGGTGCCCATTGTGCCACCAATCAAAACAGGTTGTCCAGTCAGCTGTGGATGCAAAGCATTCATTGATAAGAAAAAGCTGAAAAATCTCATTCTTGATAAAAGTCTGAGAGGAACTGTGTCTCCAGAAAAGGAAGTCAGATTAACATTCATTGAGAGCATCCCTGGTTGTCTCAGGTGCCTGGAATCAAGGATTCTAGAAAACTAACTGCACTGAAAGATGCAGACCAGTAGATCAAAAACCTTGTGTCCAAAAGACAGACAAGGCAAACCATTGAATCCTGAAGTCTATAAAGGACTTCTTCCCTTTCATGTTCTTCCAACCATTTTGGGTGTGAAGCAGAAGGAGGAGCTCAGTGTCACAAAGATCTAACACACACACAAGCTGAATACTGCCATCCCACCAGGGTTCCAGTGCTGCTACCTTAAAAAATTAACTCACAGCATTTAGGTATCTGTTAGGGACCCTAAAATTGTCTGATTAATCCAGAATTCTCTATTTCCTTCTCCCAAAACTAAACTTACTTGATAATCAACAGCAATAAGAGGATGGTGAGGAGGGAAGGCCCTGGTTGATCCCTTTCTGTGCACCAGCAGAGTCCGCTCCTTTCCATCCACTACGTGCTGCTCCACTTTGGCAATGTTGTGAGACACGTCATAGATAACGTGCATGTCAAGGTCATCTGGCGTTGTGTTGAAGACTTTGGCGAAGGCCTAAGAGGAGAGCAAATCAGGACGTGAGATACACGATCAACATAATTCAACCGCAGTGGAACGGAATACAACAGTGCTGAGAATGACAGAATTGGACTACACAGACTGTTTCTCTGCCCGCTGGCAGCTTCCCGTTGTAATTAAGTAGATATCAATTAGGCAAATTTGTGCAACTCTGAAAAGGTGGCTTTAGCAACAAAACCCCCAGTTTTCTTGTATCCTCTTTTTCCAGCTCAAGGCATTTTCAAAAATACTGCTAAGTGGCTTTGGCCAAGTACAATCCAATGATGTTGAGAGGTTTTAGATAGATTGGTATGACTGCAGCTTTGTGCAACTCTCCCCAGAGAAAAAAAAAATTAAGAAACATAAAAATGAAATGAAGTTAAATAGTGCAGCTACTCTTTGTTCTCCATGTCTGGGATGAAGCAGGAAAAATATCTGCATCAGAGAGAACTCTGCTCCTACCTGTCGTGTTAGGAAAGTCATGGAAGAGCGGTTAACCCAGGCATAGTTGCCAGCAGCTGCCATTCCCTTCAGGTAATCTTGTCCCTCTGCAGAGGCAATCCTGGCACATGCCAGCTGGCGATCATTCACTATGATTTTGTCCCGTTTCATAGCTTTTTCCATAGCCACCAGTGCATCTGGGAAATAAACACAGTAAGTCTAAGTGACTTCTTAATTTTGCTGCAATCTTTGAGATTAACATGGGTGTCTGTAATTTATATCCTAAAACTGAACTCATCTGTCCAATGGTCAAGCCCAAGGCTATTTCTCAAATGCAAAAGCAAATCTGTGTCAGAACGTTATCAATTGTTTGCAACCAGATAACACCTGACCAAGCAATTCAGGATGCTCTAAGCAATTCACTGTAAGAAATGCTCTTTGGTGCTGGAGTTTGCTGTCAGTGACAAGACCATGCCGAGCAGTCTGTCTCACTCCAGGTAGCTACACCAGTCAGATCATACCTGTGGCAACCTGGTGGCCCAGCCCTCTGCTTCCACTGTGGATCATCACGCACACCTGCCCTTTGTGGTCAATGCCCATTTTCTTGGCAGCATATTCGTTGTAAATCTCATCCACCACCTGGATCTCGGCGTAATGATTTCCAGCTCCCAGGGTCCCCAGCTGCCAATCACAACACACTGATCAGACAGGAGAGGAAAAGCAGCCTTTGGGAGCACAGGGGAGAGCTACGGCAACAGGACAAATTGCTACAGCAAGGTTTTGGGTTTAGTAAAGTTTTTTTTGTGGAAAAAATATTCCCATGTAAACTGCAAGCAAGTAGAACACAGTAGCATCACCACTTTCCTTTTTGTTCAAATTTGTATCTCCCTATGCTGTTGGAACAAGACTGTGATTAAACAAGAGGAGCAGGATCTACATACAGACTGTGCTGCCATTTCTTTCCAACTTACTTTGTCCTGGATGGGAAGAGTATACAGACTTCATTTTCTGTTTGTACAGACAAGGCAGACAGGCTTATACTCGGTTATAACTCCATAAAGAAGTTACAACATCTTGTTAATTAGGTACTTAAAACTTTTCAGTAGATTAAAACAAGATATTTAATTTCCAAGCCAATTTTTTTTCAACTCTTTAACAGATGATTGCTTAATTGCAAGGCAAATGTGAAAATTGGGGACATAATATTTTGAGGTTAAAATGCTGTAATTTTGCACCACCTCAATTAATGAAGAATAATATCAATTAATACCAAGATACAAGAAAGCTTTGCAAATGTGCCATTAGTATAGCCATCTCAAATTGTTCCACACAGAGCAGTGAAACACTATACATAGAAATGAAATCCAACTCTTAAACTGTGATTCAGTTACGAGCTAGTTCCATTTATTATTGTATCTTTTCTTGCCCTGCTATTAACTTGCTGAGCAAACACAGACGAAAGTTGAACATTAACTCGCCTGTCTCTTCAAAACAAAATACATCTATCTGGATGTGGAAATGCCACCCAACGTAACTTCCAGTACCAGATGTTAACAGATGAAAACCTAATGGCACCAGGGATCTTGGGTTAACCCAGTATTATTCTCCTCTGTTGCAGCTCTGTCAAGAATTATTCAGAACTGACCTCATTATCTCATCTTTCCCCCTGCCCAGAAATGCTAGACAGAGTTTCAAGAAAAGACACAGAATTAGAGAATTACTCTCTAACATTTATGTTTGAACCCTGGGAGCATGCACAGCCCCCCTGAAACATAACATTACCTGAGGCAGGCCCCTTTTCTTTGCTCTTGAAGAGACTTTGTTGGGGTCGGCCTGTAGCATTCTTCCATATTCCTCACAGTGCTCCTTGTCCTCTGCCCAGGCATAGCCCTCTCTGAGAGACCAATCCACACCCATCTCCAGTGCCTCTTCCAAATCCCTGCAATTATCAAACACTGACACATAAGATGATTATCCCTGAATATACTCAAAATCCACTGGATATGGCCTTGAGCAACTTGATGCCTTTTTTTGTTAGCCCTACCTTTACATTTAGATCCTTCCCATAAGGAGTTGGATGAGATGACCTCAAAAGATCCCATCCAACCAAAATTATTCTATTATGCTACAGTCAGCCCCCAACTCTCCTAACAAGTCCAGCTTCTTAATACTTCATGAAAATCAAGCTCTACAAATACATTAACTTTTGGTACATCATCATTTTTTCCTCTTTGCTGGTTGTAAAACATCCTATTTTCTATCTATAATCCTATCTCTCATCTGTTTCAAAAAAGACCTTTATGTTCATGGAAGTTTTCAGAAGAAATGAGAACCCAGCAAGAACCTTCTCGGGGTTTAAATGGGGGAAGAAAGAGCTGACTCTGCTTTGATGATTATGTCTGTCCAGGTAAGGCACATATGCAGAAAGAACAGAAAGCATTTTAGAATTACTTTTCCTTTCTTAAGTCTCCTACTGACAAATCTTGCATCAAAACAAACAACAGAGATGTCCTCTCTAGCAATGTGTGCACAAAGTCATTCTCTTACTTGGCATTCATGGGGATGACACCTTTGGAGCCGACACCAACAGGAATGTGATCAAACATAGCCTGGGCGAGCTGTTCTTTCACAGGCTGCACATCACTTTCATCCAAATTTGTCCGCAGCAAGCGGACACCACAGTTGATGTCAAAGCCAACACCACCTACAAGTGGAGAAAAAGCCATGTCAGGGAACATGTACTAAAGGCTGTAATCTCACTCCTTTTCCTGTGACAATACTGGGGAAGAAAAAGCAGAACTGCATTAAGCCTCATTTTAACAGATTTACACGAAGCCTCAGACTTCAAGACACAGCTGTATGATTGCCTACAGACCTCTCCATTTACAAAGTTACTCTGGCAAGTTGACAAAGAGAAATGGACACAATTATAAAACACACTGCCCATAGAAAGCAGAGAGAATGTTCCTGTTCTGCTGTCTAAGGTCAGAAGAAAAGTGACAGATCTTAGAATGGCTCCCTGACGTAAAATATTCTTGAAAGCAACCGCCAAAAGGAAATTATTTTTTGAATCTTCACTGGAGTAAATAATAAACAGTTGTAAGAAGTAATAAATACTTACAAGGAATACTAAACTTCAGTTCTTGGTGTTTTGCTTAACTCTTACTATTTATAATAATAAATTCTATAAGACAACACCAAATGTGAAAGATAACCATGCCACCTTTAGTATGAAGGTTCTGGTATTACTAATGTTAGCGGGGAGATACCAAACTAAGAGACCTTGGGTCTGAGTCAATCAGGAACACTAGAACTGATCAAAGCAAAACTGAAACATGAGTATCATCATTCATGACAACCACACAAGCTTCAGACTGTCAGTAACCAAAGATCTAAGTGTTTACTAAAAAGACAGACATACTGTATGGTCATGTTTTAAGCGTAGAAATATCCTCAAAAGATGTTTTCAAACTACGCAAAGAAACTAGTCAGTTCTTTATCAATCTGATGAAACCCCAAGGTCAAAGACTTCAAAACGAAGGGACATCACAAGTCCAAGCTCCAAACACAAGGGCAATTCTCCCTGCACTGTTCAGCTTTCTCAGTGTAACTACCTGCTTCATAAAGATTCTAAGTGCAAGAATTAAGCAACCCTTAACTCCCTATAATTGTCGTATTTTTGCTTTGTTTCTGAATGCAAAGTACTGTGAAGTCCTGCCATTTTGAAAAGTATTTTTATGCTATCCGAGGTATTTGTCAAAGCAGGTTAAGTCAGTCATCCTTACCTGGTGAAACCACTGCTTCAGGATCACTCATATCAAAGGCAGCCATGTTGCCAATAGCAAATCCATAGCCAGAATGGACATCTGGAAGGCCTATTGATCTCTGAAAGGCAATTTTAAAGCTTTATGAAACTTGATGCTGCAGAGTCACCTTGGTTATACTTTGCCTTGTGGCAGTGGTAGTCACATTTGTGAACAAATATACCAAAAAGGAATGGATGTTCAGATGTAGGTGGAGTGAACACATTAACTCAGGTGAGGATCTAATCTCCTGCACTTACAGGACAGTCAAAAAAAGCAGACAGCAGATCTCTCAAGCAAACACCCTGTGACACCCAGAAACTGGAACTCTTCAGTATCTATTAAAGTGCTACCACACACTGAAGTGAACAGTACTTTGCTTCTTCTGCCTCTCCTTACCATCACAAAGAAATCCTTGGTTTGGAGATAAAAAGTTAAGATCTGAATATGTAGATGATTGTAGCATCTCTTCTACAAAGCACCAGCCAAAATTCCCATTTTAGAAGGTTGTTACTATTCTGCCTTACTCCATTTTGGCCTGACCCTAAGGCATTTAACAGCATGATCATCTGCCTTTTACTGCATCCATAAATTCAAAACTTCCGCCAAAAGAGACAAGTAAAAACATTCTGTTGTTACTTATTAATATATGCAATATTGAATGTGAAAAGGATCATTTCCACATTGTACTTTGCACTTCTTGAAAAGAGTCACAGGTAAGCATTTTCCTCCTGCATCATTATATCTGATGCTTTGCTTCCAAAAAGGCAGAGGATGAGGGAAGGCACACTGTTGAATGCATATGAAGGCTCACTATTCACATGAGGCCCATAACAATAGCACAGGCAACAGTACCACCTCCTGCTGTCTCCACACTTCTCCATGTATTCCAGAGCAGAGCCAATTCAAAACCAATAAGCAGTTTGCATGAACAGTGGGGAAAGGTGGCTCAAGAAGGTAGCTGAAACAGCATGAAAAGCTCTATGTCAAAAGACAAGCAATGAAGTAAGTGGTTACCTCCCTCTCTGACAAATTAGTTTTGCAGCCTGCCATTGCAAGCACTCCTTACTAAGACACACAAACTGTCTTGAGAAGAACTTTGGTCCATACCACTTCTCATGAGAGAGTTTCCATTTGGAATGCAATAATCTCAGGCAAATGGGAACAGAAAAAGAGCAGATTTTCAAAGCAGATACTCACGTGAACAATGCCAGGCAATGCAGCCACATTCCCAATCTGTTTCATAGCAGGCAAGAAGCCACCCGCACCTGAAAAAGATTTTCTAAAAAAGTAATCTGATAATTTACCACAATAATCACAATGAAACACTTTCTAAAGAGGCTATTTAAAACACTGGCAAAACAGAAGCTGGCCACCAACAAGACTTCTAGTCGGGTATAAAGAACTTGGCATTGTATGCGATCTGCAGTTTCATTAAATGCAGTGTTTATTTCACTGCAGACCAGCTTCTGCCGTTTGTACGAATAGCGTGGGGGCTGTGCTAACAACAGCAGCGTGCTCCCCCTAGCCCAGCTGGCAGCTTGGATCCAGCCCTGCACTCCATCCCCACAGCGAACAGGCCCAGGCTGTACCCCCGCAGTAAACTCCGAGAGTGGCACTCGAGGAACACTCCCGAGGGCAGAGCGCAGCCGGCAGAGCCGGGCACAGGCCGTGCTACAGCGGGCCGTGGCCGCCTGAGCTGCCCCCCGGGCCGCAGCGGCGCGCACGGCGGGATACCCCGCTCCTGTCTGCCGCCGCTCCACACCCACCCGCCGGGCCTGCCCCACCCCGGGGAGCGGGGGGAGACGCGCGGGGGGGCAGAACAAGAGGACAGCTTTAAGTTGTGCCAAGGGAGGTTAAAGTTGGATATTAGGAGGAATTTCTTCGCAGAAAGGGTGATTACACATTGGAATGGGCTGCCTAGGGAGGTAGCGGAGTCACCGCCCCTGGAAGCGCTCAAGGAAAGGATGGACGGAGCACTAAGTGCCATGGTCTAACTGGCATAGTGGTGCTCGGTCACAGGCTGGAGTCGATGATCTCAGAGGTCTTTTCCAAACCGACTGATTCTGTGTCACCCCCGGGGTCAGGGGGTCCGCTCCCCACCGGACCCACCTCCGCCGCGGCAGGCATTGCGCAGCTCCTCGAACATCAGCTTCTCCAGCGGGTCGTTCACGTAGAAAACGCCCTCCACCTGCGGGGACAGCAGTCAGCCGCCCGGCTCCGCTCGGACCGCCCCGACCCCGCGCCCCTTACCCCGACCCGGGCACCCATGCCCCCTCCCACGCACACGCATGTTCGGCACGAAACCCTTCTTGATCCGCCAGCAGTTCTTGTCGATCTTGTCCAGGTACTGCAGCTCATCGTTGTAGCTGCGGCTCATGGCGGCGGCGCTCCGGCTCGGCGGATCCCGATGGCAGCGCCGGCCGGCGGCAGGAACTGACGCGAGCCCGCGGCGGCAGCGGACGGGAGCCGCCGAGGCTCAAACCTCCTCCCTCAGCCCTGCCTCCTGCCGCCTCCGTCCGTCCGTCCGTCCCTCAGCCGTGCCGAGGGCTGGCCCGCCCCAGCGAAGCCCATGCCGGGCCCGTCTCCCACGGTGCTGGGACAGCCCGCGGCACCCGCGGGCCGGGCTGTGAGAGGGAGCTCAGGGGGCTGGGTTGTACCTGGCTGCCTCCTCCCTCACACCACGTACGGCTTCTGGGCTAGTTTGTGCGGAAAAAGCCCAAGTACTTTTTTTCAAGTGCCTGTGCGTGCTGACCCCCGGGGCAGAGTAGCTTTGGCCCGTGGGCTATTTAGGTACCGCTCTGCAGCAGGTGGGATGAGCTCGCTCAGCTCGGGACAGGCAAAAGCTGCCTGCACCCCATCGCTGATTGTTTCTCAGCTGAGGGACACAGGTGTTTGGGAGGCCAGAGCCGGCTTCCCGTGCAAGTTTGGCCAATGCACAAGCACCTATGCATTGCAAGGCTGGCACGGCCCTCTGCGGAGCTGTGTTCACATTTGCACACTAATAAAGTACGGGGAAGAAAGGAGGAGAAAGAAAGAGGTTAGGATAACATACCCAGAGGAAGTAAGAAAAGTATCTAACCTTCAATTCGGACAAAGACGTCATGGAATTAGGTTTGGAGGACTTACCCAGAAACACTGAAGGAGTTAAATGTATCTAACCTGGCTAAACAGCACAAAACAGGGCACATGACAGGCACGAGGATTTGAAGAGTCACAGAGAGAGATGGAGAGTAGTAGTGCCATTGGCTCAGGTCCTGTTCTGCATCTTAAGATTTATGTTAAGATGCTGCAAAGATTTTAGTTCCCATTGTAACTGGGACAGTTCCCAGTCTGACAGTTCCACAGTTCTGGAGAGGGCTCACTCCCTACTTCATGCATGGTGTGCAGAAGGGAAGTGTTTAAGCTTGTTACACTAGAAACATATTAGCAGCTGTATCTGCCCTAGCAGCATTTTGACAACGTACTTTTCCTAATTTTAAGAGATTGCAGCATCCTTCTGGAAGTGTATAGACAAAATTGTATTTCAAAAGAGTCATTAATCTTAAAAACATTTTTGCATCAGTTAAACTGTAGAATAAATAAATAAATGTCAAGCGTGTGTTACATGTTCTCTTTTGGGTCTGCTTGTTACCACCATTACACCAGCTAACTATTCGATCAGCTTTTTTTTGATTCCTAGCACCCCCTCTTGCCCCCAACCAGGATGGGGGTTGTCAGAGCTCAAGTTAAACATTTCAGCAGAACTGAGCAGTGTTTAGTTTTCAGAGTCACATTATTGACTTCATTTGAGGTTCATGCTTAACAAGTGGTCTCTCTTCTCCTTTAGTGTTTGCAGTGGAGATCAGTCAAAATCAACACATATCCCTGCAGGGAGAAGAACAGTCATGGACATACTATGAATTAAAATGAACATTTTATTTTGGGGTTTCTTAATTTCAAATTGATCCTGGTGTTTAAGGTCCAAAAATCTACTGAGAAGAGCTGAGCCTTGGAAGTAACAAGTTTTATTCAACTCTGTCCTTTGAACTTTGCAAAAGGGCTCCATCTTTTCCTAGGTGCTATCCCTTTGTACCATGTTAGTGACAGAAGGGATCATACAGCCTACTCAGGAAGGTTCATCTGAGCCTTGAGGCAACTAGGCAAGCATCACAAGGTGGGATTATTTTTCACCTAATTTGTGCCACTTAAGAATTAGCCATATAATCTAAACTTGTCCTTAAAGCTTCCCCCACTGTCAGCACATACAGAGCCTGCAGAGAGCAGTTCATCACAGTCACAGAATCACAGAATGGATGGGGTTGGAAGTGACCTTAAAGACCATCCAGTTCTAACCCCCCTGCCATGGACAGGAACACCTTCCACTAGATCAGGTAGCTCAAAGCACCATCCAGCTTGTCTATGACAAGTAAAAATTGTTTTTCTTCCTATTGACCATAGCCATCAGACTGGGACTGGAAGTGGAAACTCTAGAACTAGAGCCTAAATTCTAGCCTTTAAATGGGAATCTTATTCATTTTGGTAGGGCACAGCAATTCTGTGTTGTCTCTCATTCCTTGTTACTGATGAGGAGACTGGTTAAAGAACGTGAGGGGGGAATGGGCACCGCAGAATCACTAAAATCCTTCATTCACAATTAGTCTGTAAGACTGTTGGCAATGAGTGCCACTGAAAGCAGTCTCTGAGTAATTATAGTTTGTAGGTAACCAGGTATGTGGGAGGCAAAGAACAATTTAAAACAACCTTTGCATTTCATTTCCTGAGTTGTGTTTTGTGCTTAACCCCTAACAAAGATTTAAGAGTCTCTGCAAAGAAAAACTTCTGAAAAACTGAAAATAACTTTGAGAAGTTGTTAAACAAGTGGAGAAATGCAGAAGGCTTACTCATTTTCTGGGCATTAATTTGTCAGCAATGCCTTTGTACTGACTGGTTACCTAGCAATATTCTGTATGCTCAAATTAAGGGCTAGTTTTGGAGAAGGATAACCAGAAGGCAAAAAAATATTTTCTGACAGCTCTCACTAAGTACATTTGGCTACTAGCCTCAGCCATTATCACCAGTTATTAACAAAATCTGGGCATCCTATGTGCACAAAACTGAATTCTCTTCCCTCTCATATTCCAAGTATTCAACAAGACTGTGAGATAACAGTAACTCTAATTTGATGTGATTGGCCAAACTTGAACAATAGGTCAAACCTGTTTTTACACTGAATTGAAACTTGCAAGGCTGAAAAAGTTGTACATTTGATCACTTCATGGTTACATATTCAGTTCTAACTTTTCCTCTCAAAGAAATATACATTTGTTTCTAATAGAATTTTACGATTATTAGAGATCTCATTTTAAACCCATTTTTACTAGTTAGGTAGCTCAAATACAGTAAATTTCTGGTACTATAGAAGGTGAATAAATGCCTTGGGAAAAAAAGAAAAAGGAACAATAGAGACAATCTTTCATAAGTATCAAAATCGCACCTGTACAATTGTAATGTGAGGTCTTGTCAAGGTAACATTGGCCAGATTGGGAAGAGGGAATCCTTTTGACAGTTTAGCTTAAAAAGAGACAAATGATGATTTAGGTATGTATTAGAAAGATAATAAACACTTGCCCTTCAACAACACTCTTTATCGAGAGACTTGTAGGTCATTTATAACAATTAGCCTCTTAATCTTCACAAGCAAGCCTGGGAGGTTGCTAAGATGCTCATTTACCAATAGGAAAAAAGAATTACAAGTGCTTCTCTCTTGGCAGAGTGTTGTAGCCAAACCAAGGATCTTGCGTTCAACACATTATGTACTGAGTAATTTGTCCCTAATGATCCCTGAGGGATTGTTAATACAGCTCTACCATCATTAGAACCTGTTCCCATTTGTATCCATTAGCTGAAGAAGGTGATGTTCATCCCAGTACAGAGGGCTGACACAAAGCTCTATCTCCCTCCAGGGCCTCAAATAAGATTTATGAGATGCAAAAGCTCTGTTCTGATTTAGTAAAAAGGAATACATTTCACATATAGTGGTCTCAGGCAGGTGTGCAGATGAGAGATTTTGCTTTTCTCCCTGATGCATCAGGACCACCTAGACTGAGATGAAGGCAGATGAATTTTTACTTTCCTAATAATTTTTGCCGTTTTTGCAGAACAGTGAGAGGGAGCACTTACACCCCTACAATCTTTGCTTTCCACTGCTTACTGGCTGATGGTCATTTTCCACTCCAAGTTAATGGGAGCTGACAACTTAATCAGCAAGTCAGTAGAAGTTCCTAGAATAACCCATTCTGCTGGAAGCTTTTTGGCTGATGCTTTGAAATACAGCCTTACCGTTAGCTGATGGAATTACTTCAGTCTGTAAAATGTAAGATAGGATGTTCTCCAGAAGCAAGACCTGCCACAGACAAGAAAACTGACTTAGCCATAATTTCCTGATGGTGGTAGAGCTGTCGTGCCCTAATCCTGGGTGGAGTTAGTAGGCTCTTAGTCAACTTCCAGTTCTCTTTTGGCCTCAACGAGTCATAAGCTTAAGTGAACTTTAGGTTTTGGAATGATGCAAAGGAAGTGAGATGCAAAATGCAAATGGATTTCATTATGGTTGGCCAACATTTTAATTTAAAACAGTCTATTTGCTCTCTTTATGAGATAATTTATCACCAGTAGGAAAGCAGGACTAGACCAGTTTTAATCCTTTCTCCTCAGCTACTCGGAATGGATTGATTATACTGAGAATGAAATGACTCTCTGTGGGGGCAGGGTTTTCCCCTGCAAGGTTACAGCTGCACTATTTCAGGCGTCAGAGGGAAATATCTTGACTGTCCCTCCTTGCCAGAATTCTGAGCATCTTGATGAGCACCCACGGAGCACCTGTGCCTCAGCCATCCCCGTGACCATTGGATGGCGCTCTGCTCTGCTGCTACAGGTCAGCTCGGCTCTGTTTCACCCTGATGATTCGAGAGATCTCTGCTTACTGCAGCCAGGGCAACTACAGAATATCTCTTTTGCACAGCACTAGCTTACCCCAAAGAGTTTACTTTTAAGTCCAGAACGGAGAGGTGGCTGCCAGAAGACAGGAGGGGAGCCACTTGGGAATGAAGCCAAATGATTTAGAAATACAGATAAAATTTAGCTGCTTACTCTTTAGCCTTGACATCACTGATATCCTTAGTTTGCATTTCCTATATGCTTCAACTACCTTCTTACCTCAAAAGAGCCAACATTGGAGTGGGCTAGGGAGAATTGGATCCTGAGGGAAAGAAGTGAAACAAGATAAGTTACTGAGAAAGTATAAACACAGTCATTCTAATCATGTGCAGTCAGTCATTGCTGTAGAGCTCCAGGCCTTAAGAAGCATCTGAAAAGAGTTTTTTTTTTAAAGCACTTTCACACACTGCTACACAGAGAAAGATTTGGTTTTCTTGGAGCATTGCTGAACATCCATGCAAGAAGGGCTGCAGCCAGCAATTTGAGTGTGCTTTTCCTCTCTGTGCTGTTCTGGAAATCCTACACTGACAAGTGATTTAACCAGGACTTGTAGGGTGTCAGGTATTTTGCAAAGATTTTGGTACATCTGCATAATGGTTTCATGTGAGTCTTACCAGGAAGAAAGGATCTGTTCATTGTGTGCTGCTGCTGGCTTTGTTGCTACTGCTTCTGTTTCCAAATTGAAATAGTTATTCCCTAAGTTACTCTGTATCCAACAAAAGATTTCTGAGTTTCCTCAGCACCAGTACCTGAGTTCTCAAGGCCAGCTTCCAGCACACTTTAGATTTTCCTCTTTGAAAATTACTGCAGAAAATGCTAACAGCACTATTCTCCTTAAATTCCTAACATCCCTCTGCCCTGACGAACTCTGCATGTTCTTAACCCTGTGTCTTTCTTAGGGACTTTTATGAAATTGAAGTCCCAATTCCCAGTTGTGAGGTTCTGACATACAGAGCTTCTTCCCCATGAAATGTGACATTCTAGATGTGTAAATGACCTAGCTTCTGGTCTCCAGCTTTCTGAACCTTCCAAGTTGCAGGACTTCAGTTGGTGAATGTCTGCTATAAGAATATCTGCATAGGGGACCTGTAGGAGCCCAGGTTATTTATTGTGCCCTGGACTGCTCTGACATACTTTAGTGGCACAGTTTGTCTAGATAGCCATGACATCTTGCCAGCCAGAAAAGGAAGAGGGAAACTCTCAGATGATTTATGGTCATCAAAACTGCACTGCATGCTTTGTTTATCTAGCTCAGAGGGGAGAGTAGATGTGAAAAGAAGGGAAGTCCAGTTAGACCACTTCCCTGCAGCAGTCCACTGGTGAGAAGTCCCTTGAGGGCATTGCACTTGTTAGAGAGAAGCTTCCTGCCTCCTCTAAACTGTACAAGTGCTGCCAGATTAAGAGAAACTAATGCAGGTAAATTTACCAGCAAAACGTATTAATAGTTATCTGGTCATATGTCTAAACTATTAATGTTGGGATTGCTAACATTGTTTTCCAAAGAAAATCTTTTTCATCCCAGGTTGGATTACCTGTTCAAACATAACGAGCCCATTAATTTCTGATCAAATATATTCAGAGAAATGCTGGTGTTGGCTGCCTGCAGAATAAAGAAACCATGGATTACCAGACATAAAAACCCCAGGACCCTTTCTGTGAATTAGTCACTACTACATAAATACCATCTTTCCAGTAATGTATGGAAGTTGTTTTAGTTAAATGCAGCTTTCTCATTGCAAGGCTGCACACAGTAAATGTCTGTTTATTTGAATGGCACTGACAAGAGCTGAAATGGGGGTAATGAGATGTCATTAATCAAAGCCATGAACAAGATGCCAAGAGGCATGACTCACACTTGCAGAACTGTCATTCCAGAGAACAAAACCTTGCTTAATCAGAGCCACTATATGTTGGGATTTTTGTCCCTCTGTAGGAAAATGTTCTTTGCCATAGAAGCGTCCTATAGGTTAGTGTTGCTCTGTTCTTTTGAGAGTTTTAAAATGCTTCTAAAAGTTTCTTATGCCTTCTGATGTTTACATATTTCTACTGAATTTTCTCACACTGTTCTTGTAAATAATGATCGTTTTGCATTCTTCTTTGTGGGTGGAGAGAATTGATGGACTATTGGTTTGACCAGTGTGGTTGGAGAGGTGGCAATTTCATCCTCCAATCCACTGTCACTTTTGATATTCTATATATAGTGGAGTCAGAAAATAAAATCTCTCTTTGGGTTCTTTTCTTTCCTCTTTTACATCTAGCATCCATGTGTGAGTTATTTCGTTGTCATAGTGTGACAGGTTAGTTGAGGTCATGCCTACACCTGTGACTAAGGGGAATCTGCATGTTTGTGTACTAGAAATTTGGCTTTTTTTTTTTTTTTTTTTTTTTTTTTTTTTTTTTGTTTCCTGTACAGAGTTTTAAAAGAAGGAAGGAACAAAGATATTTAACCCTGAGTTAAATGTCACCTTGTTTGTTGCACTTAGTATGTTCAGTGTGAACAGAGACTGGGTGTTTGAGTCTGGCAGAATGACCAACACCTTCACAGAGCCCTGAATCTTTACCATGAAGGAATCCTGCTGTAAGCTGTTGATAGGGATTTCAGTAGACTTTAGCTTCAACATCACTGGCTAGGGTGCAACTGAATATTTAGCTACCTGTAAGATTCAAGGACAAAAAAAAAAGAAAAATATTTTTCTTATAGAATGGATCAGAATACTGCATTTTCTCACTTTTGAAGCATTTCCTTATGATGAGGTTAAGGATAGCTGCTAACATAAGATTCTTTCAGGTAAGCAGGAAATAAAGGTTTCCTGTGGTGCTAAATTAACAGTATTGGCCACTCAGGAATGCAGTGAAAAGTTCCTTCCATTTGAGGAATACAAATTTTTCTATATTATTTCAAGAGTAATTAAATGCTTGAAATTAAATGAACAGAGGATATAAATGGACTCCAAATGTGGTAATAAAAAAAAACCACAATAAAAGAGCTCAGGAGTCATTCACTTTGAAATTCACCCATCTCAGGAGATGGGTTCCTCCTCTGAACTGTCCTCAGAGGAGCCTCACTCTGTTTGTCACCTGAAGAGTGAATATACAAATATAAAAAGTATATAACAAAGTTCAATATTCGAAACAGAGGGGGTGGAATATTCACATTAATGCTCATGGCATTTTATGGAGAACATCATACATGACTACCCTTGGAAAATTCTTATATTTCTGAAGAAGAAACTTAATAACATCTGGGAAACAAACAAGAATGTGAAGTACTTTGAACTATCAGTCTGATTTCACCCATCCTCGGCATTATAGCCTAGGGGTTCTTCTGTTCACTTTTGGTTTCTCATCCTGTCTCAGAAGGCTGGTGGAAGCCATGCATGCTCATATTCTCTGTCCTGTTATATTTATCACCTTCTCCTAAAATAAATGGAAATCCTGTGCATCTGCCTTGTCTGCTCCATAGGATGTAATGTTTCCTGTCCATCTGCTACCTCATGTTCCTGCACATGGTCCCTTCCTAGGTTTTCTGCTCAACAGTCACAGGCCAGCAGCAAAGTAAAGAGAATTATGCAGTCTTGGGGAGGAGAAAGGCAATTTTTCTGAGCTGAGATTTCTCTTAGATGTCTCTCAAAGCACGACTCATGACTGGAAGCTGTTTCCTGCATGGAGCTGGTTTTAGGTAGGAACAGCTGTGGCTTGGGCACGGTGCCCAGAGAAAAGATTGATGTGCAAGGTTATGGGCCAAGATTATGTTCGGTAACAGTGCAAGCCATTCAACTCATCATGGGGTGGGAAGTGACAAGGCCCATCTGCTCTGCTGTTACAAGGCGCACATGGGCCCACTTCCCCAGTGCAGGAGCCCCGCTGGCCATGTAAGCCTTTGGGATACACCAGGAGTGAGGTGTCTTGACACCCACACTGGGTGGCTTCTCTGAGACTTTGTGAAACTAATGATACTCACCTCAGGGATGATACTGCTAAATATCTCTGTGTTTATATTAAAATAGTTGCAAGTCTGAAGGAAAAAATAAAAGAGAAAACAAATGAGTTACCAGATTTGACCTTCATGGCAAGCTTTTCTCTAAATGCATTATTACAGTCATTTCAATGAATCTTTGATTTTTTGCCTCTCAGAAATATTCCTAAGAGACTCAGTACACTTATACAGCTTCCCAATAATACATGCCAAAAATAATCCCTCAGAAAGCAAATGCTTAACGTCATTATAGTTCAGGCTGCAGTCTCCAAGCCACAGACGCTGTGCTTTGACATATGCTGTTCTTACAAAGCCCCTGTAGTACTTTCATTCTAAGAAGATCCCTCAGAAAACAGCCACTGAGGCTGCAAAATTCTCCAGAGTTGATCCCTTGTCCCTGTTAGAGAAGTCTGTGCCTCAGGTCTACAAACCCCTTATCTTTTGTAACAACGTTGGCAGTATTTGGTTCTTGGCTCAGTGGAACTTGGCATGCCTGGCTGTGGCCTGAGGCATCTATACAGAGCGTAAGGGAAAGAATAACAATACCCTGGTGTTTATAATCTACTGTCTCAGGACTCTACAGACCAACTGAGAGCTTTCTATGGCCACATACTGACATCTGGCAGGTCAAAGCCCTAACTGAGCCACTCTGACCCCATTCCTCTGTGTCCTGCTCACTTCCTCTGCAATGGTCCTGTTGACAGCCCCTGTGGTGTAGTAAGCAAATGAGGAGGTCTGAAAGAAATACTCAGAGAAGGCAAGGTACAGCATGGAGTCACTTTGGTCTGGGATTGTGAAGGAAGCTGCCACGTAGGGAGAGTCAGTATAGTTTCCAGCAGGGAAGACTATTCCCTTAAAGTTATTGTCAGAGATAAAGAAAAACAGAGTCAAAATATAACTTTACCACGACTGCAGACAATGAATGCTACTTTCCTTGACTTTGCCCCAGCTATTCATTTGGTATATACATGAGTATGCAGGCTTTGTAGTAGTGTATGAAGGCTTGGTGCTGTCAAACAAGTGGCGAAGGCAAGTTCCAGCATTGGGACATCTTCACAGATGAGGCTCAAGATCTGTCTTTTGTGATACTGGTCACCTACTGAGGACAGTCTGGCACCTCAGATCACCCTCTAAATTAAGGGTCTAAATATTGCATGAAGAACATGACTAGTGGTCCTCCTTTTTGAAAAGCCTTACTTTCTCCGTTTCTTATCTCCAGAAATTTAAATCTGAGAACTGCTGCTTAAGAACTAACCAATGGCCTCAATTACAAAATTGATCTGTAAAACCAGAGGTCTTTCTTGGTCAAAATCAGCACTGTATTCTGCCCAGAATCAAGTTGATAACTTGTGCAGACAAAAGGCTTATGAGAGAGTAAAGTTGTGTCAGACAGACCTAAAATGCCTATGTTGTCTTCTGCATGACCCATTATATTGGCCAAGCCTTGCAGATCTAATACTTCCAAATGCATCCATATGAAACGAAAAAGTAAAACTGACAGAAAGCGATGAAGACATTTAAAGGTTAAAGTTTTTTATGTCCATTTTATTAGTTCTGTTTATGTTTAATCTCAAATGTATTTTGTCTGTCTTTATTTTCTCATCTAGCTCTAATGTTCCTGTTGCCTTTTAAGGACTATCAAAATGCTTACAAAGTGCTGAATTACAGTTGGTGACCTCTTCATTCAATCCTCACTTGCTGGATTTACCAGTCTTCGTATATTTCCCCACTTATATTGGACAGTAGCTCTTGGAACAGCCATGATTTTACATCTTTTGTCTGACTCAAGTCCCTGCTTAAAATCTAGCTGCTGCAATACTCAGAAGAGTTTGACAGCAGCTGCAGAGCTGGTGTGCTAAGACCAGTGTCTACCACACGAGCAGATACTAACTTTTTGTTCCTTTTTGTTTTCACCTCTCTTATTTCCCTGTTGTCCCTTTTTTACTACTTAATTTATAGGATCTTTGTGACAAGACTATCTTTTCATTCGACCTTTGTAGAGCACCAAGCAGAAGGCAGCTTAAACTTAATTAAGGATCTCAGATACTGTAATAATGACAACTACCCTCAATCGAATCACCTTATACAGAATGACAGTGAAGTCATTTTAGAATCAGGAACTAGTCAGATTTTAGTTTCAGTACATAAGGAGATTTTCTTTCTTAATTTGAAATAAAGTTTCAAGTCCTCAGACTCAGCAGCATTCCTTGGGCTCCCATGCTTTTGAAAGGGTATTCTGCCTTCCCATTGAAGAAGCTAGGGGCTTAATACTTGCTCTGATAGTCTTGCTCTTTCTTCTCTCTCATCTGACAGCAGACAGATCTAGTTAGTTGCATGTATAGAAATATTACTCTGACTGACTAAACAATGAAGTCCCAGCTATTAATCAACAGTGAGAGAAAGATGAGGTTTAATAACTTTTTTCTTTCCCTTCCCTTTTCTTCTATCTTCCTTAGCCAACTTTAACTGCTTTCTATTTTTTACAACCAACTCAACAGCAGTTTAAAGAAAATGATATGGCTTTTAAATAATTCATTTCACAACAGCATTGTTACAAATTATTACTGTAACAAATGCAATAAGGCTTTGAAATGTCTGTCTTCCAAGATAGTGAGCCTCTACGTTCAGAGTAACAATCACGGTCATGTCATAGAATAATGGACCCCACAGCAATGTAGGCAAACAGCACTACAGGCAAGTACCTTTAAGTCCAGGTCAATGAATGGCTGGAATACTGCTGGCAAGCCACTTAAGGAGTAGTCTACTTCAGCCAAATCAGCTGTAAGGGTGGTAGATAAGTTACAGAATATTACAAAAACCACAGAAATAATTTTATGTATACTTAAAACTAAGTCAGTTTCTGAAAGAGAATGTCACTAATTGTTCCAGAAAGTAGGGAAAAACACAGCCAGGGACCTCCTAACATGCATTCTGACCTAAGATTTGATATTTCTACTAGGACTTTCTGTAAAGCACCTTCTCTAGTTTGTCTGTTGTTTTCTCATTGTGGAAAGTAAGTTTGGTCTAACCCAAAAAAGGAGATGGCCAGATCATTGCCTCAGGGCATAAGGAGGTGTTGGGATTTCTTGTCAACAGTTTTAAGAGCATCCCAAGTACCTGTAACTTGCAAGTACTTTCCCAGAAGGAGGGTGCCTGATCTGCTTAGATACCTGTGTTTTGCACATGGTATCTGACCAACACTTGGGGTGTCTTAAATGCCTGCAAATCTAACCCAAAGCGGTTCAAGTGAAAAGGTGTTTGCAAAAGAGCTTTTTCATTTTGTCTCTGGCAAGTCTGACAAATAGGCAAGTAAAACTTAATTTCCAGGCAGGTTAGGACTACAGGCTTCAGCTTGTAAAGTGCTGTGTGTGCAGGAGCATGGTATGGGAAAACTGCCTCAGCATCAGTACTGTGTGGCCTCTAAGTGGCATTTCTCACAACAGAAGTGCACATTGCCACACTTGCAAGTTGAGAATTGCTACCAAGTCCTTGGCTCTTAGAAACACATATTTCTTGCTTGAGTAGCCCAGCCTTTATTTAACTGTGGTTCTGTATGCAAGGGAGCAGATGGACTGATATCACTCCTGGAGACATTGCTAAGTGGCTACCATTAAGGAAGCAACAGAATTCCACTGATCGGAAGAGAGAAAACAGAAGGAAAAGGTATCACTAATGACTGACCATTCAGTGATCAGAGGTCCCCATCTATCATCTGGATCCCAGCTCTGATGTTGGGACATGACTACAATAAAAGCACACTCAAGTTGTGGCCTGATTAGCATGGCTGTATAAGCACCTCTTACATGTGTGCTAGCAGATCTTTCTGCTGCATGACACACATTGCAGCATTTGTTTATCAAAACACCTAATCTGGCTTCTCTTCAGCTAACTGGATCCCCAGTGTTCCTGCTTGGTGCAATGTAAGCCTGGATGTATATGCCAGAGCTGCAAAAAAGAGGGAAGTTTCCAGAGGCAGCCTGGTGGGGGTGACGAAACCACAGCCTTAAATAGTGCAAGGACAAATCTTATACTGGTGTCGCAGGAGAGATCTCAGAATCGTGGAGTCATTTAGGTTGGAAAAGACCCTTAAGATCAGCGTGTCCAACTGTAAATCCCTGGACAGAATGACAGCCATCTCAAGCTCTGTTTCCTGTCAGTGGCCCTGGGAGGCTGTCATCAGAACTACTCACCCCTTTGCTACAATGAAGCTGAAATGTCATACTATCAGTAGATATATTATAATTTCTCTCGGTGTTGCTCAGTAGATGTTTTTTCTGCCAAGCATAAAAATGACCCAAGCCCCAGGATGCCTTGTAGGTACACAGGCAGAGACTTATTCTGTATTGGAATGGAAAAATAACTGCATTTTCCATCCCTACTGCTGCCTTGGTTGAATGTAGCTGTGTCAGTATCTTGACTATGAACCTGTCACTTTATCTGGAATAATTTCTGGCTGGCAAAATGATGACGAAATGATCAAACAAGAATAGGACTATTACAAGATTATTTTTCTAATTCTTCCTTTGCCAAGTTCACAGCACTGACTTGTGAATGCTATCCTCCTTACAGCCCTCCCCTACACAATGTGAAAGGCTTACATTAGTGACCAAGCTCCTGTGAATGGGTTTCTTCAGATACTTGATAAAGAAGTTATGCAGGAAGCTAGAGGGAAGGAAGAAGGCAATCAATGGGTCGAGTACTATGGTCATTAAGAGGAGATCAGATATTTCTGCATAACATGAATTTAATGGCCTCTTAGTGTGATATTCTAGTACACATGGGAGCTTTTTGAAATGTAAAAACTGTCAGAGAGCCACCATTTAAAAGATGATAATTTCAGCACTATGTATCTCAGCCTGGGTTAAATAATATTTATGAAAAATGGATTTCTTCATAGGACCACAATCTTATATGTACAAAATAGTCTCTGCATTAGGAACTTCCAAAACAAGCAAAAATAAACAAACAACAGACTGACCAAAAAAAAAAAAAAACCCAAAAACAAACAAACAAACACCAAACAAAAAAACCACCAAACTCTGAGAGAAATACAAGAAAATAATGAGATACTGTTTCATGGGCTGTATCCAGAGGCTTAACAGACAGTCTGGTTCTGTTCAATTTCGATAGCACTGTGAGTAGGAGGAGTGAAGCATAGTACAACCTTGTAACTTCTACCTAGAGTTGAAGACTAGAGCAGAAGTTAGAAAGAAGTGGGTGCTGAAGAAGCACAAGGGATTGTTTGATTCAGTCTTTATCTTCTACTGTGTGTAAATACAAGGACAAATATCAATGTTGGCCATTTAATGCTGTATTGGGGCCCCAGTTCTCACCTGTGGTGTCTTATGATGCCTAAAAGCAATTCTGCGCACCCTAATTTGTGAAGTTGTCCCTGTGCCATTCATTGATAGTTATTTTGTGAGGGTGTTTATACAGACCTCTTCCACTTACCCATTTTCCCATTCAGCTTGGTATCTACGTCACCAGAAGTTGTCTGGCAGCTGGGTGAGGGCTATTGAGGTAGGGGCTGCATTATCCAGGGCTGTTGAAAAGATTGCAGTAACAAACACCTTTGAGATGTGCACTGTGCCTCTTCCACTGTCTTTGCTGCATCAGGTGATAATAAATAAGAACTGAAAAAAGCCACCTCTTCACTATGGAATTGCCTGGTGATGTGGACCCATGGCTAGTCCTGGTCACTGCCACTACTCTGCTTTGCTTGCCTGTGTCTAGTGCTTGCCAGTGAGGGCACTGTGACTCCTGCTGTGTCACCCCCTCAGCTCCCAGGTCCCTTCTCCCCGCATGCAGCCCGGCTGTCCCTGGCAGAAGTGCAGATCAGAGACTGATGTAATTCAGTCAGTTTAGCAATATAGGTAATGAGGGGTGTGGGGAAGAGAAGAGGGATTTCTTTCCTCTGAAACAGCCTGGGACTAGGAAGGTATGGAGACTGCTCTAAGAATACTGCCATTTGCTCATCCATTTTCCATCAGCTTTTGAACTGTATCTCTTGGTGGCATAACAGAGGGTTTCTAATAGTGTGACTTCACTATGAGGGTTTATTATACTGAACTGTGATCCAACACACTACAGTTTTTCTAAATATGCCATTAGCTGGCAGGCTGGACAATGACAGCATTCAGCTAGAGCAGCAGTCCTGTGCTATTTGCAGCACTGCTTCTCAGCCATGGGCTCTTTAGCAGTGCTGATGTCTGAGGGGGCAGGGGCTGTCCCCCACCAGCAGACCTGTCAGAAGCACCCATCTGTGCTCCTGGGTTACTGCTGCCAGCTGATTAAGAGCACCTTTACAATGAAGGAGTCACAAGAATAAACTAAAATTTGCATTTTTGTATTATCCATCAAGAAAAAAATCCCAGAATGTGCAAAGCTGTATATACAACATCCAGGTCCTTATGTCCCAGTTCTTATTCATGTTTAGAAAAGCATTTCCAATCACCAGTTTTATCCCAGACCCTGGTAGGAGGGAGATAGAAGCACTGGGTAATTCAACAACAGTAACATGTATCCTAGAGCATAAGAGAGAAAAGGGAGAGAAAAGATTTTTAAAAAATGGATTTAATAAGTCAAAATGAACACAAAACAAGATTCAAATTTCAGTCAAACACAATTGGCCTCTAGAGAGAATACTTACCTTGAGATGTTGTATTTGACATTACCAAGCCCAAATTTCTCATGGCCAGTCAAATCAGGGAAATGCTCCTTCTCCATATTCTGCTGCAGGATTTCCAGCCCAGCCTCCTTGGCCACAGGAACACAATGATCAGTTCAGTTGCCTTTGATAGTGCCTGGGAGTTTAGAGTTGTGTTTCTGGCTTAGGAAATGTGATGGACACAGAATCGCAAGAAGGTGGTATCTCACTTGAGACATGGCAGTGCTATTTCACGTCTCACTCCTAGTCATGGCAAGAGCTGAACTAACTGATTCAATATCTGAGGTCACATGAACCTTGATATGATCTACAATGCTGTCAAGCAGCTTACTGACTTTGCTCTATTGTGCTCTTAAACTTTTCTTTATAGCCTGCTATGGGGTCGTTTACTCCCTCTGCCCTCTTTCCTTTGTCATATCTGTATTCAAGGCAATGCCACTGGCAGCTGCTGATGAAAACATCACACATACCATACTCCAGCCCCTTCTGGGTGATCCTCACTTTGAGTCCAGGATTGGCACTCTGTTGTTCACTGAGCAAACTTAAGAGGAGGAGAGAACAGCAAATCTTTAGCATCTTCCTCATTTTTCACAGGACCAGTTAATAAAGATTTATAATGATAGCAGAAATTCATGCTGTGTCACTTGGTGATTGTACTCCCTTCCCCCCTACCCTGGACATCATCTTTCCCTCCCAAATGAAGAAAGTGGAAAACCCAGCAACCTTTGCAGAGAAGACCCATTCTCCAGAGACTTACAAAAACTGAGCTCTGTGGGGTAGAGGAGAAAAGTCAGCCTGTTCACTGCCATAGAGACTGGGGAAAGTGCTTGGGATACATCCATTTGGACAAGCATTGAACTTTTAGACTGTTATTTGGTGGCTCTACTGGATTCACCACAGGGCTGGTGAATGAGTGAAGCCAATAACCATCCCAGGGGCTTTTGTGACAGGACTTAAACCAAGATGGAGCTATATGTATAAATCACAAAATCTTGGAAACAAAAAAGATGGACTTACGCTCAGGAAAGCAGACATGATCAAGGGAAATGCAATTGAGAAAAAAAAAAAAAAGAAAGAAAATTGGGACATTTATTGACTACAAGAAACTGGTCTGGGAGGAAATGAGGAGCAGTGAAAAGGACCAAAACAAACCAAAACTAACCTCACACTTGCTGTAAAATCAGGGGGAAAAATCAAGGAGGAAGACAGAACATTGAGGGGAAGATATGAGTGACATGGTATGGATACCGAAAAAAAAAATCTTCACCAAAGTGAAATCTATCAAAAGGCATGGGATGCCATGAAGTGCAGTGACATGGACCAAAGCTTGCCAAAATTGGCCCTCATTGAAATTGAGATTTTGTTTCCTTTCCTGAAAGGTAGAGGTGAGCAGGCTTCAGCAGAGTGAATGCTTGTGCATCACCAGAGTGTAACAGGGAAAGACAGATGGAAGATAGGAGCACCTCCCCTCTGGAGACAACCTGAGACAACAGGGGGTTTTCAGTCTGGAGAAAAAAAGGCTCCAGGAAGATCTTGGAGCACCTTCCAGTTCCCTAAAGGCAGCTACCTGAGAGCTGGAGAGGGAATTTTTACAGGCTTTGTAGTGGTAAGACAAACAGGAATGTATCTTCAGACTGACAGAGGGGAGGTTCAGATGAAACATTAAGTAGAAATTCTTCATTGTAAGGATGGTGATGCTCTGGAACAGGTTTCCCAGAGAAGCTGTGGATGTCTCATCCCTGAAGTGTTCAAGGCCAGGTTGGATGAGCCTTTGGGCATGCTGTTCTAGCGAAAGGTGCCCCTGCCCATGATAGGGGAGTTGGAACAAGATGATATTTAGGGTCCCTTCCAACATAAACCATTCTATAATACAATCAGATTTTAATAATGAATTTCAGTTTTTATGTTTGGAAAGAGGCTGAGGACAACCCTTTTCTCTGGGGGAGGCTCAGACCAGTTGGCCACCCAGTGTGTCCACCACAACTATTTGAGTCTAGTGATTTGTCACAGCACTTTGAATCCATTTTCCAAGCTTGATTAGCAGCAGCATGATTTATTTTGTGTAGAATGTGATACACAAGCACCATCTAGAGGATATAAAGGAGATGATGATGACTGTAGTTGACTACAGCAACAGCTGACAGCTGTATTATAGAAGGAAAAAGTTTTAAGGTTCCCCATGACTCAAATACTGCTGCTGAAGTGGCATTAACCCCTAGGGTTAATAGTTATAACAGTTATTCTGACTTTTGTTGCCTTTGGGATTTGCATATTTTTGCTTGGCACTTCTTGCTTTCCTTTCCCTCTCCCCTTGACGATAGCAAGAGGATGAAGGGGAATAAAGAAGAACCAATTAAACCAGAAAAATGCATCACCTGAATTTCAAAGAAGAGACTGAAAAATCCATGCAGTCAGGACTGTTCTGTAGATGGAGAAATCTTTAGAAGAAAATAACTGCAGATTACCCAGCAGTTTCAGATAAGTTTCTGATATAGTGCATTAGAGAGAAATAAGAGGACTCTCCTGTACTGCATCACTTGGCTGATGAGGATTAAATCTGCTTCACTGTACTGTAGGCCCTGCAGCACAAAACCAGAGTGGTTTCATTCTGAGAGCTTGTCTTCTCATATTCTAGATGAATGGGTTCCTGCCCACCCTATTACTGTGAAAATTGAGTGACTATCAATAGGAAGACCATTGGGAGCTATGAAAGTTCCTAAATGTTTGTCTCTAAGATTATTGTTTTAGAGGTTGCAATATTTTATCTGGGTGTTTGGGGAGGGAAGGGTTGCTACAACAAGCCTGGCAGTTTTCCTGTTGGGAAACACATCTGAAATTAGCTCTGATACTGCTTAGTTGTTTCATAAAAGCCATGAAATTGTTGGTGCCTGAGGAGGAGGAAGATGACATCCTGCAGAGGTAATTCCTGCACCCTACGTGTGAAGCTCCACAACATGAGTTGGGCTGATCCAGAATGATGGTTCAGCACTGGGAAGGAAGCTGGGAAGGATAGCTGGATTTTGCAGGATGACCCAGGTCTTTCTGACACCTCACACTGAACTGGCCAGGGCTGGAGCCTGCTTGTGATGTTGGGGAAAGCTCAGTACCTCTCCAGATCCCAGCCTCAGACAGGAAAGCAATTCCCTTCCTCATGAAACATCACTACTGTTACTGCAAGCCTCTTCCCCTGGGAAACCACCCTCATCCTAATCAGGAGCGGGCAGTTCCTGGGAAGGAGAACAGGAGCCCAGAAGGTGCATGGGCCCATTCCTCCCTTCATGAGCTGTTAGCCATTTGTTCCCCAGTATCCATGTACAGAGAAAGGACAGAAGAGCAGGAGAGAGGAGGGATGATGCAAAGCAGAGCAGCTCTGGGTTACTCACAATTGCTGAGAGTGGGCACAGGGAAAGAGAAACCCATCCTGCCTGAAGCTCCATGCTGTGAATGGCAGCTGGATGCTTCTTATCAGGAGCTGGAATGAGCTGCTGCAGCAACAGCTGAAACCACTCACTTGCAAAATTTGAGTTGGTGACTTCTTTGAAGAGCTACAGGTGTGCAGGGAGATTAAGAAGAAATCAGATTTCATTTTCCTTCTGAAATTGCCTGGTTTTAGGGAGACAGAAGTGGGTAACTATTGGTGGAACTGCTACTTTTGCTTGAGTATTACATGATGTCACAGTCAAATGGAAATCACCTCTTTCTTTAAAGAAAATGGGCATATTGTATGAGTATGTAGAAAATGAAGGAATTGGCTGGCGTAGTGCTCAAAAGAACTTCCTTCCCTCAAACTGTGGACTCCCATCCACATCTGCTGCTGGGCTGGAAGTGGAAGCAGTTGACTTACATGGCTGCAGAGGACTTGGTGGGCAGGGGCTGTTCAGATGGCTGCTGGGACAGCCAACTTCCCAGATAACAAGAGAAATTCTGTATTGCACCAATATATCCTTGTCCTGTAATTAAAACACATGGGACAGCATGGTCCCTATATGTTTGGGACCAGTCTAACAAGCCTGGCTGGCAAATATACATCTTCCCTGCATGGCCCAGGTCCCTCTACCCCTGCTTAATCGAATCCTTGCTGGTTCAGTTTCTTTCTGGCGTTGTTCCCTTATGTTCATCTCATTTTTTTTTTGGCTCAGTCTCAACCCTCATTGCACCACAGAGACTCTAAGAAAACTCTGTCAGCTCTGACTGAGCAGAGCAGCCACGCAAGAGTCTTACGCGCACTTGGTCTTGATTGTTGTCCAGCAGAGGCTCTCAGCTGCAAGCAGATTCCAGTGTGGTCTCTGAGTATCATCTATGGGGCACATAAGAGATAGCTAAGAAAAGCAATTATATGACAGATTTTCAACCCAGCTCAAGCTTCTGCATCTGCTGGAAAATAGCTAGAGCAGAAGAGTTCACAAACCAAAACTGTGAGTGAAAACCATTGCTTTGAACTGACTCTGGTTTCCTTTAACCCTGACTCTTGTAAAACCAGAGAAGTTGGACCTGTGGCAGCTGTACAGACTCAAGCCACTGCGTGGAGCCAAAGAAACACTTTTTGGGCAGCTCTATGGCTCCTAGATCACTCACATTAGGATGCAACACAGCCCACTGCTGGTTAAACTCCCAGGTGGTGAGGTGCTGTTGTCTCCTGGTCCAGGAGATGGCCTTGCCTGTGAGATAACTCAGCAGTGCTTAACAAATCTAAACAGCTGAGCAAAACCATCCTCCAGTGCCACTCTGTGTCCTGCTTGAGCTTCAGGACAGCTGTGCTGGAGATCTAGGCTAAAAGCACACCCTCAACTGAGTGTATGTAACATTACTGGATCTGCTTCCAGCTTTCCACGTGTGATTGACTTCCCATGTGCTGCTAAAAATACCAATATTCCCTTTATAAAGAGAGCCTTTCTGACCCATAGGGGACAGAAGGTATCTTCAAAGCACAGTGAAGTTGGACTGTGCCTTCCAGGTTTGGACAATCAGGTGATATTAGGGCTGTTTTCTTGCATGGTCTGTGATCTACACAGACATGTGCTGCTCAGACCATTCAAGTCTAACTTAAAAAAAAAAAGATTTTGGGGTCTTCCTTTGCTACACTGGGAACTGAATGGGCAATGCTTAGCTCTTTTTCCTGTTTAATAGCAATGGCTTTGCATGAACTGTGCAAGTAGGACCTGTGCTGAGCTTAGAAGAGGAATAATAAATGATGAAAGTGCAAAACTAGCAAGCAAATGGACAGTGGTACACAATGGTTTGAAGCACCATGTACCAGCAATGAAGGAAAACTTCCCACCACGTCTCAGCAAATGGTACTACCAGTAATTTTAGGTTCTTTAAGCATTCTTCAAGCAATAATGTTCATTTTAGTCAGATAGGATGGCTCCAAACCACTGTTTCATGCACCCAGGACTTGGAGAACTCTGCAGAAAGAGGTGTCTGCCCTTCCAGCGCAGCTGGGCAGCCACTGTGGGTGGTAGGTACAGCATGAAGGGCTCCCAGCCTCTGTGTGCTGCCCAGGGAACACTGCCTGGCACCAGCACATCCTGAGTCAGACTTAAAATATGAAACAAATGGTTTGAATTCTCCCTCGGAGAGTTGCTGTTCTATGTGGGTGCCAGCAATAGCATTTCAGCCATTCTTGGCAGCAACTCACTGCCAAAACAGAGACACTCTCTCTCCCCACACCATATGTGTGTGTGTTTTGGGGAAGCTTGGGGGGACCTCACTGTTTGTGGTTTGGGCTGTGCGGGGAGTGCAGGTGGGTCCATACCAGCAGCGGCAAAACACGTGCTGTGGTGACCACCAGCAAATCAAGCTGTAAGTGATCTCTGCGATGTTCAAAGTTGTAGCAAGGTGAGAACACGGGTACAGACGTACCATTGTGGGATTTGAGCCACATTAAGTTTTCACTTCCTTCGTTTTTTGTTTGTTTGTTGTTGGTCTTAGTGGTTTTTTTTTTTTTTTTGTTTGTTTGGTTGTTTTTTGTTTGGTGTTTTTTGTTTTGTTTTGTTTCTTTTTTTCCCCTAAACGTAGAGAATTGATATGGATAGTTCTGGCTCTTACATGGAAAATACCAACTTTTTTGAATTGATGTGTACATGTGGCAATAGGGGAGCCAGGGATGGCGCAGGTGTGAAGCTGATGAGGCGCCTAGTGAGGCAGAGATGCTTCTGCACGGGGCAACGAGCTGGAGGCACGGGGAGGGGAAGCTTCTCCGTCCGCGACTGCCGGGACAGAGCGACTCGAGCCAAGCCGGGGGTGCGGCGGGGCTGAGCAGCGGCGTGGCACCCGGCGGAGGGGAGGGATGACAGGCGGGGCTGGGATGTGCCGTGCCGGGATGTTCTGTGCGGGGCCGGGGCGGGGCGGTGGCCGCGATGGCGGGGATGGCGGAGGCGCTGGCGAAGGAGCGGGCGGTGGCGGCGGGCGCGGGGCGGCACGACCGCGCTGTGCCCTACCTGGGGCAGCGCTTCGGGGCGCTGCGCCAGGAGTGCCTGCAGGAGGGGCGGCTCTTCCAGGACCCCTCCTTCCCCGCCGGCCCCACCGCCCTCGGCTACCGGGAGCTGGGGCCCCGCTCGCACAAGACGCAGGGCGTCGTCTGGCGCAGACCCACGGTAGGGCGGCGGGGGAGCGGGGGGATCCCCGGTAGCATCATTCCATAGTATCACCCGGCTTCCTCCTTCCCTCACCCCCTAAATTTGGGTGGATTGAATCGTGCGGGGGCGGCGGGTCGGGGCGCGGCTGCCGAGCGCGGTGCGAGCCCTCCCCGCACTGCAGAATCGCGGCGCACCCGTTTCGTGCAGCTGCGGATGCTCAGGGCACCGGAGGCTCCCCTTTGCTCCGGGGACAGGCTGGCAGCGTGTCTTGCTCTGCCTGGAAAACAAACAAGTCAGAAAAGTAATTTTCCTCTCCATCCAGAACTCTCCGTGTGGACAAATCGCTTTGGGTAGCGCTTGGGGCTGTCTCTTCCGATAACTCTTTCCTTCAGCAGAGACATGAGCTGACCACCATGCGATTATTCCCGAAGCAGCCCTGCCAGCCATGGGAGCCATGGGATCAGGTGGACTCCGGGGTGCCTCCAGGCACTTCTGAAAGACCTTGGTGTAGTCAGTGGTGGGGAGGTAATGGCAGAGGAGTGTGTGCACATGTGTGAAAATGCAGTGCACCTCCTGGCACGTCCCGTGAAGTGAGCTGGCTGCACACGAGCTTTGGTCACCAGCTCCCGTTCCCACTGTGCTTGGTGTGTCTGGTGCCTGCTCCTGCCCTGCTCTGTCTCTGTGGTGTTCATCTGCCGTGGTCAATGGTTTGGTTAATTTGCTGCAAGCGTGGCCTTGTTCCCTGCCTCACCTGCGGCTACGTGTAATGCAAGGCTTGTTTTGTTCCCAGGAGCTGTGTCCCAACCCCCAGTTCATAGCCGGCGGAGCCACTCGCACGGATATCTGCCAAGGGGCCCTAGGTAAGGTGGGGGCAGAAAGCTGAGTTCTCCATGCAGGTGCTGCCCCAGGGCACCATGATTTATACACGGCTGTAACTCACTCCAATACCTCCTTTTGCATCCTACCACCTCCGTTCATTTCAAATCAGACCTTTCCCACCTTTCCTTGGCATTTGCAGGTGGGGACCATGAGTGTGGTTACTGGACACAGCCTTTCTGCATGCACCAAGCAGGGGTGGCACACACTGGTTTCCTGATGGTTTTTCTGATCATGGCCTGTTCCTTTCACGTTCAAATCCATGTGCCTGAGAGCAGCCTGACTCATTTCTGCCTTTAACAGTCTGCTTGGAAGAGCAGTTGTGTGTATAGCAGGACTTCTCTTTCCCCAGTGGGAGAGAGTTCTGCTGGGCAGGAGGAATCTCCTGAAACCTGGGGAGATGCTATAGAGAGAAAAGAAGTTGTTTGGGGGATTCCCTGCTGGTTGCCAACTCTCAAGGAAGACAAAACTGGGGTGTTTCAGGAGGGATGGGCCAGCCTGTGAGCCCTCTGCTTTTGCCAAGGCTTCTGCTCAGTTTGTGCAATGGCAACCCCTTGGTGGGGTTCTCCAGGGAAGATCTGGGAGCTGCAGGGAAGTGCCATGGGACAGTGGGGAGCAAATGGCTTAGCCTGGTTGTGAGTGCACAGCTATCCCAGTCTGGAAGCCTCTCTCCTGCCTTGCCTGATAGAAGGGGTTTTAGGTGGAGGAAGTCTGCAGAGATATGAGGAGAAGAAGTAAAGTGAAGTGAAAGCAATAGGCTCCTACTCCACAACTGCAGTGAGAGGGGTTTGGATTAGACAGATAGTGTGGTTGAAGGAAAGCTGTCATGTAAGAAACATGACTAATATGACCTGTGCTGTGCTGCTGCACTTGGCAAAGGAACCAAATTCTGTTTGTTTGCTTTCAGATATTCACCACATTGCATCTTCTTAGTTTCTAGTCCCACTGCTGCTATTTGTGGGTTCATGTCCAAAAAATGTAACAGAGAAGCTTATATTTTGTGCCTATGTTTTCATTCAGATGTTTTTTAAGTTAGTGCTTTGACAACCAAATGCAATTCGTTTAAAAAAATCCATGACAATAAAACTACTTAGATTATGAACTCAATTCTCCTTGTGCCCCAATATCATCAGTGGTGTGGGTTAGACTCCGTTGTGCCTTGGGCTGTTACCATATCACCAGCTTCCTTCCTGTGCTCTCTCCACCCAATACCATGTCTCCCATCATGACTGTTTTGGCATGAAGCATGTCCCAGTGCTTAAACACATGTGCCAGACATCTGTTATCTCATTTAATTGTGAAACTTTCTGGTAAGAAGTTCTTGAAATTGAAATTAAAAT
The DNA here is from genome assembly GCF_026979565.1 of Vidua chalybeata. Taxonomy (NCBI): domain Eukaryota; kingdom Metazoa; phylum Chordata; class Aves; order Passeriformes; family Viduidae; genus Vidua; species Vidua chalybeata. The sequence continues at coordinate 22,339,851 of NC_071534.1, read as the reverse complement.
TTACTGTAATGCCATTTCAACATCTGGCATTTCTGTAGAGATGCTGGTTTCTGGAGTCACTTAGATGCTTTCTGGTTTTCCAGCTTTTCTCTGCAGATGCTGTGGCAGCAAGAGCATAGGAATGAAAGATTTGAAGCTTCATTTTCAAGTTGTGAAATTGCTGTTGCTAATACCAAACACTGTTTTTAAATTGATGAGAGCATTTGCTGCCCTAGTGGTCTTTGGACCAGTCAGATGTTCTCATGGGGTTGTATGGTATCACCAGAGGATATGAAGTGACTCACAGCTGGTATTTTTGTACCTCCTGACTATATCTGAATCAGAGGTTGTCAGTGTTCTTGTTTGTGTCTCCTCTTTCCCTGTCACTAAGTACTGCAATGACTCTCCTGGCTGTCTTCTCATGAATTTGGGCAGGATTTTGGTCTTGTGTGACAATTGTTGATTAAAAATTAGATGCTTTTGATCTTTGTATAGCCACTGAGTTCCTAAGAGCGTGGATGGAATCTCTGCTCTTTCATACAATGGGTCTGGCAGATGCACTGTACAAATGCTTTCTTTTTTTTTCCTTTTTTTCCACTGCCTTATCTGACACTAGCGTTTGTATTGATAAATTTGCTTAAGCTTACATTTACTTGAACTTTGTATTTACTTTGAATGTTCATGTCCCATCACATTTTAGGATGTTATAGAGAAGATTTAATTGGAAGATGTCAGATGCTTTTGGAAACCTGTGTTTTTTATTATGCTGCTTCTTTTCTAGAGGAAGCTTTTGTAGTCTCATTTATCCCCCAAAGGCTTGATCAAAAAGCAACAGACCTGTGCCCATGGGGAGTTTCACTGCTGTTGCTGAGCCCTTCAGAACATCTGGGAGTACTGCAGGGAGAGATGGGGCATCCAGAGCACATGGACCCATCACATCTGCATGGCAGCTTGTGGCAGCTTACACATCTGCAGGGAATGTAACCAAACAGCTCAGCTTTTGTAACCAAACAGCTCAGCTAGTGAGCAGGGTTTCTTTTAGCTCAGTAGTCTTTGGCCAGGTGCATAAATTTGTTTAATTGCTTTTGACCTGGACTATAAGAAACTGTGATCCATATAAGGCAAAGCTGATCATCAGTGCAGAAAAGGTTCTCCAGACACCAAATTCTGCCCCTTGGGATTTGGATTATCCTTTATTCTGGCCTTGTGAGTTTTTTTTTTTTTGTTTGTTTTTTTTTTTTTTTTTTTTTTTTTTTTTGTTTGTTGTTTTTGTTTTTTTTTTCCTTAGGAGAAACTTTTGAAGGAGAGTATTTGGAGTTGGTTTTACAGTATCAGATCTGCAAAGTCAGTGATGGCATTTGGCTCCAAATGGCAGCACATGGGATGTAGTGACTCATTACAGCTGAGGGGAGGTTCCAAAGCCAAAGAAGCCTGGTTCACCCTTAGCCACCTTTTTTTGGAGTGGATGGTATCACAACACTGGGGTGTAAACAGTACAGGATCTCCCAGCTGCTGTTTGGATGCAGGTGTCTCCTCCTCACGTAACAAATGTGTGAAAAAATAACAAATGGAATAGGTTGAATTTTGAAAATCAGACCTGTGGCTTTCTCATGCTGACAGCTACTCTACTGCCAATGGGTTGCCACAGCCTTGTGTTTGTAACCAGAAAACGTTCTGGAGTGCTGTGGTGTTAATATAAATACCTTCAATTGCTGTTCATCTAAGACTGTTTTAAAATAATGATGAGTCTGTGATTGGCAGAAGGTACATTTTTCCTTTTACCCCATACTCTTACAATGAGCTGTGCAGTGACCAGAGGAGCTGTCTTTTGCTTACAGCCCTTCAGGCATTTGATGGGTGTATTTTGTTTGCCTTTTCTTTCCAGAATGGCTAATTTTAAGCCCTTATGGCTATTTATGCTTGCCTTGCAATTACTTTATTTTTTTTCCTAATGTTCTGGAGATTAGGTAAATGCAGAGATGGGTATATGGAAATAAGTAAAACACTGAAAGCAGGAAAAAGTAAGCATGACAGGACAAAAAAATAGTACTTCTTGTCAATATGTGTTATAGATAAACTCACAGCCTGAGAATACTCCCTTTTCTGATAACCTTGTCCTGCCTACTGTTCATTTACAAAAATTATTTATGATAAATGTAGCCTTGCTAACACTCCTTTCAGGCTCTAAGCAACCTGTCTGTCAGCCTCTCCTTGGGCTTTCCTTCCCTATCAAAGGAAAATCACTGTCAAGAACCTTGCAGAGGCACCAGTTCTGGACATTCAGGCTATTTGGTAAAGACCTTGCTCAAGCTTGCTTAGTGGTAAAATTCCAGGTATAATCATGAGATCTGTTCTCATCTGAAGTCTGAATTATCAGGTGTGCTTTTAGTGATGGCTGTTCACAAAGGCAGAGATTATATCCTGGTTGTTGGGCACTTTTAAGTGTGGAAACCAAAGGATGTCTTCCATATATGCTGCAGCTGCCTTTAAACCTCAAGACCTTGCCCAGAGTTGTCAGAGTTAAGATTTGTGTTTGACTCCAAATTCTTGTTAGAAACCAGTATAAAGTTCAACAGAGATTTTACAACAGGCTGTAATTTCAGTCTGCCTTGATGAGACAGCTAGAAAGTAAAGGAAATTCTTTATAAATTCTCCTTGTGGGTGTGGCAGTCCTCTGGAGGGTGTTTCTCCTTGAATTTCCATGCTTCTTACCTCCAGGGAAAGCATGACTCAGAGATGTGTTACAGCATTGAAGTGTATGTTCTTCATCTGGAGGCCTGATCAGCTTCTTGACCAAGCCTTCCTGAGCTGCTGTGGCCATTTGAGTGTTTCATTTGTTCTTCCTGGGCTGCTCCCTGTCTGCCCAGCCCCTGCCCTGGGTATGGAATAGAAATACTAATATTTCTTGGGAAGAATGGTGTGACAGCTGCCCTTTGAGCCAGACTCTTTCCTCCTGGCCCTGTCTTTCCCAGCAAACACCTTTGCAGTATGTAGTGCTACCTCTGGATGCAGCTCCCAGGGAAGAGGATCTCAGCTCCTTGAAGGAGGCTGTGAGAGGAGTCACCACTTTACACGGCAAAGTGGATGTGCTGTGACAGAGTAGGGAGGGGAATTTCATCATTGCTTCATAGTCTGTCAGAGGAGAATAGCAAGGTGACTTTCTTGTTTAAGAACTTCTCTGACATGCTGGTTTTTCCATTGCAGTACAAACAGCCAGAGGCGGGGCTGAAGGGGAAATTTTATGGTCGGTTCTTCCCCTCCAGGTTGTGAAGCAGTATAAGCATCTTAGGTTTTGAAATTATTCTGCAATTTCACCTCTTCCACCTTTCCTGAGATGTGAAAAGAAGTGTGGGACAGATGTATTTCACAGAGCTGCTCCTGGGGGTCAGCTGTGCCAAGTGCTGGCAGCCTGGAGGGAGCTGCAGGTTGTCCATGTTCCTGCTGCTCTTGTCTGCGCAGTGATGGATTTGGGCCTGAGGGTGGACCTCGAGGGCTGCTTTAGAGTTCATTCACCCTGAGACCTTGTCCCATTTGGATCCCAGCTTCTCACCCATAAGCTTTTGAGCCTCTTCCCATGGGAGAGAGGTGGCTGTGTAGGGCCTGCTGCTTTGCTGGCCTCCAGCTTGCCGACAGCAAGGTTGTGGCAGGTTCACACATTGAAGCTGCAATCCTGCAGGGCTCCTTTGTGGGATCTCATGCACAATACCGACTGCTCTCTGTTCACAAAGCAAGGGAACAGCGGATCTGGGGATGCTAACAAGGAGTTTTGTGTTGGGCTGTGGCAGTCAGGGGATCATCTGGCTCTGTAAATCTCTGACCACCTTGCTAATGGGCTGCAGGAGGCCCATGGCTGAGCAGAAAGGTGACTGCTCTGGTAAAGTAAAACTGGGCTCTGAAAAGAATTACAGAAAGCAGGGGTGTAATGTTTATAGAGCTGAGGTCTCTTCCTCTCTCTGTGTGGCAGGAGATGGTGTGGAAAAACACTGTCCAGGCAGCCTGTGGTGTGCAGGACTAATGTGTGTTGGCTCCATCCCAGGCAGGATGAGGAGGTGTGTGGAACTGGGAAACAGTGCCTGCCTTCAGGCCTTTCCTGGCTCTCCAGTGACTGTGCTGGAGACCAGACATGGGACTGAACAGAGAGGCCTCGAGCAAGAGCCTCCAGGGATGTGTAAGGTGAAAGGAGCTCCTGTTTGCAGGGAGGCTGGCAAGAGACCTTAAAGGGAGCTTGCCTGCAGGACAGGTCTCTGGATAGCAAGGAACTTGTTTATTAAACATGGGGAAGGGAAAAGAATGCAGCCTATGCCTGAGAAAACACCTCTGAGGAGAGATTGCACCCCTAAGTACCTGTGTGTGCCCACAGACTCTGCCTTTTCTCTGTGCTTCTTCCTATCATACAGGCACTCAATTGAATATTAAGTTTTCCTTCAAACAGTGCCAGAATGGATGATCACTGTGGTGGCAGGTCAGAAAAAGCCTGCTTTGACTTTTTTTATGAGTTTGGTCTTGAGGAAACACTTGCCTGGATCTGAAGGGTATTTGATCTGTCTCAGAGATAAAGTGATGGGAGGGATCATCCTATCCCAGCTGAGGGAATTATTGGTTATAATGCACAATCCTGATGCAGTGCAAAAACTAAAGTTTGAATAATGAATGCTGTCTGTTTTTTTTGTTTTCCTTTTCTTTTTACAGGGGACTGTTGGCTTTTGGCAGCCATTGCTTCTCTCACCCTGAATGAAGAAATTCTGTCCCGTGTTGTTCCCAAAGACCAGAGTTTCCAGGATAAATATGCAGGAATTTTCCACTTCCAGGTATGTGGAAAACAGCCTTTTCCTCTTAGTGCTATTGGGCAGGAGCCAGTGTGGCTGTCTATGTATCCATGTGTGATGTTTCCTGGCATGGCTTTGTGGGATGTCAAAGAGCCAGACAGAAAAAAGGAGACATCTAAAAAGGGTGGTGGAAGGAACAAGGCCATTAATCAAAGATGTGGGAGCAGGGGCTGCCATTGTGGTCCTTCCTCCCTGAGCAGAGCCAGCTGCATCCCTGAACAGGGTGGGTGAAGCTGGCTGGGACACCGGGATTGTTTTTTCCTGGGAAAATCAACATTCAAAGATAAACATTCTGGTGATGGGAGCGCACGGGGTGGTGATGCATGTTTGTGCTCTCTTTTCCTCAGTTCTGGCAATATGGGGAGTGGGTGGACGTGGTGGTGGACGACAGGCTGCCCACCAAGAATGGGGAGCTGCTCTTCGTGCACTCGGCAGAGGGCAGCGAGTTCTGGAGCGCGCTGCTGGAGAAGGCCTATGCCAAGTGAGTTTGGGCCAGGCTTCCCTCCCCTCACATCCCTGCTTCCCCATAGCATCCCCAGCTGCATGGATACTGTACCTTCAGAGTGTCAGTCTGCTCATTAGCCTTTGCAGCTTCTGGGGTACCCCACAATGGCTCCTTTTGTACAGCTTTGTTGACGATGCCTAAGACAAGGAGCCAAAAGCATTGGATTTGTTGCTAGCCAAGAAAAGTAGCTCTTGCATCTCGTGGTGAGGCTGTTCCTGCAGCAGCCTTCTGTCACCAGGGCCTGGGAAGCTCCATTTCATGTGCTCTATGCACCTCTGAGGGCTTGGCAGCTGCCAGTGCTTCAGTGTGCAAAGCATATCAGTCCATGTGACCAGGTCTGTGTTCAATGCTCATATCTGAATCTCCATTTTTGGGTTGGCCAGAGAGGAATTATATCCTCTAACTCTACTATTTTAAGTCAACTTTGAATTAACTTAAGAAATTTAGATCAGCTGAAAATCAGACCCATAACTGTTAAAGGGATTTAAAGACTGTGGAACTAGAGAGGCAAATTGCTTGGTCTTAATTTTTTTAAAATATATATTATTTTTTCTTCAGACAGTGTTCATGATTCCTGTCATTGATATGACTGAACCTGCAAGGTGTATGCATGTTTGTATAATATTTTATATTGGGCTTTCCAAGTACAGAGGTCTAAGAAGCAAAGCTGACTGGAGGGACATGTTTGTAGCTGCTGCAGTGCTCCTGAAAGCAGAACCGCTGTGACAGCTGGCACTTTGAGGGCCTCTCCTGAAGGAAGAGGAGAACGGGAGCCTGATGGTTGTGTGTGTGTGAGAAGAGAACAGGGAGCTTGATGGTTGTGCCTGTCCCCCATTTTGTGCAGGCTGAATGGCTCATATGAGTCCCTCTCTGGTGGCACCACCACTGAAGGCTTCGAGGACTTCACTGGTGGCATTGCAGAATGGTATGAGCTGCAGAAGCCACCCCCCAACCTCTTCAAGATCATTCAGAAGGCACTCCAGAAAGGCTCTCTCCTTGGCTGCTCCATTGATGTGAGTTAGCAGGTTTATTTCTGGGTTCTTGTTGTGCACACAGGCTGGGAGTGGACCTGTGCTGCACCTGCAGGGTCTGCACACAGCATGCCACTCCCCTCTGCCTATGGTTTCCTGCTCTACCTTGTGCCTGAAGAATTTGACCCAGGCATGTGCTCTCCATGGGGGTTAGCCTGAAACTAAACGTCATTAGTTCATGTAAAAAGCTCATTCCCTCCCTTGTGCTTCTTCCATGAGACCTTCTGCCCTTTAGAAGGTTGATGGTAATGAATCACACAGGGAACTTGTCAGGAGTCCTGATGGACATCTGTGTTCCTAAGAAAGCCTTCTCTTGGCAGCAGGATGGCACAGGCTGAGAGGGTTTGGACAAAGAGCTGCTGCTAATGGCTCCTGCAGTCAGGTGCTCAGAGGTGACAATGTCCATCCTCGCTGCAGCCTTTTTGTTGCACAAGTTGTACCTAAAATGTTCCCAAAAAATCTGGACTCTGTTCTTGAAGCAGAGAGGCTCGGACTGTTGCCAGACCTTTAAAAGGTCTTATGAGAAGACACGTTGTCAGAAGCTGGACCCACATGGGAAAGAAAAAGAGGAGCTTTGGCCCTGCCTTCAAGGATTCAGCATTGCTTTTAGCTTTACTGAAATGAGTCTAAGCATTGTTATTGTGGTAATCACCCTCCTCCCAAATGAGATTGCATCTTGGTTATGTCTAAAGGGAAGGTAAATTGTTTACAAAACTCCATTCATAATAGAAATGTAAATGTTTCCTCCCATTTTTCAAGTTAAATCAGAGTCCCAGGAGAGGGAAGCTTCACAGCAGGAAAAGTGCTTGGTTAATGTCAGTTTGACTTCATGGTATTTTCAAGGCCTATTTTACTCGTTTGCATTTAGATAAGAATCTGACATCTGGATTTTTGCCCCAGACTTATACAAATCCCTTGGGTGGGTAGGGGGGGAGAGTAAATATATTATGTTGTTGATAAGTGCTGGCACTTTCTGTAGAGTAAATGAACTGTTGCTGAGTTTATCCTTTGAAAAAAAACCCTTGTAAAATCTTTCCTTCTGCTCTGTAAGAGAAATAGGGACACAGAGATTAAACATTAAATGGAGAGTGTGCTGTGGGGCAGTAATAGGCCATGAATTGACAGCAGGAATCCTGCCTGCTCCATCCAATCCTCTCTGTTTGTTTAAGCTTCAATTATGCTTGTTTAGAGGTCACACACTTCTGAAATGGTGGAAAGACAATGACAGCCACATGCACAAGAGTGGCTGCACGACACCAAGTGTTTTGGAGCCAGGAGGGAACTTTGCTGCAGTGCCAGGCTTCTGGTGTGCACCCCATGCCACAAACACGGCAAACTCCCTGGGGTTCCAGCACCACCACATGTGCTGCTGTCCCCTCTCCCTGCTCTGCCACACTTACTGCTTTTGTGCAGCAGCTAAGCCACTCCTGCAGCCTCCCAGTGAGATAAAAGCTCTGTTGGAGTGGGAAGCTTTGTTTTGTTGGATCCCCTGCCCATGGGAAGCTGCAATCACTGATGTCCTTTGCCCCTCCAGATCACCAGTGCTGCAGAAACAGAAGCAGTCACTTCCCAGAAGCTGGTGAAGGGACACGCGTACTCGGTCACCGGGGCAGAGGAGGTAGGTGTGCCACCCCCAAGGTGCAGCAGGTTTTGTGTGTGGCAACCACAAGCCCATCTTCAACACTGCAAATTTTTAAGTGTCACCCATTTTACTGAATTGGGTTTTGAGTCTCTTCTTTCTGAAGGAATGCTTAATTAGTTGGTATGTTTTGGAAAAACACAGATTTGCCTTCTTGGGTGTTTGACCAAAAAAACCCCTCTTATTCCATAAGCATGGCTATTTCCAATGGCCCAGGGTGGTGGACAGCTCTGTGCAGAAGGCATGCTACCCTCTGCTGGTGACCAGGCCCTTCAAGTGCACTTCTGTACAGCAGGCCACACTTTTTACCTTACAAGCACAACAAGAAGCGTCCTGAGGAAAAAAAAAACAACAAACAAAAAAAACAAAAAACCCAAAAAAAAAAAAAAAAAAACAAAAAACACCAACACCAAAAAAAAACCCACCCCAAAACCCATGTCTTATTGTCCCTGAAGTGCCTGCTGAACAGCACCATTCAGCGGGGCTTGGTGTTCAAACACAAGCGGCCTGCCCAAGAGTGGGTGACTGGTGAAGAAAAGACAAAAGCAAAGGAAGCAAATAAATCATGGCATCCTTCCATGTGTGCAGTGGATTTTTGGTTAGTTCACTGGTAATGGTTTCTGAAATAATTTTTGAAAGTTCAGGCTGAGGTATAGAGAGCTGCTGACATGCTCTGCTGGTTTGTGGGTGTGCATTTGGTCTTCTCACAGCAAAAGCAGGGAGGAGGGAGTTTGTTCATCTTGATTCACAAGTAGGCTTGATTTAGCCAAGCTGTTCCTTTGGAGATCTGTGCAGACTCAGTAAGGATGGTTCAACTGGGGTGTCATCTCTGGACTGCAGAGACCAGCAGATGACAAGAGGAGGGGCTGAGGCTGCTGCTCTGTGGGGCATTGGTGAGGTCAGAGGGGTTGTGGCCAGTTTGAGTATCCTGTCTGTTGTAACAGGCTCCTTTTATATATAAGCAGGGGGGTAAAAAGGCATTTGAATGTGAAGAGACAATTTATACCTAAGTGATGACTTTGAGAAATATCTCTGTACCTGCTTTTGGGCTTTTGTATAGCAATTTTACATTCCCTTTGCTTTTAATCCTATCAAAGGTGATTTTTTAGCAGCACAAATCAGACATTTTGGTTTTCACGGGCTTTGGTTTGTGCATGCTGTAAAACTTCTTTGGACAAGCCTGGCTGTGTGAAGCTCACTCAGAATCAGTTGGACTTTTGTCTTTTGGACCAGATGTGTGCATGTTGTCATGCCTAGCACCGAGATACTTGCTCTGTCACATTTTTAATTACTGTAGAGGATGAGGGAGGGAGTGTGGTGCTGAGTCCCTGGTGACTCTCCATACACTTCTGATCCCATCAGGTGAATTTCCGAGGAACAGTGCAGAAGCTGATCAGAATCCGAAATCCCTGGGGAGAAGTGGAGTGGACTGGGAAATGGAATGACAAGTGAGTCAATGGCTTCCTTGTTGCCAGTAGCCCTTTACTGCAGGGGTGTGGTCGTGTGTCTGGCTTTTCTGTCTTTTTCTGTTCCCTACCTGAAATTCCTCTGTAAGTCCTGTCTGGATGTGGTGTTCACATGGAACTGTTTCAGAGAGAAGCATCCCCTCACTGTCATCTCCCTGGTAGCCATCACAGTATGTGATGCTTTTCATGCAAATTCCAGCCTTTGTGTAAGATGCAATGATTTGGTTGGTGAATCCTAGAAAGCTCCCTGTAGTTTGTGCTTATTTAACAGCCTGGATTCAGTGATGAGCTTTTGAAAACTCACTTTATAAAAGGGCTTTAAAAATCCATTTCTGCTGTTAGCCATGAAAACTGGAGTTTACTCACTTCTGTGGCTGGGCAGTTTTTATTCAGACTCTTCCTTTTTCTGTCTCAGTCCAGACATTGCACTTCCTAAAAATAGCACTCTGTTTCTCATTCTTACCATGGATATTTGAGAAGTGAGGTATTTTATGTGCCAGGTGCATCTATTTTTAATTCTGCAGTAGTTTGAGAATTCTGGAACTGCTAAAAGTTAGATCTTGTGCCAGAACAGCCGCATTAGGGTTTCACCTTTCCCATGGGCTGTAGTTGATGTGGGGTTCTCTTCCAGCTGCCCAAACTGGAGTGGTGTTGACCCGGAGGTGCGGGAACGACTGACCAGGAGACACGAAGATGGGGAATTTTGGTGAGTGTCACTGGGTTCCCATTCCAGCAGAAGGGAATGTCAGCTGCTCTGCTTTTATTCATGCAAAGTAACCTCTCCCAGTTTGCTCTCCAAGATGAGTGGGCAAATTCACCCCAAACCCTAGTGCTAAATCATAGTGACAGGAAGGGAGGATGAACAAGGTGGTGGTATGGAAAACCCTTCTGAGGAGACGTTGCCAGTGGCATTGCCTCCCACAGGATGGCGTTCAACGACTTCCTGAGGCATTACTCCCGCCTGGAGATCTGCAACCTGACTCCAGACACCCTGGCAAGTGACAGGTACAAAAAGTGGAGCCTGCAAAAGCTGGATGGCAACTGGAGGCGAGGAGCCACTGCAGGGGGCTGCAGGAACTACCCAAGTAAGATAAAAATGGAGAAACCTTTTACTTGTCCACTTTTACTTTATCTGGGAGCTTCCAGGAGATGTTTTGGGATGGCTTATGGGATATCTAGGACTAATCTCCAAAAAGTGTGGGTGTCTGGGAAATGTGGCTCCCTGATGAGGGTCCATTGTGGTTCTAAAGGCTGGGGTGGGCAGGGCAGTGCATTGGTTTTCTCGTCTCACAGCTGATTTTGGCAGTCAGAGCCACATCTGTCATATCTGACATGTTTAAATATCATCACGGTTGATGTCAAAGAAGCCTCTGAGTACTTTGCTTAAATCCACTTCCCAGACACATTCTGGACGAATCCTCAGTATTTAATCAAGCTGGAGGAGGAAGATGAGGACCCTGATGATCCTGAGGGGGGCTGCACTTTCCTCATTGGGCTGATCCAGAAGCACCGTCGGAAGCAGAGGAAGATGGGGGAGGACATGCACACCATTGGCTTTGCGATTTATGAGGCAAGGAAGGCTGACAGGAATGTGGGAGGAAAAGGGAGAATCATTCCCCCTATAAATGGGATAGTGCAGTTCCCATGCTGGGCTTTCCGACAAAATTCAGATGGGTTGAGTTGGACATCAGCTGCAGCAAGGAAGGTGTAAAGAAACAAAAAGCTGCATCATGCTTGCTTAGCCCCTGTCTCCTTTCCTGATGATGGAGAGGTCAGAAGGGCAGAAGTGTGAAAGAGGGGATAGGGAGAAATAGTAGAGAAATTGAGCCTACAATAAAAATTGTGGTGGGCTGCAGGGAGCAGATTCAACAGGAAGCCACAACCAGCCTGGCTGTGGCTGTGGCTGTGGCCACACTGCCCCAGGTGAACCTCACCTGCCTCAGGGATGGAGCTGGGAGCTGAGCCAGCACTTGGCCTTGGGTGATATGGGCTCAACACCCACCTTCCCCTCAAGCCAAGTATTTTTTTGTTTTCTTTTGTTTTGCTTTTTTTTTTTTTCAAGAATGTGTATGTCCTTGCTAAGCAATGGTGAAAAGAAGATGGAGATGCCATTCACCATTCAACAAGCAAATAACTCTGTCCTTCTCTCCCTGCAGGTGCCCCCAGAGGTATGTGGCATGGGTTGGTGGTCAAGGTGTAGAGCTGGGGCTCAAGTGGCTGGTGGGAAGAAGAGGTTCAGAGGATCCTGCTTCATCCTATATGACTGCACAGAGTCTACAGTTAGAGGCCATTTATTTTGGAAGGGGCCTTGAGCTCATGTTGCATTTTTAGAGTGTCCTGGATTGGGATAAAAGTGTTCAGTGCTGCAGAAACTCCCCAAAGCAACTCTTCTATGGCTCTCCTCCCAGCCCAGCCCCACACTTGCTCCCCCAGAGCACAGCTGCTTTTTCCAGGTTTGCACAGAGTTCATGTTTGACTCATAAATAATATTCCAAGGAGGTGTTTATATTCATTTCCCTAAGCACCACCTATTTTGGTTTCTCTCTATTTCTACCTGCAGGCAGCTAATAGTACACTCTGGGGGTCACAGAGGGGTGTCAATGCAGCGATGCCTCTTAGCTGTTGCTCCTCAGAGGAAGGACTGAAGCTCAGCAAAACCCCTGGGTAACCCCATTACTGGGTTTGCTGTCCCTGTGAGGGTCTGTTCAAAGCAGCTGGGGCATCCTGTGGCTCCTGAGGCTGTGCCCAAACCAGTGGCTTTTATGTAAAGGATGGTTTCATCAGGAAAAGAAATGGTGCTACTGGTTAATTAAATTTCTTATGTACTTTTTAAATGCCTTAGTAGTACTCTGTCACTCACCCTAGTGGTCCAAATATTAAATTTCCTTAAGAAAACTGATTCTATCTACAGTCCCATGACTCTTCCTTCCCCTATAAGGTGGAATTTTATCTCCCACTATGCAACAGGTGTGCCAGGTTTTTAAAATTCTTTCTTCATTCTTAAAACTCTAGGAGGAGAGGAAAGAGGAGGTTTCTGAAAGGTGCACATTCCTGAAGCTGGCTGCTAAAGCTGAAATGGCCCACCTGTAAGACTCTGCAAAAATAGTTCATTCTGGAAGATCACAGAATTATAGAATGGTTTGGTTGGAAGGGACCTTAAAGATTGCCCAGTTCCAACCCCCTGCCATGGGCAGGGACACTGTTCACTAGATGTTTCACTCTAAATATGATTTTATTTTATTATTTTGTTTTGTTTTATTTTTGGAGCCCTCCATGAGTGGGCTCTGCTCTGAGGCAGCCTGACCTTGGAGGCAGAGCTGAGCTGCAGGTGGCACCAGCTCTGGGGACCAGAGGGACATGGCTCATGTGCCATCTCAATTTAAAGAAAAATGATTGGTGGAAGAATTTGTCCAATGTCTTCAGCCACCCATCATCATTTGCAAAACAAAAGCATGACCTGAATGATTTATTGCAATGATATGCAAAATACATTTGCAGTCACATCTCAGGACTCCCACCCCCTTTCTCTTCTTTTACAGTTCTGTCAAACTGACATATTTTTTCTTTTATTTTCTTTTCCTCAGACACAGCTAACTAATATCTATGATATTTTGTATTTGTAAACGTGAACACATGCAGACTGCAGTGGGTTTTCTCCCCTTTCTTTGCTTTTCCTAAGTTTTCTGGCCAGACAAATATTCATCTGAGCAAAAACTTCTTCCTGACCAACAAAGCCCGGGAAAAATCCAACACCTTCATCAACCTCCGGGAGGTGCTGAACCGGTTCAAGCTCCCTGCAGGAGAATACATCATCGTGCCCTCCACCTTTGAACCCAACAAGAATGGGGACTTCTGCCTCAGAGTCTTCTCTGAAAAAAATGCCAACTCCACGTAGGAGGCTTTTGGTGACCATATTACAGCAATGGGCACATGGGGGAGATTATTATTATTGTTACTTTTATTGCTTTTGTTATCTCAATTACAATTTAATTAAAATTAAAAGGTTTAGACATGTCACATCTTGAAGAGCAGCTGGGCTAAAGCCTGAGGAAGGGGTGTAGGGTCTTTTTTATTGAGTTGCCCTGACTCAAAGCAAGCAGAAACCTTCCTCTGTCCTGTAATATTTTGCTGCATATTCCTGCAGCAGTGGGAAACCCGGGATATTTGTTGTGTGAGGACCCATTCAGCTTTTGATGGGCCCTTAGGAGTGCTTGGGCACCATTTCTAGGTCTGGTGCTCCCTCAGCACCTGGGGGACAGCATGAGGCACATCAGAATTACTTTAGGACTCTCAATTTTTCGCTGTTTTAAAGAAGAAATTACTAGACAAAGTTTGATTTGTACCCAAGAACCTGGTCCTGTGCTAAGTAGGCAAAAAAAGAACCAAAGAGTTATGTGAGCCTCAAAATCCTGTCTGCGGCTCTGCAGAATATTGCACAATTTGTACTATCTTTTCAAACTCTTGTTGCCATAGCTGGCAAAATACAGCTTTCACTGTGTTTTGCTGTGTCCATCGCTGATTAATCCAGTAATTTTTGAATGCTCATTGTTATTTCCATATTTTAAAGAATCTCTCTTTAACTGAAGCTTGAAGGAAAAGCGTCATAAACATGACTTGTTTTGATTTTAATATTGATTTCTTTCTCTTTCTAGGGTGATAGATGATGAAATTGAAGGCAATTTTGATGAGGTACATCAAATTAAATATTTTAAATTGAGATAATTTTGTTGTAAGGGGGGGATGGAGTGCCTGTTTCCTGTGCAGGGTGATGTTTTCTGTAGGCATTATCAAGAAATGTCGTCCCACTTTGAGAAAATGGGAAAAGATCTTTCAATATCCATTGCTGGGTGTCAAGCAAATGGAAATATAAACAGGAATGTAATAGAAACAAGTGTTGTCCTTTATCTAGAACTTGGACTTCCCAGGCAGAGGTACACTCTCTAGAATTAACTGGAGCCACAGGAAATTCCCTTTGTTCTCCAGGAGTCCAGGAGTGCAGCTTGCAGCAGCAGGGCTGTTTCTGCATGTAATGCTGTTTCCAGGAGTAAATAGTGGCTCACCATATGTTTAGTCTTGCTGGAGCTGGGGATGCTTTGCCTACTAATGCAGCTACCCCATGTGTAGTGGGTGTTTTTTCCAGCATTTACACTGCCAGTGTTTTGAGATGCCCCTGAAAATAAAACTGAATAAAATCATAGTAAAAACCACTTTGTACCTTCAACCTTGCCATTTGATTTTTTTTTTACTAAGGGCAAGGAAATGCATTAAGTCTTTTTCAGGCAGAAACTTTCCCCCTTTTGACATTCTCTGTTTCTGTCTTCTAGACTGAGATCAGTGAGGATGACATCGAACCCAGCTTTAAAAAGCTTTTTGGGCAGCTAGCAGGAAATGTGAGTGTTTTTCTGGTAATATCTTACTGGCATCGTGGTGAGTGGGTAAAAGAGATGCCTCCCCCAGGACAGAGTTTAGTTCTTGTGCAGAGTCAGCTTTCAAGTGTGAGCACAGTTGTGCATCCCAGAAGCTGTGCAGTCACCCAGCTGCTTCCACAGCGGACTGGGGAGCGCTCCTGGTGAACAATCTCTGCTCCTTTTGAACTGTGGGCTCGACTTTTATCTCTGCAGGGCCCGAATTCTGTCTTTGGGCAGAGCATATGGCTGGGCTGAGCTTCTCCCCAGGCTGCTCTTGCCTTGGGCACACCTTGCTGCTGGGTATGCTAATCTCTGAGAATTGGTGGTGCTCCTGGGAATGGGAGGTGGGGAGAGCTTCCCACTTGCTTCCATTCAAGGGAACTGAACTTGAAGGGGTTTTAGAAATTGGCTAACTTGCCCAAAGGAATCAGAGGCTGCAGATGGTGTCTGCACAGTGGAAAATTTGTTTTCTTCTTTTCCACAGGATGCAGAGATCTCTGCCTTCGAACTGCGCAGCATCCTGAATAAAATCCTGGCTAAACGTGAGTGCCTTCCTTCACCAGCAGCTTCAGATGACCACCAGCAGGTTTCCACCATGGCCATGGGAGCACAGAGGGCACCACTGACCTGGGCAGGGACAGAGCCTGGGCTCTGCCCCAGACCTGCTGCTTGGTTCTCCATATGGCCATGACCACATGCTCTTCTCTGCTGCTTCAGGGGGCTGCAGAAACGCTGGGGCTGTGCCAGCCCAGAAGGTGTTTCACAGGATGTGTGCTTTGGCAGAGTACAAAAGTAAAAGACACCCGTCTTTTATCCCAGCATCTGCCACTGGGAATTGGCTGCCAGGAAGATAGATGGATTTGAATAATCCTTGATAATAATCAAGAGAGGTATTGCTGCTGTTTTAGTATTGAACCACCCAGGAGTGATTCAAGCAGTAGCACAGCCAATGGTCTGGAGTGTCCCTAAGGAGGAGAAACTTTGAAACTCTGGGCTTCTTTTTCTCTGCAGAGATTCCTAGCTTGGCTCTGCATTATGTTCCTTCCCACTAAACAGTGCTCAAGAAACAAGTGCTTGGAGAAATAATTGTCTCTTTAATTTCCAAAGTGAAATCTTATCAGGTGGTCAGGACTGTGGTGTATGTCTGTGTGCAGCAGCCAGTAATCAGCAATGGGCTGTTGCTGGCTACCAAGCTTGGCTTCATGTTCAGCCTTTCATGAAGCCACTTCCTGCTGACCTCCATAAGCTTGTCCACAGAAGTCCACTTTGCAGGCAGACAGTAAGAGCAGGGAAGCTTTTGTCTCTGTCTCTTGCTCCTGCAGCATGCCTACAAACCAGACTACTCAGGCTGTTTGCTTGGGGACACATCCCAGCTCAAAGGATGGCACCATTGGAAGCAAATAAAGGCTGGTTGGAGAGCTCATGAGCTATTTAGGAAGGTCCTGTGGTACAGCATTCAGTGATAATCCTGTCTTTTGCTCTTTCATTGCAGGCCAAGATATTAAATCTGATGGCTTTAGTATTGAGACATGCAAAATAATGGTTGACCTGTTAGATGTATCCTTTAAAGCTCTTCCTAGATGATATTCCCCTTCCTGTGCATAAGCAGGCCAGCTGCTTTTGCTCCCTGGTGGGTCCATCCTGGTGTACTAATGGCTCCTGAGGTGGAGAAGCTGGCTTTACCCTGATTCCCCTGAAAAGCCACTCCCTTTTCTTGTGTGTTATCCCAGGCAATGGGAAAATCCATCATCAAACAAAGTCTGCTTGGAAGCCTTCCCAGCTGTTGGGTGTTCTGGTCTAGCTGGGGACAAAGTGATGTTTGTGCTGGGAAAAGGCTCTCAGCATGGTGAGGATGGCCTTGGCTGTAGGGTTGTTTCACCTCTCTGTTATCTGGCTGGAGCTGGTAAAAGCATCACAAAGCCATAGGGGGACTTAGCAAATGGAAAATGAGGGACATAAATGCAGTGTTTTGTTTCGACATGCCATACAGGAAGCAGAGAGTATGCAGGATTTTCGGAGCTTTTACTCCTAAGATCCAGGCAAAAGTGTAGGATGAAGGATCAGGTCTAAGAATAGTTGTGTTCAGCTTGTCTGTGCAGTGGGGGTTGAATTTCAAAGTTGGAAAAAGGGAAAATTAGCAACACAAGGTGATACTTTTCTATAATTTGGTGTAAAATACAGCAGTCCACAGGCAGTCCTTGGCAGGTTCTGGGTGCAGTGCCACGACCAGTGGCACAGTGCAGTGCCAGGTTCTTTTGTTAGCTGTTTGCTCAAGAGCTGAAGGTGTCCAAATAGGAGGCTTGTCTGTGGCTTTTCCTGTTTATAATCCAGACCCAGGACTTGTGCTCCAGTAACTGCAGGTGTTGAACCCACTATGAAGAACAAAATGGAATCATCCTGGCTTGTTTATACTTGTGGAAAGACAGAGACCTGCAGCAGGGGTGCAGAAAGAGCTTGTGAACTGGTCATGATTTAAATTAATGATCTTAATTTAGAAAGAAATCATGGGCAACAATTGTGTATTCAACAGGATGAGTCCTGGAGAGAGGATGAGTCCTTCAGAGAGGACTTGAATCCCTTTCCTGTTTGCAATTTAAGTCACAACTGCTCATGCAAGTAAACCCAGCAGAGGGAGAGGAAACCCCTTTTTCTTCCCTCTGAAGAAACTTCCTTAACTCAGAGAAGAATGATGGGAGTGGCAAACTGGGACTGAAGGAGTTCCACACCCTCTGGACAAAGATTCAGAAATACCAGGTAAGACACAACCCCACTTTGTAGAAGTGGCTGTAGACTGATTTGTACCATACAACATGCACAGTGACCTTTCCCAAAGCAGGGACTGTGTGTCTGTAATCCCCCAGGTTTTATCTTTATCTGCTCTGGCTACTGCATTAAAAAACTTACTTTTTAAAGCCAATTTTAGAACAAATGGATGTAAGTACCAAGACTCAGATCAATGTTGCAAAGTTCTTTAAGTAACATGCAGGCTGCATTTCAAAATGTTTCACTTCTGCTAGAAGCCAAATCACGCTCTGCATTATTGTCAAGGTTTCACTTTGGGTTTTGTGTTTTGCAGAAAATTTACAGAGAAATTGATGTGGATCGATCGGGTACCATGAACTCGTATGAGATGAGGAGGGCACTGGAAACAGCAGGTATTTATATTGATCTCTCTCTTCATAGGATTCCATCAGTTTCAAGCAGGGTTGAGAGATGCTCAGAGCCATACAGTCCCATCTTAACTTACTGAATTTTGGGCACTCTGGAGCCTTCCCCTCCTGCCACCACGCAAGATCAGGCATTTAATTTTGTACCCATATCTACTCTTTGGAAATAGAGTCTTTTAAATCCTTGGCCTTGTATTTTCAGGGTTCAAACTGAACTGCCAGTTACATCAGGTCATCGTGGCTCGTTTTGCAGATGAGGATCTTGTCATTGACTTTGATAACTTTGTGCGCTGTTTGATTCGGCTTGAAACCTTGTTCAGTGAGTACACATGTAGAAACCAGACATGCTCTGCTGCCTTGTGGTTCCAGCAGGATAACTGGTCAGGCAGAACTGTCCAGAAGCCCAGGATAAGGTACTCAGACAAACCTGAGATAATAATCTGGCTTCTCCTAGATCCAGGAATCAGTCTCTTAGGCCAGGCTGCTGAACCACAGCCAGTCTTCCCTGCAAACAACTCTATGTTGATTAAAAAATACTAGGAAACAATTAAAAATGTTCAGTCTTGCTCCTGCACAATGACTTTGGAGTGGCCCTTTCTGATTTGGGGTGTAGGCCATTGTCAAGTTTTAGATTCTGGGACTAATTTCTTATTGATCCTGAAGCACAAGGAAAGGGGAGACTTTCAAATTAGTTCCTGTATTTACCCTTGTCTGTCATCTTTCTCCAACCACAGAAATGTTTAGAAAACTGGATACAGAAAAAAGTGGGACAATAGAATTGAACCTTGTTAATGTAAGTTCATTTAGCTCTAAAACATTTGTTTTCATATTTGGGGAAAAAGTGATGGTGGGGGGGAATGTAGAGTCTGTCCTTCTCCATTCTGACTGAGGATGGCTGGTTTTAAGTACTCACATTTGTGCTGGATTTATCTACCTTGTATTTATAAGTAGCCTTAGAAAGGTTACCTTTTAAAAATGTACTTACATCACAATATATTCTCTAACAGACGCAGTTACTTGCATCAGAAGCCACTTTTGGTAGAAGTAGTAATTTTGGCTTCTTCCCTGCTTTTCCTATCAACAGAGCAAAATGTAGGTGCAGTTGTGTAGGCAAGACTGATGGTCTTGCTCATGTCTGCTTCTTTCTGCCCATGTGTGCCCTGTAGAAAGGACTAAGTTTGGAGAAAAGTACCCTCCTACACGTTTGACTTCCTTATTACCTGAACATAACTTATTTCTGAACCTAAGAATCCCAAAACTCTGATTTAAATGAGATATAAATTTAAATCACTCAGGAAAGATCCTAAAATTACTTCTGTAACAACAGACTGACTGTATGCTAGAAATGCAGCTATGCATGTTTGCTACAGGACTTTTTACTAAATATAACCTTGTTTTCCTCTCTCTCTTGCTACAGTGGCTGTGCTTTACTGTCATTTGAGCCACTGGCATCAGCCTGAGACCTCAACAAGAGCATGATCAGGTGAAGATAATCAAGCTACATACAAGTAATATCCAAACATGAATGTGCCTTAACTTACACAAAGCAAGCAGATTTTGCACGCAATTGCAAGAAGAAAAGCATTCTACTTCCACAGAAGAACATGCAACCTCATTTTTATGGGTCTGACAGTCTGTGCCTACTCTCATATAGCCTCTGGAAAAAGGCTTTAGTTTAGTATCAATCCTCAGTGCAAGTTTTGAAAACACTGCTTTGCTAATATCTTTGTATTTAAGGCATTTTACAGGACTTCAGGAAGAAAAGCTCATAGCTTGACAGTCTGGTTTTAAAAAGTGCTTTTTGAACATCCTGCATATCTGAAATTAGTAAAGAGATAGTATTGCATATCTAAACACCTGTACTCAGAAATAGGGGTTCCAAGCCCCAGCACTATCCTAGTGAAATATTCTTTAAAGAATTTGAGTAGCAAGTACATATTTGGCCAAAGTGAGCATTGATGTGCCCAGAGCTGGAGGCTGCTGGTAACAAGATTCTGCCAAGAGAAAGCTCATGCTTTCAGGTGGAATCTTGAGTTCCTGTATCTTATTTATCTTCCTTTGAAATACAAGAAAGCATTTAAATTAAAAAAAAAAAAAGTAGAAATAAAGTTTGCCAGAAAATAAGCACTTTTTATTTCTTAGAGATTGAGATTATATACCCCACACCCAGCCTGTTGAAAGCAGAGGCTGTGACTGAGCCAATTGCTGCTGCCTTTAGTTTCCCCACCTGAGGAATTGTGTCCTCCTTACAAACTATTTCTTCCTTATGGGCACCTTTTCAGAAAGCAGTAGGACTTACCTAGTAGGAAAACATGAGCCTGCAGGGTGAGGCACTTTCTAAATACCCTTAAGGAATTATTTGCTACTCCGTTAAATACTGTTCAGTATCAAGTTATTGCCAAATGGAGAGATAGAAAGGATAGAAAAGGCTTTATAGGAAAGGCTTTATTTGGAAAATACTTGTACCAAGTTGTTTTTTTTTCTTAAGTATGTCCCTTAGCTTTTAAAGTTAACAATGTGTCACTAACAGATTCAGTTCAATTTCAAATGCAGAAAAACTACCTTGAATGGATGGGGGAGGAGGGGCTCAGTTTAATACAGAAAGTAGCTGAAAGTTAGTGTAATGTACAACAACAGTGTGTCTTACTGGTAACATTTCTAATAAAAATCACTATTAAAATACCCAGAGTTAAAGCTTAAGAGGAGACCAAAGTTTAATGGTGGAGTAAACAAGTAGAGTAAAAACAAGTACGTTGTCAAGGACTACCGAAAGTACACTTAGTCTTCAAAGTACAAAATACAATAAATACATGAGGCTCTTTGTAAAAAGAGGAATCTAAAACTACATTTCTGTTACAGCACATGATATTTTGAATACATAGAATTTCTAAGATGCTATAGCTTTTTAAAAAGTTATTGCCTAATGGATTGGTCATGTGGTTGTCACTCTTCAGATGCACTTCAGTTTTTTTAAATTCTTTTAACAAACATTCAGCTTCCAGCAATAAGCAGTTGGGTACTGTGCACATACTTCAATTTCTCCCATCTGGAAAAAGCCTCGGGATAAATTTGGACAAAGCCAAGTTGTCTGTTTCATGATTATTCCTTCAATGGCAAATTCAAAAGGTCCTTGTATTTAATGCAGAAAAGAAGTGAGACAGACTCTCTTCTGCCGTGTTTGAAGACAGCCAGGTGGGTACTTGAACATAATGGCTTGATTCAACTAAAGGCAGCAGAATTGCATTTGCTTGTAAGCATTATTTCATCTTGTACAATGCCCTCATCCATTTGCTAATGCATCAATCCTTCATTTGTTTTCAAAGTACATTTTTCATAGCTTTCAAATGACATTGTCATTGAAATAAGTCTCATGATATTGGAACCAACAAAAAATGGACTTTTTTGCTGTAAATTATCCATGATTAGTACTTCAAGAATCTGGATTCTGTACTATTTCATGCCAAGTTTCTTTCTCTAGGTTTAATCATTGGATACAGCTGAGGGTAAAACAGAAATGAGGTTTAAAATTTTAGTACTTTAAAGGGTTACTTTTTTTAAAAGAAAAAATAAAGGAACAAAAATCCCCTCTCTTTGGTGCTACAATTCTAATGTAATCCATAGTACCAAAAAGCATGCTTATAAAAAACACCCAGGACACTAACAAATATGAATTTAGCAGTCTTAAGCAAGCTTAAAAAAATACCAACCATGTCAATACAAAAGGAAGGTATTGAACAGCACATAACTGAGTACTTTCAGCTCTACTCAGATGGGTGGGCCAGGAAAAGCACGTGGCTTTGTAAGTCAAGAGACTTCTGTGTTCAGTGAACTGTGGGATTGTTCCCTGTTTTATAAATGGGACCAGAGAGGTGAAGTCTGGTTTGCTTTCTCTCACCTATCAGCTTTTATGGCAATATAGCTTTGGGCAAGCTGGAAACATCTGTCTGCAGAAGGACCATGGAAGTTTTGCTTTAGAGGAGCTTTGCTTTAGAGAGTGAAGGGTGGGCAGCCAGTTCCACAAGTGACCTGCCCAGCAGGAAATTGGTCCCTGGCAGCCTGTGGCCCCTGGGCCATGTGCTGCTCACACAGCATGGCTGTGAGAAATGAATTTGTAAAACATTCTTAAAATCTGATAGAAAGTTCACACAGTCTTGTACATCTGTATGCAAACACTGAAATAAGGTGTGTTGATTTCGGAACTAGATTGAACTAGAAACAAGTTTCAACAAGTTTCAAAATATGGCCTTGCAAAAAGACTAGATATTTTAGAGAATTAGAACTGTGAAAGATACATTGTAGCAGGACTATGTGGGGAACAAATAGAGGCAGTTGGTGTTAGAAGTAATAGCAGCATTGTGTGGCAAAAGCTAATAGGCTGAAAAATATTTATAAGATATTGTAACTAGGAAATAGGTTGGCTTCTGATGGAATGGTGTTGAGTTTTACAACTCTTGTGTCTCACTATTCATCAAGACTGATAATGGAGTAAAATCTTTTAAAACACTTTTCCGTTACCCTATCTCTGTAAAAGCTGGGAAAACCTGGCCACACACACAGGGGTGCAGGGGACAACTGACAGCTTGGGACAGCACACATCAGGGACAAGATGCCTGGAAAGCTGTTGGCTCCCTACTCCTAGAAGGGCTTAGAGAACAGCTGCTGTTCTGAAAAGCATGGCCACTGGCATATGAAAATAGGAGGCTACACTTCATCCAGTTAGGAAAGATGAATCCTCCATGCTCTAAATGGCAATGCATGTCTACATCAGCTTAAAGCTCTCCTTAAAGCTGACCCCATCCTTCTTCAACCAGACTCTGGCTTTCTTCTTTTCTCAGTGACTAAGACAAGGCCAATGACTTCACCACAAGGTCTGTCTCAGCCTGCTGTGATTTCACCACTCTTAGAGAGGAAGTCAGTCAGTTACAGTATCATAGCACTTGACATTGTTCAAAAGACTCCCTTTGACAGTGTTATCTTACTAGCTTAGGGAGCTGGGGAGTCACTAAGAAGGGTAGAGCACCGATACTGGTAATTTAATCCTTGTTTTTATTCAGTACACCTGGCTGCAAAAAGGCTGCAAAAGGATAAAGCAACTATGATAAAAAATAAGAATATATTAATCTATCAAATGCTTTCCTCTTTGGTGAACATCATCGACTAGAATTCAGTTGCTATATTAAGAGGCCAGTAATTGCTTTGGAGAATCACCATAGGATATTTCAGTGGCAGCACTAGAACAACTGAAAAGACACAGGAGTGTCACAGTTAATACTGTTTTCCCCAAAGATTCTGTTGGGATTGTGTTGTGCTTACAAAGGTAAGTTTTGATCCCCAGTTTAAGCTGCCTTGTACTTTTTTTTTTTTTTAGAAGCACAGATTTTCCTTGTGTTCTTACACACCTGTGCTCAGGCTCAAAGCACAAGTTTATGAACAAGCACTACGTGCACAATTCACCACGGGGCAGGCAAAAATCAAAAAGTTGCCATTTTAACCTCACTGTGCAGGGCTGATGGCTGCTCTCAATTTAGAAATGTTTACTTTGGAGAGGGAAAAAACTGAGCAGGAGTAGTATGTTAGGCAGGATTTTACAGTACATGGTTGTGTAGGCCTGACATGGAAATGATACAGACATGAAAACTGATTTTGCATTAGATAGACTTGCTCTTCAAAATCCAACCAGTTTAAGAGTAAGGATTATCTGCATGAGGAAGGAGGCTCAGCCTCTTTCAAGCATCATACATCAATCAGCTAAAATTCACAGTGGTTAATCTTGGAGAAGATCTTATTTCCAGCACCAGGACAACTAGAATTGCAGAAAAAAGCTTAGTGGAATTTTTATGTATGTGTCCATCTGCCATTGTTTTCTAGCAACTCAGCTATAAGGAGAAATACAGGGACATAATTGAAAGTATCTTATTTGTACACTGTTGTTTTTAATAAAAGCCAATACAAAAGGTGATGAGATAAGGAGAGGCCATTCATGTAAGGCCTCGGACATATGATTAAAGGTTACTTAAAAAGCACAGGAGAAAACAAAGATCAGCCTTTACTGAGCAATGTAATCTGTTTTCCAACACTAGAAAAAAAGGTAACCTGGATTTTTGCAGTGTGTATCTCCTTGGATCAAAAGGTGCACTGTGTACACAGGGAAGGACTCATGACTCACTCTTCATGCAAGTTTCAGTTCTGAAGGCCCTTTGTGCCAGCACATCACTTTTTTGAAACAGGGAAAATTCTCAAAAAATCATAGAATATCCTGAGTTGGAAGGGAACCCCCACAAGGAATCGTTGAGTCCAGCTCCTAGCCCTACACAGGACAGCCCTAAAATCACCCCATGTGCCTGAGAATATGCTCAAGAAAATCTTATTCATGCATCATGTTTGGATAAAAGGTTTTTTTTTTTCCTCTAAGATGGTGAGATTGAGACAGGGCCGTTCTGTAACTTGCTTAAAAGCATTTAATCTGTGCTCAAGGCCCCATCCCAAGATAAGCAGGGGTCCCTTTACCGGAGCAAAGGCTAAGGCTGTAGCAGGGAGGAAGTGAATGGAGAAGCTCTCTGTATAGAGGACAAGGACTGCTAAAAGTTAATTGCAACTTGTAATGTGAAACCAGTAAAATGAATATGCAGGAGATTCTATGCATATGTATAAACAAGTGGGAGATAAAAAAGGTTCGGGAATGCGTGTCCTTTGAAGGGGGAACAATCCCCACATGCACCAGCACTGCAATAAACATAGCGGCTTTACAACTTCTACAAAGTTGTGGAGTTTGAGTCTCTCTCCGCAATTCAATATGATCAAATGAAATGCAATTGAAAAAAAAAAAAAGAAAAAAAAAAAAGAAAATTGGGAAATTTAGTGACTACAATAAAATAGACCGGGATTTTGTGAGTTGCAGTGGAAAGGGGCAAAACATGCCAAAACTAACCTCGCAGATGTTGCAAAACCAGGAGAAAAAAATCAAGGAGGAAGAGAGAGCACTGAGGGGAAGATAAGAGTGAAATGGCATGGAGAAAAAATCTTCGCCAAGGCGAAATCAATGCAAAGGCATGGGATGCCATGAAGCGCAGGGCTATGGACCAAAGCATGCCAAATTGATCCCCATTGAAATCTTGGAAACAGAAAAGAAGGACTTACAAACATTCTGGAAAGGTGATATGATCAAATGAAATGCAATTGGAAAAAAAAAAAAAAGAAAGAAAATGGTGACATTTCTTGACTACAAGTGAGTTGCAGTGAAAAGGACCAAAACATGCCAAAACTAACCTCACAGATGTTGCAAAATCAGGGGAAAAAATCAACGAGGAAGAGAGACAATTGAGGGGAAGATATGAGTGAAATGACATGGATACTGGGGAAAAAAAAGGTCTTCGCCAAAGTGAAATCTATCCAAAGGCATGGGATGCCATGAAGTGCAGGGCTATGCAAATTTGGCAAAGCATGCCAAATTGATCCCCACTGAAATCACAGGATTTCATTTCCTTTCCTGAAAGTGCTTGGGATACATCCATCTGGACAAACATTGAACTTTTAGGCTGTAATTTGGTGGCTCTACAGGATTCACCACAGGGCTGGTGAATGAGTGAAGCCAATAACCATCCCAGGGGCTTTTGTGACAGGACTTAAACTAAGATGGAGCTATCTGTATAAATCATAGATTGCATGTAGTGTGAAATTCAGAAAGTCTTGCTTTCAGCAAGGTGTCCCAGGGAGAGTGAGAGAAGCCACCCTGATGGAGAATTTTTAAAGAAAACTTGACAAAATCAGAATTTCCCCCCACCCTCCCCCCCGGGCTGGTAACAGCCTTCTATTGAGTTATTTGTCATCTGGGACTGACCTGGCAAACAGGTCAGGTTTTCCTCATTTCCAGCTACTGCACTGGATTATGAACTGCTGAAAGTACAGGAGAGTGTCTTTTCTAGCATTACTTTTACAGATAAAATTTCTTTAGTTACCATGGGGCTATTGAAGAGCTGGATTAAAAATTAAAACCATCTATAAGCAGGCAATTGCCTCTTCCCTAATACCTGAGAAATTGTTTGATATTGCTGCATCTTTCACTAGCTGCTTCATTATCAGGGGTAACAATATACCTCAAACCAACAGAATATTTTCAGTCATTATCACAATATAAACAATCTGCAAAATTATGAGAGAATATTTGTTGCTTTGTTCTTTTCTCTCTCCGACTTCCTTGTTTTCGCCCGGCTACTCTTTCCCGGGGTGCTGGCCAGGCGCTTCTGGAAGCAGCTGGAGAGAAGCAACAAACACCTTTGTGGGTTCGTTTGATACGGACAGAGCTGTTTAGAGAGCGCGATCATGACCGGGATAAAGAGACTCAAGAGATTGGACACTTGTTGTGCAGTCCAAAGTAGGTTGTATTTGCTCGAACGCCGCACGTACAAGTGCCAATGATCAGGGGTCCAGACACAGGTTTTATAGGGGAAAATAAGAGATAAGGTGAAACCAATAGAACAATGCCCAGTGTGAATACATTATAGGTAAAATCCAATGGGAATAACTCCAGGGGGAAGGATGAATACACGTAAAAATACAGAATAGAAACTCCAGCTTTAGGTTTAGGAAACAGAAACTCCCATCTCAAATTCACAAAGCCTTTTTGCTCCGTTTGCGTAGCTGCACACTGCAACAATATTGACTTAATTTTTTTAACAGTTTCAAGCAATCCTGTAGAACACCTTTACCTTTTAGTATAACTAGTGTTTTTTTTTAAAATTTTAACTGACAGATATTGAGAGATGAAAGAAACACACTTCATACGTAAAACAAAAACAAAGGACTGGAAGGAAATGTGTTTTTGACATATGCATAGTTATCAAACTTTAAAATATCAAAATTTAACCAGATTTAGCTACATCTATCACTTCCCAACAAAGCCACTCCTTGACAAAGAGTAATCACCATGTATTTGTTTCCATACCTCTCCTCTGAAGGCTGAAGACAAGACCTTTGCTGTAGCAGACCACAGGGCTGAGGATATTGCAGGGAAAAACTTCTGCAGTCATGAGCCTGTCATTTAAAGGAATGATCTCTGGCCTTGAAGAGAGTCAATTGCTATCATCTTCAGCAGTATCACCCCGGGAGTGGCCTCTGATAACCACATCCCAAGTTATTTTGGGTCTTCCAGGTAAAATCTATTAAATTTCATTTAGGGATAAGCAGAGCACAATGTGAACTGTTGTCTGGGGGTGCTCAGGTACCTGAATGCAGAGTTTGGGGTGGCATGCTGCCTTTATGGCAGATGGTTTCAGCACTGGTTTTTCAGATGAGGAGGAAACCCCAGTGAGAATTACAGTATTTCCACAGGACAGATATTCATAGCCATGTTTGTATTGTAAAATAAGTAAATGAATATGCCATTGGTATGAAAAACAGATGGAGAACAAGTCCCATCTGTCTTAAATTGCTCAGGATACAGGAAACCATAAACAATATAGTACTTATATTGTAACACATACATATATATAAAAACACTACACAGACACTGTAGTGTATATATCTGGTACAAATATATAGTATCAAGTCCTTGCAGTCAATGTTTTCTATTTCTTCTGTTTTCTTATCCAGTTAAGCAGTACTTCAGCTAACCAGTACTACTTGGCTTGTCAAGGAGGTGATTTAATCAATTAGCTTGCAAGTACCAAGCAAATTCCCCCAGGCATGGGGCACTTTGCTGGACAATCTGAGTCACTTCATTGTGCAATCCATGAACAGAAAAGGTAGAGACACTTGTCAGTCATTCAACAAATGCTCATACTTCACACAGATTTAACATTCACCACAGGGAGTCACATGCATAATAATTTCATTATTTGTATCTCTGGCAACTGATGATGAATATAACTCACACCCACAGTTACATAAACCTCTATACATTTTCTGATATCAGTGAAGGACACCAATCTAATTGAAAATCTCCATTTCTTTGGAGTTCTTCTATTCTTTTAATAGTCACTCTTCACCTACCAAAGGAAACAAAGAATTGGAAGTCTTGCTATGACTTACTTCTATTTGGTTTCAGGATGCCTTTTTTTTTGTATTCTATCAGACAGTTGGATAGATAAGCTGATTCAGTTCAAACTACGCATACCACGTTTCTATCCTGAACTGAACTTTCTGTAGCGTGACATTTATAGAGTAGTTTTCCTTTCCATACACTTTTAATGTCTCCTGGTTGAATGTCTCTGTTGACACTGATAAAAAAAAAAACACAGCTTCCATTTTACAAATATTAGAGGTATAGAATTATTTGGAGATTGATACCCTTGAAGAGCTGCAGCTACTCACAATCAAAGAAAAATTTCTGTATGATACAGAGGCCAAGGACAGCCTTGGCTGCAGGGAGCATGAAACTGTCAGGTTTCAGATCCTGGGAGAAGCAACAAGACAAAGAACAGAATTATAACCATAGACTTTAGATGAGACCTGCTTTGCAGGATCTGTGGGAAGTTGCCCTGGAGAGCAGAGGCCTAGAAAAGCTGGGTCATCTTCAAGGGCAGCCGCCTCAGAGCACAAGAACTGCCATTAGAATGTTCAGACAGTTCAGCAACTGTGGCAGAAAGCCAGCATGGAGAACATGGAGCTCCTGAGTGAACCTAAACACAAAAAGGAAGCATGCAGAAGATGGAAACTGAGACCAGCTACTTGGAAAGAACACATTTTGTTTGCACACATAGGAATGAAATCAGAAGAGCCATAGTTCAGTTGGAGCTGAAGAACAACAGGAAAGGTTTCTGTAAGAGTATTGAGAGCAGAAGATGAATGTGGGCTTATTGCTTAGTAGGATGGGGGAGTAGTGACAAAAGACATAGAAAAGGCCACTTTTACTAGCAAGGTTTGTCCTCTGGCCTCTGGCACCAGGGGATGTGACCAAGGGGGCTGGAGAACATGAACTACAAGGAGATTCTGAGAGATTAGGTTGTTCACCTTGGAGAAGAGAGGGCTTGAAAGGCCATTTTGTTCCCTGCAAATTTTGCAAAGAGACTACAGAGAGAATTGAGTCAGACTCTTCTTGGAAGTGTGTAGTGAAAGTACAAAAGGCCACAGAACATATTGGAACGTG
The DNA here is from genome assembly GCF_026979565.1 of Vidua chalybeata. Taxonomy (NCBI): domain Eukaryota; kingdom Metazoa; phylum Chordata; class Aves; order Passeriformes; family Viduidae; genus Vidua; species Vidua chalybeata. Next base: position 22,310,747 of record NC_071534.1, on the reverse strand, counting down.
GGAAATATTGATTAGATACTACAAAAAAAAAAATTACTCTAAAGGTAGTTAAATAATGAAACAGATTGTCCTGAGAGATTGTGGAATCTTCATCCTCAGAGGGGTTCAAGACTCGACTGGACACCATGCTCAATAACCTCATCTAATTAGTCCTGTTTTGAGCTAGTGTCTGAACTAGATGATATGATTCTATAATTACATAGCAATTCACTGAGATTTGTAGATCTGTTCCCACTGTCAGTGTCCAGTTACAAAGGGACAAATTGTGAAATTCTTACAAAGGATAAGGTCTCACTTCATACACAAAGTTTTGCTAACACTAATGAAGATAAATTGAATTATGCAAGAACTGGCTTTTAATATTAAGAAAATGTATTGTCTACAACTCTAGTGAAAAGGACCAGTCACTCCTTCTCATCAGGCTGCAGCAAGTTTTCCAAAGCATCAATAATAATTAGCTACACTCACTGTAATTAAAAACAAGATATTTGCTTTGTGAAAAATGCTTAAGAAGTTTTTAGCAAAACATTAAAAATAGTGATGAAAAGCCATGCTTCTAATGTTATAACATCTACTGCCTATAAGACAACAGAAGGAAGACTACATTTGTCTCTTATTGTTCTTTAAAATAAAGGACATCAGCAGTGGCTGTGAGGGTCCTCCTCACCCTCCAGTTGATAGCAAACATCAGTGCAAATAACCAGATGACCCTAATGAAAAAAAAAACATATCAAATGTTTTTTAACCCACCTTAAATTCAGGTAGGTATATTCAGGTACAGTACTCTGGGACTTGTTTTCAGCAGGGCAGGAGGCAAGAGTGGCTTTGTGCCTCCTGAACTTTAGTTAACTTTAGGGTAGGAATGGGCTCTGATGCAGGTTCATACAACTCTCTAAAAGACTGAGCAACACTTACCACAGAGACACTCTGCCAATGAGCCTTCTTAGAGAGTGGTCAGAGTAATGGGGACTCAGGCCCTCAATGCTCCTAAGCCCTGCTGGGGGTAGTAGTGCTGTCCTTGCCACGTCCCCATGCTGGCACCCCAAATGGCTGGTGGACCCTTTACAACCTACAACTACTAGGAGTGAGGGGCTCATTTTGGGTTCAGAGATTGCATGTTATACCTAATGTATAGTGAAAGCTTTACTATTGACAACATTTAGATCTACCCACCACTGGAAAATGCACAAATTCAGTGGCCTGAAACAGAAGCAATATTCTATAAGAGGAAATTTGGCTTCTCACCTGATTCATTTTTATTACAGGTCCAGTCAGGCTAGTGTGGGCAAAATTAAGAAGAAGAAATTCTTTCCCTAGCTTATCTTCAAAAATGACAAATAAAAATACATTTGAAAGTAATAATAAAATGCACTTCAGAAGCATCTTTCTCAAGGAACTCAGTTTGTTTGCAATTTCCCTTTAATTAGCTGTTGTGTCTCTCAAGGGAGCTATTATTCATATGTACTAAAAGGCAAAAAACCCTGCAAAAAACTTGTAAAAACTCTTACAATCACTCAGCTGTCTGACACTGGGATCTGCCTGCCTTTGTTCCTCTTCTAGTATCTTCCCCTCAAAATCTGGTTTCTGCTGTTTTCCATTCTGACTTACTGTCCATCTTTATTTTCTTCTTTACTTGATCCTTCAGCCTATGGGCTCCTCTTATTCTCATCTATCCCTATTTTCCTGGATCAAACCCCAGATTTTTTCTTATTCACTTTTCTAAACATTTGACTTTTCACCCTTTCATTCTCTTTCTTTTCTTCTCATTGACAGCTCACCTTTTTCCCTCAGCAGTCTTCTTACCTCTGTTCGCCTCAGAGGCACCTTCTGTACCCTCCCACCTGCTTCTCTCTGCCATCACCCCCTTGTTCCTTGTCCCTTACTCCCTGCATCCCACAGAACTGATTTTCTACTTTCTCCTGCCTGTGGCAGCAGGGGAAGCACAAAGGCAGAGGGAGGTGATGAAGTTAGAGATGTTATCCTAAGCCCAAAGATGCAAATGTGCTCTGCACTTCCTCAGTTTGGGCCATTTTCTGGTCATGGCTTGACTCTGTCAGGACAAGACTCAAGCCAGTCTCAGCTCTGCTGCCACACTGCATTCAGTGAAAAGGGAACCCTAGCCCAGTGTTTGAAAGGGAGGAAACACTTGCTCTATGCCAGCCCCTGATCCATATGGCTGAACGACGAGGATTGAAGTCCAGCACAGAGTAAACCTGTCCAGATGTCACCAAATGGAAAGAAAACCTCCCATAACAAAGTCTTTAAAGCTGGGCACTCCCTTTTATAGTTTCAGTCTTGCTTCCCCACCAACTGTGCTTAGGAACTGGCTGCAGTTGATACCACTGATTACTGGAATCACTGTTCTCTGTAAAGCATAAGACAGAAAATTCTCCACCAATGACTTCTGCTGTGAGGGAAAAAGCACATTTGCTGATTAGTGCCTGATGTGTATGAGCTTGTAGCTTGATGAGGAAAATGGAGAGCTAACACCAAAGTGACAAGCAAAATGATCAGAGCAGAGCTTGACAGAGAAAATGTCAGTCAAAAAAAAATTATTTTGGTTTAAATTGCAGCTGAACAATGCAAAATATACATGGCAAAGAGGTGTCCATGTTTCTTGCAATTAATGAAATTGAAGAGTTTGTTTGTTTGTTTGTTTGTTTGTTTGTTTTTTCCTCTATGTTAAGTACCTGGGATGAACCTTAACTTTAGGAATGAAATATGCTAAACCTCATTTCAGCTGGCAGGACTCAGTTCTCAGAAGTAACTGTTCTCTGGATGGAAGAACTGTCCTGGGCTTATTCTCTGTCTTAATGTCACTGTCATTAGTGTCTTTCTCCCTTTACTTAAAGATGTGGTTTGGACAAGACTCTGCTAAACATTGCCAAGCCTACACTGAGTGATCTAAGTAGTGGCATTGTGATTTTTTTAATTCCCCTTTTAAATTCCGGGGTTTTTTTCTATTTGGTTGATGTGATTTAAGATAATTCCTGAAATGGAGCTTAAGCGTGATTTTGTATTCACTCCAACTACTTAAGATGTTCAATCCAGCTGTGAATTCTGTCTGAACCCAGGCAGACTGTATAACATTTTGAGTCTCTGATGAAGAAAAAACCTCAACAGTCTTAGAGATATCTCCTCTTACTGAAAAGAAAAAGAAAAGCAGATAATATAGAGTTTCAAAACAGAAAGAGTATGGCAGATGATATCCCCAAGACAGACCAATAATTGTTCACGATAAGTTCAGAAGAATTTCTTTTGTCTCTGAAGGGCTCAGCTACCTTTCCTAGGCACTGAAACCATCAACTTAAGTCAGGGAAAACAAGACTGGAGTGCAGCAGGGAGAACTGGAACCTGAAGTAAAAAAAAAAGTAAAAGAGGATTTACTGGAAAAACTGAAGGCACAAGTTATGCACACTGTTTGAAGATTCATTTGTGGAAATTCATACTGATTTCATGCTGATTCAAATATTTAACTTTGAAAAAGGCTCTTCAATTCCCAACAACTTTTAATTAAAACTGGCACAACTACAAATGAGTTCTAGAATCACCAGGATCTTTCTGATACTAATCTCCTCCTATGGTCATATGTAGTCAGGTGCTGTGACTATAAGACTTGGGAAATCAAATTTTTCTGGAATAGTAATTTCCTGGAATGGCTGAATTACATCTTGGTCAAATATTCATTAGGATTTGAATAAACTCATATCCATTTATAACCATTATGATTTGCTAACTTTTCCCACAGATGCCTGTAATGAATCCTTGGTTCACTGCACATATATTCCTAAGGAAAAAGAAAGTTTTGAAGAACAGGAGAACACATTGTTGTGTCAAAAGCTCTAGGTGAGCAGCACCATTACCTCTTAAACTTATAATGACAGGCTGTGATCATTCTAAGTCCTCTTTTCTTGTTAAAAAGTCCAGTGACCAAAACTTAAGAAAAGACTGCTCACATTTTTCTTTAATGAAATTATAATAGATTAAAAATTGTCATAAATTCTGGAATTCTAACCCATCTTGATGGGTTAGAGCTAACATGAAGAAACACTGATGTGGGCTACTTGTTTGAAAGTCTCTGCTTCTACTCATGATGTGCATTTAGGGAGAAAGGGGCTGTAAACCCAGCCCTACTTGAAGTGTGAAAAAAATTTGTTGTAAGACAGCTGAGAACAAGCACAACTGCAGGTAACCACAAAACCAGCAAGACCTAAGTGAAATCTAAAACGCTCTGAGCTTTGATTCAAACTACAGACACCCTTCTAGTCTCATTTATTTGATGACATGCTGCTGCAGTGTGTGCTACGTAGTGTCACTTTTTCCTGCCCCTCTCATGAAGGTATATGGAAAACTATAGGGACAGTGGTCCTGTGCAGAGTTTGAACTCCAGCACTTCTGTTTATGATGCTCAGACTTTGCACGGCAGCAACATTCAGAGGGTTTTGAGTAAACGACTGGACTTGATTCTCCAACACCAATACAGGCTGAAACAGATGCCTTCAAGATCATCAATGAATTGATCATTGTGATCTGGAAAGGTGTTTCAGCTACAGAAAGGAGGAGCATCATGGGTCACAAGAGACAATATTATTATATTTCATCTCCAAGATTTAGACCAACCAGTTGAAAGTATCCTGGAGCTCCTATGAAAAAGAAGGTAACTAATATTCTTTTTCTCATGGTGAAACAAGCACTGTCAGGCTGACACAAGTTCTATTGTATCCTGATGTAGGGATAATTAATGCTTCTTTCTGATTTTTTCTTGGTTACCTCTTCAAAAGTAATGAGATAATCAACTTCTGTTTGCTTATAGTCAACTTGGCTCTGGTACTGGCTGTCTGCAGGGAAAAAAAGCAAAGCAGTCTTCTGTGACTGTATGCACTTAGATACAGGCACAAATGCAATTGCTTTTGCGATTGGAAACATGTTGTCTAAACTTTTCGTGTGGTCAATACATATAGATTGTGAAATCATTTGTGAATTTGCTGCTTTCTGCCAGGAACTGGGATTGAGAGAACAGAGTGATAACACTGCCCTGATTGCCTTTTTATCGTTAGGATCATTTAAGTCCTTGCATGGCTGACATAATTGATTCACTTGCAATCTAATGAAAAGATATCTGGGGACACACTGAACTATTTTATAACACAGAGGTTAGGAACACTGGGCATCACAGAGTAGCATTTTTATATATTACAATTTATTCTTGAATAGTTACTCAACCTCCCACATGGAAAAAAGGGTTCTCTGCACTTGCCTATTAAATCTATTCACTTCTACAATGTGTGGTGTGTGTTTCCTTCCCGTGTGGAACAAAACAGTGTGCATACTTGTGGCAGACCAGTATATGCTAGTTTATGCTAATCTCTAAGATTTTTAAAGACCAGGAAGATTACTGTGTGATTTGTTCAGCCCCAGCACTGAACATTATCTTCTAGCTCCTTTTACTTATTAGATTCCCTGCAAAGATGTAATGGGTGGTTGAATTTGGCAGAATAGCAAACACTTCTACACAGCCAGTGATCTGTAGGACACATCTGCCTGCATTTAAACTGACTGCAGGAGGTGATGTAGCCATCAGCCTCAGCTGCACTGGGCCTGCTGCTGTGTAACTCTTGAGCAATCTGGGCAGGTTTGAAGAGGAAAAAAACTGCTGAGGGCAGAGTTAAGTTTTTCTCAAACTGCAGTTCTTATAGCTGCACCACAGTCAGGTGCTATTCACCAATCTTCTTGTAATGAACCAATATTAAAAATGCTTCATTTTCATTACACCAACTGAAGTGACAAAATTAGCATTGCATATACTCTGAGTCTCAGAGATGATAAAGCAAACGATGAAGTTTTAAACTCACTGATACTGAACATATGTAGAGAAACAATTTAAAAAACATATTTCAAGAGAAAAAGATTAGTATGTTAAAGAAATGAAGGAAATGAGTGATTCCAGTTTAAAAAAAAAAAATCACCGTAACAATATAAAGTATTTGGAAAAGTTTACAGCCTTTCAAAATAGCCAACCTTTTGAAAAGTAGGGAAACTCCAAGATGACAAAGCTTCAGTTTGCAATGCAGATTCTGAATTCATCATCTTATAGTAAATATTGCCATATTCTAAATAATTTAATAGTATCTTAATTTCTTGCATCATATTCATGATTATTATTTCCTATTGTTTATAATCTCCAGGAGTCAGAAATCAGGAATCTTTGCAAAAAGAGAAGTCAGGCTACCAATAGCAGAGATACCATTACCTTGAAGAGGAATGAAAGAAGACTGATCTGACAGATGGCTACCACTTATTCTTTATAACTGTTTCAAAGACTGAGAGCAAATCTAGCATTCAGAGGAGTAGAGAATGACTTAAGTGTAGTATGGTAGTTAGGAAGAGTTACCATGGGGTGGACATGTAAGTATGAATCTTGCACTAAAAAGAATCCAGTTTCCTTGTCTCCTCCAAGCTTTTGCAAATGCGTGAGCACACAGAAAATATCCATAGAAAACATTAGATACTGTTTGTTCTTAAAAGGTCTGTACAAATAAAAGTACTCACCTCAGAAATAAAACAACTCAGTAGAGAAATGTTTAGATTAAAAGTACTGTCAAGGTAATACAATCAGGTAATTTTATCAGCTTGAAAATTAGGTTTTCCTTGGGAAAAAAAACAAACAAACAAAAGACATACTGTTTATTTTAGTTTTAGATAATCCATGTTTTGATTTAATATTTTCTTGTTCCAGAATGATTTCTAAGGAATCCACAGTGGTCTTTAGGACAGAAGAGAGAGATTTCTCATGGACTTGATTCAGGAGGATGTACCAGTAAACAATCATTATTCTTTGAAAGAACAGACATTACTTCTGCCTCTGAGACTTTCTCAGATGAAATATACTGAATATGTCAGAGGCAAGGACTCAAAAATCTCATTTGCCTTTTTGTTGCTAACCACTGTGATGATGTTTACTAGTACCATTTGTGTCACCAGTTTTCATAAAGACTCTCTTAGCATTGTTATAGTTAGCAAAATTTATTGGAAACTTTGACTACAAACACCATTGTGGAAAGTGGCATTTCTGAGAGGTCTTGTATGCTCTTTAACCACAAAGGAAAGCTTAGTTTGCTTGTACCTGCTGCTTGCTTCATTCTGCTGCTCTGTTAAGTCTGAGGATTTATTCTAGTTCTCAACATAGCCAATACATTTATCATGGGCCACTGTGCAGCAGACTGGGGCTTCAGTACACTTTTCTTGTCTTGCCCTTTTCTATGTGGAATCCATGCTGAGAAAAACTTTTTTAGATTCCTTTTGCCACTCCTGGCACACCAACTCTGTGATGTTCATTCTATCATTCTTTGCCTAGAGCTGCTAAGAAGTTCAGGCTGAAATCTGAGAGGGACTTTGACTACTTTAAATTATGATAAACTGAATGTCATGAATCCCTCTTACAAGTGGTATTAGTATAACCCAAATCTATGTGAAATGGCAAACATAAGGTGTTAGTCTTCCTTGCTGACTATCCATCTTGCTAATATTTGTAATTTTCTTACAAGCAAGTCATACTCACCTCTTTGGAGGTAGTGATGTTAAAGGCCCCTGATCTGTAGTGAGCAGTGAAGCAGACTTAAGAAAATAATTGGAGGCTCCCAGATATATCATGGAATCACCCTGGTTTGGGAGAGCAAATGGAGCTGGCACAAAGGGAGGGTCTGTGTGATTTCCTACTGGACAGACTGTGCCCTGCAAAAAGTCATTATCAAATATTTCTAGCTGAAACATTTTTATCTGTCAGAATGCATCAGCAGTGGTTGAACAGAAAGAATTTTTCACATTCCTATTCATATTGAGAAAAGTTTGATATTAAAGAAACCTTGAATTAAGCAAGTAAGTTGGTGTCATGCCCTAAAAATCAGCAAATTATGGCTCTTTTGAAAAAATACAGGTATCAAAGAAAATCTGGGTGCCAAAGTTTTCAAAGTTTTAATTTGAGCATTCAAGTGAGTATTCTGAACAGCAGCCCCAAGGCACACACAAAAAATAATTCTCTGGACTATAGTTTTCTTTCCCTTGTAGCAAAGACACCTTTTTAAATTTAATGCTTAAGGTGACATTTCAAGAAAATCTTCAGGCACTCTTGAAAAGCACTGGAAGTTACTTTGGACAGAGACACAAAAGAGCCTTTTATATCATCTAACACTTAGCCCTGACCCAGCTTCCAATCCTCCCAGACCTGTTTTGGGTGCTGCACAGGTAGGGGACCCTGGTTCAGGTATACTAAGAAAATAACTATTAAAATGTGAGAGGGGATGAAGCCATGAAATTAAAGAAGAGTAATACAGACAGTATTTACTGTAGTTACTGACACTGTGAAGGTTAGTAGCTGAAAGATTGAACAGGAAAAACACTGGCATGGAAAGGTATAAAACCTTAAGAAAAAAAGCTGGAAGTTGGAAGAAGACAACTTATAACCATCAAGAACCAGCCTGTTCCAATGAGCACTGAATAACTTCCTTAACTGACTTAGAAAAGTCATCCTGTGTCCCATTGGGATGTCCATGTGTTAAAGCTTAGCCTGTGAATTCAATATAGTGACAGTAGCTGATAAGTAGTTCTTTTAAGCTGTATATATCCTGCTTGCAAAGTTTTTTGTGTGTGGTAAGAGTTCCTTGAACAAAATCAGCTCTGGCCCATCTTTCTTAACTGAAGTCTGTTCTGAGAGCCATGGGAATGCTCTGAATTATAAGGACTATTGAAACTGCTGGAAAAACTGGGTGTTGTTGAGATAACTCCTGCAACAAAGGTGAAAAGTAGATAAGAATTGTTATGTACTGCACAAGGACTGTCTGAGAGGAGCCTTCTTTTTGGGTGTGACCTGTACTTATACAAGATGCTGAATCATCTCAAAACAAACAGCTTTGGACTGCAATCACATTGGGAACCATCACAGATTATGTATCACTGCTAACAGGTGAAGACCAAGCAGCACTACAAGAGCTATGCATCTCAAGAACACTTTTAAGCTGTTTGTAAAGCACCTCTGAAGGTACTTTCAGGTTATTATTATTTCATATATTATTTCATATTATTATTTCATATTATTATTTCAGATATTGTCTCCTATTATTATTTCATATTATTTCAGGTTTCAACTCTGAAATAATTTAATTATAAATAATAGCTTTGGTTAATTAACAAATGCATGTTTCCAAAATAACTATTGACCAAATTTCCCAAAATGTCTTATTGCTTTTCTAAGTAAATATTTGAGAGGCTGAGTAAGACTGTAGTGAAAGAAAATTCATCAACTCAAAAGATAAGCAGAAAAATCTTAGAAACCACACTGATATTAAAGACAAATTACCTTCAAATCCAAGTTAATGTGTGATTTGAAGACTGCTGGAGAACTAACTAGGAAATAGTCTACTTGTGCAAAGTTGTCAATCTGGCTTAAAACTAGAAGAATGATGGACAAAATCAAAACAGATGTTAATTACAAAACCACATCATAAACAATTATTGCTTAGTTAAAGTAAAGGCATTTTATAAATGATAAATCTGAAGAAGAATGCTGGGAGATGGAAGAAGAAAAAGACAGAAAATATTCTAAGGGAAAGAGTGAGAGTATTCCCTTTGGAAAAGCCACTGATTCCTCCTGGTTTAGGCCTTGTTCTCCTGCTGTTCACAACTGAATATGCTTTGCAGATATCTCTCCCATGCAGTGAAAAATCTAGGGCAGAGTCGCCATTTTTGCTATGTGTTTGCACAAGAGAACTAAACTCTCCAATATGATTAGTGAAATACCGGTAAATAGGACTAAATCCTTTGGAAATTGATGTTAGCACATTTTTCTGCCTATCAGTGTTGAAGAAAAGGGACTTTTTCACATAGAGAGTGCTTCATTATCAATATGATCAAAGACTTTTTCTGAAAGGTGCTGGATGCAGCCTTAGTCTGGTTGTTACTTTTGATTGGACTGTGCGGTCTATTTATACTGTACAAAAATTAGATGGGTTCAAAGAGAAATGGGGAATTCACACAGAGATTATAAACTTCTCAATATGAATAGGAATGTGAATATGACAGGATAGCTTGGTGTGCCCTTGAACCTTCAGCGTTTAATTATGTGCTGTGTAAGAAAATTATCTCAATGACCATGATTTTCAGTAATATGTGCCACTTCTTGGCACATGGCAGGTATAGGTCATTTTAGGAAAAATAAATGTCTACTTTGCTTATGAATAACAAAGCAGATAATTGAAGTATCCACAATGAAAAGTGAAGAATGGGAACAAACTCTATGACTTGAATTATATTACTTACAGGAATTGAATTAATTTGATTTGAGAAAAAAAACCAAATATTCTCAATCTTCACAGGAAAAACCCTAACAAGAACAATAATAAAAAGCTGTGGCATTGATTAAAGTAGTGAAAATCTTGTATTTATATACTTTTTGAACATAGATAACTATTTCTTCAAGATAGACACAGGAATTGTTACTGGTGGAAAATAAACAAGCTCTCTGTGACACAGTCTGCCTGCAGCATCTTGCTACCTCACTGAACACAAGTCTTATGTCCACACACCAAAAGCATAAAGGATCAGCAGGAAAATGCTCATCTCCAAAATCTAAAGAAATAACACAGATCAATTACAACAGACTGAAAGATTGCATGGGACTTCCTATGGGTACAGAAGAAATCTGAATATTGTATATAAGATGCATGCAAGAAATTTCTAGGGTGCAGTATGGAATATGTTAAGATACAGAACAATGACTGTATTTTTCTTCCTTCCCTTTTTTGTACCATGAACACGGAAATAGTTTGGCATCTAATAAGAAAGGCTACAGTTTGAGCACTATGAAAATTACTTAACAAAAAACTGCTATCACCAACTCACCCTTATGCTTTCTAAGCAGAGCACCCATCAACTGGATTTTGTACTTGATATTTAGACATAGCTATATGAAAAGAGAGACAAGTCAGAAATGTAGGGCCTGTGTTTTAACTTCTCCCTTTGCTAACTGAAACCATCTTTGCAAACTTACATTTTCATCCAGTTTGGTATGAATGGGCTTATCAAGATAACCAGATAGAAAGCTGTAGATCCAGCAGGAGGAAAGGAAAGGGACACAGTGGGTTTCTTACCATGTATTGACATATTTGAAATACAAAATCTGTCAGACTGGAACGTTAATGCCATTTATATTAACAAGAAGCAATTATAGCAATATGGTACACTGAACAGTTGACTGTTTTTATTAATTTGAGAGTCTCAGACAAATCTAGGGGGTCGGAGTCTCAGAAGAGCTATATAGAAGGCAATCTGCAAAGTTGTGTTAGTTTATAAATGATGCTCAATTAGCCACTTTTTATCTAAGAGTAAGAAAAAAAATTCTAGAAAATCATAGTAAGAACTGTAAGCATTGTTTCATATTCTCTATTGAAAGCTTTACTTGTAAATTGTAGGTCAGCTTGTCAAAAAGCTTAATCAATCTAGATCCCTTTTATACCTGCAACTTTCCATTTGCAACTTTGTATTCTCTAATATGGTTAAATGTCAATGCTTTCATGTGCAGTAGTTATAGTCAGCTCATTTGCTGGCACATGCAGGAAGAAATGTAAATTAACTGCACTTCACACACTCAGCAAAGGAGTCTGGTTTTGAAAATAGATCATTAAAAATCTCATTTCAGAGTCTTCAGTAGCTTTAATCATATCCTGTAGCTGGATCCTTAGAAATCAAAATTTGATAAGTGTCCTTTGTGGTACAAATGGTGCTACTTCCCACAGAGTAATTAGAAAGTTTGCTGATCCTAGATCAGAAAGTTTGCTGTACACACCTAGATCCTCCACTTGCCTTGACTTTTACACTATCAATGCTCAGCTGGTAACTGTATAGCAACGTGGACAAGTGGCCTGTGTTATCCCGTGACACTTCGAAGATAACTGCAATAAACAGTCCTGAGATGGACACAGCAATTTCTCCTTGGTCTTTGCTGCTTGGGGAAAAAAAGCCAAACTCAGTCAAGAAAACATCTGCTGTAAGGGAACAATTTAAGAAATAGCCTGTAAATCAAATTTGAAAGGACTTCTTGTTTGTATTATCTAGAATGAAGAATGGGTTTCCAAGGGATTAAAGTATTTTAGGGATGTGCCTGGTATTCAAAAATAGATTATATGCAAACGTTTCCAGGACATGAATTTTCAGTGTGGTGCAGAATTTGACACGTTTACAAAAATGTCACAATTTCACAGAAATACAGGACATTCCAGTTTTTCATGACAGATCAACCTGAAGGTCTCTGGGACTGCAACAACAGAAGCCAGATAGCTCATAAATATATAACTCAAGTTTTATCAACTTTTTAATTGTTCCACTTTGCTCTTTACTGTAAGAAAATTTTCAGTATCTCCTTTAGATCTTTACATTACTCCATTTTTTTTTTGTCCAGCCCCAAACCCATTCATTCTCCTTTCTGTAAAACTCCCTACTTACTAAGATATCAACAGAAATCTCTTTAAACCTGAATTACAGCAAATTTAGGTATTAGGACTAAAAGCATCACTTTTCACCCTTTCATCTTGATTACTTGGGTTGTCTTTTCTCAGGCATTACTACAGTGGTGGCACAATATTATAATGAAAGAGCCCTGTCCAAGAGAAAGTTCAAACCATGAGTCTGTCCACTTTCCTCTTAATTTTTTTTAGGCAAAGCAAAATTCCTGGAAAAAGAAGCTGTAATCCTAAAAGGTTAATTTTTACCCTAGACTGCCCCTAACCAAACCAGTGTCTAGTACTGCAAGTCACAAAGTCCCTCCTATCACCATTACCATTTTAAACTGCCCCTTTTCAGCTCACGTATCCTTTTCTTCACAACAGTGATGTAACAGAAGAAAAACCAGAGAGGCTGGAGGCACAGTGACAGCAGTTTCCAGCCACCAGTTTCACTGAGACAGAATGCAGAACTGCATGTCCATGCTCCTTTGGAATCAGGATGTGCTGTGCTGTGAAATTTTGCAGCCTGCTGATCCATCTTGCTGTGCTATCTGGCTCACAACAGAGCAATGCCTACTGTTACCAGCTTCTCCATTGACCTAAACTGTAGAGATTAGTACCTTTCAAACTTTTCTGATATCCCAGAAGTTTTAGCCCTCCCCACTCCCAAGAAAAGCTATACTATTTAATATTATTTTATTAAAATTCTATTGCAAAAAAATGCTGATATAAGTGGAAAAATCAGTGTGTAATCATGCCATTACAATCTTACACTGCACAGGCTAAATCAGTTTTCCATAGCAACCCAAATTCTGGAGTTTCTGAAGTTCTGAATATTTGGCATTGTGACAGTGCCCTTCCTTTAGTAGGAGCTCTTTGGAAGGCAATATACACTGTACCAGCAGTGATAAGCAGTGATAGATAATTAGCTATATAATCAACCTTCCAGCTATACTGTACAAAGAAAGTAACAAATGTGGCCACTGTAAACTCTGTGGTCCTGAATATTCATGCAATGACAAACTGAGGATGCTAACAGATGTCTGAACTGATACTTCCCAAAGAGACCTGTGAGGTAAAATATTTTTTAAAAACCCACAAAACAACATTAGTTGTCAGGGGATGTTTCCTTTTTAAGAAGTTTATTCAAATAGATTATTGTTGGATTGTAGTTAAATGATAAAGTATATCTGACCTGAAAAATAATTTCCCAGTATATTTCTTAATTTCATTTGCAATCCTTCTCCCAGAGCCCTCCTACCTGCATTCTGTACAATATTTACAGGAGCCATGTGTGTATTCTCCAGTCTGCACTGATTGTAGCAGAAGCCTGTGCCACTGACAGATAAATGCCAATGCCAGGAATAAATAAAGCAAAAGTTTCTGGGAAATCTACAGCATTAATTCTGAGCCTACAGAATACAGAAAGGGGCATTATTAGACTGCATGTCAAAAGACTAAGAAGAACCTCTGATCACTGAAAACCCTTCTGCTATAAAAGGCAAAGTCTATGCTTCAGTAAAAGCATTTCTTAGAAATAATTGACCCATGAATATTTTAGGAAAGAAAGACATTTGTACCACTACACCTTGTAGCATCCTTGGCAAAAGAATCCTTGATATCTGGCCAGGGTGTTTTTTTTTTTTTTTTTTTTTGGTGTGTGGGTGGTTTTTTGTTTTGTTTTGTTTTTGTTTTAATTTTTTTTTTGGTAACAAAAACCTTTCCTTGGGAGAAGAATGATCTCTTTAAAGAGAAATCTTCTTGCCAGGCAAAGAATAAATCCATGTTTAATCTCAGATGCGACATCTATAAATAAATCCAGGTTGTCCAAATGCTAGCATTTGCTGAAGACAACCAAAGCTTTTTTTTTTTCTCATTCTGCTTCCTTGCCTAAGTAAAGAGCTCTGGAGAGGATCCATTTTTCTAAATTAAATCTTACTTGAATATTTCCCTGCCAAAACAAATATTTCTGAAATTCAAGGATATTGTTTTACAAATTGATGTGTTGAACTGAGCTGTACATTGTAAAGATATCACATGTCATCTTCTTATGCAATCTAATTCCTCATTGTTCCCTGCTATCTGGCAGAGATCTCTGAAACAATTGCCCTTAATCTGCTTTTCCTGGGGCAGAAGGCACCAGCTACTTTCAGTTAAAATGACTATAACTTTCCAATAACATCTCAGGCATGCCTGATACCTTTAGGTATCTTGTTTGCTGTGAGCAAAATCAGATTATATACTGGGAAGATGGCAAATTTCAAGAACTATGGTTGGGGGAATGAATTGGGGTTTTGAAAATCATGCAATAATTTAGATTGAAATAGGACTTCAGGAGATTTTTCTGGTTCAACCTTCTACTCAAAGAGGAAACAACTCAGAGATTCTGCCCAACTGAGTCTTAAACTCATCCAAGAATGCAAACTCCCCAACATTTTCAGCCCTTGTTCTGGTGCTCCCTAGAATGTTTTCCTAACTGCAGTACTTTTCTTGATGTGACTTATGCCTTTTGCTCATCATTGTTTCAGTGTGTACCCTTGGAAGAAATTGGCTCTGTGTTCTCTTGGGTTTTTTTGGGGAAAAAAAAAAAACTATTGGAAGGTAGGATTGAAGGCTGTAGAAAGACCTGCTTTTATATTAGTATCTGTATTTGGAGAACTTGTAGGAAACTCTATAAAAACATTTTTCTACTGGCTGTTCCTGGTACAAAGACTTTACAGTAAACACTTGTTGATCCCCATCCAGTTAAAATGGTAATTTAACATGTAAATTCATCAAAAAATATTCTGTAAAAAGTATCTTCCTGCCACATTAGCCAAGATACACCAGCCCCTGCACACATTTTTATCTTATCCCTTTTTTGGCTTTTTTTTCATCAAACACAAACAGATTATTTTCACTGCTACAAGTCCTTCATAGTAGCAGATTGTTAATAACACCAATTCTGCCCTCTTTCACCCTCATTTCCCCTGCTGTATCATAGCCATGCTCACACCTGTCTTGCCCCAAACTCTGATACAAACCAGCTGAAAAAAAACCCAGCCAAGGTGCTCCTTCAGAAGCTTTATAAAGCTCATCTCTGAGTGTAGCAGAACAAGTACTTTTAAAACCCATCAGAAGCAGAGTTAGACGAACCACTAAAACTTTACACTGAACAAAACAGTGGCTGCGTAATTATTGCAATGTGGTAATAAAAAGCTGTTTCATCATAAAACTTTGAAAATTATTTCCTTTGTTTACCTTGAAATGACATAGTTGATCTTAACAACTGAGAAACTCTCCTGCCCACTCCAGCTTGGGAAAGTCTTTCAATACTGCTTGCTTCAGGAGCTCTATCCCAATCCTCCTGCCTACAAGGGGACATAGGAAAGCATGTGCCCTGCAGATTGGATTCAGGCACCTGAAGGCCCGGATATACTGCTGAATAATTTAATCCTAATTTTTAACATAGTTCTTTCAACACTCTGATTCTATGATCCTTACCTAGATCACTTTCCAACTACAAATATTCCCATCTATAACTCCTCTTAGGCTCACATATAAGTCATTTAATATAAAATCAAGGCAATCTGTTAGGATCATTTTGTCCCTGAGTTGTATTTCATATCAGGTCAGGTCAGGTTTCTGAAACTCTTATACTCCCTTCACTCGTAATGTGGGTGACCTTGGGAAACACTTGATCATCACCTTTACCTCAGATT
This sequence comes from Vidua chalybeata, assembly GCF_026979565.1. Lineage (NCBI taxonomy): Eukaryota > Metazoa > Chordata > Aves > Passeriformes > Viduidae > Vidua > Vidua chalybeata. The sequence continues at coordinate 22,294,555 of NC_071534.1, read as the reverse complement.
GACTCACATCTGTTGGATGAAAAAGCAAGTTATGAAGTAGCAAGGCAGCTTCTCTATGTAGTGGTTACTTATAGAAAAAGTGTGACATATGCATCTGAGGTGCTGGTATGTCAAAGGCAGAAACTGTCTGAATTGTTGCTTGTGTACAAGAAGTTGTTTGAGTTTTGAAGACAATCCTCTAAAATGACTTCACGTTTCTTTTACAGTACATGTTTTACCACTGCACCTTAAGCTTTACAGCCTGCTTCAGATATCTGACTTATTTCTTTACCTTCTTTCCTGCTTTAAGGAATCTCTACTTTCTGGAATGTTTCAATGCTATTTGTGCATTGATAATATACACAGACCCTATTGTCAACAAACAGAGCATCTTTTAATTTCAAATTCCTTGCACCTTCCTTCTTTTTGCTCACCTTCAATTAAGACATAACTAAAACTTTAATACTGAATGATGTCCTGCTTTCCAATGTTTGTAACACAAGTGTCTTTAGCTTTTGACCTCACAATTGCTGAATAAAAAAAACCCTGGGCTTTTTTCATCGCTGGGTTCCATAGTATTAGAAAAGCAAAGAACTGAACTTTGTGATAATGTAACACTGGAATATCTTTTTATAAAATGCATGTTTTGTGAAGGAGAAGTAAGTTATGATTCCCTGGGAATTTCTGTCTCCAAAGCAAATATGGGCTCTTACTGAAATAAATTAAAGCTCTCTTATGACTGTCAGTGAAGGCAGCCAGTGATCTCAGGTGGAATTTCTCTCAAGGTTCTTGTAGGCAGGCAAGAAGCATGAAGGCAGGATCTATTGCCTCAGCCTTCAATTCTCACATTCTCACAATTCTCAAATTCTCACCAAGCTCTTCAAATATGAGAAATCCCTTTGGGAGGGGCACTGTTAATCTGCTTTTACTACTAATGCAGGGGTGTGCCAACTTAGTCTGTTCATTCAGCACTTGGAAGCCATGCTGACTGTCACAAGAACTCCTGTGCTCACACTAAGAAACACCAGGCTGAATTCTCATTTCTAAAGGCATCAGAAATCCCTAGAAAGCAAGGGAGATCACTACTGTTTTGGATGATTGATGTTTGCCCTGCACTTTTCAACTCCTCAGAAGCCTTTAAAACAATGCTCATACAGCCAAATAAGTGGACCTGATCCGTACTTTCATCTCAGTGTCATAAACCCTTTTATTTTTCACCTCACAAGTCCATTGTTTACCTGTCAGTATGTTCAGTACATAAATGACAATTAATCCTTAGCATGACCCAGTTTTTGTTGAATTTGTGCTTTGTTAAACTTCATTACTAATATTAATTCTGCAAACAACTGAAATTCTATTACATGTCCTCCACACCCATGGAGTAAGCCTTAGGTAAGAGACAGTGAAAATTAGCATGAATAGAAAGAGTATGGAAAACATAGTGTAGAAATTTTCTGTTAAGGGGCAGAATTATGGCAATCACTACATTTTTTTTAAAGAATAGCACATGCAGGTGCTGTCCCATGCCAAATGCAGGAGTGAGGCTCAAGGTGTGCAGCTATGTGGCTGTTCCAAAATTGTAAGCTTTTTTTCCAGTTTTGTCTGATTATCTTCAGCTAAATGTTGCACTATAAGTCAGGTTGCTGACACTTTAAGAAGAAATTGTATGACCATCTAATCCTGGTTCTAATAAAGTATATAGGTATGAAGAATGTAGCAGAAACTACTGGACTGTAAGAGAATGCAGTCATCAATAAAACATAAATTCACACCTGGGATGCACACAAAAGAAAGGAAATAAATGAGGGAAGAGACAAAGTGTGTTCCTGGTTTAAGGTGACAAAAGGAATATATTCTCTTTCAGTATTTAAGAAGCTTGTTCCTTCATTGCACATCTATTAAGAAACAGTATTCTGTACATAGAGTATTTATGATAAATTAACATTTGGCAATGTTAGACATAACACAGTCCAGCCCCTTCTGAGTAATCCTCACTTTAAGACAGGATTATCCTCAAGCCTTAAGGACAGCCAAGACAGCAGGAAAAAATACCATGTGTTTAGATCTTTGTCACAGATCTGTTAACAACATGTATGATACACGTTTTCATAAATTATGCATACCATAAGCTGCAAAAAATCTGTATCCATGACTTCCCTCAATGAAATTTGGAGAAGGATGGACAGGAAAGAGAACTCTAGTAAATTATTTTATTGCACAAAGCCATCATTGTGGGAGCCAACACAGATTTCTGATTTCTTGGATATCACTTTGGCAGGCATTAGCTGTTGGTGAGACTGAATGGTTCTGCTCCACTACTCTACCCTTTCCCCATACCCATGTCTTGGCTATTGTAATTTACCATCTGTCCTACCACCTGCAGAGTGAGCATGACAAAGCAATCCAAGTCAAGCAGGAGCAGGTTTGTCTTCCTCTGTAACACCACCTTCTTTTTACACAGGGCCTCCTAGGATACACTGGCTTTGAGAGTTCCAAAGTTTTTCAACTTAATCTGCTGGTATAATAAAATAAGGTAGGTCAGACACTGCTACATGAGATTGACTAAATGAGATTACATGAGAAGGGAATGCACGGGTAAATTCAAAGCATGTGTGAGAATTACATGGTGATCACAAAGGAACAGAGAAGGGTTTCCTGGCATGAGAATGCAGTGGTTGAGTTGAGTGCAAAGCAGGCTCTGAGCCACTGTGTGGTGGACATAACCACATAAAACAGATTCACAAAAGCTGAGACAAATTGTTTCTTTCTGTGACACATCCCTACTACAAAAGTAAGGTTTCTTTGTTCAAAATTCTTGTACTGATCCTGATTTTCACTACCAATGACAGCTACTGCTCAATTCCTAGAAATAACAATACTGTTTCTCAAGACAACTTCAAGTCTTCCCAGTGCTGCACTAGAAAATTGTTTATTAGGGACCTATAATAACTTTACACTGGGCTTACCACAGAGGGAAGTCACACATCCTTTTCTATCATGTCTGATTGTGATCAGACATGCCTATGTATAAAACCATGCTAGTTAATTAGTAGCAACAGGTTTTGCTAGTTTCCCAGTAATTTGGAGTCTATAGAGTCATTCCTGAATTTCTAACAAGCATCATATTGTCTTGGACAATCTTTTCCATAATCTGCTAGAAAACACATAAATGCACTTAAGCACAAACCCTCCCCTCCACCAAAAAACCCCACACCCCACGACCCTTTGTTAGTCTTACTTCTGTATTGAACTTAATATTATCAGGTCAGACTATAAATGGTTACAAATCTATGTTCTACCTAGCACCTCATAAAAAACTGGTCTTTGATAGATTCCCCACTATAAGACAGACAAAATGCATTATCACTATTGGTAATAGACCTGATATTGGTTCTTCGAGGAATCCTTACAAAGTTATCCCAGGACACTATGAAAGAAAATGTAGCCTCAGGGAAAAAACATTTTAAGAACATAATCCACGTTGTGACAAATTTTGAAAATGTACCCTTTAATTGGTCCATCTCTAGTTCTTATGCCTTTTTGGTTTTCTCTATTTTAAGCAACTCAACATAAATACTTTAAGGTAGCAACACTGTATTATGCACAACAGCCTCCTGAAGTCATATACCCTACATGTTTTCTAAAAAAGTGTCCTAGCTTTTCCTGCAAACTAGAGACTTTCAATCCTGTTTAATAAGGGTAATAATAATTAAAAATCAAGGTAAACTCAGAAAGATTTTTCTATTATTAAAGGACATGGATATTTACTAAATATTTATCTAGCAGGATTGCTAGAAACTTTGATGCAGATGAGATATCTCATTCCCATAGCATTTCATTCACAATGAGGAACAGAAAACAGCAAACTTGGTCATTACTGTGCTTTGGAGTTGATTAGTTCTTTGGATCTTAAATGTATGTTGGGTAAAAAACTGAACTGCCATGGGAATAAAAGACGTAACATTTCATACTGCTTCTTCACACCAGTAAGCTGTACTTCTGCACTCCAAAGCTGATACTTTTGGTTTCATTCCCAAGCCCCTCTCAACTCTGGGATTGATTGTCCAAGGTCAGTCAGATGACTGAGACAGACAGAGCTAAGCAGAAGGAACTTGTCCGCTTCCTGATAGTCTAAATGAGAGCTGCCAATTGCACTGCTGAGGACAACAGATGTCAGACAAATTGCTCTGATTTTTATCTTCTGTAACTGAGCAGGCACAGACCAATATCTGTATGTAAATAATTCTTTTAATTCTTTTGTCTTCACAAAGATTAAAGTATGTTCAAGTACTTGAAATAGAGAAAAAGATTTAAAACTCCTTTGTTTCAGTTTGTGTACCTGTCTCACCCTAATGAAGTACTCTACTTACCACACTGTAGATACCATGTCTGGTTTCTCTTTTGTGAACAGTCTGCAAAAACTTTTAATAGAAATCGCAATAGAGATTACAGATGAAATTTGCCTAAGAACTCAGTGAGCTTCTGATGTAGAAGAAGTCAGCATACTTCTCTTGTACAGGTTTACACACTATCTTAAACTGATTATCCTTAGAATAGAGTATATCTGAAAAGGAATTTTGTCATTGTCTTATCTTGGTCCTATACAAGATTCTCCAGTCTACAACCCACAGAGCCATTTCTTTCACTTTCAAGCATTTAGAACCTCACTAGTTAACAAACACAAGATAAACAGTTCTCAAACGTGATAGCAAATATAGAGTCTACCCAACCTGAAGTCCAGAAAGAGCACTCTAGTTTCCCAAATATCTCTGCTATTATCACAGAACTGGGACTGGATTTTTCAGTTTCTTCTTTGCCCGTTTCTAAGTTACTCTGCAGTATACTCAAGAACTGGTGTGGTTTCTGCAGCTCACTCAACAATGTCAAATCAAAAAGGATTCAATAGCCTCAGGGTTTTAACCCTTCCTACACACTGATACTCCATATGGAAGATCACCTCTTGAGGGAAAAGGAATATAAAGTTTATATGATTGATAGAAGAGATATATTGGCAGGAATGCTTAAATTTAACAGCAAATGACACAGGAGTTTGCTAAATGACATAAAAGCAGATGAACCTTCTTTCCAACTACTGGGAATACCCACAGAATAAGAAAAACTCCAGTAAGTTCCTGTTCATGGTTTCCTGCAATCTATGTAGAAAGAAATGCTATCCACTTCCCAGCTTGTGAGGCAGCTATCAATCTTACTCAGTGAAATCTTCAAACGGAAACCACAGGAGGAAATGGCTGCCCCTACCCCACAAGTTGTATCTGTGACTATGTCTGGGACACTCCCCAATTTTTCAGCAGCTTTGCAAAAAGCTTTGTGTTACCACAGCTTTTCCTAAGAGTGGCTTTACAACTGATGCCCTTCATAAAGGCTTTCAAGGCCTTCGAGCAGGGTTGCCAGAGAACTATTAATCTATGCCAGGCTGCAAAATAAATAGCATAGCTGCAATGCCTACACAGAATCTGTTAACAATGGATAACAATGTTGGGAGGCAGTTGTCTGATGAGCTGATGGAAAAAAAAAAACATTGTCACTGTTTGGATCCATTGAGTCAATGTTGCTGAGGTCTGTAACTGCCCTATCCTAGCACCTGAGCCAGGACTATGAGGCTCATTTTTACCAAAGTCCATTTAGCAAAACAAAAATCAGTGTCCTTGTTCTGGCTCTGCCCTGCATGCTGCCCTCACAGCTAAGAACTGAGGGGTGGTTCCCAAGAGATAGGGAAAGAGTGTTTCTCTGAAACAGAAACACTGAGATGGTGAACAAGAATGCAGCAGGCCTTATTTGTCTGGAAGCTGCCCGATTCAGACTCAAGTCCATCATCTGCATAGCTGTGTTCTAAGCTTTCTTCTCAGCTTTTCTGCTCATCGTTTGGCTCATTCACCAGCCTCTTATACAACCATTCCCTTCCTTTCATGGAGCTGAAAGTAGCATGAAGCACTCTCAGCCTAGGCAGCCACTTCCCTGGGTTCACACAAATTGCAGTCTTGTCAGATTCCCAAGAGGTAGATGCAGTGATGTCCCTGAGAAAAAAATAAGCCTCTTTTTACCACCCAGAGAAATGTGATTGTAGTCTGCTAATGAAAAGATACCAAATTCTGACTTTAGTGTGCCACTTCAAATACTTTTGCTCAGCACACAACTCCCAGCAATTTGAAATTGTTAAAAATATGCAAATACAAGAAAAACCACTAAAAGTGCCTGAAGCAATCTGGCAAACTCCAGGAAAACTGATTTCCACACAATCAAGGTTTTAATCAGAAACAGAGAAAATATGAGAGCCACATGGGCAAACTCAGGTGCTGTTTAAGGGTCATCTGCAGACGGCCAACCTGAGATGGTGTAATGAAGAGTTCCACTCACTGTATAGAGCATTAGCATAAAGGGCTCTAAAATATCTTCTAGCAGTAAAGCTGGCCACCAGCAAGCTGCAAGAATTTAGGAGGTTGTCTCCACTAGCCTTCATTTGAATCTCCTCCACTGGCAGACTTCAATGGCACTTCAGACTTTGGCACTTCATCTCCTGGTGATACTCCAGCCTTCATACCCATCTCTTTCTCATCCCACACTTTATCACATCTTTCAGTGTGATTCTTGTCATTCAAAATATAAGCATCGTAAGTTAATATATACACATGTGTATTTATTTATACATATTATAAAATACGTTCTTTGTAGTGACAAATACATGAAGAGAAATAACATAAAAGGTCCACTGGCTCACAGCTTTATTACCACACTCATCTTTCAGGAAAAAAAAATTCCATGACGTATGTAACTGAACCAAAGAGACCTTTACATTTAATAGTTCTCCTCTGCCATGGGACTCGGTCAACAGGGCCACAGCTTTAAATTTCAAATTACTCAAGAGCACCCACAAGGGCTATCAGTAGGGTTTTACAGCTTTGGTGAAAGAGGTTCTATTGCTTGTGTTTCATCCTGACCATGAGGAAAAGAAACATCCTCAATAAAGTACTTTGAGTAGAGAAACCACATGGTCTTCAACAATCATTCCAAGCTACTGACATAGAGCCTTCTTTTGTCACCATACTGTGTATTATCTTAATGAAAGAGACTTAAAAATAATTCACGCTTTCTGATGAGTGAACTACACTGAAAGTCAAAATTCCTCTGTACACAACCACTTTTTCAAGCCTCTGAGCACAAAAGTTTCCTGTACTATTTTGACAAGTGCCCTTCCCCGCCATTGAAAGTCTCCTGCCTGCAGACTGAGACAAAATTAAAATGGGGGAGAAAACCTGTAACTCATCAAATAACAGCCCCTTCTTCTAGAATGATGCGTGAAGAAAAAATAATGATGGTCTTGAGTAATTTGAAATTTGCCAGACTTGAAAGCTGAGGAAAATGTTTTAGCCTTTCATCCTAATTGTTTCCTAGGAGGTTTTCCTGCTGTGTGGAAAATGTGTCTAAACCTTACATTGAGTGGAAAACATGTCTAAATCTTACATTATAGCATGACTTATAAAGTTCAAAGGAAAAATTCACAGAATGGCAGCAAAAAAGCTCACTTGTAACTTGGTCTAGCTGGTTACCTAATAATGACTATTAGTCAGCTCCTGAGAAACTGAACCACTTCACGTCACACAGTCGCTTCAGCTTGCGCAATCTACAAACAAGGTGGTTCTGCTGTTAGCACCACGTCTGCGGCCGTGGACATTCCTCATGCTAGGGAAGCTTCCTCCACCCTTCCAAAAGAGCACGGACTAAGATGCCATAGAGCCAGCACGATAACAGGAGGTGGCTGTGACACGGATAACTCTGAAGAATGAAACAGAATAGGACATCCACGGCCAAAGGAAAATGGTAATGATGTTGAGGCAGCAGCATGACACACTTTGGATTCAACCCTCCTTGAGAGAGCAAAGAATTTCTGAAAGGCACAGTGCTCCTAACATGTTCTCCTTTCTACTTCTCTGCCAGTTCCACTCCCATCCCCCTCTGTGGCGGCAACCCACTCTTCTGGGTTTATTCAGAATGTGTCCCCATTTGATGACTGTGTAAGCACTCCTTCAAAAAGGGCAGTGGCAAAGGGCGCAGCTTCTCAGGAAATCACGTGTTGTGGAAGAGCTGGTAAGTTACACCAAGCTGACTGTAATTAGCTCTTCCCTCGTCCAGTGAGTGGTGTTCCAGCTAAACGGTGTTCCAGCTAAGCAGCCTCTTTCCATTCATCACCTCCAGTACAAGCCTCTCCTTTCCACTGAGGAATTTATTGGCATGTTGAAACCAGAGGATGGCTGCCCTTCAGCTTGAGACCTCTCTCACAGCCAACTCTAAAAGGAATTGGATGAGATTGATTGGATGGCCATGTTCAGATGCATTAAGGAGAGTTCACCTGCAGCCCAGAATAGTTTTTTGAAGTTTCAAGTCTCCTTTTTCCTGTTGGGCCCCTAGGTTCTGAACGAAGACAGGAAGACTGTTCCTACAGGGTTAAGCAATGTGAATAGGGCCCTAATAAGCAGTTGTACTTGATGGTAGGTGTGTAAGCTAGGTCTTGTGATTTCACAAGTATTATTTTACCTAGAAAGTTTTCTTGTGTTATTTGTATGGAGAAATGTGATGCAAGCCATGTTTTATTGTTAGAAAGAAAACCAAGATGATCTGAGAATATGCATTGTTCTAAGTTACCTCTGAATTTACTGCTTTTGAAAATTTTGAAAATTCGATGGAATTCATTAAACAAAGTGAGAACTTGAAAAAAAAAAAAATTGCCTTTTATATTATTCACCCAGTCAACATTATACTCCTGCCAAGTGTGCATTTCCAGGTAAAAGACGTGAGGAAGGCTTTTTTCCCAAGTATTACAAGTGAAGGGGAACTAAAGCCAGTAAAATTCAGTTTGTACCATTTCATACTTTTGTCGAGATTATTTGCTCACAGGTGTTGCAGCACTACCTCTGAAGTGACAACTAAGCAGTCCGGTCTAGAAAAATCGGGTTCCTTCATAAAACTAAACACTCTCGGGGGCAGTATCCTCCTTCAGCCTTCCCCTTTGCGCACTTCCACCCTCACCCACCGTTTAACACCCAGCCAGGCCATCCCTTGTAGTTTTCGCTACAGAACATCGCCTGGCCCGACGTCACACCGAGGAAGAGGAGGGCAGCGGCCCAACCACCCTCGCCACGCGGCGTCAGGCAGCCCGGGCGCAGGAATTACTGCCGCCAGCGGCTGATCCATGGCAGGGTAGGAGGCTAAGCAGGACTGGAGCCGTTGTGAGGCGCGGCAGCAGCGGCGGGGCCGCACTCGCAGCGGCGGAGCCACACACGCACCAGCGGCCGAGCGGAGCCGCACTCGCAGCGGCGGCGGCTCCCGCACCGCCCGCGGGGACGCGCGCGCAGCCGAGCGCCCAATCATCGATCGTGGCCGGGCCACAGCGCGGCACGCAGAGACAGCGATCGGGGGCGTGCTGCGAGCCCCGGAGGCGGGGCCGGGGCCGGGCTGAGGCGGTTCCGCGAGAACCAAAACAACGGCCGGGCCCAGCAGCCCTTGCGCCCGCGCTCTGTCGCCACCTTCCCCGCCGCCGCTGCCCGGCGGGGCCCGCTCGGGGCGTGAGGTGGGCGCGGAGACCGCCCCCCACCTTGTCCCGCTGCCGCCGCCATGAAGCTCCGCGTTCGGCTACAGAAGCGAACGGCGGCCCTGGAGGTGCAGGGGGCGGAGCCAACGCTGGGGGAGCTGCGCGCGCAGCTGCGCGCGGCCCTGCTGCCGGCCTGGGGGTACAGGTAGCGAGCGGAGCGAACCATCGCGAGGGGTGCCGGGGGGGGAGGCGATGCCGCCCGTGCGCGGCCCGGGCCGGCGGGGCCGTACCACGCGGTGCGGGGGGAGGGATCTGCCCCCGGCCCCGGGGCGCGGTGCTGCCCCCTGCGGGGCGGGTGCGGCGCTGCCGCGGCGGCACCGCCCGGGCCCGGGGCGCGTCCCGGGGATTGACAGCGCCCGGCCCGGCCGCTTTACCCGGCGCACGGCCCCGGCTGCCCGCGCTCCTGCAGGGCCTGGGACGCGGGCTGCTTCCCGGCCGGGCACTGCGGACCGGGCAAGCAAAACTTCGGGAGTGCTCGGTTGCGAAGTGCGGGTTGCAGCGCGGTCAGAGCTGACTGAGATTTCTGCGCGGCGCTGAAGTTACAAAACGCTGTAGGGTCTCAGTTTTACACTTCTCTCAGGCTTCCGGGAGAATCTCTATTATAAAGTTTCAGAAACACTTTATCTGTGAGGAACTCATGGCATCCTCCGTAGAAAAATGAATCGCCTGTAAAAGGGGAGCGTTTCCTGATGCTGGCTGAAGGGTTTGTGTCAGAAACCTTTAATTATGTCCGACGTGCTGGTGTTTCACTGGTGATTCACACAGCAGTGTGGGCAGGAGGAATCTGAAGTTACTGCTTGTCATGCTGCAGTGGGTGTATTTTGTAGCTGCTTCCCTGCTAACCAGTTTCATTTTTTTTTTTTTTTTTCTTCCCTGAAGCATCTTGTTACCCTCATTAGCAGCCAGCATTCTATAGCACACCTGCTGATCACTGAAATTAATGTTCAGCTTGATGAGAAAGCAAGTTGGTTGAGTCTTCAACACTATTTATTTTTTAATAATCCGAGGCAGTAGTTTATTTAGATCTTGTTTTCCTAACTGTGATATCTTTTATTTTGAAGGGCACTTGTTTGCTTTCTTTCATAACTGTTTTATGAGCAATTTCTGTAAATAAAGTTTTATTTACCAAGCAGCTGCAGCAACTTAAAATGTACTTGGCAAGAAACATGGGGGAAATAATTTCATATAATTTTTTTCCTCTCACTATAAGATATGGGTAATTAATAATGGACTAAGCCCTGTGGCACATTACTATTGTAATATCCAGTATGCATTTCTAATTGTAGAATTATAGAATCATTAAGATTGGACAAGATCATCAAGTCCCATCTTTGACCAACCATCATAAGGCCAACTAAACCATAGCACCAATTGCCATGTCCAGTGTGTGGCTATCCAGGTGCAGCCAACCATGTTTCCTTACTGTTTTTTAAAATTATTTTGCAGTTCTGATACCACATTTTCAATAACGTTGAACAGAAAAGATGCTCTCACAGAGGATCAGAAGACCTTAGCTTCATATGGGATTGTTTCTGGTGATTTGATATGCTTATTACTAGAAGAGCCAGATGGACAACCCAGCCTACCTCCTCCTCCTGCTACTCCTGCCCCACTTCAGAATGGTCATGAGCCGTCCACCTTGACCCCCAACAACAGTCAGGCCAACAGTCCAAGAAAAGGGCAGAATGAGCAATCTAACAATGAGAAGGTTCAGGTGGAAGTTCAGGAGAGTGATGAGAAGGTAAGTACATGAGAATTTTCCTGTACAGCACAAAGCAAAAAGGAAGGTCCCCTGTTGTGTCAGTTGCTGTACTGTATAGGACTGAATTTCTTGGGAATATTTGGCTCCTTATACTTGTTTGATACATGCTCAGTTATTTGAATTGAAATTTGTCTCTGTTCATTGTATATTACTGTGGCACAGAAGAGAGCCCAAAGTGTTTCAGGTTTACAGGAGTATTATGTTTTTGCTGGAACATGGACTTAAGGAAGTAAGGATTATGTTTCTTGCCTGCCTCAGTGCTGTCTTCTGGAGGGACTCATTTTAGATTGGGGCAGATGCAACAGGCACTGTCTTTTCCCCCTTTCCTGACCCTTACCTTAGATAAATCTGCTTACAGTTTTATTTCTACTCTTTTTTTAATAATGTGTCTGTGTGCAGTTTTGTCAGTTAATTGATAACATGCCATGATTGAGAAAAAAGGAAGCTACAATGAAGCCACAGTCCTCCTCAAGTGGCAGCAGGTGCACTCCATTGATTGATTTTTTTTTTTCTCCCGTGCTCTTTAGGCCTCTTGTGTTTGGTGGCAGCCCAAGTTGCCATTTTGGTTACTTGCCATGCACATTGGCTAAGTTCAAATAAATGGTGATACTGTAGTGATTAAATTATTCCTGTGTATCTTGCAAAAATTCTCATGAAGGTTTAATATATTATAATCACTTTGTCTTCAGTTAGTATATGCAACAAAATGACAGACCATTTAATGAAGGGTTTGCATTATAAAGATTAAAACCCACAAAGGTACATATGTAATCCCAGTCTCCATCTGGAATGCTAGAAAATGGAGGTATAATGAATCCATACAACTTGTATGGGAAATCAGGCTGGAATAAGCAGCTGTTGACGTATATAGAGATGTAATATTCTGAACAAATATATGTTTTGCTTTCCCCTGAAGGCGGGATCCAGCCTAGAATTTCCTTCTGGATTAGTCCCAGAAGATGCTGACCTGGAAGAAGGTACAGGTTCCTATCCCTCCGAACCCATGCTGTGCAGCGAAGCTGCTGATGGTGAAACACCCCATTCCTTAGAGATGCTCTACCTTTCTGCTGAGTGTACCAGTGCCACTGATGCCTTGATTGTTCTGGTTCATCTTCTCATGATGGAGACAGGCTATGTACCTCAGGTAGGTAGGTGCAGCACCAAACAGAAGTTTCTAGGTCAGTGTGGGGAAGCTGTGGAATATACAAGCTACATCTGTGGATCTGCTTCTGCCTTTCTGTATGTCAGTTGGCTGTAGGGGCTGCTGAAGGATCAGCTTCTCAAAATTCCCTGAGAAAGTCTTCAGGCTAAAGACTGGAGCAGCTTCTAGGTGTGGAAGAAGAGGCCTGTCCTTGTGTTTCTATTGGTCCTCAGCCTCACTGAGACCCAGCTGAACCTCCTGCTTCTGCCTTTTACTATAGAGCATGTGAAGATGTGCTTAGATTGTAGCACTTCCCCAAAATACTGCCTTAATTGTTGGTGTCATCTCAGTGATACCTTGTCAAGTGGTACATAATGAGGTCTAGGTCTGCCAAAAAAGTGTCTCTAATTCCATATTCAACTAAGTGTCAAGTTTGGCTTTGGTTTTACTAATCTGTAGAGGTATCATACTCAAGCACCTATTGCAGTACATCTGTACAATGTATGGATTCCCTTTTCCCCTTTACGTTTGCGTTTTATGTTTACTAATACGTGGCTGAACGTGGAGAAAAAGACTTGATCTCAGGCAGGTGTTTAAATTCTCATCTTTTTTCTTGCAGTGAGGCTGACTAAGCACATGTGGGTTTCTGGTTGACCAATACAAATTTAATAAATCTGCTAAGTTCATTTCCTCTGCATATTTTGAAATACTGTGTAAAGAATACATTTGCCACTGGGAATAAAGTTTGTTTATGGCTGTGAGCGGGCTTGGAGGTAGGGAAGATGAATGCTGTGCAGATTTAAGAGGAAAGAAAGAAGTTACTTGTGCTTATATTGTATCCCACTCTGATAATCCATCTGAGCTGTTTCAAAATGAAATTGAAAGCAAACCTGTTAGTCGAGTCAGGTTTTCTATTTAACTTCAAACTATCATTCTTAAAGCCCTGTCGGATACTGTAAGTTCACAGAAGAGGTGCAATAGTTTTTTTTTTTTTTTTTTGAGCAGCAAATTAATTATGTGCAGGAATTGTCAGAATGCTGGAATGGATGACAGAATGAAGTCTGTGTCTCAAAGAAATGGGTGTGAATGCTCACTGAATGTCTGTTCCTATCAGGACAAAAATTATTGAACTTCACTTAGATTTGCTGTTAGTTTTGGGGAAAATGTGTATAATCATACAAGTTCATAGTCACTGTGTCATTAGGACCGTTCTAAGAGTTGAATTGCAAGCATCATTCTCCCATTTCCTAACTTCTAATCCTTTTCTCACCTCTCAGCATCGGTACATTGCAAAAGTATGACAGTGTGTTTGTTATCTCTTTACATTTGTAGGGGATAGAAGCCAAGGCAGTCTCCATGCCAGAGAAATGGAGAGGGAATGGTGTTTATAAGCTGCAGTACACACATCCCCTTTGTGGAGAAGGTTCTGCTGGTTTGACTTGTGTGCCTCTGGGAGATCTTATTGCTATTAATGGTAAGTCAGTCAAATCTTCATCCTGGATGCACATTCCTAAGTATCACCATTGTTTAGGAAGAGAAAACTTAAGTGTGCTTTTGTGTGTTTTGAACTGTACCTTTATTACTTGGGTTGCTGAGGTGCAGAAGATGCCACTTCCTGATGCTGAATACTCTTTTCTAGTCTCTGTATTAACTGTTTCTTTCTCTCTTGTTGTAAGAGATTAATCCTTAGGGGTTTCAGCTGGCCTTTTCATTGCAATATTGTAGAAATATGTTGTCTCATTTCATAGGAACTTTGGTTCCGCACATTGCCAGATATGAAGGAAGTAGGTTTGCTTCAGCTAAAATGTTTTGGCTTTTTTAATGTTTTTTTGCAAGATTTACAACTTCCAGACTATGTATTACTTCAGTAATGAAGTGGTCTTTGTTGTCTCTCTGTGTTTAAATTTTTGAAATGTCTTTCTTTCTTTTATTTGTAGCAACATTAAAAATCAACGAAGAGATTAGAAGTGTTAAGAGAATCCAGCTATTGCCATCATCCTTTGTTTGCTTTCAGGACCCAGGTATGCCTGAGCTATGATCTCATAGTAGTAAACTGAAAAGTAAAGAAGGGACACAGTAGGTAAGAATATGCTTTAGTAGAGCACCAAATAGGTACAGAATAGCAAAAAAGAATAAAAGTGTGGTTACCATTTAGGTTAGTCATAACTTCATGGTAAAAGGATTTCAGAGTGTAGCCATTTACTCACACTTTGTTGTTAGAATAAATTGTATTTCTTGGATTAACAATGTAAGGAAAGAACCTTGCAGACCTCAATTTATCCTTTGGCCCATATGCCTGTTATGTATGAGGTCCTAGGCATCTCTGGGAATAGCAGTGCTGGGTGATATCCCCTTTCTGCCTGGAAGCTCAGGGCTTCAGAGGCTGATGGTACCTACACTCTTGTTGTGGTACTGTAGTTGTTAAATTCTTTTTGTCAGAAAATGTGCTGACCACATAGGTTTCTTCAGAGTGCCAAAATTAGAGTGAAAACTAAGTTGAGGGAGGAGAGAAGGGCAGACCCATGTGGATCCTTGTGAGGACTGACCTGACCATCTTTATATTCTCTGGAGGATATGAGTTGCTTTACTGGCAGTCCAGGCTGATTCAATTTCCTATGTTCTGTGTAGTCTCCGATGTACAAGTCTAATTGAAAGGTTGTAGAAGAACTAGCTGAGTGCTGAAATGTGTCCAGTATAACACTAAAGTCTTCTTGCTCCTCTTTCTTCAGAGACCAGAATGGAAGAATACGTCTGTCAGAGAAATGAATAGTGCAGGCTCTTAGAACATAGATCTATGTTAGGCAGGAGCTTTGAAGTCTGACAAAGGAAGCTCTGACAGCGTGAGAGTCAGTTTGTTTCCAGAGAACTCAAGTCTTTCCTTAACTGTGCCTTCTAAGGCTGAAGGGAAAGCTTAGCCCAATCATGGAACTGGTTTCTAGTTTTTCAGTGACTGACTTGTTGGAGGAAAATTACACTCTAGCTGCAGAGCTGCTCCTATCAAGATCACAAACATATTAAAGTTGTGTTAATAAGAAAACTGTAATTCTTATATAATTGTTGCATTATAACCTCTTGAAGTTAAGCTTTTTCCCCTCTCTTCTTTGATAGAGAAGGTTGCAGGTGTTTACAAAGACCTTCAGAAATTGTCCCGTCTCTTTAAAGACCAGCTGGTTTACTCTCTCCTGGCTGCTGCCCGACAAGGTGAGAGAAAATATTTACAATTAGAGATGGTACTTAAGTTTTGAGGATGGAAGGAAGGGAATCAATCTAAAGCCTTGAAGAAGAGTGTTAGAAACAGCTGTTCTGTGATAGACATATAAACAGTAAGCACAAAGTAAAATATACATGCTAAAGAAATCATATTAATCTTTGTAACTCAGAAAATGTTACTATAATTCTGGTTTTAATTTTTGATTGCTCTAGTCTCACTTCAGAGATGGAAATGGAGTGGCTGTTTTCCATGCATAATGATGAGGAAATCCTACCACAATAATTTTGTAGCAGTAGTTCTGCAGTTTTGATCTATTTCTTTCTCAAAACAGAAAAACTTATTTAGCATCATGTTTGGCAGTCTGACCTCAGGAATGATCTTGTTAGGAACTGGTCATCGAGGGCTTGTAAAGGATGGTAGGAAGTAACACAGGCTGGTGTTTGTGAAGCAGGCTGTGTAGAAAGCCAGGCTTTCTCTGCATACTTAGTGCCATAAGAGGTCTCAGCTTTGTATTCTGAAGACAATGGAATTCCCTCTAGATTTCAGTGCATGAAGATTTTATGTGAAGCACGTGCTCTATATTTGTGGTTTTCGCAGGGTCATGAAATTGGGCAGGTCTTTTTTTTTTTTTTTTTTTTCTTTATTCCTTAGCTCTGTGGCCTATAAGCATTTGGTGTGGAATGTTTTGTAGTTTGTAGTGCTCAGTATAAAGTATCATTTGCCCTATTTTGCACCTCTTAAATGTAGTTAGAGTTGCAAGACATCTGTTTTGCAAAGAGTCACATCGCAGTAGTTGCTCAGAAAAGTGGTGTAACTCAGGCATCAAAGGGAGAAGATGTAAAGAAAAGATTATAATGTTCTTCCTTTCTTTTAGGGTCATTAGAGATAGAAACACTACCTAAGTGATGTCGAGTTTACTGTAATTTTTCTGAACTTTCTTTCTCCTTTCTTTAGCTTTGAACTTGCCAGATGTGTTTGGGTTAGTGGTCCTTCCTCTTGAGCTCAAGCTTCGGATTTTCAGACTTCTGGATGTCCGTTCCCTCCTCTCTCTCTCTGCTGTTTGCCGTGATCTCTACACAGCTTCCAATGACCAGCTTCTCTGGAGGTTTATGTATCTGCGGGATTTCCGAGGTAATGTTAGGCACATCTTTTTCTAATTACATTCTCATGTTAACAGGGGGGTTAGTTCTGACAGGTTTTGGTAAGAGGCTCCTCAGGCAACCAATAATGATATTGAAACACTGTGAGTAAATGCAGTTTGTGATACTGATCAGTACAGTTGGTCAGGTGGATGCAGAGTTGTTGCCAAGGAAAATGGTTGGCAGTCTTCTGAGCCATTACTGGTGCTCCACTTGGTTCATCCTATTGTGTGGTGCAGGCTTTCCTTGTTTTCATCTGTGTCCTTTGCTACCTTGGTGTATTGACTACTGCAGATATTAGGAAATGGAGGGAAGATATATTCCTGCTTAATTTCTCACAAGAGAGTTAAGAAACAAAGGTAATTAAGGGAAGTGCTGTCAGAAGGCAAAGGCAGAGATGATGTTTCTGGGATTTCTCTATTTAATAACATTTGGAGATGATGCTTTACATGGAATGGGTGTGCAAGTAGATTATCTATCAAATGAACCTGGAGCTTTATATTTTTAAAGCTACATTATCTTTAAAAAAAGATGTATTGACTAAAAGTGTTTTTCATATCTTGATTATTCTTTGAGTTCTGACAAACTGCAGATATCTGTGGCACAAGATCTATTGCTTTTCTTAATGCATTGCTTCTCTTTGCAGATCCTATTGCAAGGCCTCGGGACACAGACTGGAAAGAAGTAGGTAGCTTTTTTTATATAATCTCTCTCAGATAATCTTAGCTTGAGAATAGACTTTGGGAGGCAGTAACTTTGAGTTAAAGTTTAGCTTAAAAGTGCATACAGAGTGTTCTGTGCGTGCATGTTGGTCAGACTAGCGGAAAGGAAAGGAACATCAACAAGTTACGTCTTGCATGCTCCGTGGGGGTTAGAGGTCTTCCAAGGGTGCTGTGCCTGGTCTTTGGTGGGCAGGAGAATTGCTGCTCTGAGTTTTCAGACTGGTGAGGAGCACTTTTTTGAGAAGTGCTGTAAAACTGAATACAGTTGCTGAAGCTGGAACACTTAGAGAGCTTTAAATACTTTTTTTTTCTCTCTGCAGCTATACAAGAAAAAGTTAAAACAGAAGAAAGAAGCCCTGAGATGGAGGCACATGATGCTTCTTCCTCCTATACCTCATCCAATTCCCTTTCATCCCAACCCATTCTATCCTAATCCCTTTCCACCCAACCCATTCCCATCAAATCCGATCTATCCCCCAATGATCATTGGGGGAGAATATGATGAGAGACCAACACTTCCATATGTTGGAGACCCAATTAACTCGCTCATTCCTGGCCAGGGAGAAGCACCAGGTCAGTTTCCTCCATTCAGACCACATTTTGACCCAATTGGCTCCCTGCCTGGGGCAAACCCTACGCTTCCAGGACGAGTTGGTCCCAGTGACAGGTTTCCACCTCGACCCAGCCGGGGCCGCCCCATGGACATTCGCCGTGCATTCATTTAATAGCTGCTTTTTCCTGCAGGGAGTTTTGTAGTCGCTGAGCTTGCTTTCTAACTACAGGAGATTGCAAATCCCAGGCACTAACATCTGCCTTCAGATTGTTTCAAGCACATGCGTGCACGGTGATGTCCCAACCTCAGAGGCTGGGTTTGTTTTGTGCTCTGGTAGTGCTGTATCACCTGGCACTTAAGGTCTGTTCCTCAAAGAGCTGCAACTTAGAGCAGTTTGTTCTGCTGCCCCCCCTCCTTGCCCTTAATCATCTGTGAAGTGCTACTTAGAGACCAGAATAACAGCCAAATCCTTACTGCATCAGATAAAGAGCACTTTAAATACAAACCCTCTACTTGTCTGTCTTATTTGAAGAGTTTTACTGCCTTGCCAGGATGAAAGGTTTTGTTTAAAATCTACCCAGCTAATTAATAATCTTTATTAACAAAAAAGTTACCACATAGAACAGGATACTGCCACTGTTATGGTGGATATGTGTTCATGGAAATTTTTAAAGGTGTTGTTTCCTTTTTCTTTTAGTATTTTATTAGGTAAAAAGTGTTTTTGTATTGTTACTTAATGCACAAAGAATACACCGAAGGGATTTTCTTTACAATGGAAATATCAGAACACAAATTAATTCATTTTACAAACAATTGACTAAAGTCATGCCACAGTGCAACTCAGAAGTCTAAGCAGAAGCAGAGCGATTTTACAGAGAATCAGCAGCAAAACCTTTGACTTTGTCCTTGACTTTACAAATAAGGATCTGTAGTAAGTGACTGCATTTATTGTGTTTGATCTAAAAGCGGTGTGAAAATGCATCTGTTCTCCCTATCTGACGTACTTAAAGAATTAAATAGACTGACTTGGTTACAGTGGGAATGGGATCACAACAACATGAGAAGCAGAATGAGTTCTGACTTCAGTAAATTCCATTTAGTTCCATTACTTAAATATCAGATGATATCGTGCCAAAAAGAAATGTATTGTAGCATGTTATGAGCACCTTTCAAGTGTTGTCTTATTAACTAATGAGCAGCTAACAAGACCACTGTTAAAGTATCCTGATGAGACCTGCAACCTGATGCTGGAGCTCAATTAAAGGAAGACTGGAATGACTAAACTTTGCTAGAATTTTTAATTTCTTATGTATTTTTTTAAGATTATTGATCTCAGTGTTTCTATAAATGTGAATGGTACTAATGACTTTTGTGACAAATATTATTTTCTAAAACTTTTTTTAAATTCCAGCCGTGGAAATGGAATGACATTTCCTATTAAATACAAGCTATTTAATTAGTAATACTTATGTGCTTTTTCAGGTGAAATTTCAGTGGTTCATCTTCTTGTTTTGTATAAAATCATCTGACTTTAGTAAGGTCAGGGAGTTTTGCCAGTGGAAGTAAAATATAATACTTTATTTTGCTGTCAAAAGTTGTATTGCTTCTTTCTTCCTTTTCTTCTTCACAGAGATAGTTTTCTTTCACTAACAAGATTAGCCTTAATTTTTAACATTTGCCTTCAGTGGTTGAATTGCCTTGTTCCAAAAGCATTTTCAGCAGTGAAGTGTATAGTCAGATCTCTTATAGTTTGTAGCAATTCTTAGTATTTCACTGACTATAAAAAGGAAAAAGGTAAATCTACACTGTGTTGGTCTTGCACCATTTCGTCCTTGTGATGAGTGCTTCAGCAAAGCATAAATAATATTCAGATAAGGTTACAGAGCTTTAACTGATAAAGTAATTCGTAACTTACCTTTTTCCTTTTTTTCCAAGCTATTTCTGGGAACAGTGATCACATAATGCGTGTGAGAAGTTTATTTTGTGGTGCCAGTGGTGCTCACATTGCCAATGCCTTGATGACAGTCACATGGTTTGCCCTGCTGGCAAGCCATGTGCTGCTCTGGAATTGGGCCCTCTTTTTTGTGAAGACAACCATGAAGTCATGCTGATGCCAGAGGTTCAGTTTATCCTGGATTTTGTAATTGAAATGTTTGTTTTTGAAGTAATGAACTCAGCCCTTTTACACATACACCACTAAGTGACCTGAAGATACTCCCTTTTTTTGTTGTCCCTCACACTGTAGTAAAGGTGTTGTGAACCAAAGATTAGGAAACCTGACTTAGCTGGAACTGTAAAGTTCCTTAAAGAGGAGTTCCAGTTATTCATAAAACAGGGTATAAAGTGAGTATCTCGGGACCAACAGTATAAAATTAGAAGACAAAACAGAGGAAATACTTGAAAACTAGCTGCTTGCTTTTTTTATTTGTGACCTCCAAGTCAAGTGTGTGTGTCATTGCTGTGGCAAATGATATAAGAGAAATCACAAAAGATGAAATGCTTAAGATGAGCATTCCTTACCTGTACTATTCATCAGTATCTAGCACTGTAAAGGTTGCTACTGAGTCACTTGGAAATAAGGAACTATTATCCTTGGCTTTTCTGTGTATTATTTTATCTTATTCATGAAACTTTAAGCCAACCAGATGAAGCAACTGAGCCATACACAAGGTCTAAGGTCTCACGTACCTGCTTGTGATTAGTGGAAGACTACAATACCACTGCATATACAAGTGGTATTTTGTAAGCAGAAATGCTGTTCTGCTGGACCTTAGCTTGCCTGGGGATGTGTGTTCCATTCCGCTTGAAATACCACACCTAGCTATGACAAGAAAGTCAAGGTGTTCTTCAGTTTGTTGCTAAACAGCAAAACGTAAACTAATTTTCTAGGTGGTGGATATGGTTGGGTGTCGTAGCTGTGTCCCAGCTACTTCTTGGGCTGGACCCAAACACACAAACCTACTCATGTTTCCTGGCTTCCATGTGATGAAACTTAAAGCAAATAGGACAAAAGAAGCTTTGACCAGGTGCTCAGTGTTCACATCTGCGTGAGAAAGATCCCAAGGTGTGCAATGAGGTTTGTATGCCTTGTGATATAAATGTGGCTTTTTTTTAACCAGTTTTTCTGTTTTCTTACTGCCCCTGCAGTTATATTTAGGTACCTAAATGCCTCTTGGGTGTACCTTAGTTTCCCATTCATGTAAAAGAAGAATACCCTTTGTATTCCCTGTTCTCTTTTTCTAGAGTGTGGGGATTTTGGAGCAGAGAGCCAGCATCAAAAGCGCTAACTTGAAGGGATGATGCATCTGTGACTCTCCTGCTAGCCACATCTAGTATGTGAGCATCGTAACTGTAGACTGGATGTGTTCTGTTTGGACAATTACAGGACACAACAGATTTTCATCATTCTAACTTTAGAAATCAACTCAGTGTTTTAAAGCACTTCTGTGCATAGAACTGAAGGTGCTTTTTCAGGAACTATAGACTAACTTAAGCTGAGAGTGCCTGTTTGTACTTGATGTTGCAACTTAAAGCTAGGTGGTGAGATGCAATTCTGTTTGCTTGTCCCTTGAAAGATGACAGCTGGGAGCTGTAGGCAAATGAAGCGATTGAGTTGCTGCTGGGTATGAAAGCTGACAGTGCTGTCTTGTTCCTGTGGTCTGTCAGAGGACAGTCCTGCTGTGTTCAAATGCAGCCTCAGCAAATGACCCAGCTGTTGCACTTTCAGTGATGAGTTGCTCTTGATTTATGGGGCCATGTCGTACTAGTCATCATTCCTTTTTGTATATGTTCTATTGGTGAGGGAATCACGGAGTTTCAGGGGATAAAGCAACTGAGGATTCTTGCAGTAAACTTTCATTTCTGTCTCTGCATCTCTGGTGACCATTCAGAAGGGAAAGGGATAAACTGTGCTGAGGGAAGTGTTACAGAAGGAAATCCTCTTCTCCATATAGTGAAGCCTGTTAATCTGCTTCTCTTGCCAGTGGGACACTGCTTGCTCAAGACCATTTCTCACTCTTTTATTGCTCCTGGAGACAAAACAGCAGGGACTGGGTTTTTTTTTTCTCACATGATGACATATATTTATGATGCTGCATGGTAAACCACTTATCCAACCCTGAAGGACAGCACAGAGCTGAGGAAAACAACAAAACAGAAGACAAAACCATCAGAGAATAAGGTGGTTCTGTAATACTGAACTTGAGGTATAAATCATTGATCCAGATGAGTCTCTTGAGGGACTTCCAATCTGGAAAAGCTATGCTGTTATTTGCCATTACGTGTGCAAAGGCCTGCTCAGGGGTAGGTCATACAAGGTCCAGATGACTTCATTGGATTTAAATGTTCATTACAGGTGCTATGCAGGAAGGATTTCCTTGTTTGGCTTTATTCCCACCAGTGAATCATAAGATCCAAGATGGCTAATACAGCTGTTGCTTTTGCTACTTTGGGAATCTCCTTGTTTTAGTGACAGCAAAGATCTGGGCCATTGGCTCAAATATTTTTTTGACTTACTGACCTCCCTGGGCATTCCTAAGTATCATCATGGTGAAGTTGCCAAGGGAAGCACAAAGCCAAGTCTGGCCTCAAAGCTGCATGTTGAGGAGGCGGGATGAGGACTGGAACCTGCATTAGGTGTGTTCCAAACAGACCTCCCAGGGTGCAAGGGGTAGACTCTCAGCTGGTATAAATAGCTATAAATATATGGATTTACCTAGGGTGAGTTTTTTTCAGTCATGAGCACAGCTTGTGGGGGGTCTGTCATGTCCCAATTCCAGTATATGTGCACAGCCACAGCTTCCTCCAGTGTTGCAGGATTAGAGGAAAAGCACACCAGCAATGATCCATCTCTGTCTTCTCTGCAAGAATAATTCTCGAGAATGGTCAGGGAGAACTAATACTGATTGTTACTGCTTGGGACAATCCCATACATACCCTCCTGTGGCTTGGTGTCTCAGGAAGGACCCAGGTCATCTTATTTGTGAAGTATAATTTTCCAGTTCTGTTACAAGTTTGTCACCTTGCATTCATTTTGCATTCACCCCAGCAATGTCAGTGGGAATTCAAGGCAGGAGACAGGATTTCACTCCATCTCTCTGTCCGTCCAGTATTATGGAACACTCAGCATACAGCTATGTGCACTTCATCAGATCTGCTATTAATTAAGCATGTTCCTGAGGGACATACACAGCCAGATGTGACCAAGTCACCAAAGTGCTTGGAGTTTAGCTGGGTTTTGTCTGGAATTTGTGTGAACTGTGAGTGTGAACTCTGGTGTTTTCAGGGGCAGGGGAAGAAGTTGTTTTTTTGTGTGGAAGACCCATTTCTGAGGTTATTTTTGAACTAAGGCTACAGGGTTAGAACATGACATTTTTCTCTCAGACCTCGGGAATCACACGCAGGGGACATAAATGCAAGGCATGAAACAGAGATGTTTTACCTGCTATGAGCAGAGTGATCTGGAACAAAGCAGCAGACCATCTGGCTGACCTGCTTGTGTGATCTTTGGTGCTTACTGATGCCTGGTACCGTATTTATCTTGAACATAGTTTTGCTCTGAAAAGTGACCTTTTATGAAGTTGCTATAATGAAATTCCACTGTTCACTGGATGCTCAAGCATGCTTACTTTGTCAGTCAATGGATACTTATTCTTGATTCTGCCTTTGCATGTGTGTTTCTGAAAGAAGCCTAATATTTTTTTAGCTTGATCTTAACAAAAGTTCAGTAATTGGAAGTTAACAATTGTATTGGCTATATGCAAATTAAAATAAAATCTAGTTTGCACTGTCATAACTGTGTTGACTCCACAGGGGTTAGCAAGAGTAAAATTTGCTTTACAGCCCAGTAATTTGAACAGATATGATTCTGATTATGCACAAAACCCAATGAAATAGTGACACTTTTATACAGTCACTTTTCAGACCGTTATTTGAATATTTTCTTTGTATTAAAACAACTATAGTTTTCTAAATTCTCTTTACCCAGGTGTTAGTTGTAAATCGCTGGGTTCACTGATTGTATTCCAGGATGACAACAGGTATGACATAATGTAGAGTGAGGGCTGAAAAAAGCACAGATCCAGCTGCAGGACTGTTAATCAGAAAACAGGCTAGCAAATGATTTTCTCAGGTTGCGGATGGTCTCAGCTTTTGCTTCATCTTCAGTGGCATTTCCTCGCTGAGATGACTCAGATATGCTGAAGCTGTTTGTCAGGGACTGCGATTTGCTGGAAGGGAAAACAGAGTTCAGTCTCAACAGGAGAAGGTGGGAATTCAAAGCTGGTTACTCATGCTTTGTGTTTCATCACACAGACAAATGCAAGGATAAAAGGCTAGGCTGGCATGGAAAATAACCATGTGCTAAAACATCCAGAAGTGGGGGAGGTGGGACAGAATGAGGCATGGGCAAGTGGCTCAGTCCAAACTGGTAAGTGTTGATGAAAACATCTGACTAGAAGTATGCAGTTGCCATTTGGTGAGGCTGTTGTGAGAAACCCTGACGTAATTTCACTACTAATACAGAAGAACAGATTAATATTAGGGGCTGCCTGTCTTTCATCAGCCTTACCAGGAATGATGGGCTCGGCCTTTCGGCTGTGAGAGCCCCAGAGGCTGGGTAAGTTCGTATCCAGATCCCCTGCAATGTGTGCTGTTTCCTGCCCTCCCCACCCTGTCTGCTCTGTCAACTCTGTAATGCAGATCTTTTGGTTGACCACACTGCTCCTGCTGACTGTGTATCTGCTAGTGGTCAAGTTCAGATCAGGATGTGCTTTTGAAGTAAATGTCCCAATTTTCCCTGCTACCATGCTTAGTTTCTTCTGATCAGTAATAGGTATCTAGCACAAAACCAGACTGGAAAAAGTATCTGAAATATGTATAGTGTGGTGACTGTATCCTTAGCACCAACATTTTGATCCTTAAGTACACCTCTTTTAGTTTGCCTTGCTAATATAAACATATAAACATGAACACTGAAAGCCTGTTATAGAACATTGCTTCTCTGCTTCTCAGAAATTGTCTTCTTATTCCTAGCCTATGTTTTATTCTGGCCTGTTCATACCAAATTGCTTGTGTTGGCTTCTTGTCAGCATCAGACCTTTTTTTTGGTCAGTTTTCCTGCCATGGTGCCAGCTAGATATTCTCCACAAAGGGTGACAGCAAAAGCTGCTTCCAAAGATCCACAATAGTTCAGCAGTGTGCTCTGCTCTAGAAGAGTGCTTCTACATACAGTCACCATCTGGAATTTTATATACATGAATACAGCCACTTCCCCCTGTCTCCCCTGACTTTTTGCTACCAAATGCAAAAAGTACCTTTGTAACTCCTGCACTTAGGAAATAGTGAAGGCATAACTCCTTGTGAGCTTTCTGGCTAATGTGCTGTTTGCAGCCTGTGAGGATTTTACACCCTGCTGGGAAGGCGGTGGCTGTGTTGATATGGCCGGAGTAGAACACACGATGAACACTGAGCACATGAACAAGAGGAAGAGTGTGAAATCTTTGTGATGTCAAATACAACCTGTTCTTCCTGACAACAGGTTACTGGTGCACTGTTATGCCAAGGGA
This sequence comes from Vidua chalybeata, assembly GCF_026979565.1. Taxonomy (NCBI): domain Eukaryota; kingdom Metazoa; phylum Chordata; class Aves; order Passeriformes; family Viduidae; genus Vidua; species Vidua chalybeata. The sequence goes on along the minus strand of NC_071534.1, from coordinate 22,268,879 downwards.
TACACATTTACCTCTGAAGTCACTCACAGTTGTGCAGGCCTTTGTCCCTGGGGACTGCCGCTTGACAACAGGTGATATACTCTCCATGTCATCTCAGGATACTTTTTGGACAGCTTATTCTAATATCTACAGATACTAGGAGTTTGTCAGAGACTTACTTCAGGTGTGGGTGTGGGGTGGTTTGCTGCTTGGACATTTCTGTGGGGCTCGGCTGGCTGGGAGCCCGGCCTTGGGCAGGAGGCCGAGGCTGCTGTGGAGGGAACGCGCCTGCCTTGGAGGCCTGGACTGGAGAGGAGCCAGTTGCTGATCGAACTTGCTGTGGAGATCCAGGTGACCTTTGCTGCTGAGGGGAAGTGGACTGGGGACTCTGGGGCTGCTGTCCTTGAGGAGACAGCCGCTGCTGTGGGGGTGCATTTGTTCGTGGAGGCTGAGATCCCTGTGGCTGGCGTGGTCCACCTGAGAGGGATATATAGACATAAACATGAGGAAATGCATGTGGTGGGCAACAAGCATGGAACATGTCTATGGAAGGATGGGTTTTGCTAAGAGGAGAGACTCTTCAGAGTAGCTTCATGGATAATAATATGGCAAATCCTCTCTTATAGGCCCATTGGTGTCATGCCCTCCTCTCTAGAGTTGTCCTTTTCTCTACGTTCTTCAGCACTAAAGAAGTCCCTCCACTCTCCCCAGAGGGAGTCACTTCAGCCTGCCTTACTCTTCATGTATCTGGTGTTTCTTATCCTTGGTGAGCACTTCCTGCTTGGGTAAGGAAGAGTCACTGGAGAAGCAACTGTGTGGGAAATGTAAGCTGACCCTGCTGTTTGGGTCATCAGTCCCTTCACGGGTCCAGCAGTTTGATGTGAGACATTGCACCCTATCACTATTCATACCTCTGTTCCAGAACCATCACCAGGTGCCTTCAGTTGCTTTGGTAGCAAACTCTCAGAACTGAAGAGGATGTAGAAAACAATTGGGCATGACATGAGAAATTGCTGGACATGACAGATAATACTGTGAGAACCTGACAAAAGTTGCAGATAGTGTTGTGAGGTCTGGCTGGATTTCACAGGGGATCAGGGGAGTTACGTGAGAAAAAGTTTTACAGAGATTGAAGGGGAGTACTGGAGACAGATGGAGAGTAGTATTCTGCAAGGCCAACAGCTCATATCACTAATAGTATAGAATGCCAAGATTACATATAAATGCTCAATTTTGTATACAGCAAAACTGTGACCAATGAGGAAAAGGTAATTAGAGGATGGTGTTAATATGGTAGAAGGTTGAAATGGAGAAAGGAAGGGAAGGTGGCAAAAATGAGGGTCTAATGAGTTATGTGAATTGAGTGGTTGGTGTGATCTGGCTACCCATGGGGCAGCCCTGTGCTTCATCACCTCAGCATACATCAGGACAATAAGCCAAACCTCTTGTTCTGATCAAGCCACAAAAGTCAAACCTGCTTCTGCTCTCAGGAAGAGCTGAGGGTGTGCTCTTGCTGACATGGGAACTTCTGGACAGATTATCAAGGATCCTGGCATTGCAACATTGATGTCTGTTCCAAGCCTGACAACACTAGCATCTTCTCATCACTTCTTAACACTTGTAACTGCACTGCTTTGTGTGAACACAATATACATTGTGCCCAGACTCCTGCTCCAGTGCCAGTTCAAGTGGCCTTGTTTTGCTGAGCCAAGTCTTACCAGTGGTATCAACTGGATCTATATCAAATTTTCATCCCCCTTTCTGAGCTGCTATGGAATATGACAGTATCTGCTTTAATAGTACACTGAATTTGCTGCCTGCTTGGCAGTGAATTGGAAAATGAGCAAAACCTTTTTCCTGATACATGTTATTTAGAAGGCAGACTGATAGGACTCAGAGTCATCACTGAGATGGGAATCAGACAGCTGTACCTTGTGGAGGAGGCCGTGGTTGTGACAGTTGTCCAAGCGGAGGTCCAGTCTGAGATTTCATTGACACAGGCTGAACTTGTGGAGGCTAGAGGGAAAAAAGCCAGTCTAGTTAATACAGAGTCCCCAAAGAGAAGCCCTGAGGTAATACAGGAACTGTAGAGTCATGAAATGTTCTTTAAATACACATTCACACATGCAGCATCTGGCTGGTAAAATCTCATGGGACTAAAATGGAGAGGTGAGTAAAAAGGAGCATCGAAGTTGTTTGCTTACAGGGAATAACAATGAAATTAAAATTTAGAATGTTTTTTAGGTAATCAGGAATTACCAAATGTATCTAGCCTGAGGGGTTCTCTTAGTCCTATCTCCCATTTTGGACAGTTGCCAGCACCAGATGTTCTGAAGGAAGGAGGGATGAACCATGGAAATATCTATGGAGTAATCATCTCTGTACCCTAAGGGGTCTCCTCTTGATTGCTAATAAGCATGGGCCAGCTTCAGCCCTGAAACATGAAGCCTATTATCTGCTCCACAAAATTTTTGCAACAGTTTCAGATATTTTGTTTTGATATTTACATGCAGACCCTTTGAGTCTTGCTCAACTTTCAGCCTCGTTGTCTTTCCTATTTCTTATCTCTGTTGCTTTGTTCCAAGTTTTGAGACTAGTTCTCACAACCTGCCCATGCTAGGCCATTCATTATTTTGCAAACCTTCATTGCCCTCTCTCTCATTTACCTCCTTTCTAAAGCCAAAAGACTTTAGAATCCCTCCAGTCCCTCCATGGGAATATTTCCAAGTCCCTAATTGTTTTCATCACCAGCTTCTCTTTCCCAGCTTTGTAATTTCTCCTGCAGATGCCAGAGATGGGTCTGCTTACATTTTTCCAGATGAAGCAATATCTGGGTTCTCTGTATACATTGCCAGTTCATTTTTCCTGCATCCTAATTTCCTGCTTTTCCCTTGTCAACACAACCATAGGCTGAGCAATGGTTTTCATTAGCCTGTATGCGACAAAGCATTTCACAAGGGAATGGTTGGTGCCACGTGAAAGTTCTGCACATTGTTTATGCTCTCCCTCTCTACCCCCAGCTTAGTTTACCCTTCAGTCTTCCATACGGAGTTTCATTTGCTGTTGTGGTGACTGAACGTATATAGCTCTGTCAGATGTTCTTCACTGCCATCCCTGGTCCTGACTAGCGCAAATAATTTGGTGCCATCTGCTCTTTCTTCTCTCTCGCTGTTTAGTCTTTTTGACAGATTTTTTAATAAACAGATTAAGCAATGCAGAGCTGCTGCAAAAAGGGCTGGTCCAAAGTTAACAAAAGTCTGAGTAAGCCTATTGCACAAAATTGTTTATGAAAACCAGGAAAGCTGGAGACAGATAGGCTGGTACATGCTGGATTATTTACATGCAGAACATCGTGATAAAAGGGTCTTCAAGGCTCCTGAAAGGTCAGGATAATGAGCTAAGTGATTCTGGAAATGTGAAGAAATGTTTCATAGTTGGAAACATTGAAATTAGTTTTAACTGACTAACATAAGTGTGATGAAGTAGCCAGTCCATTTTTGCACTATTTATCTGGGACTTGCAAATGGACGGGGAAGGACAATCTGGGAATTTTCCATTCATGGCTTCTAGCCCTACATAGCTTGGGAACTAAACCTTGCCTTGGTGTTGATGGAAATTACCTGTTCTCATGCTGTGAGATGTTTTGATTAGATCAGGCAAAGAAAAGGAATTGGATCTCATATTCACCGCTGCAGCCTCTCCCTACAGTCAACCAAGGCATCTCAGAAATAAAGGCAAAAGAGGTTTTTGAGGCTGAGAGATGAAGGGGTGAGGGCCAGCCCAAGGTCTTCTTGTGGTGGGTCAGAGAGGCAGGGACAGAACCACAGCGTAGCCATAGGACAGGGTTTCATGTTGAAGGCATGAAAGCAAACTTGTCATTAACATCTTTTCCTCTCCTGGGCTCAACCAACCCATTTATCAACATGGCCAGGTGCAGTATCCTTGAAGTATCCCCTCTGCTGTTTGCAAGAATTAAAATCTCTAACATCTATAGCTGAGGTCAGCTTCTGCTACACAATAAAACTTTACCTTTTAGCCCCTCCATGCTTTCTTTTGTAGCTTATCTGTTACCTTGCCTAAGGCTTTTTGACTAGCTACATCATTCTGACTGATTGCTTGTTATCTACCACTTCATGAAAGAATTCACAATGAAATGAAAGAAAAAGAATCAAAAAGAAATTAATGGGACTTTTTTCTTCTTTGCAAAAAAAGGATGTGGTAAATGCCCTGAGCTGTGGTTTCTGCTGATTTATTTATTCTTTTGTATTATTTTTTAAATTATCACTTGAGATAATTCATAAAGTCTATGACTTACTTGTCTAAATTTTTCTGTATTACTCTTACAGCTTTCAAATCACATATTTTGTATCTGTTGTACACCAGTTCCTCTGGAGCATTAACTATTTCTAATGATATTGCACAGTTTTTTTTGGCAGCTTAGTCACTTCCCAAATTCAATTCATTGGATGTGGCCATCTGGAGTTGGGGGCTTAATAATTTTTTAAAAATATCAGTCATCACTGATTTAATAACTGTTTTTGTTCTTTTTTGTGTCATTCTGATCAGGAAAAATTACAATGAGGTAAGGAAGTTCCCCACTTTCAGCAATTACATTTACTAGAGTCACAATGCTGTGACAACTCCTGTGGTCTTCTTTTTCTCCCTAAACTTTGGATGATCCATAGAGCATACCAATTGTTTGGTAGAGTTCCATTGTTCTGATGAACTCAAAGAACTTTTTTCATTCTTTTCTCCATCTACTCCTCAAAATTAATTTCTGTCCTTTTTGCATTTGCTTTTATTACTTGTAGTTTGCCACATAAAGGTCTTTTTAAATGTCAGATTTCCAAATTTGAAATATATTTTCCCCTGTTTGTCTTAAATGTCTTTTCTGTCATTCAATTCTACAAGTTTATTTCTCACATTCTTGGTTCAGGAGCAGATCAGAAACACATATAGGCATTCTGGAAAACAGTGGTCTCTCAAATAACATCTATACAGTTTTGCTGCTAGACAGTTGGTTAATTTTCTTTTCTCACGCTTGTGTCATATCCTTACTTTTTGATATAATTTTGTCCCTTGGACATTAAATCTAATGGTACACACTCACTATCTGACTTTGTACCTGGATGTTTCCTATGGCAAAGTCAAGGTGTTTTTACCTCCCTCTGAATTGCTGTCCCCCTGTGATATTTGACTTGCTTCTTGATAGCTGAAGTCTCACATTGTTGTGACTTGTTACTTTTTCATCTCTGTCAATTCTGTTCACTCAGTTTCATAATTTCTCAGTTTTTCTCAATCCAGAGACTAGTATAAAGAGGTCCAATAATAAGTATAGGTATTCTATTCATACCCATAGGATATTCAAGGATTCATATTTCTGTGTATTCAGTACTGCTGTCTTTATATTCAGAATTGCTCTTTGTATTGCTTCTGTGGAAGTTTTCATCTGTAGCTCTAGTTCTGTATCTCACCAGCCTCATATTTAACTCTTTCTCTCTGGACACTTCTGTTAGAACATTATATTAGTAATGCAGCATGTACAATTTTTGTGATGTTTGTGGCACCAAGCTCTTTCTCTATTAGTAAAACACTCTAGTTAACATGTTTGTGGGTTTAGTTGTCTTGATTATACATACAGGTATTTCTAGGTTTTATTCCCAATGAAGATACTTTTCTTATTTGACTCTTCTATTTGACACTCTATCCCTTCAAGACTTGTTTTGGTTTTGTTTTGGCCTTAATTTAGGTCTGCTGTAATCCAATCCAATCCAATCCTATACCAGTATATTACAGACATAGAAAACAGATGCATCTGTCCATGTTCTCAGTTTCTGTTGGCTTGCCCTTTGCTCTTAGTTCATGCACTCTGTATCTTGGCTATTTCAAACAGTAGTTCTTGATTCTACTTTGTAAATGCTATCTCTTCTGTACCACTTTCCCTGCCTCAAAGCATTTTCAGTGTCTATTAAATGTTTACTCCTTCACTCTAGCTAAAACTTGGAGTTACTCCAAATATCCTTCATGCTGAGTCCTGGTTTAGCAGGAATGGACTGTCATATGACAAAGGCAGAGCACCATGAAGTGCCTTCTCCCATTTTTTTGTCTCAAGTGGAAATGAAAATTGTACCAGTCTCTTGCAATCACTTTTGCCCCTCAACTTTTTACTCTCTTGTCTCTTCTGTTGTACAGTTTTGTTGTCCTCAAACCTTCACACTTGGCTCTCTGTTAGATACTGAAAGAGGTGTAGCAAGTACACCTGGATACTCAGGTTATGTTCTGGGGTGTTTCATTTATATTTAACTGCCTCTGGGAAATGTGGCAGTAAAATTAGATGCATTTGATACTCAAAATAGATGTACACAGGAAGAACTAAGGGGCCAGTTTAAATGCAAAAGTAACAGGTTCTTATATGAGTTCACCTTTAGTAAAGCCTCCCCCTGATGAAGGTGGCTAAGGACATCTCTGAAGAAGAAACTGCAGTAAGGAATGGAACAAGTCTTGCTGGAGATTCCCACTTTCTGTTCTTGAAAGCAGAACAGAAATGCAAAAACCAGAATGAAACCTTTCCTGAGGAATGGTGTTAGATGGAAATGAAACCGGGTATTAGAAGTACCTCTAAAAATGCATGTCTTCAATCTGAATCAATGAATTTAGTAAGTCAGAATGTCTAGATGTATGGACATGCTACTGGTGTGATGTCATATTTATCTGGAAGGAGAGTAAGGGAGAGAGATGTGTTCCTTAGGGGCGCCCACTTCAAAGAGCCTGTGAGTCTCCTTTGGGAGAGCAGGACTCAGTCTGTCCAATACACTCCCATATGGGACTGTTCAGCTCTGTGAGATGTGTGACTGCCTGACACACTCAGCAAGGAGGGAGAAAGAAAGGAGTTCAGGGAAATAACTTGGTCACAAGGTCTCTGTTCACTCATACCCAAGGCCTCAACGGCGACGGTGTAGATCCAGCAGTGACAACAAGCTGAGTCATTTTGGAAACAACCAGATCAGCTATAAGTTGTCTGTCCTCTTCTATGTGCTCCCCAATCAGGGGCATTGAGCTGTCCATCACCTGCCACAGGAGGCAAAAACAACAGTTAGTAAGGTGGTTTCCTGCTGCCAGATACCTGTTTCAACTCACCTCTTACATTAACCTGTTTTGTGTCTGCACATCCTTGTCAATATCTACAGTCGCCACTTTCCTCATGCTGAAACACGCTTGACTTTTCCAGGTGTGGGATTTCGCTCAGGGTTTTTTGGAGATGCATTTCTCCCAACTCTCCGTCTTCCTTCCCTTCACAACTTGGGAGCTAAGCCAAGACTTATGGTGGCTGGAAGCTTTCTAAATCGACTTAATACAAATTTTCTCCTTCACCTGTCCTGAGGAGATGCCTCTGATGGATAAGGTCTCTCTGGCATTGTCCCACAGTACTTCGGGGTGACATTGCAACTTAAAGGGCCTCAGGAGAAGAGAAACAACATGTACTGAAGCCTGAGGAGATGAGAGCAACAGGGACTGGAGGAAACCAGGAAACATTTGGGATCAATGAACACAAAGCACTGCACCCTGAGAGGGAAAATAAACACCACAGATGTGTAATGAATAGGATGTCACCAAACCGGCACCAAGTGCAGGAAAATAAACTTGGTCTCTGCTTGTCTTCTTGGTAATGCTGTGATACAACTGCTGCTTCCCAAGCAAGTTCTACAAATCTAATGGGGAAAACTGAGAAGCAGGACTGTGGGGATCGGGGAAAGAAAACTGTCAAAGGGTCTTTGAGGTAAGAAATGGCCTCACAACAGTAATACTGAAAGCACAGCAGACCCTCAGCTGTATAGCAGCCCTGAACATGATTTTCAACAGTTCATCATAAATCAAGTGTTTTGCAAACATTAGCTAAATCCCACAGGAAGAACTGTACTCTGATGAAGTTAAGATTCAGCTGGAGTAAATATAATAGTACCAAAATATCAGGGTTGGAAGAGTTTATTTTATTTTGCTTTTATTTTTAAAGAAAACATTAAAATCCCTGGAAATGCAAAGTTGAAGGTTGAATTGCTGAAGAAAGGCACTGACTCATGCTCAGATAACAATTGGAAGTGCACTCCACCCTGGCAAGGCCACAAGAATACACTCTTGGAGGGAAATGGAAAATTTTGCACCCTCTTTTTTTAGATTTAAAGTAGAGGAAATCAGTGAGGTGAGTTCACTGAGTTTGTATTCTTCTCTTTTCTTGCAGGGTAATGGTTTTGTTTAAATTCTACAGGTGTCTTCTAAGAACACTAGAAAAGCTACCTAGAAAATTTTAACTAAGGTACACATGGAAAGGGGGTTGTTGTTTATATCCATGGCCTACTTGGCCCAGGGGGCAAAAGGAGAAGGTTAGAAAATTATATGTCAATGTTTGGCTAAATACACAAGGTGGCTTTTCTTTCCACTATCCGCTTAGCTGTTCTTCCGTTGAGAAATGAGGCGAGGAATGTGACGCTTCCTAACAGTGTCAAGGGATGGCCAATTCCCACCTGGGTCTCACTAGCCAGGGGCTCCTGGGGGCCCTCCAGCAGGTCCCTGCGCAGGTTTCCCTCCTCTGCACTCCTATCTTTAAAGGAAATATGGCAATTACAGTTCCGGAGAGAGAAGCAGTCTCCCGTGTCCCCGCACGGTGCGGTGCGAGGGGCCCGTGTGACCACTAGATGATGCCCTTACCCTGCCTAGAGTCAGGCGAGCCGCGCTCCCGGCTCCCGCCCCCCTGGAGTCACCGGCTCTGCTCAAAACACCCTGAACCCCGCCTTTCATAGATTCGTAGAATGGTTTGGGCTGGAAGAAAGCTTTAAAGGCCATGCAGTCCAATACCCCTGCGATGTGCAAAGACATCTTCAACTAGATCAGATTCCTCTCGCGCCCCATCCAATCTGACCTTGAGTGTCTCCACAGATGGGGCATCCACCACTATCTGCACAGTAAAAAAATTTCTTCCTTATATGTAGTCTGAATGTACCTTCTTTTAGTTTAAAATCAATTATCATTTGTCCTGTTGCAACAGACCCTGCTAAAAGGTTTGTCCCTTTCTTATGGGCCTCCTTTACATATGGGAAGATGCTTTAAGATCTGCCCTGATCCTTCTCTTCTTCAGGCTGAACAACCACAGCTGTTTTGGGAGCTGTCTTCATAGGAGAGGTTCTCCAGCACTTTAATAATCTTCATGACCCTCCTCTGAATCTGCTCTAGCAAGTCCATTTTTTTCCTGTGCTGAGAACCCCAGAGCTGATTTTCCCAACTCAAGGACTGTTTTTTCCTATTTCTGTGGCTGCAGTGGCTGAACAGGAAGATGATGCTTTATAAACCAAATGCTCCAGGGGGAGTGAGCCCTGGTGCAGTGAACCCTGGAGCAGGTTTCACCTGAACCAGTGAAGGTGCATCAGGGATGAGGCTATCTGCTGCTCTGAGTGTAGTATCTGGCAGGGGAATGTGAGATGTGGGAGACAGAAAATACAGGAGTGAACAATCACATGCATAAGGGAAGGCCTTTGAAAATGGCAGTGATTTCTGACATCAGCTGGTTGACACTAAACTGAAAAAAATCATGAGATGTCACCTTCCCTGTACTCCAGGAAGGGTGAATTGGTCTGGAACTGGGCAGATACAAATGCTAATACTGAATAAATCAACTGGCTGAAAGGAATATGTGAATTACAGACAGATTGCACTCATCCCTTCCTGGGCGATCACAGAACAGCTGGGCAAGGCAAGAAGATGTCAGCACATATGGACCCAGCCTTTGTAGCTGCCCAAGGTCAGAGGCTGCTCCTGGTGCAGCTGCTGCTGCCTGATAAGGTGAATGAGGGGTGAAGGAAAAGTGCCCAGGCAAAGAGACTCAGGAAAAGATCATCCTGATTCTCCCTCTGTGCCTATCTGATGCTGAAACCTGGGCTTGTTTTTTCACACTCTGATGTGCAAGAGTGGACTGTTAGGTGATTTCGAGGGAGGGAGGGAAGGAAGGAAGTTAGGGAAGAAAGGAAGTTGCGGAAGGAAGTTGCGGAAGGAAGGAAGGAAGGAAGGAAGGAAGGAAGGAAGTTGTGGAAGGAAATAAATCAGTGATTGGACATAGCAAAACAAATGACAGGCACTGCTGAAGGGATGAGCAGGGCTCCTTGCAGGGCAGCAAGGAGCATGTCTAGTAACATAGCTTAGCTTTATGGCAGTCAGGGCTTAGCGTATTCTTCCAAGAGGAAGAATAAATCACATGGACCATTTTGCTTGCCCTCTGCTTGCTTCATATTTTTCATCTTAGCAGAGATGTGGAAATGGGCTAGATTACAAAAAAAAAAAAAAAAAAAAAGGAGAAGGAAGATTATTAAACCATACATGTTGCTGATAAAGTTCTTTAAAGCAGAAGAAAAAAGAATTACCAGCATTTACTGTTAAATTCACAATCTGTTTCAATATGAGCCATGAAAATGGTACCTAAGTGTGATAATGCTCTGAAGGCAGAAATGTAACAGATTCTGCCGTTTGTCATGGGAAAAGAAAAGAAGGTGAAGTTCAAGTAAGAGCAAATACCATGTGTGCAAGATTACTCTTATGCTGTTGATAACTCGTCTGTCTTAATCTTATTTTGTTTGCAACAAACCACTGTGATAAATCTCAGTTCATAGCACTGCCCATCACTACCTCTGTGAATCTTTCCTGAAGAACTACTTTGTGAAAATTAATTACTGCCTGCAACTGCATTGTGCAAATTCCTTGTTTGTTCAGCCCATTTAGGCATGCTTTCTTGTAAAGTCTCACAGCACACTGTTCCTTCTTACCAAGAAAATACAACTGTCACTCTGTCAAATAACTTTTTTCTCCCACTATCAAAAGAAAAAAGCAAAACAAGGGATCAGTTTCAGACCAAGAAAAGTATCCCAGGAAGTTGGCTGGAGGCAATTAATTACTTGTCAACATTTCCCTTAGATCTGCATAAAAAGGTACCTGTTTAGCTTTGTTCTGGTCCTTATATTGCACTACTCTGCTCCTTTCCCAACAACATCTATCAGCCTGGCATCTGAATGCCTGCTAGATGTTGGTATATCAGGCCTGCTCAATCAGGTTCTCCACTGGGATAATCCAGCATGACCCATCTGAAATGATATTGTGTTTCTTCTGATTTGTGTTGTGTTAGATGCATTGCTGCTTACCTTGGTCACAGAGAGAGGAGCATGAGTGCGCATTTCTCTGTGTGCAAGCTGATGATGGCTGTTAGGGTACGGATGTGCTTCTCACCAGTCAGTTACACACAGTGGCAGATGTGAAAACCCAGAGGCATACCCAGACAGAGGCATATAATCTTTAAGCCCAGAACTAGCAGAGTGTGCACGTACATAGGCTTACGCACAAGAATATATGTAGGGATATGAAAATCACATATCATGTCTAACCATGTGTGGACACAATCCAAATGTCCTTACAGTTGTCTCTAGCAAGGCTGCTTTCTTGCTCTTTTTTTCCCAGCTGCAGGAAAACAGTCTGCTCTAGGGGATGCTCCTCTAGGTGCTGATGAATTGCATACGGGAGCAGACCCATTAGCCCTGGCCCCATCAATTCAGGAAAAGACAGAGGCTTGCCAGCGTTTGGTTGCTGGCAGCACGCTTCTATCACATGGCCTTTGACAGGTCACTGCTCCCCTCCCTGGGGAGAGCAGATACATAATGCAGGAATGCGCAGTCACTGGAGGGCTCATGTTGTTCTCATCAGCATCCCAGCCCTCAGCGGGTGGGACTGCTCTCCCACACATAGCTTTCCAGTGTGTCAGCACCCCTGCATGAAGCCAATAGGCTGGCTCTGCTCGTCTTCCTCAGCTGGCCTGTGTTGGTGGAGTTTACAGCAGGTCAGATGTTGTGTCTCCTCAAGTCACATACTGACAGAGTCACTTGCTTACTTGCTGGATTGTCTCTCCTCCAGGGCATCTCTTCAGTTTTCCCCTTTGATTTTCTGGCCAGCTTTTCCTTCTCTGCCCTGTTAGGATGATCTGAGTGTGCTATTTACCCCACCTCCATATCTGCCTCCTGGCCTGGGAAGGAGCACACTGAGCTTTAGCTCTCAGAGCCACAGTCTGTCCAGCCCTGAATACAAAATATTGTAGTACACATTACCCATAATAACTTTGTGGTGCTTGATGGCGTCTTACTGTAGTGAATGCTGTCTGCACAAAAGATTTTAGAAAATACACCTTTCTTTTTTTGTTCTATCAAGATGCTCCTGTTGCTTGTGAACCTTTTGCTACACTCTCACCATTTATTTTCCTCTTTTAAATAAGGTGCAACTAGGATTTTTGTTTGGAAGTCCCCTTTAAAGTGATCAAAGAAAGGTTCATTCAAACAGAAGCTGAGATTTTTAATGAACTGAATCATCTGCTGGAAATCTGAGGTGGCCAAACACTCTGTGGCTCTCCATTTCCTTTCACAGTCCACACTGAGAAAGGAAGGCACTTCAACCCTGACACCTTGCTGTGTATCTGCTAGTTTGGCTGGGGCTCTGAATCAGTTCCTAACATATCAGTGGGTCATGGCCTGAGGATGCAGGTGGGCACGGAGGAGCAGACACTGCAGCAGCACGCAGGGTTGGTGCATGTTGGTTGGTGCATGTGAACTCCAAGGCAGAGTGCTTGCAATCTACTTCCCAAAGGAGACTCACATTCAGGTTGCCTGTGCTCTCACCTCAATGATATAGTCTTTTCCGTCTTTGCTGTGGACAGCTTTGACAGCGCAGATATCCAGACCTCCAAACATTTCTGCGCAGGCATCTGCCCAGAGTCGGTACCTGCAGAAACCACAAGAGCATGGCCTAGGATTAGCTATCCTTGGGTAGTCCACCAAAACCAGCCACCCATCCTGGGGCCCATAGGAACACAAAGTGATTTGGGAGCCCTTATTACAAGGTGTCTTTCATGTGTTTTGCTGGGTCCTTGACTCCCTTTCTTGACTCCCACTCGCAAGAGATGGAGTAAAAAAAAAAGTATCTTGCCTAAAGTTTCCCTTCATTTCAGATTGATTCAATCCTGCCCTCAAAGCCACCTTAAAATGTTTCTTTCCTTCCCTGGTATTTATATCAGATCTCCAGCTGGTTGTCATTCAGCCAAGCTATAAATATTTAGCTCATTTAATCTCCCAGTAGTGTTGGCCCCTCAGCGTTTGTATTGGCTTTGCCTGAAAGCCCTCCGTTATGCAGGCGGCTTTCTCCTGATAAGATGTCCTGGACATTAGGACTGGAATAGGATCAGAAAGTGAGTGTTGAATTTAGCAAGGAGTAGCCATCCCCTCTCTGATCTGTAATGCAGTAGCTCCTGCATTTTACAATTTACTTTCAATTTTATCCTTTTACAGTCTCCTGCTTCCTTCTATCCCTTGGATGCTGTTCCTAGTCAGGCAGTCTCATCACATGGACCAGGCACTATTTGTTGGAGGGAGACCTTCAGGCTGCAGCACTTTTCCCTATCCATCCCAGGATGGGAATGTGAGCTGGTGGCCCCCTTAGCTATCCTGGAGTCAAAGGAGGAGCGAGAATGACAAGAGGCATATTATGGGGGGACCACATCCCCCCGCTGTGCAAATGAGGAGGGAATGAGGCAGCCTGGTTTTATTTCCTGCGCAGCTGTGCCGTGGTCCTGGCCATTTAAATAAAAATAATAATCTCAGAACAGCAGATCTGTAAGCAGGACTATGACATGATGCAGAGAGGGGAGAGAAGGCCACAGTCTCATGAAAACACTGACATTTTGCAGACCCTACAGGGACTGAGGAAAGAGCTGTTCTGGCTAAAGAACAAATTTACGTCCTTGAAGCCAGCCAGAGTCCCCGTAGCTTGACAATATAATGATGAACTTGTGTGAACACAATGTCTCTGGGAAGAAGAAAAATTATGGCTTATATGACTACTGGTGCTCTTTTATCCCTAATGAGGAGACCAAGTGTGTTCACCCTGGACCCCCAAGGAAGATAGTGTATGAGGAGGAGTCAGTAGCATTAGGAGGAGGAGAATTATGGACTGCATGAGTCAGGCAGGAGGCACAGAGAGCACCCCTCTGCACTGCTGTGGCCCAGCATCCAGGGGCACCATTGCGGGAACTACCTCTCTTCCTGAAGAACATCTCTAGGTGTCTGGGCTCAGCAGCCAGACTCAGGGAATTGTTGATCATGCCAGAGAGTCTGATGGCTACACATCTTTAATGTTTGTTGGCCATAGGTGAGCACTGGGAGCATCAGGGCCGCTGGGGTGTAATAGGAGTATTACAGGGAAGAACAGCATATTTATGCACATGCACCAGGTGTTGCATTTTAAGAGGATTTATTGTCATTTCTGCATTACCTGAACATTTCAATCCTGTGTACTTATGTTCAATACAGTAGGTACTTCAGGTTGCTCCTACTCATCAGAGCATTTGAGTATATTCCTGCCTTGTTTAATGCACTGGCAACTCACAGATTTCAACAGGGTTTGTTACATTTATGGATGAATAAGGCTGGAGTGCTTAATTGTGGTACAATTAACAAAATGAACCTTCAAAATGCAGTGTTGTAGGCTGGCAGGAATCTGGGTTTTAGTCCTACAACACTGCAATAAGGTAATGTCTACCCTTCATGCGTCTAGCTTCAGCTGTGTTATAAACAGCGTGGATGCATCATCATGTCCACTTCCCACAGTACTATTAGGGTCTTGCAGAGTCACCTTCAGCATCTGATTTGGGGCTTCGCTTCCCTGTTTCACAGAACTAAAGGTGCAGAAGGGACCTTTGATGGTTGCCTGCACAACTCTCGTGTTCCCAAGAGGAGACATTTCTTTAATCTGGTCTGAAAGAGGACAGAAATTTGCCATCCCCTTCAAAGCATCGATTTCTGTGCTATGCTAACCTTACTTTAAGAAAATATAGAAAATGTTCAAAGGAACCTTTCAAGCTATAATTTTTTTCTTGCAGTATTATACTTGTAAGTAGTGAGAAATACCTGTTAACAGGCTTTCATATATTTAAAGACCCTGTGCTCTTTTGGTTTTTTCATCTTTAGGATGAAGAGGTGTTCAGCTTGTGGGCAACTTCTTCCAGGTCTGTAACAGTTAATGAAGGAGAGTGAACCTCTGCACTGCAGGCAGGGTAGTCTATACCCCTACTGGAAAAATATCAGTGATCTGCTAACTGAAAAAGGTGGAAAACTACATAGAACTACATAGAATTGTTGCATGTTTTTCTCAACAGCTCATTAGGTTTTTTTCTGAACATTCCTTTTATTGTCCTTTGGACTTTCTCCAGCTCCTTGCTATTTCTCTTCAGTTGTGGTGCCCAAAACTGGACAGAGTCAGAATTAATCATGAACCTGACAAACTGGGGGTACAATCTGAAAAAATCTTAAATTCACTAAGGATGAATGCCTACATGTAATCTATGGATTCTATAAATGTATGAATAATCTACTTAGATGGGATGGAGAAAAATGGTGAGAACAACTGTTAGGTCTGCAGGATAGAAGTTACAGCAAAGCATGTTACCATGAGTCCACAGTGTCAGGCAGTTGCAGTATTAGCAAATATCACAGTGATTTAAATACATGGAAGTAACATTTGTAAATTTTAGTCTGCAAGATGCATGAGGGAATTCTTTCTGCTCTATTCAGCAGTGAGAAGACCTTACCTTAGACAGTGACCACTTTTGTGAGCCTAAAGCAAAAATGTGCTTTCAGCACTTCAGCTAACAGTTTTTCCCTCTGTTAAGCAGAAGAAAAACTCTTTTTCTGCCTCTCATTAGTAATATACTTAGAATAACCTCATGTTACTTTGTGTTTTGTGCTTTGACCTTTCTGATTTTATCCCTACATGTTTGTACTGGTACGCTTGACCTAGCATGCTGGTCTTGTTTCCTGTGGTTGCATTCACTAAAGATCTAATGATTTAGCAATGTTAGTTTCTAGCTGTACTTTCAGTCTGTTCTTCAAAATAAGACAGTTTGCCTTTATGTCCTTAGTATTTTTTTAAGAAAACACTCGGTCTTTTAAAGTCTTTATCCAGCCTCTCAGGAGACTTCTCTTACCAGTTCTCTCAATTAACCAAAGTCAGAAATACAATTCCTCCCTTCTAACCCAAGAATAACTCATACTGTCTTGAAACACTCTTCCTTACCTCTCTGTCATTGCAATCTGTTCTAGCATCGCAGAACCTGTGTTTGCCTTCCAGTTTCCAGAGATGGAAGTCCTCCTAGGAAAACAAACCAAAAACATAACCTGAACATGAAAATAGACTCCTGACCCATCCTCCCGCATACTGTAGTCCTCATTCTTGACTCTGTGCTTGTACAGGAGGGGATGAGGTGAGGTTCTTCCTCCCAGAAGCCTTTCCAAATCCTTCCTGAACAACACTCCATACAGGATATGTTGTTCAGACTCATGAAAAACTGACTGAGGATTTTAGGCAGAGAAACCTCCAAGGAATCTTGAGCACACATCAGGCTCTGTGAGTACTTTCTTTCTTTATACATCAGACCTAGGGGAGCTGAAATGTGTGTAAAAGATCTCTAGGATAATCTTATGTTCTGCAATGGGTAGCATCCTCCATCCATGGAACAGAAGCTCTCCAGGCAAATATTTACTGAGCAGCTTCATAAAATATCACTTCTGACATTCTGGGTCTACCTAAATTTGATTTCAATTGTACTTCTGTGTCCACTTCAATTTGATTTCAGCGGTACTGATGTCATAAAATATATTATCATACTGACTTTTCATTGACTTTTCATGGTGGCTCACTGTGTTAGGACTTGGAGAATTTCTTATTTCAACGTCTTTGGAGTTTCATTAGCTTCAACTGATACTTATTTTCCAAAAAAGGTACTATTGCTAGAAAATTCTGGGTTTCACCATCACTGTCAGCGGTGAAAATTTTCCTTTTCTTCACCTTAGGCCCAAAGCAGACATTGGACAGCCTGCTCTGACAACATTCCAGATAACCCTTCCATAGCGTACAAGCCAGGACAAGTCAACTAGCTGACAGGATACATCCAGGAAGCCTCTCCACACTGGAAGAGATTTATGAGGGGAGTATGAGGTGCGATCCAACACTTCAGTATGAGGTTGTGGGAGCCCTTGCTGCCAGTTCTCTCACATTTTCAGCAACACGTACAAAAGACACTGAATTTGCAAAACTACATTCAGCAGTGATAATACTGATGTCCTGCTAGATTATAAACTTGAATCATTATAGCTGACTACCTAAGGCTCCCCTTTACTCTTGTGAGAGACATCCTGGAGTGCTTTTCCCAATTCTCCTCCAAACTGGTACGTTTAATTGCTGTAAAATTGAAATGGTCTTTGTGACCATGTTTATTGGAGTGGACTGGGGGGCCAAGAAGCATGATTACTGTGTCAAATAACCGTGTTTTCACTTTTGGGCCTGTTGCCTTCACCTAGCATCCATTTTGCTGCCCTACTTCCTAAGCAAAAGAATGGATTCCTTCTCAAGCTTGGACTGTCATGAGCCCTTTGATGGCCTGTAAGGTCAGTGTTCAGTCCTCAGCCTTTCTTTCTCTTTTGATATGGGATTCTTAGGAGTATATTTTTTCAGCTCTGCAATGGGAAAAAACACTCTTGGCTATCATTTATTTTTAACAGAAAATTGCCCTGCAGTGGTAGAGGACATGCAAAATCCCATTAGTACTGGTGGGAACTCCTGGAGTCTCATTAGTGACAAGATGATTTGACATTGGTGTGTTTAGAAAATGTACCTGGCATACCAAATGTAAGCAGCTGCGTTGTCCCTAAGAAAATTAAACCACAGTTTGACAGTTTTACAAGGAAATTTGACATGGGAAAGCTCCCAAAATAAGAACTCTGCTCAAGCAATTGGGTTAATTTGTTGGACTTGTTTATTATCTATCCATCTTGAGGCAATTTTGGGCATAAAATTTAAAATACATCTCTCTGCTGTATTCCTAACTTTCCTATTAGGGAACTTTGCTATTTTGAAACTGGAGAGTTTTATTTGAAGCCCACTGGATCAGACACCAAACCCTGCATCACAGCCTCTGTCAAGATCACTCCCTTCCAAGCAAGTCTCAGCAGTTCAGGTGTCAACTGTGCCCCCAAACTTACAGAATCACAGAATCACTGCATATTCTCAGTTGAAAGGGACTCAAAAGGATCGTCGAGCCCAGCTGCTGGCCCTGCACAGCACCATCCCCAAGAGTCACAATATGTGCCTGACAGTATTGTCCAAATGCTTATTGAACTCTGTCAGGTGTGGTGCTGTGACTACTTCCCTGGAGAGCTCTTCCAGTGCCCAACCACCCTCTGGTGAAGACCCTTTTCCTGATATCCAATCTAAACCTCACCTGACACAACTTTAGGCCATTCCCTTGGGTCCTGTCACTTGTCACAAAAGACGAGAGATCAGTGCCTGTCCCTCCTCTTTCCCTCCCGAGGAAGTTGTAGACTGTGATGAGGCCTCCCTTCAGTCTTCTGTTCTCCAAGCTAAATAGACCAAGTGACCCCAACTGCTCCTCATACAGCTTCTTTTCTGTTTTCTTTATTGTATTGTATGAAGTGAAAAAGGAGACTTAAGACAAAAAAATTTTGCTAAGGATGTCCTACCTCAAACCTCATTTCTCTTAGGGACTGAAAGGCTTCCAACCATCCTAAACATCAGGTGGCCACACAGTGTACAGTCAGTATCGTAGAGAGAAGGACCCCAAACTTTTAGAGATCAGTTGCTCAAACAGATTTGTGACCACAACACCTTCAGCATTGTTTAGAAGTGGATAAACGAGCAGAACAAGAGCTCTTGGTGTCCTAGCTCAGTCTGTAAGTAGCTCTAGTTTAGACACCGTTGATGTGATATCCCCTACAGAGCACATTGAACTGCACTGGAGATGACAAATCAGAAATCCCACACATGAAACTACAAAGGAAGGTATTACCCTCTTACTAAGAGCTGGTGGCAAGAATAGCCCATGTCTGAAAGTCAGTAGCTGCTGGCTTAATTCAAAGCGAGCAACATTTCATGAGTATAAACTGGAAATGATCCTGCTGTTTGCTTCCAGTTGGGGTGAGTGTGGAAGCATAATTTCTGCCCCAATTTCCCCTGTAACATGAACTGTTTTCATGTTTTCTCTTTACCAGTATTACAATGGCAGTCAAATACACTTGGTGGAATTTTAGGCATGTATAATGTGCTGCTTATCTGCTGTTTTCAGACTGGTTCAAGGCATGGACAAAGTTGGAGTATGTTAGCAGTGTAAATCTGGAGTCACTGTGCTGAGGCCAAACTGGGAAACCGAACTGAAGCCTTGGGCCATGGGCTGGAAGGAAGTGCACTGAACATCTGGGGCAGGGAAGAATGCATGACTCACCCTGCAGCATCCTCCCTCTGGCAGATCCTTGGTGCAAAGTAAACATATTCTGGAGAATTTTAGTGCAGTCTTTTCTCAAAAGAAAAGGGGTTTTTAAAGTCTACATGTGTGGGTGAAGGTATAAAATTACTGGATAGATTCCATGGCTCACAGATCAAAGCAAGTCACTTGGTATGACGCTACTGCAGATGCTGGAATTGCCTTTAAGGCTGAGATTTGCTAGCATGACTAATGGTTTTGAGTCTCCTATTTGGGACACCAGTGAGAGCTCTGATATTTTGGGTTCTTTTACCTCTGTCCTTGGACATAGTAGGGACTTATGCCATAGAAATAACCTATTTTGTTTAATGCTGGGGCAGAAGGAACAGTTCCTGTTGGGACTGACTATACCACTCTCCCAAGCTCACATCCATAAATGGCTCTCTGAATCTAAGTCAAACTCCTGGGTTAGCAAGTCACTGGGTGAATCTTACTGTTTGTTTTCTTGCTAATTAGCTTCATTTCTCATTAAGGTGTTCTCTGTTCATGACTGTTTTCACATGAGAACATTTTTTCTTTAGCAAACAATTCTTTGTGCAGCTATACTCCCAAGTGGGATTAGGTCTTAGTGTGACTGCTTTCTTTCCTCAGTCATCTGGTATTATTTCTGATCCCTGTTCTGGATGAGTGCATGGTGAGTGCAAATAATAAGTGAGGAGAGAGTATGGTCAGGCTAACTTGGCCTTTGTTTCAGTTAGAGGCAGTTGGGGAGCAGGCTCTGGAGCCAAGGCTGGGTGTGTTGGCAGGAACAGGGAATTTTAATTGATATTTTAAACCTTCTTTCCTTTGGCCAATTTGAGTCAGACTCTCTGAGATGTTAATGTAGTATTAGGCAACTGTGCTATTGTTGACCTGATTCAATTAAAAAGAAATTTTCTTTCATTGAGATCACATGAAGTAGGCAAGTGTCCCCCACGTCCTTCCTTCCCATGAAGAATGTGACTCAGTCATTATCTAGTTTTCTTAAACATCTCTGTGCTAGGAATCCAACTTGGAATTTTAGGCAGTTATAGCTGAAAAATATATGATTGTGTACATTTGATTATCTTGTTTAACTATATTTCAGCAGAACTATGGCCTAGAGGTTTGTACACATGGACCCAAAAGTCACAGTGTTGTGGGTTTTAGGTAACATATGCAATTTATGTGGCGACCTGAAGAATGTACTGCTGGAGCTGACTACTTGTCCAGAATTCTCTGGTTGGATAAGGAGCTTCTGGAGAAGCTGTGCTGTGTGGCTTTTTTCATTTACTGGTTTGTAGTAAGAAGAAACAGGTGTCTTACTGACTCATGTGGTTACATCTCTAATTGAACGTGGTGACTGATGAAGTTTGGCTGAATGCTTTTTAATACTTTTAAACGTACCAGTGTTGAAGATTGCTGTCATGCCACCTCCCTCACTACCTACCCCACAGAGCAGGGAGGAACTTCGGGGCACCCACAGAAGTGTTTCACCTCCTCTCCCTCCTTTGTATGTGTCAAGGAGCACACATGCAAAATGCCCACAGAAATGCTGTGTGCTGCCCTGGCTGAGGCCATTCGTACCCAGTGCTCTGTGCCCCTTGTGTGATGTGTTGCTGTGATCTGCAGCTGGGGAGAAGATAGGGTGCTGCTGTGGGCTGAAGGATGGGGTGCTGCTATGGCCTGGACATTGTAGGACTCCAGGAGTTGCAGGTAGTTCAATCTTTTTTATTTTTTTCTCCAGCTGGAAAGTGGGCGGGTTCAGTTCCCACTAGAGGGTACTTGGAGCTGGAGGATTTTGCCGGGAAAGATGAGCCCTTCAACAACAGGATGGAGAGGTGATGGCCGAGCACAGTCATTATAGTGGGAACTAACTGAATCTCAGAAAGAGACAGAGAGAGATTTACATTCCAGAAACAATGACCTGACAGTGACTAATGGAGAAGATGATTGGTGGATGAGGGATCTGGGTTCAGAGGTGGGAGGAGAACAGCAGAGTTATTCTTCAAGGAAATGAAGTCAGCTACCTACTCCTGCCCAGAGCAGACACCGACTCAATGACATCCACAGCACTGTCTCCTCCCCATCTTGCTCTGGCACAGCCATGCACTCACATGTAAGCCTTGTAGTTGCTGCCAATTTTCTGGATTCGGATGTCATATTTGGAGTCAATGAATGGCTCGGTGGTGGCATAGGTTTTTGCCATGGCTACTATGCTGGCCATGTCCCGGAAGTCGTGCTGGTTCTCAACTTTGACCTTGATTATCAAAATCCAGTGAAAAAGAGACAAGAGCAAAAAGAACATGAATACTTGGTGAGCAGAAGTCATCTCTGCACCTGAATAGCACAATGTCAGTTAAACCCCACACAGACACAGCTGAGGACAGAGCAAGGTTTCTGTGATTCAAAGAGAGAAGCTTCCCAGAGCAAGTCAACCCAGACCAAATCCATCTCATTCTCCTTCCTCATGCACCAGCCCTGGTAATCCTGGCACCAGAGAGGCAGCTAGACCTTTGCCCAAGTGGCTCTTGCTCATGCTCTTTGCTTTTAGGATGCTTCAGGAAAATATTCAATCTCTTAAGAGGTATTACTTCATTCAAACTTTGCAACTGCTGTTTCCCATGTTGGGACGGATGAAAACAGAGTACTTTGGATGGTCAGGAAATACAAACCAATTCCAGGAAATCAACATGAGAGCTGGTTGTCTGTCACCTCTATCCTTCAGTTCCCTGGCATTTCACATTAACCCACTCCAGACTTTCTTTGAGGAGTTGTGCAGGTCTCTTGCCTGGGCACAAATTCTGAAGGAAAAGGATGTCTCTGGGGGAGTTTTTGACTCTTGGGGAGACTTGTGTGAGGCAATGGGCATGTGGGTAGGACAGCTGGTTGGGTGTTAGACTTGAGTCTCACTTGGAAACAAAGGAGCAGTTGAAACCTATGAGCTACAGTTTTTCTGAGAAGATGGCTTTTCACAGATCTGTATTTAGTTATGGGAAATGCTCTGTATTTAATAAAAAATAAAAAGTGAAATGAGGAATGACCAAAACAGTAGAAGTTCTAATGATATAGTTAAATCTCTACAAAAGCTCATTGATTTGGGAAAGCAAAACTGAACAAGCAGGTAACAAGAACATAGTGGACAACTTCACCTTACTCATATCTTTAACCACGGCCTTTAGTGTATTGGCAAACACTGGTTTGGTGCATCCCAGAAACTTGTAAAAGTCTTGTTCCTTAGGGCTGGACATATGCAGGAAGGGTGGATTAATTTGTGGAAAAAAGACCATGACTGTATGAAAAGAATGAGCAAGTGAGTGACTTCCTGTACATTATTACCCTAATTTTGTATTTTGGTGATGCTTTGAGACCACAGCTGGGGATTGCAACCCTACTTTGCTAAGTGTGCACTGATGGCTGACAATCCATGGGTCTCTTCTCCAGAAGAGCTTCCCAGCTGCGTCCCTGTGTGTTAAAGGAGGGTGATGCCAGACTCTGTGGAGCCAGCTGAAGGAAGCACATGCAATGGTATTTGGTGTTTCTTCGCAAAGAGCAAACAAGTGGTTTTATGTATCTGCTTTCAACCATGGGAGGGTGGGAGCCATCTTCACTAGGGAACAGAGAACAAGCTTGTTGCTAACCCGTTTTACTCTGTTTAGATTGTTCTGTGTGAGTGCCAGCTTACACATAGAGCACATACAAAGATTTAGCCACATCCTGTTGCAGAAAAGCTTTCAAAAACAGAACAGTTGTGGGGAAGGTGAAAAGTGCAACCAATTTGACCTGTGACCATTTCTAGATGCCTGAATAGGAAAAAGAACTCATCTTTGCTTCTCCTATTACTGACCAGCAAATACCCCTAGTCCTTCTCCCTTTTGCTGTGGTGAGGGCTGTGCTCTCACCGTCCAGGAACTGCTGAGAAAAGGAGCAGAGGGTGATTGCAGTCATCTGTCGGAAGGGAGGGTACCGAAAAAAAAAAAAAAAAAGAAATAACAAATATAAAGGGGATAGGTAAAGGCAACCATTGCATGGCATCCAGGAGGAGCAGCCTTGCTCTAGGCTGTGTTGTTTCCCTCTCTGGGAATGTGTGGGGATGTGCAGGGCAGAGTGAGATGGTAGGAATGCCTTGGAGGCAGCAGGGAGAATGGGAGAGGGAACCCAGAGTCTAGACTTGCAAAATACTAGAGAGAAACAATGCAGGCTGTGTCGGAGCTGGGTATTTTTGTTGCACTGATAAGAGCTGCCCTGGGCTGAATGACATCAAGCAAGAGAGTCCCACCCAGATGCAATGATCACAGGAGGGACTGCAAGGGCAGGCGACACTGACACGGTGTTACAACATATTCTCCCGGACCCTTTTGGGAGTGAGAAGATACAAAAGCCATTATATAATGACCTACTTGGAACAAGGACATTTGTGGGATTTGAAACAAAGTGCTGTGCTTGTGCAACAGATGTCTTTGGGCCCAAACTGAAATGTTTGCATCCTCAGCCCAGGAACATTTGACCCAGAGCAAAGGAAAGGAGGAAGCTGCCCCCTCCAGATTGGAATTAGACCATATTGATATTGCTAGAAAGGAGCTCATCTTGTTAAATGTGATGTTTCCTCAAAAATACAGCATGTCTGGAAAGGAAGGGTCCATTTCTTCCACCACCCCTTCCCTACAGGGAGAGAAGGAAAACAATTGAAAATGTTCTCTCTAATGGGCCTGAGGACTTTTGGCTGGGTTAATAAAGAGGGGGGACTCACCAAGGACACAAAGTAAGAAATGAAAAATAAAGATGACTCCCACAGTGCTACACCACTGCACAGTCCTCGGGAAACAGCTCTGATATCTTCCTTGGCCTGTGCCAGAGTACATCCCATGGACTTTTCAGAAAAAGCAACTCACAGAAGTCCCCTTGTAGGGGATCACAGCCTTAGTTCCCACCAGGCATCAAAATAATCACCACACCAAAGCTGAAATCTGAGCCACCATTTGTTAATTGTTAGAGCCAGACAAATTTGACAAAACAAAAGCCGTGTTCTGGGTTAATGCTGGTTTATCCCAGGGTACGGTTATTACTTCATAAACAGGAAGCACTCAAGTTACAGTCAAATTAGATTTATTTTCCTGCCTTATCTATTGAGTCCCCCATTTTATTAGCTTTCTACTTTTAAATTTTGTATAATTCATTTCCTCCTGCCTTGTAACCCTTTTAGATGTCAATAAGATATCCATTTTCCTAACAGAAGAAAAAATCCCAGACATAACCAAATCCAGGGTGGATGTAGTATGACACCAGAGGGCATTATTTAAGAAGGTACTATTAAAAATCAATCCAGAGCAAAGTTTCCAATTTACCTAACAAGAGACAAATCTGTCTTCTAAAATGGCAGGTTGGCCAATACATGAAACTGATAAAAGGTGTTGAAAAGAAATCAACAGGAAGCCATTTTCCCCCCCCTCTCTCTTTTATTTTGTAACCTTCTTAGGATAAATGCTATATCCCATTAACTGCACAGAGGAGTGCAAACAGTGAATACAAACACAGCCCCTGCCCTGGCAGCCTGTTTGCTTAGCTGTGCTGGCTGTTTGAGCAGCAATAGACTCATTCTGAAGCCATAAGTTGCTGTTTGCTGTAGCATTTTAGTGACCTGTTAAGAAGGGTTTGGGGCAGTGTTTGACAAATGCTTTTTCTGAGTAAGAAAGCTCCTCCTTCCCTTCTGGCTCTCTTCTCTAACCCAGGCACCAGTGATGCCCTGGCATGCTCCCTGTTGGAAAGGGGAGTCTGGCTGGATAGCTGGGGTCGTGCCCACGCAGATGTGACCATACCTTTGTCCTGTGGTGGCATCTAAGAGCCTGATGCCACCACATGACCTGCATCTGGCACCTGTTGCCATCCTCAGCCTGCTCAAGAAGCACTGATCTTTCTGCCTTTGGCTGCAGAGTAGTCCAAGGGGCAGGTCATGAAGAAACATTCTGCTCCATCCCTGTTGCAGACCTTGTTTTGAGGCCTTTCTTGCAAGGCAGGGTTTTGGATTGGGTCTGCCAGAGTTAAAACCCCACTGTGGCAATTTCCTGGGCAGTCTGAGCCACATCTGAGACCTGTGTGAGCACACATTCCTTCAGTGAAGGATCTGTCTGGGTAGAAACTTCTGCTTTTTCTGTCTCACAGTTCCCTAATCTGCTGCCTCTTCTGGGTGTCCCTGGACACCAGGGTCCCAGGGCTATGGCTCTCCTCCCTCATCTTGAGCCTAAATGCTGCAAGGTCTTGCTTTGCAGTCCCCTTTTGCTTTCATTATGTGGTCACATGAAAAAATAATTGGTTAGCCGAAGTGCCATAATTATCTTAGTCTGCTAGGACTGCCCTAGCCTTGCCTTTCTTGAGCATCATCCAGTGTGAACTCTGCTTTTGAGGTTAACTCTGCCCTACAGGCTAAACACACACCACTTTGGAGATAACTTGCAAAAGCACTTTCTGTGTCCAAAATGAGGTTAGCGCCAGGTTCAGCTGGAAGGTGAGTGTCCAAGGCTGAGCCAGGGCTGGACTTGGCAATGTAATGTTTAACTGAGCCTTGGTAGGCTTGAGAAAATGCATGGTCTGAGTGTTTTGCTCCAGAGGAACTGGTGCAGCCACAGAAAGTTTGTGAATTTTTGTCCATCTCGACCTGCTCTCAGCCTTTCTGTAGGGACCCTACCATCTTGGGATAGTGGGTCTTCAGGAACAGTTCTGTGCAGATGGTTTCCTGAATCTCTCCATTCCTCTACCCCAAATTATGCTTTTTTTTTTTCTCAGAAAATACCCAATCCAACTGACCACAATCAGTTTAGACCTAACTTTGACCCACCCCAAAATAGCGAAGTCACAACGGCGTCTGCATTTCCTTATTATCCTCACAATGAAGTTCCCCATCTGCTGCCTTTAATGCTTTGAATCTTCCTAATACAGAGCCCAGGTCTTGGCTGCTGTGGTCCTTGGTGCCTTGGATCAGTCACTGTTTCCTGTGTTCAGCAAAAGCTTTCAGACTGATGTGCAAGAAATGGGGATGTTTTTGCTATTTTCAAGACATTTGGAACATCCTCACTCATGAGTCAGTGGGAATGCAGTGATTGGGCTGCTCTGTTGTGAATGAATGTTACATGTCAAGTCATTATTTGTCTTCTCTAAAAGAAAATATTTGTTCCTTGACAAACTGAGGCAGCCCTTTCCCTTCCTTTCCCCTTTAGCACACTGGATTTTCAAAGCTCTCACTTTTGGAACATTCTATTTCCAGTCCCGAGAGAGACAAGGTGACGAGCTGTCCTTCCTGATAAAAACCTTGCAGTATTTTTACATTACAGAGTGGCTCTGTTTAGTTTGTGCTATATTTATACCAGGGAAAAAAAAGAAGCAGAGAAGTCTTTCCCATCCAGTAAGAGAGAAAATAACTCTGACTATATTATTATGAACAACAAGTTTTTCTTCTACAATGTCATAAATTCATCCGAGCCAGGATTTGTACTGGGAAGGTGTTTTCATAATTATGGGGTAGGAGGGGACAGGAGTGACTCTTAAACTGACCTAATTAGAGAGGTCTAAAAATAAAGTAGGAGTAGCAAAATATACATATATATAAAATTGATATAAATATATGTAAAGTCACATGATCAGATACTGGTTTTACTCTCTTTGTAGATCTGGCAGTTGTTTTCTTCTCATGATCTGACCAGGAAGAGGTGAAGAGGCTCTTTGAGTGAATTTGCAATACTGGGCTCTGTTCCTAGGGCACTTTAGGGTCATGTTAACACACAAATGGCAAATACTAGCATACTCTGAGCTTTATTCTTTTCCATGGGCTCTGGCATTATGAGATCCGGAGTCAGGAAGAAGTGTTATTCCTTTCTCACTGCAGTTGCTGTCCCTATTCAACAGAGACCCCCCCATTACTTCTGGGGTAGGTGGGCTCAAACTGCACAATGCTTAAAAATGCCTTGACCTCTAAGGAGCTGCTGGGTAAACAGCAGTTCTGTCCTGCACATGGAAAGACATCTCCTCTCAGTGTCCATCCATGGTTTCCCTGGAAGATTCCTTGAGTACTGTTGATCCTGTGAGTCTAGGCAACTTAAGTACAACATGAGAAAGGTCCTTCTCTGCTGACTCCATTGTAAACAGTTGTCTAAGCAGTATTTCTACAAATATTTCATTTGTATCGATACTGCACAGGGCCAGCAGCACAGAGAGCACTTGTTATGATCTTCCAGTGCCATGGAAATATGAAGTAACTCCAAATATTGGAAGGAAGATAATGATTATCATGGGAGGGGCTAAGGGGCATGTGTTCTGTTTTTAGATTAGAAGATTGTCTGTTCCTGGGTGAAGGCTATTACTGGTGTCTCTGTTCAAGTCAATAGAGAAGCTATTGTTTCTGCATTTCTCAACAGAGATTTCAAAAGATGCCTGTTACTGCAAATTTGTTTTCTCCATCTCCATGTGCACCTCACATGCACACATCACTTGGCAAGAGCATTTCTTTCATGAATGGTATACTGCCACCCCTTTTGGCTCTGATCCTGAATAATAGCTGCTCCTCTCCCAAGCTAAAGACAGTTGTGGTGACCCACCCTTAAGGGGTAGGCAGTCAATAGAGCCTATTTTGTACAAGTCCTATTGTTATTTTTCATTTTAGCTTTGAGGATTCTTTGTTCAGCCCTCTGATTAAAAAATGTGGTGAGTGAATTTTGTGAGAATTATGTCAAAACAAACAATATGTGAAAATGAAAGTCTGTTATAATTATGCTCCTTCTAGCAATTATTGCAAAATAATAAGCATTCAGCACTTACACTGCCAAGAACATTATGAAAATGAATTAGCAATAAGTATCAGGTAATCATTATATTTCCTCTGGTCTGTAACACAGAGAAACTGAAGAAAACTGTGAAATGACACAAATCTCCCTGAAAGCAGATGGTGGAACTCTTTGGGGAAGAGGCATTTTCTGCATCCAGAATTCTTCTGGCTCCTGGCCACTGCCTCAGAAAAATAAAGAATAACAGTGCCTGGACTTCCCATCTTTGCTTATTCTTCTATGTGTTGGTGCCTCCCATTACACGTGATTTTATCATTAATAACAAAAAAAAAAGTAAGTACTTCCTTGACAACTTCTGTTGTAGTAACACTGTAACCTGAATGCTCACGTCCTTTGAAGCACCAATTACAGGTACAAATACAAGGCTCGCTGTCTTGGCATCATTTGTTGCAGTAAGTACTATTTTAATACTCACATGTGTACTTTGGCTAATACATCAGCTATTCTATCCTTTGTTTCTGCAATCACTGGTTTAATACAAAACATGACCTGATGCAGGTGCTTTATTAATATTTATTTTGTTGCACACATCAAACCAAAAGCAAACCTATCTCTTTTCATATTATGTATATTTTATAGCTAAAGATCTGCTATTTCCTGCTATCATCTCTACTTCTGAAAACCAGTGCAAGGAAATAATTTAGCTCTCTCTAATCTCACTGGTTACTGCTTTTGCATTATGATGGTTAAAAACACCATAATGTCTCCTGGGAACTTCCCTCTTCTGCATTACTTTATTGTAGGTTTGATTTTTTTAAAATCTGTAGGTGTTGCTTTTCTAGTATACCCATAATTGCACTTCTCTGTATTTCTCCTGATATTTTCTGTGGTTTCTTTTGTCAGTCCCACTGGGGCTTGAACCCTACTGTTTCAAAAAAAGCATGAAACAAATTCTTGTTACTTGTGTTTTAAACCAACTGATTTATTCTTTATTTTATTTTATCTTTCTTTCTCCTCTTTTTGCTCTGTGCAATGAAATGCAGTGAGACTGAAGAGAGAAAATTTAATCCATCTCAACTTTCCTTCAGGCTGCTTGTGGCTGGAGAAGGGCCCAAACTAAAACCATAAGGTCAACAACCCTTGCTTCCTGTACCTTCCCCATCTACTGAACAGAGCAGTGTCGAAACTTTGTGCCCAAATGCATATCCAGACTTTGCTAGTAGTCACTAATTTCATAATGGACCAAAGTAAACTTGGCTTCAGACCAATTCTTTCTTCTAAGATGCTGGCTGTTAGCCTATCTTTATCTGGAACGACTTCCTACATACCCTCCTTGTACCTCTGAGTACAATTGTGCCAGGAGTCTGAATAGAATCTCTCTTCCTCCTTAACTTGTGACAGCAAAAATCAACATAATTAAAGGATAAAAAGGGAGGGAAAGTAGGAGGTGGAAGAAGATCTGGTATGTGGTGCAGAAAACAATAGCTAAATGTTCTGCTGAGAGTTTTGTCTGGAAACGCTGTTAAGATTGGAGTACTTTTCTCTAATTCTGCCCTCATTTCTGTAGCCACTAAGAATCCTTGGTGCATGAGACACATGAAGCCCTGCATTACAGGTGAAATGGCAGAGCAGTCAGAGACATGCAGGCTTGCAGGGTCCCAGGGGAGAGATTTTCCTCCTGCTTTGTCCTGGTTGGTTTTTGCTAATGAAACCCTTCCTAGGAACAAGTTAGTGGCTCCCTACAAGCACCTCTAGGCTGTCTGCACAGACTCTAATTCAATGACACCTCTGCCTGCTTAACATAGGCAGCACCAATATATTAACCAACATTTCCTGCTTATTTACATCTTTGTTCCTTGATAGTGAAAACCAGCTCCATCACTGGCACAGGGATCTGTGTCCACTTCCTCCCCAGCAGCTACCATCCAGACAGGGGAACATTGCAACCAAAGCAAGAAAGATTATTAGATCCTCCATGTGCAATCCAGCAAGCCAGAAAGGGCTTCTGTTTCCAGAGCACAAGCAAACAAACTGTACCAAGTTTAAATTTGGTGTAACTATATATATTTTTCAGGCAAAGTGCGAGGCCAGGAGAAGGTCTAGGGAGGCACTACGACAGGCGTATTAGTTATGAAGTTCACGTACCACTCATTTGGATTCAGAGATGATACCTCAGTTTTGTACTTCTGAACAAACCAAGTTTTAGACAGATAGGGGATGCCTTTTGAAAAGATAAATGGAAGAAAAAGGAGACACAAGTGCAACAGGAATGTGCTGGTGATGCCTCACTGAAAGGGGAGCCCAGTCACCCCAAGAAACAGAGACTGCTAATTCACTGGGGGAATAAAGATCCCAGGGAGCCTGGGAAAAACAAACAGGTCCTTCTGGGTAGTGAACTGTTTTTCAGGATTCCTTGGCAGGCAACCAGCCACTCTGCTTTGTAAGGTCTTGTTCTTCCTTGCAAGGAAGAAAAAAAAATAACTGAAGGGCTCCCATTTTTTGAATAAGGTCATCATAATGCACTCAAGAAGCCCAGTGCCACAGCTCCTCATTGTGAGTGCTATGGGGTGTAGCTGCACTCTACAGGTGCTTGAATAAACAACACTACCACTTTCAGGAGAAGCGAAAATGTATAAAAGACAAGCCTAATGACTTCAGCCCAGCCAGCTTTTCCCCCACGCTTCACCAACCCCCCTTCCCGCATCCCAGACAGCCTCCACCCCAATCCCATTGCCTGTCTCCAAGTGCGTGACAGCGGAAAAAGGTCTTTTCTCCCACAGGAACAGCCAATGCGACCCAGATAGGTTGTGGGGAGGTTTAACCCCTTGGCTGGCTGGTCACATGCCATGTGTGATCACAGGAATGCTGAACCACATATGTATCTGTTTCCAGATATATATATATAATTTTTTCCCCTTTTACTTACCTTCCCCATTCCAGCATGAGCATGTCCCAGCTTGACCACTACAGGAAAATTTGGAGTTGTGAGCTGAAAGACAAAAGGACCCTTTTATTAGTTTTTTTTTTTTTTTTTTTTTCCCAGCCACTGTATTTGGAATTATTTTCTTTTATTTAGTAGCTTTTATCCCCTTCCTGGATGCTGCAAACTGGATAATAAGAAGTCCAAATAAAATTTGCCTGGATGGTAGGGCAGTGAACAAATAGTGCTTCACTGGATCCCATATGATTGAAAATGGAGGCCTGGCAGAATTCCTCAGATCTGACCCACTTCTGTTGTGTGATAGCAGTTTTCCCACTCTGTACATAAGGATTTGTGTACACCCATATGCATGTAAAACACTGTTGCACTTGCAAGCTTGAGTAAGTGAACACTTTCAGATGCTGAAAACACCTGAATGGTGAGAAAGAGTTATTTGTTCTTCACATGGACTGCTTTGGCCTTAATAGTGAGTGGGCTCACAGAGCCCATCTATTCATAAAGCCTGTTCTTCCCCACTTTCAGGGGTCGGTATAGTGAATAAAGGAAGGATTGGAATCAGCAGTAAAAATAGAAACAAAAAGTCGTATGTTCTCCCTGGCTTGTGTGGTGTTTCCATTGGGAAGGGTCCTGCCACCCAAGGCATACAAGGTCATCTTAGAGCACATGTGGGACTGATTTTACTCGAAGAACTGCAAGCACCCTCTCTGCCTCTTCTTCTCCAGTTTCATGCTCATGCAAGGATTCACTTGGAGTGATCGGCTCAGAGCTGGGCAGCTGTACTGGTAGGAAGTACACATGTCAGGACTAAGTAGGATATATGCACCACATTTCCCCTATGTACTGGTTGGTCCAATTGCACACCTCTGCTTGGCATCCCAGTGACCTTCATCTTGTCTTATGCTCATGATTCTTGCGATCTAAATGCTATTTGTTTAGTATATAACTGGTTATTTTTATTGCATATTTAATTTCCTTTAAAGACACTTTTATCTTTGCTGAAGTGCCCAAAGCAATGACCTGTATTCATTAAGCAGTTAACCTGGAGAGCTAGCAAAGGGAGGCAGTTGAATTTTGATGGATAAATGGGTCTCCTATTTATTTATGTTTGAGAATAGATAAACAATTTGTTCTTGTGCTAATTACCAATTGTCTGTACGGACAGGAAGGCACTACGCCCTAAAGATAGAATGGTGCTGCAGTCTCCATCTGTGGCAGCTCACTATAAATAACGAAATTAGTAATGAACACTGATATGTTTTGTTATTCAGCTGCTTATATAAAGAAATGTCACAGGAGAGGGGAACAGCGAGTGCATCATGTCCTCAAGCAGCCTATGTCACTTTCTTCAGGCAGAAAGATGAAGAAACATCTTATTTGGACCACAGAAAGGCACAATAAATCACAGCACCGGCACAGGCAGGGACCAGCACCACTGCTTCAGAAGAAGAGGCAAGAGACTGATAGGTGTCCAACCTGAAGTCAAATGGTTAAGTATATGTCCAGGCACATGCTTTTGTCCTCTATTTCACCTTTGCCTTTTTAATTCATTGTAAGAGCCTGAAATTGATTTATGCTGGCATAAATGAATCAATTGGAGGACTGCACCTGAGGCTTACTGAAGATAGGGCTCTGGATGGACCATGCCAGGCCTTTAATGCTGGAAGATGAAAGGTAACCTAGGAGCTGGGGCACCCACCTGCTCATGCTCTGGGAGATGTGGCTCGCTTCCCAGCTCTCTCATCCCTGCCCCATGTGTCCTGTTTGAGCCAAAGTGCTTGCAAGCCCTGGCCTCTGTTCCCTGTTTGTGAGCAGAGGCAGCAGCTGTTCCTACAGAGCAGGAAAAGCAAACTGCACGCTGTGAGCCTGTCTGATAGCCTGGCAAAGAGGCCAGAGAAGTGTGCGGGATAGATAATGCTCTATCGCCAGCTCAAAGCAGACAGAGGCAGGAAGCAATGTCTCTGCTGCCCTGCTTTTTGTCCCCTGCCTGTTGCTGAGGGAGCCTGCTCAGGCATGGGGCCTGGGAATGGAAGCATCTGTTTTCCTGTATACATGCAAAGAAAGTTTGGGATCCAGTAAACAACCCAAGTTTACTATTAATCTGGAAAATACCACCAGCAATGACAATGTGCTGCGCAAACTTCTCTCTTTCTCTTTGCTTCTTGGAAACATGAGCTCAGCTTTCTTACTAAGGCTTGATCTCATTCCACCTAGGGATGACCAGCATGTTGGGGTCACATATGGTTTGGCCTAGGCACAGCACTTGGGGCTTGAGGTAAGACAGTTCCAGACTGTGGACATGTGGTAGTCTTGCTGGGAAAGCTGTGGCTCCAGAGAAATGCTGGTGCATGGTTAGCCAGGAATCTGCCTCTGCCACTGAAAACCCATCAGATTTCCACATACATGAACGTGCCTTATGGGGGAACCAACAAGAGAGCACTGCACATGCACAGAGCTGCATTATATAATGAGTTTATCTAGTGACAGTGGAGTGCCCTTAGCCTGTGCTGAAGCTAAGTGTAATCAAAAGCTCTCCACAGTCCGCAGGACTAAAGCAACCAGAGTCCACAACAACCTGCTGGAAAGCCCTTGCTGAAGTGGTGGAAGTGGTTGAACGCCACTGCAGTCAACACGGAGACCTCCAGCTTCCACCAGAGTCTTGCTGGGACTCAAGTACCATTTTTGTTGCTAATAAGGTGGCCAGCCAGCATACTTGGCAAGCACCCAGATGGACAGGGAAGCCAAAAGAAGGGAGAAACTATTATACACACAGCTCTGATGTAATTCACACACAAACACAGTGAGAAGTTCTGCGGGTGGCCAAAGCCACCACAAGGGCAGACCCCTGAGATGAGTATTTACATACTGAGTCATACATTTCCCAGGAAAAAAAATAATTGTAATCACAGAATAGCATCACATTTTAATAAGAAAAGCATGTTTTTACTGAAAAAAACCATGCAAAGACATATATCTGTGTCTTTCTGTGTGCCACAAGGGCTCTTCTTTCCTTGGAAAAATAGTGAAAAGCACTTTGATAATTTTAAAATGTGCATGAACTGTTGACAGGATTGTTATAGATGAAGTTGGCAGGTTTTGGGATGGGACTGTAGTGCTGCAGCTAGCTCAGTGATCATATGTAGGGTGTTAGTTCATATGCATAATTCAACCCTTTGAAGTAAAATCTTACAAATGTATTCCCAGAGGTTGTGACAAAGCCTTGAGGTGCCAAGGATTACATAAATGTCTAGAGCTTGTTGTATGCAGAGGCCTGTTAAGAGTCAAACAGCAATTTGAATCCTGAACTAGCAACTCATCCATGTCTTTGGTAGTAGTGAAGAGAAAGTCATGGAAGTTTTTCCAGCTTAAAACACTGATGGCCCAAAGTGTACCATTTCAGCCCCTGATTTTCAGGGCTCTGCTCTCCTCAGTATGTAGTGTCACTGCAAAGATGACTTTGCAGTTTATCAGTTTTGGCAGTGGTGTGTAAAATGAGTGCTGGTATGCACACATTAGCCTTTATTTGAAAACAGTGTGGCTGTCAACTGTGACACTTTCCCCTTTACCTTCTGCCCCTCCTTTCCAACAAATAATGAGGGCTTCAGTACTTCTTGTAAATTTATGAATATTTTCTCTATTCTTTACTGGTGGAGCATTAGAGTAGAGTTGGATCTAAACTGATCTGAAGGAAGGAATGTTCGACAGGCAGTGTTCAAAACCAGGTTGGACAAGGCCTTGAGCAACTTGGTCTAGTGGGAGATATCCCTGCACATGGCAGGAGGGATGATGGATGATCTTTAAAGTCCCTTCCAACCCCTTAACATTTGATGATTCTATGAAACCTGTGAGACCCTCAAGAGAGATTTTAAGTTTGTGATTTTTTGTAGTGTCCTGTAGTAGTCCATGAACAAAGTAGAATTTTTTTTTTTAAATTTCCTTCTGTTATGTATAGTTTTGTGCATTAGTTCACCTTATCTAGATAATTTTATACAATGAACTTTCAGTTTCTAGTACTATTCTTTCTTCTGCAAAACCCTTCCAATCAATGCTTAAAATGAATAGTACAGGCTGCAATTACATCATGGAGGAAAACTCCCCTATATTAGGAGGGATTTGGGGTGATGGGAGATGGAGTCATTAAAATTTTGTTCTCTTGGCATTGGTATTGTATGACCATAGCATCCAGTGTTTTCAACCGGGCCAGAAGGTTCCATAGCAAAAGGTATTGTAATTTTGCCTTTACCCTTCCCCCAGAAGTAATATTCTGAATTTTCCTTTTATACTCTAAACCTGATTTTTATATTTACTTAGCTGCTTTCACTTGTATAATGACAAAGTCTGTTTTGGGTGGGTACCTAATGGATGATGGAAATGTTGTTCACGCACTTTAGACCTAAATGTTGGAAGTAACGTGTGTGGCAGTTCCCTGGTGTCAATTAAGTTGAAGGAGCTGTGAACATATAATTTCCTGTAAAAGCAAGCAAGCTGATTCAAACCTACAGGAAAATAATGATGCCATGAGATGATGTCATTGTGTTTATGGAACTATCTTACTAAAAACTTGAGCTGAAGATCAGCACTGGATAGCAAGATCAGGGCTGCATGTGATATGGTTTCCTGTAAGACACACACCTGTGTGTTGATTACTGTATTATAATTAGAGCACAATGAAGAAAAAAGTCATTATCTGGGGAAAGAGGGCCTCAAGACAGCTTTCAAGATCATTGCAGTAAATCCTGAGGAGGAGTAGGTATCTGCAAAGGTCTCAGGAGGAAGGAGGAGATAGGGGGTATGATGTGAAGAGCAGTGAGATACTTGTGACAGGAGGAGCCCAATGACAGCTGGATCACGACAGCATTATGTACAGGTGGGATCTGAAGCAGTGAGGCAGTTGATGGATGAGATGACAGCAAGGTGGTAAAAAATATCCTTTGATTCTCTCATTGCTTTAAAAAAGTACAACAAAAGAGAGAAAAAAACAAAAAAAACCCAACAGCAGCATGACTTAATCCCCACATCCTTGAGTAAACAAACCACAAACCAATGTTTCAGGGCTCCTAACACTTGCTGTGGTTAGAATGGGTCATGGAAGTGAATAAAAAGGGGTAAGCACAAACCGGAACATTTTGTCATTGATTCCACCTCTAATGTTATGTAACTTCTTTATTTGAGACAGGACATATTTGGGTTCCCCTAGTGGAGAACAGGAGTGTGCCCATTTGATATTATTCTCATTTCTTTGGAGCTTCAAGTGTGATAATTATAGTAACATATCCAGACAAACAGATGCTCAGCAAAAAAACTCAAAATGCACTATGTGCTTGCTTGTATTCACACACATATCTAGCAGTCCTGGTTGATAAATCCCCATTACACATATAAAATCACAAGCAGTTTTTAAAAAGGTTTTATGACTACATAGAAAATTTCTATAATTCCTTAATGCATGATGTTCACTTGGCAATTTTGCAGTGGTGCCTTTAAGGAAGCTTCTTATATTTCCTTTTTTTGCTAGGAGAGTGAATATGTTCTCCCAACTCCTTATGTTGAGAAACTGTCCAAATATTTTTTGTGGGATGCAGTGAAAGAGAAGAAGAAACTCTTGAGTTTCCTTTTCCCCCTGACCTGAACTGTGTGCCTTTTGTTGTATTTTTCTCCAATTAGAAAATTTCATCCCACATGTAAGAACATTGCAAAGGAAGAGATGGTGAATACAGTTGTTAACTGTAGCATCTAAGCTATGCTAAAATATATAAGGAGATGGGAAATAAAATGCTTTATGAATTTGTGCTGGAGTCTTCAAAGCCATCACACTTCTAAGAATCCCTGAGGTTCACAAGACACTGGCCAACAAACCTCTCTTCACTTGGTAGGTTTGACTGTATCCCTTTTTTGGGAAAAATCTGAATTCTCACTGATTTCAAAATGGGCAGCATGGGGTTTCTTTGGAGAGAACAAACTTTTCTAAACTTCACAGAGGAAAATAACCTTTTGCAACAAGTCTCACTGAAGCCAATCATGCCCCAGTTACTGCTGGTCTCTAATCTCACCACACAGTCTGCTGCAGGTAGTTTTCTGTCACCAAAGGACAAAGTGCATATGGTTCTCACCCTGACATTTACACACAGGGAAGCCGTGTGCCCCAACTGCAAAGCTGGGAGGCCCCCACATGACTCCAAGGCCTTAGCTGTGATTTCACAACCTTCTGTAGCACATCTGAGAGCGATGCAGTTATGTCAGTGTAAAATGAGAAGCAGGTCCTGGGCTTATTAGTACATTCATTGGGAAATATCTGCCTGCCACAGAAATGTCTCCAAAGTTTTCTTGTAAGACTCATGGCCTTATAAATGCCAATGACTGCGTGCAATGCCATGGCTGGCAATGCCATGTCAGATGCTGGCATGAGCAATGAGCCATGGGTGCTGCCTGATACAGGCAATGGCATACTGGAATATTTGAAATACTCTCTGGGCTCCTGAAAGCTCTTGGGCAATGGATCACCACCTCCTTCCTTCTTGCCATTCTTCAGCACTGAATGCTATAGAAATAGCAGCACAGAGGACCAGGCACAGTCAGACTTCCTTGAAAGATACTTTTTTATACTTTTTTAAAAGCACAGTTAATAATCTTTATTAATGCCTCAGGAGGGACTTTGGACATAAAGAAGAATGAGGATTATGGGAAGTATCAACCTGCAGCTGGCATCTCATGCCACATCTATACAAGTAAATAGAGCAATGGCATAGCAAGGACACTGGCCCTGATTTGCCTATACCTATACCTATTAAATTGTTAGACCAGTCTCTGGCATACTCTGTCTCAAGATGAATAAGCTTCTTCCAGGCAATTCCCAAGCACAACATGGAACCATCATAAGTCTGCAGACATGCCCACAGAACACTGGAGGCTAGAAGAGCTTGGTAGCACAGCTGTTGTTGGGCCATGACAGAGCTGCTGGAGTATGAGCCTGTCACTGTATGTTTTGCTACTGCTAATATAGCCTCTGTCTGCCTCACTGGGTTGAGTAGGAGAGTAGTTCTTATCTTGCATTATGTATTATATTTTTCTGCTCCCACATTAGTGTTTCATTTTGGTTGTACACACAAATGGTCTATCTCATGCAGCCAGATGTCATACCATTCCCATATGACAGTTTCCACCGACTACTTTTTTCAGGCTGAATTCACAGTGGGTCCTTTTTTGGCTTACAGCCACAGATATTTACACCACATTTCTTTTGCCCATTGACCTGGAAAGTCAGGTATTGCCTCACAAAGAAATGTTTGGGCTATGGGCTCAGTTTGTTCTGTTTTACAGCTAGATCATATTTTCAGCTTTTTGAGCCCTTAGGCTCATGCAGGAATTCAAATATTTTGCTAATGTGGACTGGAGTGAAATACATATCCTCTACTTTTTGTGCTCTGGGACATGAATGCAGGGAATAAATCCTGTTCTATGGATCTACCTCCTCCTTGGGCTGCACATGGAATTAAACACTGGCAACAGCTCTTCTTAACCTTGAATTTGTTGTGGTGTCTTTTTTAGGCACCTAGAGCAGGTGGGGGACAGGTATGAGCTCTGTTCTTCCTACATCCTCATTCTTGTGCTTTGCAGTTTCAAGCTTCTTTCTACAGATAAAAATCTTCTGTGTTTATCCAGACTAATTTTTGGCTCATGTTGGAGACATTGAGGACATGAAAGGCAGTCATTGTATCCCATGTTTGAATTAGCTCTGTGTCTTTTGAGATTTCTTGGGAACTTTCAAATTACATGTTTTTGATAGGAGCCAAAAACTGTAGGAAGGGCTGTATTTCACAATCTCTCCAAATTCAGCAATTGCTTGGGAAAGAGAATGAGGTCCCAGGGGGCAAATTTTATATTTTGAAAGGTGGAAGTATCATGTTTCAATGATTCAGTGAATAAGCACTAATTAACTTCTTCGCCCCATCCCCAATCCAAATGGGACATGGAATGCTTTCAAACTGCAAAAGGGAAATTTTTCTGATATGCATTTAATTTCTCCATGTTTCATTCTTGAGGATTTTGGAGATATTCAAAACCTTGAAACCCCTCAAGAGCTGAGAAATACATTTTCCTATCTAGGCTTCATGGGCATGGGTCCACACTGGCACCACTTGGGTATTTGTCTCCCTCTTGTGTCTCATTCCTTGAGAAAAGATACAATCCCACTCCACCTATCTGATGAAGCCACTAGAGTTCCCAATGGAGTGGAAGAAACTGTGGGTGTCCTGTGCTCCTAAATGTCTGTGAATTCTGTGCTGAGAGACAACCTAGTTTGACATTAGCAGCAAAAAGCAGAAGGGAGATCAAGCAGGCTCCACACAGGACACAGGCAGAGTTATTTTCAGCTGGGACTGGCTTCTGTTTACATCTTTCCCTGCTGTAACAAGGAAGGGGCTCCTGAAGTGAAAGCATTCAGTCAGAAGACAGAAGAAACCACTGTGTGGATCAGCCTTTTTCATCTCGCAACCACCACCTCGGCCAGCAGCATTTTTCCCCTGCTGAGCACACATTGATGTACCACAGGCTGCAGCAGCCAGGAATGGTGAGAAGCAGGAAGCAGAGAAATTCCTTTTGGAGTAACACATAGACCCTCTTTACCTTGGGCAAGCCTGGAGCGGCAAAGGATGCTGTGGTCTCTGTGAGCCCACTCCTTCTGTTTGTCTAGAGTGACAGGGTTCACCCTTTACTGGAAAAAGAGGTGGAGACCTGAGCTGATTTCATCTCTGAGGCAATATCTCCACTTCTCAGGGATAAATGAGACAAATATAAGTGAGTTGGTCCACGCCCAGTACAGGAAGACATTTGTTTTTTTCCCAGGCACAGTACTGAGGCTATTGCGGGATCCAGGTAGGATTTCGGAATGCGAGCAGAAGCCTACATGGAGGTAACTGGGGATGTGCCCAAAAGAAGGGCATTAGGCTCAGCAGAGGAGCTCATGTCAGGCACTCTGGTTGGAGGTAGAACCAGGCACAGTCAAAGTCTGAAACTAGTCTGGAAAGATGGATTTCTTTAAAAACTTGTTTCTTTAATACAATTCTACCTCTTTTCTTCCCATCATACTCTGTGCCATTAAATTATTTTTCAAAACTAGTTGCTGAAGTCTTCTATTGAGGTCATGGCTTTCATTCTCATGGAGGTAGTGCCAGCACCTCAGTAATGCAGCAGCTGAACTTCTCTGCAGAGTTTCTGTGCTGCACAAACTGTTGCTATCAAAATACGCAGATCAAATTTCAGAGGAGCAGGAGTACCTTTTAAACAACAAGTCTTTGCACAGACAAAGAAAATAGTTTGCTTTCTCAAAGAAGATAAATCATACCTTAACTGTTTAGGCTTACATAAAGGCTGTAAAGTAAAGTTAATGCGCAAAAAATTAGGTTTTAATGAGATAAGCCAAATGGACTTTTCATTTTTTTTCTTGGTTTTGTTTCTTAAATTGTGAAATCAAAGAGAGTTTTGTATACAAAGAGAGTTTTGTATCCTTGAAGACTTCTCAACTGATTGGTTTTCATCCATAAGTTGTGGGTGGGACAATAAAGAAAATATTCAAAACTTCCCATGCAGAAGTGGCTTGGCTAATTCCATCCTCAGAGAGTAGCAGGTGTCCATGCTATGTATCTGTGCACTTTTGGACTTCAGTAGCAAGAATCTCTGATACTGGGCCTTGAGGACAGAGTGCTATTTCATATGCACTTTGTAGAAAGCCCTAATTAGTTAAATTAGTTTGTCTGCATCATAAATGTAAAGCAGCGCACATTGGGTTTGTCTCTAATTGTGGCATTGCTCTGGTGATGGGTTGCAGACTTCAATTTTTTTTTTTTTAACTTTCTCATTAATGCTTAGCTTTAGGCATTTGTGAGAAACCACAGCCTCCTAAAGCTCCCACTTCTGTCCTCTTAATTTTGACTCAAGAGGTTTTAATGGATGAACAGAAGGCAAAGAAAGCCTTTGGTTCTCATACCATTCAGCAAACCTCCGGCTGGCACTGGCATTGTTTGGGAACCCTTGTGGGGATGAAAGCAAACTCTGTACAGATGTGACCTCTTCTGAGACTGCCCTTTGATTCTCAGGACAAAATGCATGTGAGGAGAGTGACTGGCAGGGGATTTCCATGGAGTGCTCTAAGTGAATTGTTTTAAACTGATCCTGTACCACACAGGGATAATGATAGTCCTTGGTGGAAAGGTTCCCAAAAGCACAAATGCTGCTCTGATCCTTTGTACAGAGCAAATTTTTCCATAACCTCAGTGGGACACTGTGTGGAGATTCTCTGGGCTGATAGGCTCATGAAGCATATCATGATGCTGGCTCACCAGTTTGGAGCTGGAATATGTAGGGCTGGATGAATGTGGCAAAAAAAGCCACATGTAGATGGCCTATGCAGGGACAGTTTGGGTGTTTCCATTCCCAGACCTTTCAGGGGAGGGAGCATGGGGTTGCCTACATGCATCTGGCTGCTGCTGTGTATTTTTGAGCCTCGGTCTCCACCTGTGAGAAGTTAATGGAGTGCAGCCATCTGGTTGGGTATCTCTGTGCCTGCTGTGAAGACATGCTCACAGGGCGCTATTGACAAATCCTGTCCTTTCTTCCTAAACCCTCACACAGGGAGTTTATGAGGCATGATATGTGAACCCTGCCCCGCGGAAGGATTAACCAGCTCTCCAAAACTGGGAGTGGTAAATGGGATTCCTCCTGAAACAAATCCCACTGTGAGTACAACCACTGATTAAACTGAGGCTTTGGATGGTAAAACTGTAACCAGGGCAGGAAATTTCATTACATCCATCAATCCAGCTGTCTGACTTCATGTGGCTAATGCTGTCCTGAGCTCATCACTGTGGCAGCATGGCATCGCACACGTAAGGTTTGGAGCCCCGGCCACACCGAGTGCAATGAGAGGCAGCTCATTCATTTTGATGAGGACATGCTTTTGCAATATCTGGTAAAGAATGTTTATCTCAAATTCCTCTCCTATCCTGAGGTATTTTCACTGTTTTATTGCTCAATGATGTAACTTTTAAGCAATCCATATGAAGATGGCCTTTCATGCCCAAAGCTGAGGCTGACTGAGAGTAGAGGGACAGCTGAGAGGCTGTGGCCATTCACCCAGCTTATGATGCAAGGTCCCAGGGGAACATGGACCAAAGCTGCTTCAAAGTGTCCCCACAGCAGGGAGAAGCAAGCTTTTTCAGGAATTTGGAGCAGTGCTGGGAAAGCTCAGAGAGAGGGGGAAGCAACTGACCCCTTCCTCTCTCTCTCATCTCTTCCCACACATCTGTGAGGTCTCAGATGAGGTCATTAGGGACAGGCTGGGACTCTTCCTTCTAGGGTGGCATGTCTCCATGTCACACCAGCACTGGCCTGGGACCATGGACCTCATTTGCCCCAAAGTTTCCAGGTTGTCAAGTAATGCCAGGAGACACAAATTACTTCTATACATTATTTCATTCTTTTATGCCATAAGCTAATTGCTTCCTTGTACCACAATATGTTCCAGCTGTCAGTCTTTATCTGTTTCTGGGTTTCTTCTGTCACTCTGGAGCATGGGCAATTTAGAAATGGTTCCCACATTTCCTCTTTTACTTCAAAAGAAACAAGAAAACAAAACACTCTCAGGCAAAATCTGCCTGCTCCTAATTGTACTTCTCCATGTGAGAGGATCGAAGATCAAATTCTCTAAAATATTACCTATCGAAAGGGTTACTCTGCATTTGTTGATGAAGAGCAGGGCTTCTTTGGTGATGCTGCACACATAGAAGCTCAGATAGAACTGGGACAAGCTAAGCTGTGCAGTATGTGACAAAGACAGTGTTAATGTTTAACATGGTGAGACTACTTGTCCAAGCTCACAGTTTGGCTTGGGAGGGAGAATAAGGAAACTTCATTTGTAAAATTTGGTGTAAACCTTCTGTGTCGCCACCAAAAGATGACATTAATTATATTGAATTCACATCTTTAGATCCACTGGGGTGGTTGAGAGGTGATTAGTTGGTACACAGTACTGCATAGAGAGCCAGAGATCAGATTTTCAGAACTTCAAGCAATCCATGTGAGAAAGGGATTAAACAGGTCCTTCTTCTCCAAACACAGCCTTAAAACATCTCCCAACACCCAAGATTATTTTAAACGTCCTTTCAAGATATAAAGCAGTATATAAATTTTAATATTTTTCAACTGCAAATATGTTATGAAGGGAAGAGAAGATGTACAAGGAGTTGCCCAGAGAGGTGGGTGAACTTGGCAGCGAAATTCAAAGCTGACCTTTTCAAAGTATTAATCACAGGCTAAGCTAACATCTGGCTTGTAACTTCAGCAGAGGACAGGATGCTGAGTTTACGGAAAGAGTGAGCGGGAATTTTTCACTGAATCAGTAGGAAGACAGAAATGGCTGTATGGAATAGGTGTGAATTGTTAGGGAGCTGCCTAAATGGGATGAAGCAGAGGCTATTTGCTTTAATTCAAAGTGAGTGTTGCAGGAGGCAGATGCCCATGGACACCCTAATCCTTGGTTCCTATCACTCTCCTTTGCTTGCAGCTTACTGATGGGAACCAGTGACATGAAGAATTAAATACCCAGGTGCAAACTGAACCAGCTCTGAACCTCAGTGACCTCTATTTCAGGCTCATTACTTTGGTCTGTCCTGGGAGTGTCAACTGGTGGCCAGAACTTTTCTCCCAAGCAATAGCCAGCAAGAGATGTCTGTGTTGTTCATGAGCATGGTGAGTTGCATCATGCAGCTTAAAATACAGTTGGGCAAATATATACAGCAATAAGGAGGGTAGATTTAAACTGTGCAGGAAATTTTTGTAAGGAATAGGGTTTATAGTAACTTCAGATGACATTAAGAATGATTAGTGCTACTGCTATTCCTCACCAGTTCCTCCCTGTGAACATGACCACAAGAGCCAGCAGAGAATCGATACTTTGGCCCTTTGGGTCATGCCTGGGACAGGAGCTTTGCTTGCCAGGTTGGCTATGGGAAGTGTGTCATTTAGTGGAAATCCATTTGGGGTGTGAGGCCAAAACCCAGCATGTGTTCTGGCAGTAGTGCAGGGCTGAAACTCCTCTTTTTCTGTGAGATAGCAGCTCAAGCCCAGCTGGCCAGGCAGTCAAAGCACTGGCACTCTGAGCTCACATTGTGAACCTCATATTAGCTGTGCCTCACATTTGTAAAGGATGGTACAATATATGTCAAGTAAAGAAAGGAGTTTTAGTCTGTAGAAGTGTGCCAGCACTGGGACTTTTTGCAGGTGGAAAGATCATAGGGCTGACCCTTTACACTGCTTAGGGAGACACAGGCAGCAAGAAGGGAGGAAGCCCCATGGATACCATGGCTTTTTCTGGAGGTTTGTAGTGACTGCAGATGACAGTGAAATGCAGTCTGTCAGAGTGCTGTCAGGTGATAAATGAAAAGCATAATCCCATCACGCATTAGCTCCCGCTCACCCTCTTTACTGCAAATATAGCCCAAGTTCCCAGATTTGGAGAAATAAGGGCTTAGATCTAGGGTTCAATGGACTCGATCAGCTTCAGAAAATGATTCAGCTAAAGCCAGCACTGACTGAAAACAGAGGGCAGCTCCTCTGGTAACTGATGCTTCAGTGCTGCCAGCTTAGGGCTGAGGTCTTCAATGCACTAGGCATTGTACAAAACCAGAATGCAAACATCCAGGCAAAACACAACTGGTGAATAAACAGGAAAGCAGATGAGTGCAGGTGTAGTGGAATAATGGTCAGCACAAATGAGTGTACACCACGTTGTGACAGAAAATTGTCACTGCTCCTAAACACTTACCTGGCTAGTCAGAAGTAGATCCTGGGGAAGCCCAGGAGTAGATCCTCCC
Source organism: Vidua chalybeata (assembly GCF_026979565.1). NCBI lineage: Eukaryota > Metazoa > Chordata > Aves > Passeriformes > Viduidae > Vidua > Vidua chalybeata. Next base: position 22,223,966 of record NC_071534.1, on the reverse strand, counting down.
ACTGTAAGCTATTCTGAGACTGATTATTTGACAGGTGGAGATGTGAGAAAGCATTAGAGTGAAGCAAGTCCTTCAGCCATTCACATGACACTGAGTTTTCCCAGGCATGCTGGCCAAGCATGCTCAAGCCAGAGTTTCTATGTTACCTAACCCACAGGCCTGGACCTGATCTGTAGTAACACTTCTGATGAGATTTCATACACTCCTTAGCTTAGATGAAGTCTAAGGATGCAATGAAAGAACTAAACTCTTCTTGAAGTTGAGTTCTTAACTTCCAGAATGAAAGCCTAGGCTTTGGAAAGCCGAGATCAGCATATTTACACTGATGAAAACTCAGTTTTGAGCATGGTCTGACAGAGCTCTGACATGGCCTGTCTTGGTGTGGTGGAAAGTATAGTTGTTTTCAAATCCATGCATTGGGAAGAACTTGCAGAGGGATTTTTTCTTGGAGACCAGATGACCCATTAACAATATATACGATTATAAATTAGAGTATGTGATGCTGAATACTGTGCAAAACACACCCCAATTCAAGCATTTATAGTCAAAACAGAGATGATGAAGGGGAATTATCTTCATTTGGGGAATGAAGAACTGAAGCACTGGGAGATTAAGTGACTTGCCATGAATCAAACAGGCAATGTGTGACAGAGCCAAGAATAAAATCCAGATCCCACTGAAGCAACCTAACTAGGAACATCCTTCCCATTGAATAGTTTAATTAACATAAATAAGCAGCAAGTTGACTCAATGTGTTTTTAATTTTACTTGTGTACTTCAGAGAGCACAATAATTGCATTTTATAATCTAAAAATAAACAAACACATATGTTTGTTAGAAAAACAACAGGCACACAGGAAAAATAATTCTTCTTTCTATTATATTTAGTGTGGAGTCCTTCATTAGGACTAAAATTGTTATGTGAAGTGAAGGAAGAAGGCAAAGAACTCTCTCCTTCTATGCTAGTTCATTAGAATTAAAAATAAGCCTTCTTTTAGGTTTGTGCTGAGTGCCAGGGCTCTGTGTAAACAGGGAGTCAAAGGAAGGATTCTTTAAGTAGAGATTCCATCAAATCCACCACATCCTCAGTCATCTCAGCAATCTGCAGAGGGCAAGAGGCAGAACTGAGAATTTGCTAGCACCTTTGCAATTTGAAAGGGTCCAAGATGGAAAGAGTCTGGAAAGCACCTGAGCCCTCCCATATCCTGAAAGGGAAGATAAGAGTAAAAAGGGATACAATAGCAAATCCCAGTCAGGGGAAAGATGTCTTTTAAACTCAGCAACAAATCTGTCTAGTCTTTGAAGCTGGCTACACCAGGCTTCATTCCCAGACAGCAGGGTGAGCATTCCTCTCTAAAATTAAGCCCCTGGCAATTGCTTCCCCCAGGAATAGGCATGTACTGAGTGCAGGAAAGCTACACGTGAGTGACAATAGGATTTAAAGAGCAAGAGAGACAGAAGAACTGATTTAGACCTCATGGGAACATTCACAAAGCCTTTTCTACATGCAAAACACTTGCATTGAATTAAGCTAAATCAATATAAGCCAGCTGGAAAGTGATCAATGGGGATGGCATTCCCAGGCAAACAAGAGATCATTTTGCAGGGGCTGCCTACCAGCCTAGTGCCATGTAGCCCTGGCCAGCACAGATTCACTGGGAGGGTCAAAAGGCAGCAGCTCTTGTGGTAACCACTCTTGCAATGCATGACACAAGCACAGCCCATGTCTGCAGCTACTCTCCTGCCAGAGCACAGCCACATCCCCAGCCCTGACAGGGAGCACTGGGCCTGAAGCAACTGCCCCTGTGGATGGCAGTGGAGCAGCTGGAGCCTGGTGCTGTGCTAGAAGGACGATGTCCCTCCTTGCCAGCCCAGAGCAGGTGCCAAACAACTGCAAGTCTGCCCAACGCATGCTTTGTATGTAGATCAGCATTCACTAACTTGGGCTCTCTTCTGCAACTCCTTTCTCACACTTAAAGTGAAACTAGAAAATTTGACAGACCTCTGGCTTTTGTCTACAGAGCTGAAAAAGCACAACCCTCTCTTCCTGTGACATTGCTGCCAATATGACACAAATCCTGCTTTGATTTTCACTGGGGTGATTTCACACGAATTTTTTTGTCTGTAAGGAATGTCAGGAAAATGCAAGTAATATTCGATGCACCCAGCATTATGTCTAAGATTGCATTTTGAAGCAGAAACTTTGCAAACTGGAACCTGGTGGCTGCATCCTTTCAGACACTGCATCCCTTCAAGGAGAAACTGCCCCCGTTGCACTCTATTTTTCATCCACGATCAAAGCTTGAAGATATTTAAAGGTTATAGATAGATCCCTTTCTTGTGCCCAGGTTTGTGTTACTTAAGCCAAAGAGTTGGGAGTGAGATACTGATTAAAGCAGGTTTCTGTCACACTCCTCCAATCAGTTACTTGTCACCCAACATTAGACACACATGAATCTCATTTTTATACCTGTAGCATCCAGTCTGGACAAAGTTTAATATTTTAGTAAAGATCAGTTGTAAATATTTTAGTAAAGATCAAAATATTTTAGTAGAGATCAGTTGGAGGTTTCAGAGCCTGGTTTGTCCAAACCACCTGACATACATACCTCAGGCTGAGAATAGCTATTCCACAGTAATACCTGTATTCCCCCCACTGATGACAAAGACAGTGCCAGTGACCAAGTCAAATATATACATTTACAGGATACATGTGTGGATTTGGTTGAATGAAATAGATTTTGACTAATGCTCTGGTGCCCACAGGTAAAAAAAAAAAAAAAAAAAAAAAAACGAAGAAAATTCTCTGAATGGAAGAAAAATCCTCACCTTACTGGAGCTAATACTCTCTGGACATATGGAGGGTAACTTGAGGAATTTAAAGAGGGCTTGTTGCCTGCCAGCAGACATTGGGAGCCATGGAAAAGGAGGAGCCTGGTTTGCTCTAAGATGCTGGGGAGTGGCTGGAGTGACTGGGTGTGGAAGTGTGGACACGCTGTGTCCTTGTGGCCTCCACTGCTCAGTGATTACAGGAGATTATGCTTAGGTGACTCTTCAGGTGAATGCTTCTACATCTGGTGGCTTCATTTTTGACAATAGCTGGTTCTGGATTATTGGATGCTTCTAGTAGTTTTGAATTAAGCCTGACATCTGTGGCTCACCAGGATGCTGCAACACAGGAATTTGAAGAGTACTGGCTTCCACATAAAAATGAAATACATGAATCATATGTCATTATGCAGTAAGATAACCAGGGGTAAGGGCAGCAGAGTTTTGGATTGTCAGGGGTTTGAAAATCCAAACTCCTTGATCTTGAGAAGCTGACTCTTTAGGAAGACAGCAAACATGGCTGGAACCTGAGAAAAAGCAGTCAAAATCTACTGGATGAGCCAGAGCAATTTTTTGGAAATGCCATTAAAATTTGCCAGCCAAAGGAAATGACGTGCTTCAGACTAAAAGCTACACAAGACAGACAGTGCTGTCATGCCACTGAGGATGCCATTGCAAGACAGGAGAGTGGCAGCAGAACAGAATACTGAGCATGAAGCTGCCTCACAAAGCTGCACACAGATCTACAAACACCACAAGCCAGGACAAGGACTTGTATTTGGAAAAACCTTCAACAACCACTGTAATTTCTATCTCTGTCCAACACACTGCCCAGCATGGACAAAGAGGACAATAGCACCATGTTTGCAGGCAGCACTGCATGGGACCAGTGAGCAGTGCTGCAGAGGATTAGAGCACTACCTTCTCAAAAGCAAAGGAAATGCCTGTGTCTTGAACATGATGCTGGTGCAAGCTGAAATGTTGCCAGGAACAGGCATGTTAGCATAGAAAGTAAAACTACAGGCAATTGACCATAAACAAATGAAACTCGGGACTTAGTGTGGTGAGCTAATTCCTATTAGAGTTGACTAAACTCATGGGCAATTAGCAAATTGGAAGAAGTACAATTTATAATCACACCAATAGAAAAAAATGATCCACGAATAAAAACATGCCACTCCCTTAATTTCATTAAAGAGGTAACTCACCAAACAGGCAGAAGATCAAAACAATTGAAAAAGAATTTGAGGATATCTCCCAAGGGAAAGAGAACCTGTTAAGGCTTGTAACAATTACTGAAATCACAGGCCAGTCAAGTGAAAACTCCCATGGCATGGGAACAGTTGGTCAGCTGATGCAGTCTGGCATAAATTCCTTTATGTTGAAGAAATGAGGTATTTATTTCAGAGGCAGCCTTACTAGATAGCCATAAAGATGATCATATCCATTTTTGCTAGGTCTACTCACGTGGCATAGCTAGTTGCTAACACAGCACTGCAGTTTTAGCAGATCTGTGATGAGATCACATTGTCTGTGATGAGACATTATGGTCCAAATTTAGTACTCAGTACAACAGGTTGGTAGGAAGCATTATCAAAATGAGAAACCACCCAGTGGGAAAGGGTAAGGATGTAAGAAAGTTAACTGTTACCTGCATTTAGCATTGCTAAATTATAGGATTTTTCAGAAGATGAGTGGTTTGTTAGCTACACAGGTCCCCTTCAGCAAAAATCTGAAGAGGTAAGAATGTCTAAAGTGTTAGAAAGTGATCAAACTAAAGCCTAGCACATCTACAAAGAAACAGATGAGTTATAATGAACTTTGAAGGACTGAGGTCCTGGAACCTTCCACTCCTTCATGAAAGCAAAGCAGACGATCTATAAAAACAAAAATGTATCTGGCATTCTATGTTTTTGTTGGTGAAGGGGCACAGGGAGAACTGTATTTTGAAAGCAGTAACTGCCTTGATGACAGGCTCATGTTGTACACTGATGGACTGAAAATCAGGCCCCAGTGAAATAAACCTCCATCAGATATGATAGCTTTAAATAATTTCTGAACAGGCACAGGTCATTCAGGACTCCTGTTTACTGCCATTTAATGAGGAGGTACTGCGTTACCTGGTATTCAGGATAAGCATCTCTTGAAGCCAAAATAATTTTGCAATTACTTAGAAACTGATTGTACTTTCATCACAATACTGATTTGCCAAAAGATCACATATCAGTCCAGTATAACTTGGGAAAAGCAAACTAAAAAGCACTTGAAATGCAAGGTTTCAGCAATTCACAATGGTTTATCTCTTTGTGAAAAAATGTCACCAAGACATTATTTTCTAGTGGAAATGTCAAATTAAAGCAGGAGCATTTTAAACACTAGGAGAAGAATACATTTCCCTTAAATGCAGATTTTTTTTCTTAATGAAAATGCATTAAACCAGTCCATCGACAATACTTTTTATGCAAAGTGGGACTTTTGGGACATTGCAAATCACACAAAACTTCTAATTCTGTGATGGCCTATCTGCTATCTTCTGCCAGGCTTAAAGCCTCTTGTGTTATTAGAAAAATGACAAATCACCAGGGCAGATCTAAGAGAAGCACCCATGACTGTTCTGGGAATCTAAATGAAGCTAGTTACAACTCTTAATTATTGGAAAGTTAATTAGACCACTGAGGTACTTAGCTATCTAAGGACCATTTCTGTGGTCTGGGCCTGAATACTTTTGGAACAGAGGGGCAAAGCACTGCAGCTGTATTGGAAACAGCTGAAACAACCTTTGTTTTATCACAGCACCATTTCCTAACTTCTAAACCCATTCCCTCAAAAAAACTCTTATAAAATGTAAAAGGCCAACAACAAAAATAAAGCAAAACAGAAGGGATGTCCTTAAAATAAAATATAGAATTAAATTTCCTTCTGGACTCCTCATAAAGTTCTCCCATCCCAATAAGGGAATACTGATATTGGTTCAAGGTGTCATCCCCTGTCTGAGTCATTCACCTGCACAGAAGGGAAGGGAAAGGGAAAGCATTTTGAATAGGTCTCCAGAGCTTTGCCCACTGAATTCCTCTTCAGCACACAATCTCTGGAAGAAGTGGAGGAACCCCTTGAGCAGGAAGTGATTCAGAAACATACGATGGTCTGTTTGCAGTGACTCACAACACATCAATAGCAGAATTGTCCAGAGAGCTATAGAATGTCAGGACTCTTTTTATACCATTGTGCAAGCACAAGTACCAAGAAACATATGTTTCCTATCACTCAGCCCAGCTTTATGCTAGACTAATACATAATAATCTCTCTTGCTTGAAAACAGCCCTGGGCTTGCATAGATGTGGTCAGCATATTATTATTATTAACATCATCATTAGCATCTTCATCATCATCACATATGTTTCTGTTGAAGATTGCACAGATGCAATCACAATTTGTTCTTTGTTTCCATCAGACTGCACTGTGTCAATATATACACTGTGGATGGTATGTATGTTTAACACTGTCCTCTACAAACAGGTTTCATGGAGACATACTATGTACTATATGATACTGGTTTACCTTTTGAAAAATTTTTCCTTCTGGTGACCATTCAGGATGAATATTCCACCCTGAGTGCTTCCCTTAAGAAGACTAGATGGAATATTTCAAGGAAATCAGAAGGCTTAATAGACATAAAATCAGACACACAAGCAAAAGAAGAGATGGTTTGCCCGTAGTGAAGAATATCTGTGACTGCTACCTTGTGAATCTGAGAACTTCAGTTATGAAAAGAGCCAATGAAGGGTAGCAGTCCCTGATTTTTTTAATAAATATAAAAATTTGGCCAACTTTGGTCAAGTTTCAAACTTCTGGTACCTGCAGTTAGCACCTGCCAAACACAGTCCTGCCAAAGACCTACCCCAAGTGTATCAAAACATCTCTCTGTGCTAAGCAGGTTTCTGAAGAACAGAGGCTCACTGCGATCTTCCCCTGCAATTACAGGTGCTGTAGGTACTGAACTGAAGCAAGGCAGTCTGTGGGTGTGGAAACATGAACAAACAAATGCAGAGAAGCATATTACTTTGTGTGAACTGATATGTAGCAATTATCCCTGTTCATTCTTACCCTGCATAAAATGGTGTAATTCACAGCAATTTACCTTTCAATAAAAGGCAAGGAAACTGCCCTGCATTTACAGCATGGTGAGAGTTGTCAGCAGACAGACACCAGTTCATGGTCACGAGGAGCTGATGGGATGTATTACTGCATGGTGATGTTTCTGCACCTCTGTCCCTTTCTTTGGGACATGTGGGGCATGCCACACTCCCTGTGCTGGGCTAACATCAGGGCCACTAGGAAAGCTATGGTTTAAACTCAGGAAAAACAAGAATCAGCTCTGGGAAGGAGTGGTGTTGTCCAGGGAGCAGTGGAAAGTCAGCTGATGACACTGGGATTGAAGACTGCTATGAAGGAGGAAACTAAAAGTAAAGTCTGGCCAGGTGAGAATAAGGGTGGGAGACAAGAGCAGAGTATATGGGGACCAGTGGGACAGAGTTCATGAGGAAAGACAGCAGAGATGTGATCTGATGTGCAGTGATGAGGAAGGCAAGGAGTAGCTGGGCAAGCAACTATGGACCAAAGAACAACAAAGTGTTGACAAGAATCTTATGGAAGGCAGGCATCTCACAGGGATCAAGGGGCAAACAGAAAACTGCAATGGGCTGGAGAGAGTTGGAAACAAAGGGGTGTACTGTGAATAAACAGATATCAGGGAAGGGAGTCTGACTGAAGAAACAAGCAGGTAGGCAGAGTCAGAGACGGGAGGGAGCGAGCACGGATAGAGCCAGGGATAAAGGCATTGGATGGGTCAGCCAAGGCCAATGGCACTGGTGACAAATACTGTGACTTAGTGGGCACCATATTTATGACAGGGAAGAACAGGACAGATATTAAAACCAATTACATGAGGAGAATGGGTCTTGCCTAAGGAGCCAGGATCAGACAGACCAAGAATGTAGATACAGATGAACTCAAGGGAATGGGGAAGGAAAACCTGTCTCCAAAGTGATCTTTTCACTTCAGAGTCCAGGGTGGATTTTAAATGTCCCAGTTGTTACCAGTTCTCTCCCAGCAGAAAATATTTGCAAATACGTCCTTATGGCCACAGGTGATGAATGCAAACACATGCCTGCTTTTCATGAAGTGCAGGTCAAAGTGCCAACCTTGGTGAGTCATGCATGTACCAATATACAGCTGCCAGAGGGAATTTTTTTTTTCCAGTGTGATTTGTGGTAAGCCTAGGGATTGCCATGCCCATATATCACATGAAAAGAACCTTATTAAGGTCAAAAAGTTAAGCACTCAAACTTTAGGAAACACAAACTTCAGGAAACACAAACTTCGTTTTCCTTCCTTGTACATAAGCTTTATGAATCAGCATTTAGTTACATGACTGTGAGCTATTTTTTCCACAGGTCCCCTTCAGAAGGGTCCACCAGGTAGACCTGTTCCGAGGCTAAATTTGGACTTAAGGAAGAGGTTGTTTGCAGGACCCCTGCTTCATTTCTTCCAAAAGTCAGAAAATGCATAATTATGTGTCAGGGAGTAGCAGATTAAGAAAGGGCACTCTGATGATTTAGGCAGCTGAAAGATATCTTAGGGAATTGAATTATTTTCCTAAGTGTGCCAAAAAGTCCAAATGAAATTCTGAGAAAATCCTTTAAATCACAGTTCTCTGTAGGAATTAATGTTCTGTCTCTCAATTTTTGACTTTCTTAGTTTTGGACACAATAAACTAACTTGAAAATTTTTCAGTCCTGCTGTAATGAACTCCAGAGAGTGACATCTTGGACTCATGATTGTTGTGGAAAGGAAGAACTGACTTCTTAAACTTTTCAAACTTTTTAAAATGTGACTGGAAAACAGGTTACAAATATGTTCCTGTGGAATAAATACCAGATGTAAAATGAATCTATAATCCAGTGGAGAAAAGTAAAGTAAGCACCTGTATATGTGAGTTGAAGCTAGGCAGATTCATATGAGTAATTTGGCATGAAGTTTTAACAGTGAAAGTAATTAATCATCTCTCCAAAATCAACCCAAGCAAATCATCAGCTCTTTATCTCTTCAGGTCTTCAAATTGAGACTAACTGCCTTCCTAGCTACTTGCTTTATTCCTTGAATAATCCTGAAGTATTTGACTAATTACAGGGATAACTTAATTAAATTATATATAGGTCTGTAAAAGAGCGGAGGTCATACTCTGTGACCTAACAGCCCTTATCTTTATTAATCCAAGTGCCAGGTAGTCATTGTTGCATCTGAAGTCAGTTGAAACGTCTCTATGATTACATTAAATTCTAAATGGTGCTACACAGACAAAAACTCCCAAAATCTTAGCTATCCACTTAAGATACTTAAAAACAGTACTTTTGAATGTAATTCCTTACTAGCTCAAATTTACATCTATATGATGGCTCTGATAATCTCCCCTTAGCTGGATGTTTTGAATGTGCACTGTTTATTAGTTATGAAACTTCAGCAGTGAGAACCACTGAAATGCCCACAGGTAAAAGAATAATTCTCTCCTTAGGACAGCATTTGAATAGTGTCAGAACAGTGGACCAAAACTTATGAGGAGGAAACAGGTCATTCAGTCACAACTGGGTGTTAAATGATGCAGAAAATTTGTGGAAAAAAAGTCAGTATGTGATTAGGAATCAAGGACTGGAGCACAGTTATGCATAAGGGAAGCAAAGAAAGTTGTTTCAATCAACCCTGATCATGGAATTTCTCAAGATATCTACAGTTTCCAGCCTGATTATGTTCCTTAGCTTATTATCTGATGCACAAAATGAAATGAAGTTTCTGTTTTTTCAGAGCCCTGAGCTCACTAATGGCCCTAACGACCCTGAGACCTCTCACCTGGAGCTCACACCCAAGGGCCCAGGAGCTCTATCTAAACTCAGCCCCAGGCATTCATTGTTTGCTTGGTCCATACTGGGGGAGTGCTGGTCTCCTGTCCAGCCACGGCCCTCCTCCTGTCTTATTATGAAGCCTGTTGAACTGGATCTAAACCTTTGGATTAGCTTCATGGCTTGATTTTTGTCACTGTGGACCTGCCTGGTGGGCACTGGATCTGATCCTTTTCCCTGACTTTGTGGCTTGGCCTCAGAACTTGTCCCATCACTATTATATAGCATTTTGACCTGAATTTTTGGTTGGACCTGGCCATCATCTCTGGGTTTGTCTGGCTCACCTCTGGCAATGTGGGTCTGAGACCTGGCTAGTAAGGCTCCCTCTTGGCTTCTGTCTCACCTTCCTTTAAAGAGCAGCCCTGCTCTTGCTGCTCTCTGAGAGATATATCCTGGTGTTCGGGTGCTGGGTGCTCTGAGGGAGCAGCTACCTTGCCATTTGGAGCAAGAAAGCAATGTAACAGTTCTGAGAGGGAGGGAGAACTCTCCAGCCAAACATAACTAATTTAATTTTTTAGCCATAACAAAAGTTTGGTGACTGGTGTGTTATGTGCGACCAAGTGCGTGCACCCAGAGCTCTGACTGTAAGATGACATCAGCTTAAGCAGCATGCCAGCAGACTCTCAGTCATCTCTTCCTATTGCTTGCCAAGAGCTGTTGATGCTTCCCAAAATATGTGGTAAAAGAAGCCTCATGCGTGTTTACATTCAAGGCAGGATGAAGGCCTGGCCCTGACCAGACTGCCACAGTGCACTCCAGAGTCTGAGTCAAAACAATGCTGCTTTGACAGAGGGTGATTTCTGATGGCTCCTCAAGAGCTGGGTGAGGCTGCTTCCCATCGTGTTCCTCTGCTGTGTCCATTTATCTTCTGTGACATTCCCATATGTGAGAAATCAAGTGTGGGACAAAAACGATTATCCTGGGAATGACGGAAGTAAGGTCTCATGCTCGAAGGCAGCCTTGGTGAGCGGTTTCCAAAAGCTGGCACAAGCACAGAAGCTGTGTATGAGCTCTGTGAAAAGCTTATCTGTGCGTGTCCTCTGCCTGTTTCCCAGCAAGTAAATATCATGTAATGTAACCACCCTTGTATCCGTCCATGACAGAGATTAACAGGAAGGAGTTTGGTTTGTAGGTGTAATACCAACACCACACAACTTCTAACTACTGAGGCAGGCTTGCCATTGTGAGCTGAATAGCTGAAGTTTGAAGGGCATGGAGATCCCTCTGCTGAGAAAACTGAATGGTCTGCTGAGGACAGTGTCCCCTCTCACCATCTTGGGAAGGGACAGAAAGGGATTCATGGGTAGGCTTGAGTCTGTTCACTTGGGCACTTCAGGTTTTATCATAACAGTAGTGAAGTTAAAAAAAAAAAGTTTCAAATATAATGGGGAGGGATATTGTGCCTTTTAATTATGTGCCATAAACTGGGCAAACCAGTGTTACCTAAACATGCACAGGAAAAGCTTGAACATTTTAATTTTAGGCAATAGCTGTACTTCAGGGAAGTGACAGTCCAGTCTAAAGAATGGATTAGAATATGTTCTTTTATAAAACCCTTTCTTTGGACAGAATGGAGTGAGTCTTGTGTATGTGTCTAAATTGTGCATGTTCTTGTTAAAACAAAGGTGTTACTGATGACCAGAAGTGGCTGTCAAAGTCAGTGCAGATGGCCAGCTGAAGTAACCTGGAGGGATGGCTAATGGCTAAGAGGGACAGGTTTTAGTGGCCTGGACATGCTGTGTGGCCTGATGAATCAGGGGTCAGGTCTTGCTATGCAGCTGTGACAGTCTCGGGCCCAGGCCAGCAGAAGCTGCAACTGTGTCTCTGAAATAGCACTGGCAGCTGCTTCACCAAGAGCTGATAGGGCTTGAAATGATGGCTGTGTTATAAGAAAGGTCTAACTGATTAATCTAGTCCTTCCACCTCATTGTTCTTACAGTACATTATTTTATTTATTTTTACTGTCTTCCCTTTATTCAACAATGTGCTGTTTTGGTAAGTTGTTAGGTGTACCATATGGCAGCAGGGAGGCTGAGCCCTCAGATGAGCCCATCAGTTCTTGTTTTCCCATGTTTTGAGGTTGCAGATTCAGCTGGTGCTTGCTAGAGCCTCAAAATTGAGCTGTACCATTCTGCTGCTAGCCTAGGATCATGCAGGAGGATTATACAACCTTAGCTTCTCTCCAAATTTTTTTTGCTATGAGAATCTGCTTTATTTCTAAACATAACTAAAGAAAGGGGAGAATGGTACTTCCAAGGAATATTTACTTTCTTAATGGCTTTCAAAGGCTTCAGGGGAAAAGGTCCTCATCAGCTCATAAGGTGTAGAAGAGTGGCCAGCTGATAGGACCTCAGAGTCTGGAAAATTGTAGAGGCCCTGTAATGCTTTTTCAGAGTTCAGCATACTTGTCCAAAATCTCACCTTTCTCACCATAGCACAGCAAGTCTTAGGAAACTCATTGAGTCCATCACATCCTACCTCTAATTTTGCAAAACTTCCCCAGGGTCTTCCCCTTTTTTCCATCAGGCTTTGTGATTTATAACTACAGAGGCAGAGCCATGTGAATTTGGTAGTAGTACTGCGTTCAGAGCTGTATATAATGAAGAGCTGCAATTTGCTGGGCACAATGACCTCTGCTGGGATCTTTCTCTCTGTTGCAGGCAGAGCTAATGCACATATAGCTGTTTTCCACTTGGTCACGTTATCTTCTGTAGAGGTCAAAGCCCCACTGCATTCTCTGGTTTTGCTGCTCTTTAGTACCACTGGAGAACGTTCTAGCTCGTGCTGTTTCCCAGAACAGATGCTGTCCCACTATGGCACTACAACCTATGGCTTCCCCCAGTTCAGAATGAAAGATGCCCAGCATGCACAAAGACCATTTTCAATGGGAGTGCACCTGACTGCATTGCTGGACTTTGTGGATGCTGTCTTTTCTTGCTTAGTACTAAAAACTCATATGCCCTTTACACAGAATTTACCCTCATTATCGCATTTCTGACAGGAAACCAGAAGCTTTTCTTTGTCAGTATTTTTCATTTCTGTATCTAATTTTATAGATATCTACCTTCTCCTTTCGATTCCAGGCACATACATTAGTCCGCCATTGTTTTTGAATTAAATCCCCATTCTGTATTTATATTTGTGTTTTATTCTTTTGGGGGGACAGCTTTTGACATGTCTGTAAGGGTATAGAGCTCTGCTGGTAGAATAAAAAGTTTTAGTTTTAACACCCTGAGATCCATGTGTTTCCATGCTGAGGTCCAAAGAGCCAAGTGAATAAAATGTGCCTTGCTTATGCTTGATTTTATTTCTTTAAATCTAGACCTCCTGATGCCAGGAGCGTTCTTCTGAAAAAAGACAGTAAGAAATAATTATGTCCACATTTGTTTTTGTATTTTCTTGACATTTCAATCAACCTCTGAAAACTTCAGGCTGCGAAGCAACCTAATCAGCAGTAGGTTCAATTTTAAAACTATTTTCTATGTTGAAAGATAGAGGTATCATCCCTGGGAGACGTCACTGATAAGCACTTGAATGTTGCAATCTGTAAAGAATATTTTAAAATGTCAAAAAGAGAATTCTTGCTTCACATTTGATGATCAGAAAATACTCCAATACTTGTTTTTTTTAATATGGTACAGGTGATAGAAATACCAATGGGAATCTGTACTATCACTTAAAATGGGTTGACATAAAATGGTAGTAAATATGTCTGTGCTGATACTGATTTCAAAAGTAATAGTAGCAGCAGGTATTTAACTGAATTCATTACAAACAACTAATTTTGAATGTAGTTTATTGCTACATTCACTTGTCCGGGCTGGTTTCTTCAATGGTATGTTTGTTAGCTTTTGAAGCAAACACCACCAGCCTTTAGACTGTTTTAGAGATATTTGCAGCTGAAAGCATAATTTGTTACATCATACATGTTACTCTGTACTTTCCTGGATGTCAGAAACTACAGAAATACTTCACAACTAAAATGGATCAGACAGCCAAAAAGCCAAAGGGAGGAAAAAATTTGTAGGTAAGGAACTGAGGATGAGAGATTAAGCAGCCTGCCAAAGTTTACAAAGGAAAATCTATGCTAGACTAGGAATTGGACCCAGACGTCCTAAATGTCAGTCCAGCGGTAACCACAAGCCTGTCCCTCTTCTGATTCATAAATGCTATTGCAAATTAACTAGCAGGTCTGAGTCCTTGTGATACATTAGTCATAAACAGTGGAGTAAAAGTATTGCATTCTTTGTAAAAATGCAACACTTTGAGTTTGGGTTTGCCTTGATACTAGTCAGCCTTTTTAACCAAAGGGTCATTGACTGAAATGTGAGTTACCAGATTTAGCCTTTGGCTGTTTGTCATTGTCGTGTTTCTGTAGCCGAGACTCACTCAGGATACTACTCTGTGACAAAGAAACTACATTGGTAAAAAGAGGACCTAGCATTCACATTTTAGCTGTCACAGCATGGAATGACTGCTGCCACCTGATTAAGTGCCTTTTCTTGCATAGGTATTGTGCATATATATCTGGGACATAGGCATAGGCCTCCAGAGTATTTTTACATGACAGTAAGTTATTTGAAGCCAATTGACTCTGCTTCAGGATCTTTGTGGCAACATCTTTTGTAGCTGAATACCTCTGAAAATGTCCTTATAGCTTCTCAGAACCAAAGAGAAAGTCCAAAAGGTGTCTCTGACCATCAAGGATGATCTGAGCTTGCTCTCAAAACCTCACTTAAGTGTAAGATTTTAAAATCCCTTACTGCCTAGTGAGGTCCTCTCTGACCAAGGACTGATTAGAGAAGATGCTGATTGTGCAACTGATACCAGTATTAGTCCCAAAGTGCATCCATCTCAAACTCAAGTTCCATGTAAGTATGATCTGTGGCTGACTTGGAGTCAGAATAATAAATGGGAATCATGTTGCTTGGCATGAGGAAATCTAGCTATAATGCTGCTCGCCATATTTTAGAGGAAAAATAGCTGTCAGGCATGCAACGATCTAAGTCTGCTAGGAAATAACTCTATCTGCACAGTGAACTTTGGGAAATCCCCCTGTCAAATTCACTGACTAGTGACTGTAAAGAATCACAGAACAATAGATATTGTGATTGGAACAGATGTAGAAGTCATCTACTCCACCCACAGAATTATTCACAGAAGTACTATTGCCAGCACATCATCTGGTCAGCCCTAACTCTGAATTGCTGCATCCTGAAAACTGCCTAAATTGGATATTCTATGACCTCTGTGGCCAGTCTGTTCCAATGCTGCGCTACCTTTATAGGAATTTCCTCCTTAACGTCCAACTCCTGTGGCTCCTGTTCAATGTTATATCATCTGATGCTGCTGAGGAAAACGTGGATCTGTTGTGCTTATAATTACCCTTCAGGCAGTTGCAGGTTGTTTGATTAGCCTTCCTTTCACCTGCCTCAACATGCCTCAGGTACACCCTTGCCAATCAAGTGCTCCAGGCCTCTGACCACTTCTGGTCAGAGTGGTAGACTTCTGCTGGACACTCTCCAGTTTCCTCCCATCCCTCTGCCATGTTCAGGTTCCAGACTGGATAGCGTGTCCTATGCAGCCTCATCAGTGTCAGGCACTAGGGGAAAGAACTTCCCTAGATCTGCCAGCCATGCCGCTCCTAATGTAGTGCAGAACGCAGCTGCCTTGTGCTGTCAGTGCAGGATCAGCTCATTCAACCTGAAATCCACAGTAACCTCCTGACCTTCATCTCAGCCAGTTCTCTCCCAGTGTGTAGGAGTCATTCCAGCTCAGATGAAGAACTTTGCATTTCTCTCTACTGGACTTCATGAGGTTTCTGTTGCTACAATCCTTATATCTTTGAGATGCCTCTCAGTTGAAGATGTCATTTGATGTGTCAGATGTCATAATTTTGCATCTTCCAATGATATGCTGAGGGTGCATGAGTATATTATCCAGGCTGTTGGTGAAGCATGTGGAACACAGGATCAACCTTTTGTGCACACCATTTATTACTAGGTGTGATGCCAAGCCTTTGATCATCGCTACCTTCTCAGTCTTGTGGTCCAGCTGATTTTTAACCCACCTAGAAGTCCTTTGTTCCAACCTTGGCATTAAAGAGCCTAGAAGATAGCAGAGCTTCACCATTTCTATGTGTTTCTAAAGCAGCACCATGGGGTATTGTTTCCAAATTAATTGAGATTCTCCAAAAAGATTGTCTGCAGAAGTAGGGGGTTGATAAAGGAAAGACCATGTTCAAACTGAAATTAGGCAGTTATGGAAGATAGTGTGGCTCTGTTGTGCTGGAAGCTTCAAAACTGTTGCTTTCCCGTTCTGCTATTGCTTCTTTCCTTACAAAAATTGAAATTTAGATCGATTGTGCAGTTAAAGGAGAAGGGATGAGGCCTGGGGTAGTGACAGTGAGCTGATACTGCCAGGTAATGTCTACAGACCCAACAAACTGCAGTGAGAAAAGGCCACTTTCACCTTATGTTGTCCAAACATGTTAACTCAAAACATCTTTTTCTAGGAAAAATTACCCAGCATTCTGTCATAACATTTAATTACAACAGACTTATTTCCCCACCCGAGATAGACTGAAAGAGTTTCAAAAGGTGAAAAAATTAAATCAATTAATTTTTAATTTGTTTTGACTGCAAGTCCTTCTTCCTGGTGTGAAAAGATGGGACCAAAAAAACCCATTCACTCTCCAAATGTGCCTGGCTCTGGATTTGGATATTTCATATCCAAGCTCTCTGCCTGTAGTTCATATTTGCTAGCAGGAGATCAGGGATTAAGACGACCCCACCCATCCAGGTCAGAGCTGTTATAAGGGGGCCTTTTATTCATTCAGTTGTTCCTTACCCATCCTCTTTCGCATTCAATTTCTCTTTGGTTCCTGTTTGGTTAAGGGGAATTACACATCCATATGGTTAGGAGAGAATGGATTCCTTCTTCCTCTGTAGACAGTAAGGAAAACTAGAGGAAGCATCAATTTGTAATATAAGATGACCAAAGAAATCCTTAGCAATTATTTCATCACAACTGTCTAATTATGAGGATACAGTTTCCTTTCTACACCTAAGGAACTGTAGGGCTCAGCTACATCACAGATGAGTGTGATATGACTGAACAGTGCCAGAATTAAGTCCTAATGGAGAAGTTCCTCCTGTTGCTAAGCTGGCTGGGTGACCTACTTGTACTGTCACTGGATACTGAGCATCCTTGTTCGAACACAAAGTTGGTATTATTGCTGATGCTTAGCCTTACTAGCTATTTCTCCCTGCCACCCATGATAGGATTTAATCTCAAGTAATCTGAGGTGGCAATGAAACATGATGCAAAGCAACTTGGAGGGCTTTTCACTTTGGACAGGCTTATTCAGTTTGCCCTGTATTGCAGAGTTTATTGAATACCAAGCAAGAAACCTGTTCTCAGGGAAAAGGCTTTCTCCATATATATGATGACTTGCTGCAGTGAAGGAAGCTGCCCTGACCTTGCTTTTGTTCCTCTCCAAAAGCCAATCCAAAGGTACAAAACCAAACTCCCAGCAAGGAGGTGAAGGAGCCGGAGCCTAGAGGCAGTTTCAGCTGTCTGGTATCATTTCTTTCCACTAACATGAGCCTCCTCAGGGACAGGGGTCAGCAAACTGGGTTCCCACCACCCACTTCACATGGCAGGGACTACCTTTGGACTTGGGGGTGAACAGAGGGAAATTTCCCTTCAGCTCAGTCAATGCTGCGATGAGGTGACTTTGAGTCCTCCATCTTTCGGTTACTTATTTTCTTGGCATTTCAGTGAAAGGCAGAGAATCTGTTTTCCATTTGCTGTACTTTTACTGGAGACTGTAATTGCTCTTTGAACCTTCAGGAGCAGGAAACCCATTAAAGGCCCAAGAGGACAGGGATTCAGTGCCAGCCAGCACATTCCTTAGTTCCTTTCATCCTGCAAGAGGAGAGTGCTTCTGGCTTCTCCAGAAGGGATATTACTATGTTTTGTTCAAATGTAAGGCTGATTTCAAGAGTAATTTTACCACTCACCTTATAGTTTTCAAAATTCCTGCTATTTGCAGTATTCTCTTTACGGTTATTAACAGAGAAATATCTATGGGAGGTTATTACAGAAAGCCCAAGTATCAAGCTTGCTTTTCAGTATCTTGCAGACTGTAATGGACAGATATATTAACAAGAAAATCTGAGCTGGGGCATGGCACATCAAACTGTGGAAAACTGTTGGTCAGAGCTTTTAAGGAGCCTCTGGAAAGAGAATGAGAAGGCTGCATTTGTATGGGAAATAAGACCTGCCTGTTTCAGGTAGAAAAAAGTATGAAAAATCTTTCATTCATGATAATATGCCTTTAACGATGCAGTTGCCACTCAAGAATATTTTTTGAAGAAGTGAGATGGCTCAGAATAGGTGGGATTGGCATTTGCTGGATTATCTTGGTTGTGCACCCCCTCTGTGAACTGCTGATAATCTTCCAGAAAGTGGGAAATGGTTTGCTGTCACTTTGCCTCAGTATGGTGCCCTGCAATGACTTTCTGGTGCATGAGACCCCCAGGGTAGCTAGCTGGCTGTGTCTGAGTCTGTCCCACAGACTCTGGAGAGGGAGAGAAGGAAGCAGCACACCACAAAGAGAAAAGGGTAAGCCTCGGAAGGTACTTCTAAGAAAATAATGGCAGGCTGGGGTAGTACTGGGAGCAGGAAGGCTCAGATATTCTCAGCCTAAAAACTGAGATTGAGGAGCTTGGATCAGGTGCAATGAAAGAAGCAAAAGAGATTATGTTAAGGATGACCCGGCTGAAGTTTGTTTGTTATTCTAGTGAAATTCACAACAGCTAATCCTGTGCCAGGTTTTAGCCCCTTCAGTAGTTGGCTCTGTGCCATTTTAATAACACAGATTGTCACTAAAGCTGATAGACTGATCTGGGGAAATAGAGGATAGTGCACAAGAGTATAAGTGAAGTGGCTCACACTGTTGTCCCATTCTCACCATGCTGAAACGGTAAAAGGAAAGGAAGCAGGAGACACGAGAATATCCATGTGTCATGAAAATGTCAGAAAGGCCTTGAGACTTCTCCAGCTGATGTCTGGGAGTGGGTCCTACTGGAGGGGAGCTAGACAGACCATCCTAGTGATGGCAATACTTGCAGAGGAACTGTCACTTATTTTCTGTATTTCTCCTTACAAGAGATCAAAAAAAAGGATTTTGCTAGGCAGTGACAGTGCAAAGCCTGTCATGCATGCTTTGTGTGTCCAACAGAGACACTGACATATTAGCAGTGGTCATGGGTTAAGAGGGAACCCATGCTGTACATCACAGTAACCATTTTGCTTCCAATAGAAAATAGCACTTTGCAAGTGGCAGCTTCTCTGCAAGGGACCAACAGGTAGCTCAGCTCTGCAGTTTACAGCAACAGCCAGGTTCTGAGAGTGGGGAATCTTTGCTGGTAATCCCTCCAAACTCCTTTATCTCCAAATAATCTAGCACAAAGGGCAAGGACAAAGCATTGGTTCTGGTCCTCAGCATTGTCCAGATACACATCTCCTCTCTTTCTCATTCTTCTTATACTTCAGGTTACTTTAAATTAGGACATATTGAATTGTGGAATTGTTTAGGTGGGGGAAGACCTCTAAGATCAAGTCCAGACATTAACCTAACACTGCCAAGTCCATCACTAAACCAAGTCCCTAAGAATAACTTTTACACGTGGTGCATATTGCACACAAAATGCCTGCATAAAATATTTGCAATGGCTGTGGAGGCAAGTGCTTAGAAACCGAGGAAATCCAGGATGAAAGTTACCTGGGCAACTTTTGAGCATGCCCTGATGGCTACTCATGGCTGTGAAAGGCTCACAAGGGCTCTCTAGGGTACCCCCTGCCTCATGTATCGTGGGACATTGATGGCAGTGGTCAGCAGAGGAAAAGGGACTGCAGAAGCAGCAAGAGTCATCACGGGACTGAAGGGATGGATTGCTGCCCTGCAGAGCTGGCCAGTGCTCCTGTCATCCAGTGTAATGCTGGGCAAGTTAGCCAGATTCCCCATGAATGATTGTGACAAGGCTGTCCATTGCTTTCTGCATGCCTGACATAGCCTCCAGTCCCAGACTGTGCTCTGAGGCCAAGCAGGGTTATTTTTATTATGAATTGATTCCCTGATCCTATTTGCAGAACAGGCCCACAACTGAAAGTGAGCGTGTGTTGTGAGACTCAGTGTAGGGCCAGGGCGGGAAGGCAAGGGCTCTGCTGACCAGGGTGGAAGCTATTGAAGCTGGCATTGCAGCCAGAGCCCCCGAATGGCTGAGCCACAGCTGACCTGCAAAAGGCAATGAACACTTGCAAATGCACCTGGACTTTGTGCTTTGAATATAAAGTGTTGCAGCATGGTAGAAACTGAAAATCCAAGTCCTTGTCATTCTGGATCAAGTACACAAATCTTCTGACTTTGCACTTTCAGCAGGCAGCCTCTCATTTACAAAATACATAATATTTTCTTTCCTGATGTGAAAACAAATTTGTTGATGTTTCTGAAACAGTTAGATATTATATCTTGCTGAATGTCATGAGCTCAAAAGAGGTTTTAGTCATTCTGCTCTCAGAACTTTGTTTAAACCCTATGAACTAATGATCTAAGTTCATCCACTGAGCAGAAGGACAAAGCTAAATCTGAAATGTTTATTTTTTTTAATTGCAGAAATCTTGTGAAAGAAATAATCTACATTGCATGGCTCAGAGTATGGAAATTAAAACTTCAGTGTCAACCCTTGTACGGGCACTTCTCATGGGTAATTCCTGTCTTTGCAACTACAACAGTATTTGAGTGTAGTTTTTGTACTCAGACAATACATTTACAGTCATTTTCACTTGTAGCCTACCAGTCCCCGGTGACCTGAAACCTTCTCAATTGAAAATGTTTTGTTTTAACTAATAGTCAGCTACAAGCTCAGTTAAGCCAGAGCGAATCTTGTATATAGACAGCTTTTCTTGTAATAAGTGGTTTATTTGATTTGGCTTCCTCTGCTCTTTTTTTTTTTTTTTTTTTTTTTTTGTACAGGAAAAAATATGAAACATGTGAACATCTCTCATCATCTTTATAATCTATAAACCCTTCTGGATGGGCTTACTAGCACATCCCTGGAGAGACAGCAGGTATGTGTGGGAGCTGGAGTATGTCTGAGATGGTGGCCACTGACCTGTTGTCTGATTTTTTTTCAGAAGCAAAGTTCAGCAACACTTCTGATGGGGCAGGCTTTTACTACAAAAAAAAAAAATTGATTGGAAAATAAAAAGAATGTAAGAAAAATAGTGTTTTAAAACTTTTTTGTTTTCTCTGCTCCTTGTTTACAACTTGGAAGCAAAGGAACCAGATTCTTTCACCCCGTGAAAGGTTTAAAACAGGTTAAAGCACCAGCTTAGGATTTTTCTTAAGTAATAACCAACAAGCAAAGCTAAATCCTTTTGCAAAATAACAAATTTAATCGGACAGGCAGCTTTGCACCAGCTTCCGCCAATCAGCTGCCCAGTGCAGAGGCACAGGAACCGAGGGGGCCACAGCTGCTCTCCAGGGAGACTGGCAGGGCTCCAGCACCAGCCTGCCCAGCAGATAAAGGTTCCAGCCTGTTGGGAACATGCAGCAAAGTGTGTGACTGTCCCACTGGTACTCAGCGTTGGGAAACTATTAGAGGAATGTGTAGCTCAACAAGCCTCTACACACATGGCTCTGTTTTTTCCCTTGAGATAAGATTTTGTGTTATGAATTCTCAGGGCTTCCCCTGTTTTTCTGGCCAGAGGAATCCTGCTTAACCCAGCAAATGATGAAAGGGGGCCATAACATGGGACAGAGGCAGGCCTTGTCACCTGAGGCACCTGGCAATTCATCAGGAAGGAGTTTTATAAAGCAGGCAACTGTCGCTCTTGGCACAGCTGTCCCTGCAGAAAGCAGGCAGCAGCTCCTGCAGCCCCATCCATGTGCAGTTCAGATGCCCTGAGCTGGGTTTTAGCAGCACTATGGGCTGCTCAGAGCCCAGTTCAGGCTCCAGCCCTGAACAGTTCCTGGGATGAGGATATTTGCTAACAGCTCTTTGTGAACTCTGCAGCCTGGGTTATCAGCACACACTCCAGGCAGGTTACAGCGAGTTCGAGCTTGCCTGCGTGACCCAGGGGCTAGCCTCTGATTACAATGTCACTGTATGCTCAGCTCTACACCCCCTCCTGCACTGGCTCCTTTGACAGACTACTTAATACACACAGCACATTTCTGAAAGGAAGAAACAATTCCCCACTCCACTCAGAGGCTAATGGAGAAAAGTCTTGCTCAAATACAAGTGCATGAAATGCTTCAAAGTAATTTTCTTGAAAATGGCTGGGAGTAATTTCCTCCTTTGCCTCAGAACTTCTTCTTACTCTTTCTTTATTTATATAAATACTTGCAACAATGGCTAATTGTCAGAAAAATGTAAGCTATTTTTTAGCAGGATTCTTGTCTGCCCATTTCTACATTCTAAACTTCTGTCTTTATAGCTGAGGTCTTGACTAAGTTATATAGCTCAGTACTGTGCTAGGTACTACCTCCCCAGAACAAGCCTGTTGGGGCTGACAAGCATTTTTGTTAAAAGCCTGAAATAAAATAATCTGTTCCAAATGACTTATTCTTGGCTCTGGCAACTATTTGTGTGTATATATGCCCCAAGTTATGTTAATGTGGAAGTAACAGATCACAGAGAGCTGGTAGTGTTGTATATGATACTTACACATTAAGCCTATGGCCATGACATCACTGCCCTTGTTCTGGGCTCCAGTGATGGTGTAGCCAAAAAAAGCGTAACTGAGAACACAACTCATTGTTCCTCTCAGCTGCTAAGGCCCTATTGACTTTGTGAGTCACGCTCAGCATGTAGAGGTGACACATTCCCCCATTAGTGTTACTAATTCCTTGGTTTGGGAAGGGAATAGTGCCTGCTCTAAGAAAACAGGGAAGGGGTGGAGAAGCATTGGAACTCACAAACTCACTAGCATGGCTTAGCTTTTCTGAGTTCGTTTGTCTGCAGCACATATATGACAGTAGGGTCTAAAGTTGTTATAAACAGAGGATTGTCCTGAGGCTTAGATAGGACAACTACTATTTTTTGGTGAATCCTAATGAGAGCCTCAGGTTTACTGCAAGATACAGGGAACTAACTTAGATCCTGTGTTTCTGTTTTGTAGGCTGACCAGAGGGATGGAGAGCTATAGGGACAGAATTGCTCTACTGGCCTCAGTTGGAGAGAAAAGAGCTGAAACAGCCTAATACTGATCAACATATGCTAGCACATATGGGTGGATTTGTGTAAGAAAACAACAACATCATCATCATAAAAATGAGGATAATGAGGATGACCAAGTGTGAAAAGCTGGGACTAGCTGTGCCATAGTAGATCACCACCCTTAGCCTCATGTAATGGTTTGCAGTCTTGGCAGATAAAAATACAGAAAACTAAAGGACCAGAAAAGTCTGTTGAAGAAGTCATCTTTGAGCAAAAAAAAGCCAGAACCCAGCGAGGATCAGGAGTGCTTAACAGGAACTGCAGGTGGTGGGAGATGTTTATCTGGACCCACTTAAGAGGAGCTGCTAAAGGAGTTAGAATAGCTGCAAGAAGCAGCAAGACAGAGGGACTGGTCAGGATAGCTACCCTATCTCAGCTCCAGCTTGAGGAAGCCTTTGCTACCCAGCAGGTGTGTGGCAGTCCCCCTGAACTGTCAGCTGTGAGTAGAGTGTTTCCAGACCAGGGGAGCAATGGTCTGCTCTAGCAGCTGTGCCAGCAAGCAATGCGAAAGGGCTTTGGCAAGTATCATTTTGGGAGCTGGTGGATGCCTGTTATTTTGTTTATGTTCCTTTGTCCTTCTTTATTTCCAAAACAGTGCTGTTCTGCTAAGCCATTTATGATTTGTGAGCAAGGCGGTAGAACTCTCTGAACATTCAGTTAATTTATTTTTCTCAGGTTGGAAGTTGGAATACGAAATTCTGTTTATTAATGAAATTGAACTGCCCTTACTGTTGTCAGTCAGACTGGAAGAAAGAGTACATTTATTCCTTCCTTAATGTTTTATCTTTCCCTTGTCATATACTTGAGTCAAGGGTGAGGAAAGCTGCTTATTGCCTGTGTTTGGGCTTTTTTCAGACTTGATGAGTCTCTAGTGAAAGTCTGCATGAGGAGCCATTGGGAGCTGGGTACCACAAAACTAGGCTTTCAGTTTATATACAGGAAAAAAATAAAGGGCCTGACCCCTTGGCAGCCTGGCAGCTTTTACCCCTCTCCTAAGCAGAGCCTGAATTCCTGACTGCATCTGAGATGTGCTCACCATGTGTGGCTGCAGTATGCAAAGGTGTGTAGAAACTGGATATAAAATAACTCATATGAGTGGTAGCACAGGTCTAAGGTCAAACATACCCGGGCAAAATCCTGGGAAAATGCCCAACAAGTGAAGCACATGCCAGCATTGATGCACAGCACTGCAGTTCCCTGTGCTAGCCAGAGGAATGAGAGAGGTGTGCCCCCACACTGCCAGGTGTCTCTAGGAAACTGCCAAGGTATTCTAAGTTTCACCTGGGAGGCCTAGGAGAGGAAAGAAGAGCCTTTGATTATGTCCTCTGCAAATGGGGCCAGAGCTATGCTCTGATGATGCCACAAGCATTGCACAGAGCCTTTGTGCAATGAAAAAATGTAAAAAGCACAGAAGCTTTTTACAGCTTGTGTTCTGATGGCCATTCTGGCGATTGCACTTTCAGAGCAGTATAAACAGCATCAGCAGTATGAAAATATTTGTTACATTTGAAGCCTTTGGAGTTCAAGACTGCTTCTTACTCTTGTGTTGCTCAGAACAGCCTGGAATGATGTCTAACATACCAGACTGCTCTCAAGCCTGAGAGATTGTTTCAGCAGTAATCAGGACTGGCAGAAGCCAATTGAATCAGGCAGAGAGAATGCAACAGATTGGCCTGAGGCTGTTCATACAGCCCTGAAGGAGTCAGCTGCAGGGAAAGGATTATTTGGGGAGATAGATCCAGATCTTGTGATACTTGCTCAGTTGCACAGGGTGAGCAATCCCCTTGCAGGTAACCGTACGCTCACAAGGACATCTTTGTCTGTTCTGTCATCACCCCCCTGGTATTTGTACACAGACCCTAGTTCCATCTACCCCCTATGAAAGCTGACCCCCATGTGCTGCTTTTTTCACAGGGACTTGATCTATTCCTGTGTTTCTCTATCCTTGCTAGAAGAAATTGTTTCCTAAAGTCTAGCCCAAAAGACTTTCATCATTATGAGCCCTTTCACCTTGATGCTGTTCTTGGATCCCCTTGAATAAGATTACGAGGTGCTCAACATCTTTTACTTTCTTAAATTTACTTAAATTCACTCTTCAGAATGGTGTGTTCTGCTCCTTTCCCACAAAGGGGAAGGCTCCATGCATAAGATGCTGCAGAGAGCCTTTGCCCCCACCCAAAGTCTTGTTTTTCAGAGTGACGCACACCCTGCTCTGCTATTACTTAATAAGAAGTGAAGTCACTGCTTTCCTCCCCTTTAAACTGCTCCACCCTCAGTCAGGAGGTCTGCTTCTCCACCCTTTGGCAAAACAGCTGTTTGGGGGTGGAGGTGAGTTTAGGGGTGGTGTTGACCAGCTTCTCATCTGGGGAGAAAGAAAACAACCAGTCTACCCTTGTCAAAGGTCTGCTTCAGAGCTGGGAACAGCCCTGAAAGCTGTCCCTGCTTCTGTGTTTGTGTGTATTTCATGTGAGCACAAGTTAATAAGATCATTCACGTCAGTCTGCGAGGGTGCTTTAGGATGCAAAGAAAAGTGTGAGCACAGTAAACCACCTGGCTATTTTTAATCTGTCTTTTTCCCCCCTCCAGAAGAAAGTTTTCACTGGAATTTCTACCCTCCTACTTTGGCAGGTAGGAAGAGGCAGAGAAGTTGGTGTGTAGTGTGATGTGGGTCTAAATTTTCTCTGCTCTGCGCAGATCTTTCTCACAAGCAGTGGGACGGACAGTCCCTAGGAATTGGGTGCAGCTGTATGATGTTGCCTTACCTCTCTCACTGCGAGCTTAAGTAGCCCAGAAGCTGCCCTAAACATACTCCAGCTTCCAGCAATCCCTTAGGGACCACATGCCAACTAAACATGCCTGGAACACAGTGTGGTGCAGCCACTCTTCCTTCCCACCCTTGACATGCCCTTCCCTGCATGCTGGTGGCTGTTCTGGCTGTCTGCTCACTGGGCACTTCACTGCAACAGAGAAACCACAGGCAAGGGAGGGATGCCTGGATTGCATTCTCTGTCCTTGAAAGAAAGAGTGTTGACATTTGGGGCCTCAACATCAAGGGGAAGGCTTTTAGGGAAGGCATTTGTTCCAAGAGGTGCTATGTCGCTCTAGAACCTCTGTGTTTAAAAAGGGGAAGACTGTGAATGTTCATTCAGAAAAGAAATTGTGTCATGCAAGGAAGCACAAAAAATGTGAAGGAAACTTGTCCTGGTAGGGGAGGCAAATATTTCACCTGGCTCATGCAGAGGGTGACAACTGGAAGGGACCTCTCCCATGAAAAGGACAAACAGATGGTAAGGGACAGAAGGCAAAAGCAGAAGGTCTGGCAAGTGAGGAGGCAGGTGGTAGGTCCAGTGGTCAGAATGGCCAGCTGTCCTGGGTTTGGAGGACTGGACCTTCACCTGCTGTAGAGCAAATGTAGTTTTGTTCCAGTTTTGTTGGGACCAGTAGAGGAGCTCTCTGTGTACATAACTACTTTTCTGCTATCTCCTGCTTCAGCCAGTCTGTACCGGCTCATGCATTCTGTTCCACTGTGCTACAGCAATTTATACTCCAGTCTCTGTTCTCCTTGCTCCTCAGGCATTTCCTGGCTGAAGCAGCCATTAGCTCTGCTCTGCTCACTCAGATGCCTTATGATTATTTACTTTTAAATAATCAACTCAAAAGCAGCAAAGAAGAAAGTAGGGGTCCCATTAATTTTTTTATTTGTTTATACAGAGGTAGCACCTCACTCAAACACCAACATCCCCATCATGCCAGGTGCTACACAAAAATGGAACCAAGTCTGTGTCCCAGAGGGAAATGATTTTTGTATTAACTGAGACAGACGGAGTGCAAAGATGCAATGAGCTAATATTGGTTAATTCCAGTGGTCTAGGACTTCAGCGTTGCATTGTTACAGAGCTCACATTCCTGGGTCAGAGAAACCATATTTTTGGGAATGTTCAGTGGAAATGGTTTTGGGACTGTACCAAAGCCCTCCCAGGATTCCAGTTTCCTTAGTCTTAGCCTCAAAGGAATTTACAGCTGGCTCGGACAGAACTGGAAGTCCCCACAGGAAGGATTTTGTTGATATTCAGTCTTAGGAGGACAGTGAGCTTCTCTGTGAAAGGCAACACATATATCTGTCCATGACCACAGCACCACACCCACTACTCCTCCAAAACAGATAGAGTTTCAAGGGCTCACATGACCACGTCCATCTGTTCAGGGATTATTAGGACAACCTGTAGATGGGGGCTAGGAGCAGGGGGGAGATTCCCTCCATTCATTCCTTCAGTTTAGGCAGGACTTACCTCTGTCTGAAGGTGAAACAAGCTGCCAACACTTCTTAAAAATGAAGGGACCTTCTGCAACCAGCAGAGCTCCCAGGAAAGCAGCTCATGAGGTCTGTTTTATGTGCAGACTGACTGCTTCCTGCCAGCCAGAACAGGGTGCTACAGGCAGTCTTATCCAAGATACCCTAGTCAGTCTTTTGTTTCTGGTCCAACACAAAACCAGAAGTGTCCGTCTAATCAATAATGTAAATCTGGCCTCTGACAGCTCAAGGAATACTGCTTTTCTATCCTTGAGAGACATAATAAATATCTTTTCCCCCTCCTCATCAGTTTCTCAGGATTCCTCACCTGACTCTAAGACTTTTTAAATCAATCAACGAAAAATAAGGTTAGTGGCCCAGTTTCCAGGCCTTGAACTAAATTTTCTTACAGAGCAGAGTCAGCATCTAAGGGCCCATATACCCTTTTACTGTCCACAGTCCCACACATCCATCACTTAGAGCACACACTTCTCACCTGCAGAGCATCCTCTACAGATTAGTATGTGGAGAGGAGAGGCAATCAGGATAGGAAATCCAAGAGAAATTTAGAGGAAGAAAAAGAGCCACCTGTTGCTCACGTTTCTGGGAAAATTTGGTTGAACCAGGAAGAGTAATCCCTGACCTTTTACCTTTCTTTTGTACCCTGCAGTGCCTCTCAACTTCAGACTCATCACAATGTGTACAGCAAACCTCATGGTAGATAAAGCATTGACATCAATTCACCACAGGAGTGTAAAGCAGGTAAGACTCAGAGTTCCATGAATGTGGTATCTGCAGTACAAATGCCACATGCTGCAAGCTCCTTCACTCCTGGCATGGCACATTTATTGCCACTATGTTCATTTTAAACCCTCTCTAACATGCACTCAATGTCCTTTGGCAGGGATTCATCCTGCCTGTTATATATCAGTACAGTGTTTGGGACAATGTGGTTTTGGTTTTTCTAACAAAGAGCAGTGCCAAAACATAATGAAAGTATATCAGTCGTAGCCTGCATAGGAAAGGCAGTGTCCATGGGATGATAACATCTTTGGTGGTTACCATAAAATTTTAAAGAATAGGTCATTCCCCTCATATACTTTAAAAAAACCTCATAAACTTGGTATGCTAAGAACTTCTAATATGACTATATCTCCCTTATTTGGAAAAAAAAGCAAATTATGCTTCCAGTTGCATGGTCCCACTTCATTTTTTTGATATTTGACCTGCAGATTAGAGGTTTTCACGTCATCTGTCAACCCACAGATAGTATCCCAAAGTTCAGTGTGTGTGAGAGAGATAGGAAAGGAACATTAGGAACAGGCCAACCACAAATAGCTAAAATTAGCTATGAGAACTGGAGTGTTGAGGTCTCTGAGGAACACTAGTCAAAGGAAGAAAATGGTTGTTTGCTAAACTCCCACTTATTCTACTGCCTCTGAGGCCTCCTGGCTCATATCCCTGCCCAGACATCCTCCATGGCTATTTAAGAGGATTTCCCCCGCCCCTTCCCCCTCCACTGGCCATAAGTTTCCTTTTTTGTAAGTGCAATACAGAGTGATATGGGATTCCTGCTCTGGCAGCAAGATTCTGACTGGAGACAGGAAACAGGGGCTCTGCAGAGCTCGGCCTCTGTGACAACACGGACGTCACACCCACGTGCAGACAGGGATGCTTCTCACATATGGCAATGATCAGCAGCTCCCCTTTTTCCTCCCCTTCCCTCTTCCCCAGAAGGGCTTACAAAACCCTTGAGGGGCCATGTGTCGAGTTAGAAGCAGTCTTTAGGAAGCACGGCTGTGTGAGGCCTCAGTTATGACAGAACATGATTTCTTGCATAATTCTTTCAGATTTTCTGAGGCCAGTAAATTTGAGACTGTAAATCTTCACGTGACCAGAGCATATGGTCTTAGAATAAGACATGAAGTGAATTACAAAGAGACAGCCCCTCTTCTTCAGAATCTGATTAATGGAATCCTTTGAGAACTATCCCTTACATGCAGCCACAGGCATGGCTTTAAAAGTTTCCCTCCCTCCTTCTTCCCAGAAATGCCTGATGGAATTAGTTGGGTTATTTTGGCAGCACCAGGTTCCCCTATTTTCTCCTTCCTATTTTTGAAAGCCGTTTCTCAAAATAAAACCAAATGACTATGACTGCCTAATCCTTCAGATTATAATTTCAGGGAAAAAAAGAATAAAAAGATTGTTAAAAGTGATTGCATTAATACATATGGAAACACCTTAGGGGACTTGGATATGTTGTCTAAGATAAGGAGGTATGTTCTGGAGGCGCAGGAGGAGAAGGAAATGCTCTTGCATTCACTGCGAGTGAGTATGGGTTTCCTCCAGCCAGCTCTCTGTAGTGCTATTGCTTACATCCATGCACAGATTATGCTATATTAGCCTCTCTAGGTTAAGTTGCCATTATATATGGTGTTCAAAAGTAAAGTTTTATTCTGGATGGGGAAATCAATTTCAAATGAAGTAAAATATTTCCTTCCTGGCTTGCTCCTTCTTTTTCATGGGGCAGACTGTGCTATTCTTGATGATCCTGCTTCTTTGGCACAGAAGAGACTTTATATAAGTACCAATTGGAGAAGGTTTTCTCCAGCAATAGCTCATTCAATCTCAATACTGGGAGGGAGAATTGAAATGCCTTCAGTAGGAACATCCACAGCTATCCTGTGAGGAAAGGCAGACCAGATTTGTGCCTTCTATCCTAGCTGCACTAAGGATTTGTTGGCACTGAGCAGACCTCCACTGCTGCCTTCCAATTCCACTCACTGGTCTTGTGGTGGTTCTGCTGAACTTGAACTGAGGGAAAAGGAAGCAAGGTTTTGCTTAAAAATGCTGGGTTGTACTCTAGGGAACATAAAGATACAGCTAAAATGGAAACATAAAATGCTTGTCTATCTACTGTCTTTTGTACTGTCAGGTGCTGGGAAAAGTCTGCTGGAGAATCATATCTCTGTTGGTAGAAACTGCTGTTGCTCAGCCCTTTGTTTATTATTTTCCATTAATTATCTCATGATTAAAACTGTAGATTCCTCCCATGCATTGCATAACTTTTACTCTGAGAGCATTTTCCTCACTGACCTCAGCTAGGGAGAGCCCTTCTGCTTCTTTGGCCTGTGTGGTGAGAGTTCAATCTCTTCTTCCAGTTATCTAGGAGAGGAGAGGCATGCAGAGGCAGAGGGAGAGAAAGAGGAGAGGGAGAAGAGAGAATGTGCTGTGCTAAGCTGCTATTGGACACCTGCTTCTGCTGGAAGTGTTCAGTACCTCTCCAACCTCTTAGCACTTGAGATGAGCCACTGCTTTGGAGCAGTCCAGGATCCCACTGCAAGGCACTTGGGATAATGCCGGACCCCTGGCCAACACTATGCAAGAGATTTGGTGGCACAGCTTCAAACAGCAAAGCTACAGAGAAGTGTTTGCTTGCTCAGAGCACATGGTCAAGCTTTGGTACCTTCAGATTCCAACTTCTGGTATGTAATCTCTACATACAGACTACACCTTCCTGGTTCCTTCCAGCTCTGGGTGGTTCTCACTGAAACACCCCTCAAAAGCACCCCTCAGAAAGGCACAGTGAAGGGATAGAGGCTGTCAGATTAAAGGAAAGGGGAACAGGGACTGTGGATTATCTCTGTCTTCAGTGGGCAAAGAATACTATTTTCGCACATCTGTGCTAAATCAAACACTGATTTTTTTCACTCCTGACATTAATACATTAGGTGTGGAACTCACACTGCTGACCTGAAAAGTTCCTTTGAGGAATGCATTACTCTTCATTCGGGAAGAGCAAGACAATAAACAAGTAAGTGTCCTCACTTCAGACTGCAGATCTACCATCTCCTCATCTTTTGTCTCACACCAAATGCCAAGATTTATGGATAAAAATTCCAAAAGAGTGAGGAAACTGAAGCGCTGCCTTTTGCTCTAGAGAAGAAAGAGATCCGTCCTTGAAATCTCACATCGGAAATTCCCCAGCTTCTGCTGGCTGGGATTGTGAGTCTGAGGGTAGGGCCTGATGTCAGTGAGCAGTCAGCTACTATTTAGAATACAGCATAGATTTGGGAACACAGGAAGAAAAGCATTGAAAAAGTTTGGATTTATAAGAAAAATCCTATGCTGGAGCAACAATCTCTGTTGGGATTTTCATACAGAGGAACTGCTTCTCACTTTTGACATCATGTGGTGGCATGCATGACAGGAATCACTGAGTTCATTCCCTGCTGGGACACTATCCTTGTCATTAGAGACTGTCCTTGTAACTAATACCTTAATTTGCAGTTTCAGGTGAGAGACTGGTAACACCTGCACTATGGGGATGAGGAGACTGGCTTTTTCTTACAGGCAGTTTCTGAAAGTGGAGCAGGGAGAAGCAACTCAAGACAGCAACTTTTCCTGCACTCACATCCGTTCTGCAGGTAAAGACCCTTCCTTCACACCTGACAGCCCAATACTATCTCCAGCCTCATTAAAGAAATGAAAAGAGGGATGCAAGTCCCGTGGTACTGCTCTTTCACATGTATGGTGATTTTAGGGTAGTCCAACTTGCTTTAAAACCAGTGACACATCCTAGGGACTGGCATATGGAGGGGCTGCAGCGCTCATAGCCTCAGGATGGTCTAAGTGCTACAGGATTACTGCCTCCCACCTGCGATCTTTCTCTACCTCCCTATACTCACACGGGGTTGTGGAAACAGCTGTATCCTGCCAGTGCCCTCTGATGAGAAGGAGAGAAAGATTATGCTGAGAGATGAGGAAGTAGGCTCAGTCCCTGCCTTCAGAAAACTGGTGAGAGGCAGAGAGATGAGGGAAGAAGGATCTAGCTGTTCAACATGCCAAAAAGGCCATGTCATCAGGTCAGTCAGCTTTCCCCCCAAGGGAGGCTGTATTCAGCTCTCCTGCTCCTCTGTGGCCAATCATCACTATGAAAAGCCAGGTCAGTAGTTGAGAGAAAACCAGGGATGCAGTGGTCAGCCACCTTCAGTAAAAACAAAAAAATGGAAAAGTTGAAAATGAAATCCTGGACTATGCCAGGGGGACCGAAAAGCACCAAGATAATCCCTCACCCCTGCCAAGCAGAGCAAACCTCATCACAGGGAGGGCAACAAGCTGTGAGAGACATGCCAGTCTGCCAGGCTTTCTGCTAAACATCAGGGAGCTACTTGGAACCCCACAAATACACACAGCAACCACAGTGGCCAGTATTCAAATCAAAGCCTCTCTCATAGAGAGAGACATTTCCTATACAGTACCTAGGAGGAGGCACTATGAGATTCTGATATAAAGTGAGAGATAATCTGTAAGTTCTGTCCCACACTTGAATTTCAGCAGGACATTAAGGCTACAGTGAGAGATGGCAATCTCTGACGGCCACACCAACCTTTAGGCTCTTGTCTCATCAAAAGGAAGACTTGCCCCATAGCTGCTCATGGAGCTGATGCAGGGAGCAGATGTTACTGCTTTTCTGTGTCTATCCCTTCTTCCTCAAACTCCTCTCAAATATCTCTACAGAGATATTGTCTTCTTCAAGTTACGTGGATAGAAACGTCAAACCTCGATTGCAGCCATGAATCTGCTCATGAACTCTGCTGGCTGCAATGCCACAGAGCTGCCTTAAAGCTCTCTTAAAAATGTGAGGCATTCCAGTCATTTTAATTACTGTGCATTGCATAAGCCAGAAACCAGTTCATACAAAGGAACAACAGAAAAGTGATTTTCAATTGCTCTCACTCTCTTCTGTATTTAGTGCAGCCTCCAAATCTCTGGGAACACCAGCTCTTATTACCATTTGAAGCACTTCATCTATTTGAAATCTCTTTGTTCAGTCACTTAAAGCTATGATGCAGTTTAGAAGGGTTTAAAAAAAATAAAATCAAAACTTCAATTTGGAAATGGCTATAGCAGCAGGAAAGCAAAACAAGAGAAATGGAAAGACTTACTATAAACAAAAACGAGAGAAAATTAATTGCTTGGAATGAGGCATAGGCAGGTAGAACCAAGCAAATCATGTTGTGTCCTTCCCTCCCGGATTCTGTCAGACCATCTAATCACAGCCTCCTGGCTTGAACCCCGCATGGTACTGAGCCCTCTGGCCCTCGTCCAGAAATGCACTTAAGCTTATATTTAACTTTGTGTATGTAAATGGTTCTGTTGACTTCAGTACAGCATCTTGTGTGCTTAAAGTTGAACATGTGCCTTAGTGTTTTGTTGGATTTGGGCCAAAGAGCACCGTCATGTGCAGGAAACATTTTCAGCTTGATATGGCTGTTAAAACATATTTCCTGGTTACTCTTCTGCAGCTGATGCCACATCACAGCCTGACTGGAGGATCCCCACACTACTGAGAGGGTGATTTCATATTCCACAACCCTTTATAATGTAATATTCCTGGAAACACATGGTGCCTACAGTCTGCTACCACGTGCTCTCAGTGGGCACAGTCTCTAAAGGATCCTTGAAGACTGAACACAGTATAGAACTGTTAGAGCTGATGAAAATTTAATGGTGTACCTCCAATGAAAAGCTTGGGAATGGGATGGAGTATTACCTATGTTTGGCTTGCAGACAGGAAGGTGACATAATTCCTTTGCAACCTCAGAGAAAGAGATCAAATGAATTTTTTTTTGGTATGTATTTATGGAATCAAAGACATTTTTGAAGAAGGAGTATTCTCATTTTAAATAGCACATGAAGTTCACTGATACAATGGTGGAATTAATAGGAGTTTTTTCAACTTGTTTCAGGCATACAAATCATAGAAAATACAAAAATTTAAAACAAAAAGTCTTCTCAGAGGACAGTGTTAGAAAAGAAACAATTTACTGAAAAAGAAGCAGATAATCAAGAAATATGAGAACCTTTTTCTAATGCAATGCATGACCATTCTCTACTATCCTATGAGATGGCAGGAGTGTGCTGTCGAAAGGACATCAGATAGCTCTGAAAACACCTACCCTTCCCCTCATGCTGCATAAAAGCAGAAAAACAATGAGACCTCCAACAGGGCATGATGCTGAGCTGGTGTAAAATATATGAAGATCATAAACTTCAAGAAAAGCTTTTAGGACAAAAGGATGCTTTTGAGCAACTTGTCAGGTGGACAATTTAGAATGCTAATGGCAAGATTCCATGCTCATGAATCAAGTAAATTTGCTGTCAAAGCATTAAAATAAAAAAGAGCCCTTACTTCAGAAGCTTTTAAAGTTAATATATTGTTAAGGAGGTGGCAGGGCTGTTGAACTGCAGTTGAATTCTCCTGATTTCATTCATACTAAGCTCAGTTTAAGCCAGCTAAGATCTGGTGAGGAACTGAAGTGTTACTAACCACTACATGTGACAGTTGTCAGGGTATTTTTCTCTGGTGATAGTAGGATTTCTCTCTCTCTCTCTCTCTCTGTGCCTCCCTCTCTCTCCCTTTCTCTCAACCCTCCTGGTATGTGTTTTTTTTTTTTTTTTTTTTGCCAGCAGTTGCTGTAGTTTGATGAAGCCCTTCTAAAGCAGCTGGCATGCCTCACAATGAAATGTGATCAGAAGGCAAGTGAACGTGCCTTTAGTTCATATCTCAGTCTCTGTCCCTGGTTCTAGGTGGGTCTTGTGAAAGGAAAATTATGTTAACATGCACCTGATATAAACTAATATGAGTATCTATGAAAGTAGAAGGTAATTCTCCTTCCTTAAATTTAAATAAGACACCCAGCTTAATATGTTTACTTTTCCAAAGAATCGGATCTTTAGGTACTGCGGAGGAGCTGGCTCCATCCGCGGAGGTCGGAACCATCTCTTGCAGCGCACTGCCCCCTAGCACTGCCGCGCACATTCCTGCAGGATGGAGGGGAGAGGGACACTGTGCTCAGTCAACAACACCTGCGGGACATGGCTTTCCCTGGGAATTTTCACACCAACTATTGACCCAGCCCAGTCATGCTTGGCTTGCGGGATCCGACAGGATCACAGCGTGAAGTTGTGTGCCTGCTCGGTAAGGCAGAGAGATCCTTAATTGTGTTCAGCAGTGTGTTCTTGATGGAAGACTGGAATAACACAGATTTCTTTATTTGGTGACATTAACCAAACGTGAACTCGAATTTTCTCATATGAAGATCGAGGTGTCTATTTTCTCCTTCTTTCAATGCTACCTTCTTTATGGCCATATAAGGCTTAAAGTTTTACCTGAGCAAAGAAGCGGAATGATAGTTTTTATTTTATTTTTTTTCCCATTGCAGTTTTTCCCATGCAGACATGGCATAGAGGATTCTCCTTTCAGTTCCTTTATTGACTTTCTCTGTTACTCTGACACCATTATCAATATTTTCTCATATAAATAAACACTCAGAATCCTTGCCTGGCTTTTTCAGAGTTCACTTTGCCAGTAGGTCTTAAGGGGAAAAGGCTAATATTGGATATCTAATGGATATTATCAGATGATAACATGGAATATCTCTATTTACAGATGATAAAATGAGTGTAGAGGCAGATTAAACTATTTAACAAAGGCCTCGAGGTGGCCAGTGGCCATACTGAACTTTCCTGAGTATGATTTACTTTATGTACTTTACAAAAATAAGACATTCTGGTTTCTCTCTGTGAAGTGCACTCTTCAAGAGGCAAATAAATATTGTTCTTATTGTATAGTATCCAGTCCTGATTGAAAAAACTGCACCCCTACTACTGTAGATAAATTAATATATTTGAAAAATAATATCTAAGTGTAAAAACAGTAGGTGAATCAGCTATGACCTGACCAAACACAGGTATGCTACTCCAGGCAATGATAATACAAGCACTAAAAAAATTTCTGGATCATCTCCCAAGCAGTGGTATAGAAGATAGTGGTAAGCCTTGCTATACTGACAGCCTGCACCCCATCCCTTCCAAAGAGATGTGCCCAGCCCTTGGATCAAGCCGTGTCACTCCTTTTCATCTGATTCCTTCTCTATATCTGATTTCTTCTGATTCTCCTATTCTCTGATTTCTTCTTCTATATCTGAAAGGTGAGCCAGTTCCTGCAATCAGCACAAACTTGGTGTCATTTTAACTAGCTTGGTCAGCCTCACTGTAAGCAAGCCACTTCCATACCTTGGAGGGCCCTGTGGAACTCCAGTAATTTGTAGGCCCCTTCCTCTCCCATTTCACAAATCAAGGAGGTGACTAAAGGGTTTGTTTTTCAGTCTCCTCTGAATGTGTCCTGCATCTATGTATCATAGACTCTCAGCATTTACACAGCACCCAACAGCTTAAAAGCTTATTACAAAGCATTTAGCATGTTAGTCCTTGGAACACACAGGAAAGGTGTTATTATAGGTATGAAGAAACATACTCAGGGGAGTTACTTGGCCAGAGAGTGAAGGGAGGTGGTGCAGGAGCTGTGATTATAATCTAGTTGTGTGTGGGCCAAACTCTCCCTTATTTACACCAGTGTCAGGTTCTGACAGAATTCTACTACTCTCAGATATTGATCTGAGACGCTGATAGGCCAAGTGTATCTTGATGTTGGTGGATATCAAACTTTTTACAACAACAAAGGAAAAACGAGAGTGCCAGACACACCTCATTCTTCTTCCGTGTTACTCTGCTGAGGTCAGTGGAGTTGTTCCTTGTTTACACCCAGTGAGACTGAAATGACATCCACCCATCCTGATGGATCCAACCTCACTTGTAGTACTTTGAACAGGTAGCCCAAGTACCTCAAGTATTTTTTGTGTAGGGTTTCAGACTCTGAGGTGTCTAAATGGAATGATCTATTTAATACCCTGTCTCACGCATACTTACAGGACCCGTTAGTACCTCAGCACCGTCTGATTTTTTCACTGTGTTCACTAATGCACATTCCTGAGCAGCTCCCAACACTATTATTCCATGACACGGGGATTTGAAGCACAGTGAGGCAAAGCTGCCACACAGGTTGTCTGTGTCACAGTGAGGATAGGAACTTGTGTTTCCCACTGCTGGCATTGCAACCTTGATCCCTTCTGACAACTCCCATCTTGAAGCTTTTGCCTACCGATGCTCCAAATAAAAGCCTTCCATAAGACAGGAGATTTTAATTTTATATAGACAGACAGTATGATTAAAGAAAAGGTGCAGGAAGGCTGTGCTTCACCCAGATGGAGCAGAATTGTAAATCTAAAGACTTAGCTGACTATATAGAAATTTAGGACAGCTGGTCCCTGGCCTTTAATACCAGCATAATTTATAACTAGACGCGCTTAAGTCTTGTAAACCCCGTGGAAAGTACTCTGACATTATATACACTGGTTTGATACTGCGATTAATCACCCCTCAGTCCCCTTTGGAGGATAAGGCTGTCTGTATCATGCAGCTGGCAATCTCCTTCCTTACAGTCCCAGCTCTTCTATAACATTTACGTTTCCACAGCTGATGGAAATTTATGGCTCCAAAAGGGGATAAAGGAAAACAAAACAAACAGACATTTCTCTAAATTCCACTAAAGCTGCTCTGCTGAAATATACTTTGAGATTAAATGTTGGGGGTGCATGGGTAGACACAACACTGTTTTTTCCAGGTTGGTTTTAGCAAATTATGAGCCCTTTCTGACTGAAAGGCCAGAGAAGGGGAATTGCTGAGTGGTGGAGAAGGAGCATCCAAGCAGGATTAAAAACATTCAGGGCAAAATCCTGGTTTACAGTTCAGATAGGTCTTGTCCTTCTTTCCCTCCATCCTCTTTCTACTGCCTGTTGGGAGAGGAAAAGAAGCAGCACACTGCACTTGCGCGTTATCTGATCGCTGTCTGAAAGCTCTTTGGAACAGCCTGAACAGTGTGCCATGCCTCCAGTTTGAAGTCAGTTTGCGGACAGCCCAGACGGACTGAAGGGAAACAGCGCGAGCTTTCCAAGCGAACCGCAAGCCCCGCTTGCGTTTTCCAGGTGTCCCGAGGAGCGGAGCGGGGTCGGCCCGGGGGAGGATGTGACAGGCTCGGGCGGACACTCGCCGGTAGGAGAGAGGTACAGCTGGTACGGAGCGAGGCTTCCCCCGCCCCGCGGTGCCGGGAGCGGAGCGGGCCGGGGCCGCGCCCCCGCCCGCCGCGCGCCCGCTCTATTCCCTATAAGGCGCGGCGGGCGCGGCCCCGCCCCGCGCTCGCGCCGATGAGGTAATGCGGCGCTGCCATTGGCCGCGCGCGGCGGCGCCCCCGGAGCGCGAGCGGCGCGAGCCGGGTATAACTCCGCGCGCCGGTCCCGCTCCGCCCGCAGCGCTCCGCACCTCCGCTCCCCTCAGCTCCGCACCAGCAGCGGCCCAGCACCGTCCCACCGAGCGAGCCAGAGAGACAGGGGCAGGGCAGGCAGCCGCGGCGCACGGGCTGTTAGGGAGCAAGAATAAAGTCAGGCGAACACAGCATCGGCCGCCTCCCGCTCCGCAGAAGTGAGGAGGCACTTCGGGGGCAACATGACGGCGTGGCTGAGCTTCCTCGTCGTGTTCCTGTGCAGCTGGAGCCTGCGGGACTTGGTGGTGGAGGCTTGCACTTGCGTCCCCATCCATCCGCAGGACGCTTTCTGCAACTCCGACATCGGTAAGTGCCGCCGCCCCGCAGCCGCCCGGGCCGGGAGAGCTCGGGGTAACCAGAAAGCTCCCGGGACC
This sequence comes from Vidua chalybeata, assembly GCF_026979565.1. NCBI lineage: Eukaryota > Metazoa > Chordata > Aves > Passeriformes > Viduidae > Vidua > Vidua chalybeata. The sequence continues at coordinate 22,185,006 of NC_071534.1, read as the reverse complement.
CCGAGGGGTGCGGGCAGCACCGCGGCTGTCACCGCACGGCAGCCGCGTCCCGCGAGTCACGCAGTGAGGGCAGAGGTGCGGCAGGCGGGTCACACCGGAGAGCGGTGACCTGACTTTCCAGGAGCGGGTTTGGCTCCGTTGCTGCCGCGGACGCTTGGGTTGTTAAGAGGAGAGGAGCGTGGTGGCGGACCCCCGCCCAGCCCTCTCGAGCCCTGTCCCGCGGCAGCGGCGGCAGCAGCAGCCTTTCCCAGAAGTACCTTAACGAAATCAATCATTGTTAGAGTGGCATGTTTTCTACAGCAGGACAGAAACACAATTGGAGGTGTAGGCTGCCAAAACTTCCTCCTCAACTTGGTGACAAAAAGTAGGAGGCAGGGTTCGGATGGGTTCTCCCAAGCCACGAAGCCGCCTGTGGCGGCTGGTGTTCGGAGGTGCGGCTCTCACGGGCTTGTGGTGCTGCGCTTGTAACGTAACGTTGGGAAGGGCTGGAGGAGCAGGTACCAAGTGTCTCCCGGCTTTCTGCATGCTGCGCTGTGGTCTTTGCACATCTGTGGAGGTACGCTGCATGCTTTTGGGAAAGCTGAAACGCTGTCATTGGATCCTGACTGATGTTTTCCACTCTGGGTTTCAGCATCCCTAGGGTTCTTTGTTACACTAACTTTAGGTAGGGGACAAGGACAGCACGAAAAATCTCTGAGGAAGAGGTAACAGAGACTCTGTTCCCAAGTTTGTTGGCAGGCTTGTAGAGAAGGGTGGGTAACAAAATATGGTTGTTGCTTGGTAGCTCTTCCGTGGCAAAGTATATGAAATCAATTAGTGGTGTCCTTGACACATGTCCGTGTAATGGTAAATACAGGCTGTCACTTCAGCAGTGGTGAGGGGGTGGCACAAGTCCAAGAAGTCTCCTGCCTTCTCCTAGGTTGTCTTAGTAGCACAGCAAAAAAGGGGCCAGGGACTTTGCACTGCTGGTACCCACATGGTACTTACTGAGAGTAGAGTCTGCAAAGAAATCCTCCTGGCAACTGCTATGGAAGTCAAGTAGAAAGTAATTCTCACTGCAGCAGAACACCCATTGCTGTGAATGCTGCCAGTAGCCTTTTCAAGATAGCCAAGGTTAGTGGCAAAATATCTATCTCTTGTCTTCAGTTCTTCTACAGAAACTGCAATTGTACCTGGTTATTCATGTTTATTTTATATAGTGTATCTGCTCCTGAATGCAAAAAAAACCATTCCATGTTAAAAGTGGTGGGAAGGTTACAGTTTGTTTCAGATAGCCTGGAAAACATTCATAAAATAGTTTTATACTGGGAAATTCTTCCAGGAAACTAAATTATTCAAATTTCTGTTGCCATTTTCATAGTTTGGATCAACAAGTGTGCCACCTAAGTGGCAACTGCCAGGGAGATTGTCCTTTCTGTGAAAGTGAGTCTGGGAAACAGTTTTTTTTTTTCATAGGAAAAGCTGATGGCAGCATGTGGCCTTCATTAGCTGCATTTTGGGAGAGGGACTGCTTTCTTGCTCTGGTTAGGTCATGCTGTAATAGATGAGTGGTAGTTTTGGTTCAAAAAAAATGGTATTAAGTGCATTTTTGTAATGAATACACACTGACAGAGTACTTTTACTAGACACATAAATGACTAGGAGTAAACTATGAAGTTTCCTATAACGATGCTCCTAAACTTGAGGGCACAAAGTTTTTCTGTTTTCTACTCTGATTTCTGGTTGAGTTCAAAGTCTTCCCTTCATCTTTCCTTTCTCTCTTCTGGGCTCTTCATTAGATCTCAAGCCTTGGCTTTGCTTTGAGACAAAGTAGTTCAAAAAGTTGATGTGTCTGGGGCTCTCATGCCTTCAAACATCACAGCAATGCAAAGGAAGAGCAGCTTGAGGGGAAAGAGCAATCCATTCCACTAAATGACTTGAATGCCAGTTTGGTTAAAGGTCTCTGGGTTGAACCAAAAGCAAATCCTTACATTTGCTAGGATTGTCTGGAAAATGTGATATTTCTGTAGGCTGATTTTAGTAAATGCTGTCATGTTCTTCATATGTGGAAAGGACAAAAAGTGCACTAAAGCTTTCTGGCTTTGGAAGCGTTAATCATCTCCATGGAAACTGATGGCAGTGTACCAGTGCAGTGTTTAGACAGACTAAACTACACGCGGGGTTATAAAACACATTGTGAGGAAGAAAGGGACTTGGCAGCAAGTTTTTATCGCTCTTGAAACTTCTGACAAAATACCAGCTCTAAAGGGAGGAGTCAGTGCAGTAAGAGCTGGAGCAAAAGAGGCTTTTAAAATAGCTCCTACAACAATGTAAGAAATTAACTAGCTAGGTGGCAGCCTAGGAGAGGCTTTTCATCTTCAGAAGCACTGCAGTTTGAAGAAGGAGAACTCTTAGTTGAGGACTGTAATGCAAACTTCTACTGCTGTTTCCTGCTTAACCAGTGAAGTCCTACTCTCAAGTTTATTCTCTTCTCCTTTAATCTGATCTCACCGGACATTTAATTTTTCATTTTCCAGTGGCTCAGTTCTGATACAGCCTCTCAACCCTGCAGTCACTAGGAGGTTTTAATCTTTACAGAAACAGATGGTCAAATAAACCCATTGGAAAGGGCAGGATTTCAATATGTACATCGTTTGAAAGCGAAGGTTGTGGTCTTTGAAGGAATCTTGAACTTCATAAATAACAATGTATATATACATTTTTAATTTAAAAAAGGAGGGAGGGGAGAAAAAAGAGGTACTATTGCTAGAGGTACTATTGGTCACAAGGGATCTTTTCACTCAGCCTGACTTTTCCATCGTGATGAATGGAGCAAAAGTGAAGAGGTGTGTCTTATCTGGCCCTGTGGGGTCAATCAATAATAAAATTGCTGTTTTAACTGTTGGCTTTCTTTCTTTAACGGGATCAATGAGTGCCAGAAGAGGCAGTACTGTAATTGGACAAACAGCGACTGCTATGATTTGCCATCTGAACTTTGCTTCCTCCACTCCTGCCCTCTGCCTATGACCCCTTCCAGATGTGAATATTTTTCTTTTGTTTGAATTAAGAGACCTTTTGAAAGAACAGAACCAGGCATGCTTTGTTCTTTTGTGACAAAGCTGTGACATTTCCAGCTGGACATAGCTGACATGAAAGGGACTTGTTTGTCCTATTTTTTTTGCACAAACAGCAGGAATTTTTGAGCTTGGCTGCTGAATGTTGAATTCACAGGTTTGAAAAACACCTCCCATTTGGCCCCCTCTGCCCCACATGTCCTTTCAAGAAAAAAAAAAAAAAAAGAGAAAATATGTGAAATTGCAGACTGCATTTTGACAAACTAGTCTGCAAGTGATAAAGTACTTTATTTACTCCACAGCTATCTTACTTCTGTCTTGTGTATATACTTTAGAGAAGAGCTATGTGGCACTATTAGATGTCTCTTGCCGAAGTTCAAAGGAGCTCAAAATAACATTCCTTTGTGTTGGGGGGGGGGGGGGGGAGGGAAATACCTGTATCAGCAAGGATGCCAGTGGGTACTGCTCCTCTCTGTTCTAAGTAACCTCACTCTTGGTGAGATGGAGGTAAAGGTAAGTAAGTTCTTAAGGGTCCCTCAGTGCTGTAGAAGCCATTCTTTACTCCATCCTCCTGTACCCATAGCACTGAGCTCACAACACCTGCAGTGGCTCCCATCCTTTGAATTGAGAATGTGAGAGAAGTGCAAGAAGGAAACAGCAGAGAAGGAGGAAACTGGTGAATTTATTTGGCCTGAAGTCTGAGTACCTAACTGAAAACCTGCCCTTTCACTGGTTTCCCTGAGTTGATCATTCCACCTTCTCACTAATAAGCGAAAAGAGATGTGCAGAACACTTGATCATACATGAGATTTTGAACATGCTTTCTTTATTTTGGTGTAGTGATATCAAATGTCCTGCCTTAGCCCCTAAGGCAGACAGGTAAGGTCTGCCAGACTGATTTAAAAGTTACAATAACCCATCTCCAATTAATTATACCAATATTTAGAGTTGAGATGTATTTAAAAGTATTTTTTTGGTTACATTTTGTGGCAATGGTTGCAAAAGTGTATCCACTTCAGAATCAGACTTTTGACGAGGAAGTAATGATGTGATTTTTATTTTTAGACTGGACTTCCCTTGGAGGCATTTTAGAAGCAGGAAATCTGAGAAGCATCCCATAAAGCTTCAAAAAAGAATAAAAAAAAGTACGGCAAATTTCATTTTATGTGGGAAGAAATGGAGGAGATTTATTTAACTTCTAGGCAATTCCAATGTCCATGATAAGAACTTTGTTGAAAGAGGGTGTTCCTTGTGACTGGTCATGTCTCCTGACAGAAGAATGGCCACTTGCAGCTGAATTGTCCTATTTAGTAGAAGTGGAAATAGAATTTTTTTTTTTTTAATATTACTTTTTTTCTTTTTTGTGTGTAGTTATTTGCAATTTTAGTCCTTATAAGAGTAGTGGGATCTGGAGTTAGTCACTTCTCCAAATGTATCTATTAAAAAATAAAAGTGGTGAAAATTACTGGTTGGAAGATGTAATGCAGAATGTTATTTCTTTTTATTATTGCATATGCTTACTCCAGATTTCCTGCAGGAAGGGTCTCCAGCAAGGTCTCTGAGCCAGCAGAGAGCCAGATGTTCCAACCTTAAGCCTTGGAGCTCCTGCTTCATGCAGACATTCTTTTCCTTCTTATTTTCATTGATTTCCCACATGTTCTTTAGAACTCTCCACTTGTCAATTGCTCCTCTGATGTTTCTGGAAAGTGGTGGGCTGGTGGGAACATAGTTATCTACAGCTATGCACAGTAGTGGTATTTTTCTTCTGGGTTTGGGAAGGACCTGCCTTATTCATGTCTGTTTTTCAGGATGAGTGGATTTGGTTGTTTGACCATAGGAGAAGTGACACAAGGTGACAAATTAATTCTCAGCTCTATCAGTGGACTTCACTTTTCCCGAGACACTAATTAATACATTTAGTCCTGCACTTTGAGACCTTCTTGGATATGGCAACTGAGTTGCATCTGATGAAATGGATCTCTGTACTCAAGTACAATCCCAGCTGGGGTGGGTGGGGCCAAGCATTTTTAGTAGGAGCACTCATTGACTCACCTTGCCCTAAGTTGGGTGTTAGAACTACTAAGATGGAAATTTAGTTTTATGATGTAACAATGTTGTCTAAGCTCAGCTTTTTCCTCACAGCTCCAGTACCATGTGGTGCTCTCAGGTAGCCCAGCCAAGAGTGCATCACTGACGGAAGGAGCCTATTTAATCTGGGCAGGAGGTCTTGGAATTAAATGAAACTTCCACCAGCTGCTCTCTGGGAGTTTAGAAGAGCTGGTAAACCTGATAGGACAGCTTGGTTTTAGTCAACGTGCAAGAGCAGGGATCCTGTGTTTGCCAGCTCTGAACCAGACTAAGCTAGGGAACTTATTTTTAGTCCTCATAATGTCAGCAGTGCCTGTGTTTGAGTTTCCCTGTAATTATATATTTTTTTTCTCATTTCAAGATGAAGAGGCTTTTACTCTAATGTGCTGCTTATTGCTGTAGACTTTCAGGGTATGATTCTGTCTTTTACATGATAATATAAATAGGAAACAAATTACACTGGTAAAATGATAGTAGTGTAGAAGATGAGGAAAATTGTGCCTTCAAGCACCAATTAGTTAAGTAAATGCAGAGTTCATTAAAGGCCTACTGTAGCTCATCTAAACCTCTGAAGAATGTCTCCATGTGACACTTAAAATTTTACTGGCAGAATTTTATTGGACTCTTACTACTCTTTAAGCTCACTATCCCTTACATAGATTTCTCTGAGACAAGGCTGATCAGAGCAGCTGACTACATTTGAAACTATCTAAGACTGTTTCAGCTTTTCCACAGCTTTGTAGCACTGAACACTCTTTGTAAATTGCTGAGCCATCCTATTTGACAACCCTCCGTGTGGAGCTACTCAGAGCTCATGGGAGGGGATGCACACTGCTGGGTCTTTTTCACTTCTCTGCCCACCAGTGACATGACTACCAGTGCTATTTGCCCATAGTGGGATAGGGCCTTATTTAAAACTAGGGCCAAACTGGGTCTGCTTTGGAATAGCTTGAGAAAAGAATGTTAACCAGTGTGAATTTCAAATTTCTGCTATTTGAAAGTATTAGGCTGGTGCTGGACCTGCGGTAAATGATACCAAGGGGGCTTAAATGGATTTGCACCCTCTTATAGAAGACCTAAAGTCTGTCCTAGTAATGAATATGGAGAGGAAATACTGAACCTGCCTCATAAGCCTCATGCTCTGCATAAGGCAGGCGCATTGCCACGTGTCTCACCAGTATTTCACCACCTGGTATCAGGGCTGGATTTGACTTCATGTTTTCAGGTTTCTAAGAGGAATGTTACAAACATTAGAGAGTTTAAAAGCTATTGTCAAAAACGAAGTTAACATTCTACTTTAATGTGAATTAATTTCTCTTGAGTGACCAGAGTGAAGACATAGTGCATTAACTGACAGTGTCTAATAACGTAAAAATGCAGGTTATTTCACATAACCCTGATTACTTTATTTATTCAAAATTTCTTCCAGCTAGAAAAGATAGTGGGAGTCTTCTGGAAATAAGACAGAAGTCTCTTGAGTTGCTTGGTAGTAAAATTAATGTTGACTATGAATAGTCCAAATTCCTGCTAGTGTTTACATAAGACCTTTCTAAAGGGCAGTTTGAGCCCTTAGAAACCGTATACAGACAATAAAACTCTAGTTAAATAGCAGAGAGGTGCATATACAAAAAATTACATCAAACCTCATAAAAATCAGCTATGGTTTGCCTGCAGTGTAGAATCTCATTTTTACTTTGGGAAGAAAGGAGGTGGTTTGGGGTGTCCCTCCTTGGACAGGAATGTGCCAAGAACCAGCAGAGAACAGTGCTTGGGTAGTAGTGAGGCCATTGTCAACTTAGGGATATGGAGGGCTGTGCTCGTGGGGAGCTAAGGTCTGTGGCAGTGGGCTCAGCTTTGAAAACTTCTGTCTTTATTACAGGTTGGGGAAGAGAATGGCCACAGAAATTGGTTCAGTGGGAAAGCTGTAATAGGAGAAGGTATTTAGGAGCTTCGGGAGTGGCAAAGGTCCCCCAGAGACTATCTCAGAGTATAAGGAGGAGAGAAGAACTCCTGGAGAAGGTAGAGGTACAGTGTGGAAGCCCCAGTGAAGAACTAGTACAGGCTGGTCAAGCCAGGAGGAGTCACTAGCTGTGACACATGGCATGCCACCCCACCTGGAGCTATGGGAACTGTGTGAGGCATGGCTAAGGTGGGTTTTATCCATCCAGGAGAGTGAGTGTGCTCTTAGTCTTCAGGGAACACTTAAGTAGGAGACCCCCCATAAAACAATCTGATGTTCTATTGATTGATCCCTAACAGCCTGTAGCATGGTAACTTCTGACTGGCAATCTAGGCTTAGGCTTTGAAAAAACCTGGCTGTATGGACTGACCATAGATGGAACACATGCCCTTTAGCTGGACTCCAGCCAAGCTGTTGCCTTCCTCCATTCAGATGAATGAAAAGTTCCTTCAAGTAGCCCTTCAAGAAATGCAGGTTGTATGGGTGTGTGGGCAGGGCTTGGTCTATTTTTTTTTTTTTTTTTTTTTTTGTCAGATGAGATATAAGAAAAATACTGCTTAGCTGGAAAATTATTCACATTGAGCAGCAGGAGAAGCAAATGAAATGAAGCCATATATAACATGCTGTCTGAAGGTACTTTTGAAATACATGATGTAGCTACCTGCCCCACTACAGCCAGGAGATAAAAGGAGAGTGTGCAAATGGCAGAGCCATCATTGTTCAATACGTTGTTACTGATCCTGGGCAAAAATACACACTAATAAAAAAAGCTGCAATCTTCCTTAGTTATGTCTGTTCCTAAAGTGTCAGAGCTCTTTAATCCTGTTGGTTCATAAGAGTTTAGAACCAGTTTATTGGGGAGGTAAAAAAAGGTTAAAGGACCCAAGGAGAGAAAAGAGACCTCCTAGATTTTTCTCTTTCTTAATTCCTCAATTTTGACATGAAAAAGCCCAGCTTTCTGCTGGCCTGCATGATCACTGGTACTTCAGCAAAGCAGCTATAAATTGCACCAAATTTGCACAAAGCTCAAGCAGGTAGCAATAGCTACACCAGGTTCAGCAGCATGAAGGTAACACATTATTACTTCTTGTTCCCTACTGATTCATTAAAAAAAAAAAAGTCACACAACAGCCCATAGGAAACAGGAGTACTTCTATTTCACAGGACTCCTGCTGGCCTAGAATGATGGACTTGAATTTTAACTCCCTCATGCTGCATTGTAATTACAGTATGGAGACTTCAACATCTGTTTCCTTTTCTCCATGTTTCCCTCAGTATTGGGTGTTACTGCAGTGAAGTCAGCAGGGAGGCCTGCTGGCATTATGTTAGTCTGTTAATTTTCTATAGAGGAGCACTGAAGCATTTGTTCAGACAACAAGTTCAATCTCTCATGCTCAGTGAATACACGAACAAGCAAAGATCCTGCTCCTCTGATGTTTAATCAGCCCTCTCAAATTTCATGGATCAGCTGTAAATATGAAGCTTTCCCTCCGGTGAGCAGATTTTTTTTTTGTTGGTCTCCAAACAGTTAAAATATAAGAGGGGAAAAAAAATGTTCTTGCTTGTACCAAGACAGGAAAACCACAGAATGGAAAACTTCCGCTTAACTTTGAAAGACAGGAAATGGCTGGTGTTGGAAAGGGAACAGGTAGAGGAGGAGTGAGCCAGGGGATATCAGTGGAAAACCAGCTATTCTGCAGATACTTCTTCTTCAGCTCTATGTTCTTTTGGGGGATGGAGTTTCAGGCTGACCCCTGTGCTCCAAGCCCTTTATATTTCCCAAGCACCCACCCCAGTTCTCTACTTCCTGCCTCCTCTGACACTGCTATAAATATCCTGCCTGCCTTTCATAGGTCCAGAGATATGCGCATTGCAGATAAAATGGATCTGAGGTGACACTATGAAACAGCTTTTAGACCAGCTCTTGTGGACTGAATGACTGTTGGGTCCTCTGCTTTATCTTGTGAAGTGTGAGGTTGCTGAGTCCCCTGCTTTGAATTTCTTGAAGAGTGAAACATCCTCCTTATTTATCATGCTCACCTCTGGATTAGGATGCATGGGTGTGTTTCTAAGGAAATTAGTTCCTCCAATAAATAATGTGCTACATGAGGCACAGGACTGAAAGCTGAAAGAATTCTGGTATTCAGGAGAATGTAGGGTGGGGAAAAGATGGAACTAGTTGAGAGACCACACTGCATGCAAAGTATAGCACTTGCAATACTGAATATCTTAAATGCTTTGGTGAGGTGGATCAGTCCAAGAGGAAATAAAACAGTGAAGTGATCCCTGGAGCACTTAAATAGCCATCATGTACAGTACTTCAATAGTCACAAAATACCCAGCCCTCCCTTAGCATCCTGCAGGGCAAAAATCACAAACCCAGAGAAGCGTGGGAAGACAAGAGCTGCAGTTCCTGTGCAAGAACTTCAGGACTGAAAAAGATAGTGCTGAGGTGGGGGCAGGATGAGTTCTTAAGCCCTTTGTTTTACTCTTTTAAATATGAAGAGCAGCACCTGTCCCCTTTTTTTTTTTTTTTTTTTTTTGTTCCCCAAGGGGTTGGGGATTAAGGATTTAGTTGGTTATTTCCTTAGAGGATCAAGATGAAAAGAGACTTCAATAAGTCTCTTTCCATCTTCTCTACAGACAGTATATTTTCAATAGAATTAAGCAGCTGTCCTGCTTTCCCCTACTGTATAACAGTTTGCAGCTTTACAGAGAAGCAGATAAATAGAAGATTTTATAATATCAGATAGAACTTTTAGGTGTACTTTAGTAAACTCCAAGTTATCACAGGAAGGTTTAAAGGCATTCAGAGAGAAGCTCAACTAGATCAGGTGGCAAACAGCCAGTGACCCTTATCAGTATTTTGCCTTTAACACCTCTGGAACAAAACTGCTGCAGCAGAACCTATGATAGTGAGTCATTTGCATCATCCAGCGAGGCTGGACTTCTGATGCTGATAAAATATACCTCCCAGAAGCATGATGTGGGATACTCTGACTTTCCCAAAGCTCCCTTCTGTCATCTTAATTCCTTATTATTAGAGATTGATTAAATCCATGGAGTTTTAAGTTCCTTCCAAAACTCTTTAGAGACATACTCCAACTCTGAAGTCTTTTTTTCTTTATCAGGATGAGTGCCTAATCTACCTCCCACATGCATTCTAAATTGTAGCTATTTGTTGAGTTTGCCAGTGTATTCTGTTTTCCTCTTTTTCTGTTTGACTGGGAGACCAACAGGATGGGAAGCCCGTCCTTGCCGGCCTTTATTCCAATGGCAGGTTTAATTGACTGAAGAAATGGTGTAGATTGAGAGCATCAGACCACACCTGTCTGGTGTATTTGGCTCTATGGGAAACAAAGCTTTCACTAGTACCGGAAAGTTTTCAAGCCAATAGGTTCCTTCCTGTCACTGCAAGATCTCGTGTTTGTTTCTGCATGCCCTTCTCTCACACCGATTTCCTCTTCTACTAATGGCTGTTGGAAGAGCTGGGTAAAGGAAAGCACCGAGTCTTTCTTTCCCTCCTGTCTCAGAAACTGCTTTCCTGTTTGTCCTTTATGCAGCATGGCAGCTTGGGCTATTGACGTAAACTTTGTTCTTTGTGCTGTTCAAAGCTCTCCTCTTCTGAATTTGACATTGCCTACTCACATCCTGACTGCTGTTTTGACAGAAAGAAGGAAAGAGGACAGAACAGGATTCTAGTGTAGTAGTTGTCTTGGCACACCCGGGGATTCACATTTTTGTGCAGGTTCAGTGTTTGTTCATCAAACTGTCATAAGATCAGCGCATGGCAGGATTTCTCCAGTACATACTCCTCCATATATATGTGGACCAACGTTGGAAAGATTGACCAAAGTTGTTATTGAAACACTATGATGGTGTTTTGAAAAAGCATCACTAGGTTGCACTGTTGAAAAATATGGGAAAGGCAGTTTTGGTTCAAAAAAATACCCAGGTCCTGAATGAGAGGGAAAGAATTCAGAGTAGTTTTCTAAGAGGAGTTAGGAGCTTAGCCCACATGGTTCCCTTCTCTGATGAAATCCACCAGAGCTTGCAGTACCCCATCTTAACGTGGGCAATTACAACCAAAATGCTGATGTATATAATTTCCCCACTGAATTTTGGACTGTGTCTTTTACTCTACTTTTTTTCCTCATGTGAACATCTCTGCTAGAGTTGCTGCAACATGCCGTATTGTCATAAGCATACTGAAATATATGGACAATCATTGTACACTGGGATGAACAGGTGTCAAATGAAATAAGTCTTGTTTCTGTGTATTCCTAGGGTATTTTCCTTTGCCAAAGACCAGGCACTGAATGGAACTATACACTCATGAGTTAGCTACATGTTTGCCTGCCAATTTAATAGGAAGAGTAAGCAGGATCTGTAATGCTTTTACCCAGAAAAACAAAACTATGTTTTGGTAAGATTTCACTATAATGATGGTTTCAGAATATATAGGCAGCAAAGCTAAAGCTGACAGAACCAGGCAATGCCAGTCTGCTTTCTGCAGAAGCATTAATGTTTCAGCTCTTCAAGATAATATTTCTTCTCTGCCCTGTTTGGAAGGTGTCGGGGGAATCCTTAATTGTCTTGTTGTGTTTTCCTTAAAATCCCTTAACAGAAAATGTTACTGCAATCTGAGGCAAGGAGAATGTAATCTGTGGCTGTTTTGCATAGTTGGATAATTTGTTGTTTTTGTTTTTAAGCCAACTTGTAACTCTCTGAGGCTAACACTGTTCCAAATCTTATTAATAGCAGTCCTTGACATTTTAGAGGTTTTATCTTTTCATTACTATTAATACATGCTCATTTCTGAATTTGCTAATGTGCACTTGCACTTCCTCAGCTTCCTTGCTAGTTGAAGGAAGCTGTGGAAGGAAACACCTTCCACAGTGTGCACCAACAGCATGGTTTTGTTAACTGGGGTTCTACTTATCCCACAGACTATTAGAAGTGAACATGAAACTACGCATTGGTAAGCCACACCTCTGTTTTTTCTCAGGGGAAAAAAGCTCTGTAGCTATTCTTAGCTGGTATATTACATGTGAAATGAAGTAGTTCCAAGGGGATGAACAACTGCTATTCAGAGGGAGTACCTTTATGCTTTGGTCTTCTCAGAGCTACAGCAGTTCAGTATTGACTCAAAGTGTATCCTTGGGGTAGGAGCAAATCAGAGCCCAGACAGGGCTGCCAAGCCCAGGCTTAGACGTGTGCCTCGTGTGCATGTGTGTACATCTTGCAGTTCGGTGATGACCCCGGTGACTTCTTGAACTTTTAATGACAATGCAGCTGTCTGTTCATGGTGCTAATTAACCCAAAATCTGATTCCTCCCTCCCCCTCGTTATCCATTGCGTGAATGAGATGTGAAAACAAGAAGACGACTTTTCCCGTGCCCTTAGGGCTGTCTGAGCCTGGCAGCAGTGACCCTGCCTGAGCCGAACTGAAAGAGCTGCTGCGCAATGGCCCATACGCCTTTTTAATGGACTATTAAGATTCCACCTTCTCCCCCTCCCTCCAGTCCTGTAACAATTTGGAGCGATATGGCACTTAGGGGAAAACAGCTGCAAGAATAACTTTTCTTTTGGAAAGCCAGAGGCAGCTGTTCAGTTTGTAAGTCTAGGGATTCCTCCACTACTTATTTAGGGCCTGATCCCATTCCAGTTAAAATCAGTAGAAAGTTTCCAACTGGATTCAGCAGGCAGTTGAAGGAAGCAGCTTCAGGAAGCAGCCTGCAATCAAACAATACTGCTTCAAAATGTTGGAAACAGCCAGTAGGAAAGCATTTGTCACAGAGCTGACTTTCTGACTTGTCTGCAGGCTCAAAGTACAAGCACTCAGCAAGCCAATGAGGAACAGGTTAAATTAGTGTTTGGGGTATCCTAAGTTGCTTTAAAAAATGGCTTTTGTAGGTCAGCGTTCATTTACAGTCTGCAGTGTTGGCAGACTTTTATTGGCACAGTGAATTAAAGGACTGATCTTTGATGTTGAATGCTGATTTTAGTTTAGATACTCTGAAATCATAGGGGATAATGGCTTACTTTTTGAAATTATGCAAGTTCTCAGCACCTGCAGCTCTCATTGGTATGAATTTACTTGCCACGTCTGAAAAATGAGGAGAAAAATAGAACTACTCTTGCTTCTGTTATTAGAGATTCTTGTTGTCACCTGATTTATATACAGTGAAAGAGAAGGCTAGAAACTTGCTGAGGAGGGTCAGATTTTCTGCTTCATAGAGAATTTTGAAATGCCAGAAGTTTATTCCATCTGAAATGTGAGGGAAAATGATAATATTGGAGTTTTCAGCATGGCATTTGCTAGGAAAAGTGATTCAGATACATCTGAATCTAATGTTTTGAAGGATTAATTGAAAATGCCCAATTTGACTGAACGTGTCATTTCATGTCAACATTAAGACTTCAAGTGCATTTGAAGAGAATTGCTGAACCAGGTTAAAAATAGGTCAAATTTTTCCTGAGAAAAAAATGGAAAAAAACCCAATTTTGCTGAAGTTGATACTTTCCTTAGAAATTTGTGACTTAAGTAAAGCCATTATCCTTAACAGGAAAAAGCCTTTCCAAACACATCCCTGATGGCTTAATAGTAACAGCTTCCCCTTCTGGAAGTGATGATTTTGATCAAGTTATATGCTACTTCTCATGCTCGGAGAGATTCCAGTTCATTAGTCCTTTTAAGCTTATAGTTAGCTTTTTCTGAATGCTGAGAATTACCTTTAAAACACAAATCTACCTTTCCCTGAATGCTGAGAATTCCCTTTACAACACAAACCTAGATTCCCTTTACTTGCTCCAGTCCTTGTCAATATGACAAACTCCTTGAGTCTGCTGCATTAATGAACAAACAAGTTTGCTTTGTGATTGTGTTGTTGCCAGTCAATTGAGAGGAGGTATTTCCCCTTGTATTTCTGTTAGTTCCCTCCCTGTCAATGTTTAAACAAGCTTATACTGGTGTCCCAGGTGTGAGCTTAACTCCAGCCCTGAAAAGCTGGCTCTTGGGAGCGTGGTTCATTACTTTGCCAAAATAGTCCTGCTACAGCAATGTCTGAGGAGACCAAGATGGGCAGGAAACAGTCAGGCTTGGTGGATACCCTGGAAATGATTACCTTCTCTGTAAACATTCAGCACTTCAGTATCCAGAGAACTTCTGCCTCCCAAACAGTTAATGGGCCTTAGAGCATTCAAAAATAGCCATCACTCTGCCAGGGCAGCTGTGAAATGATTACCCAGCCATATCTTGTGACCTTTAGGTTTTTTCCTTAAAAGTTACAAGGACATCTAAGAAGTGATATGGGAATGCAAGCTTGCCTCCCTCAAATTGGAAATTTATGGAAGTTTTCAATAAGAATTCTTTCAGAAGCTGTCAAACTTCAGTAGCACAGATGAGCTAAATGACTGCTACATTCACTTCAGAGTGAGTCTCCATCAGATTCATATGGTCAGATTTGAGCATTTCAATTTAAAACCCCCTTATTATCAGCAGGTCTAAGAATAAAACAACATGGGTTAGTCTTTAATTTGTATAAATATTTGTTGTGCAAAAAAAAAGTCAACGATTGGTGGCAGACAGGCACAAATAACCATTCAGTGTGTTCTCTGCACTTACACAAGTCTGGCTAAGAGTCATAACTCATTAATATGTCATTGGTAGCACCAAGGATGTATATAAGCACCCTAGCAATGATACACTACTTCTGGAAATCCATTTTGATTATGGTCTACTGGGTTGTTCATGGATATGAAATTCTGATGAAAAGTATGTGTGAAGAAAGTTTGGGTAGCAGAAGAATGAGATGCAGTTTCCATGAAACACCTTAGGCTAGTCTGTCAGTAGGACAGTCAGGGTGTTTGAGCAAACTGTTTGAAGAAGAAAGATGACTGGCCATTGGCTATCTACCTTTTCTGCTGTCTGTGGCTCTGTCTTCAGAGCCAGAGGATGCACAGTGTGCAGTTTTTGTGTTGCTTATGTAAAGAATTGGGGGTTTTGGTTTTTTGGGATTTTTTTGGTTGGTTGTTTTTTTATCTGATTTCCACAACAAATCAACACTGAGTTCTTCAGGCCTTCTAAGGTCAAAAGTGAAGGAAGGTGCTTTGGAATGCAGTTACGACAGGGCACTATATGGACTTCTGCAAAGTTCTGGAGAGGTGGGCAGATTAGTCAAATTGCCCTGGTATTTTGCCCTAACCTTGACCTTGTATTGTCCTTGTCCTTGACCTGTAGGCTGCTGGGAACTGTGGTATGTGAGGTGCTCTCAGGACTCAGGGAGGTTTCCTACTTGCTTTAATGAACAGTGAATCAGGATCTGAGCACCACCTAAAGCTTTACATGGTGCTCAGACTCCAGGGTAAAATTCTTCATGTACCTAAAATCAGCTACATGGCAGTAATTACTGTGATTACATAACAGACGTTAATAACATGGGCAATTAGTAAATTCCTTAAGCATTGCAATATAACCAGAACTGTGTCATAGAGGTGTCCAGTGTATGTGAACAGTCTGCAGATTTTGGAAGCTTGAGAGCAATTGATGATGTCTCAAGAATGGTGAGCAAAGATACTCTTTTCACTGGGCAAATTGTTTGAATGCAGGTTTAATTCCAGGGTCTGGCAGACCAAATACTAGGTTCTGTCAGGCCCAGTGTGAATAGGAGTGGCAGAGCAGTGCCTGTAGGCCTGACCTGGTTAAATATGTATACCTCTCTGGTGTGGACAGCTGCTTAGCCTGTCAGTTTAGTGAAAGTTTTCTAATGCAGGAAGGAATTTGCAGGCCCACCCAGTACCCTTGAAATCTATACGTGTTCCCAAACAGTTCTTCCTCTCTAGCTCCTACGTGCAAAATTGAGCATAAACCATGTGATCAGCGGAGTGCAGCCTCCTCACAGAACGCTGGCACCCATCCCAGATGGGCAAGGTGCTGAAGCAAGGAGAGTCCTCTGAAGTAAGTTGATGAAGCAGGGAGTGTCCAGGCCTGTGGCTTTTGATAATCCCTCTTTTGAAAGGTTTACATGGACTGTCAGAGATGCCCTACTTCTAATGCATAGATGAAAACCGCCTTCAGATGTTTTCTTTAGTAGGACTGTCTTTCCTCCTTCTCTTCCTCCTGTTGAACTGTTTGGATCTGGTGCCCAGTGGGTTTGTGGATTGCACAGTGGGTTATGAAGGACTAATATATTGGCAGATTTGGCTCAAGAATTTTTATGTTGCATCCTTAAAAAAATACTTAAAAAGTGATGAATTTATGTTGCTTGTTAACTCTGGTTATACTCCAAGGGAAATCTTGCTCTAGGATCAAAAACATGCCAGTTCTATGTGTCTGGTTTTACAGAAGTCTCATTATTACTTGAAATGCCAAGTAACATCTACTAGGTTCAAGCCCTGGGCATTCACTGGTCAAGTGCTGGATCAGAACTTCTTCCCTCACCTCCTCTTTGATGTATGTGAGCCATCTCTTGGCTACTTAGTGGAGACAGTGGGTTTGTTCTGAACTCTGATACTAAGCTGCAACACAACAGCCTGTAGAAGGAAAAAACATAGCCCAGTAAAGCAACTTATCTATGACTTTCCAGGCTGGGGACTTCCCTTTCTCAGCAGAACTGAAACTTCCTGGGTAATTTATAGTAAATAAAAAAAAATTTAAAAAAAAAATTTAGAAGGGTGGGTCTACACTGCCTCTTCAACCTGAAATCTCATTGTGTGCCCATTTTGATGTACACCAGAAAGCAACATCATTTGAGGACTGTATTACCCTTGTTTAGTTTCAACAGTACTTTGTTTAAGGAGTGCCCATGACCTCAAGAGAAAAAAGTCTGCCCCATGTGAATCAGAATGGGATTTCTATGATTGTGGTATGTTTTTGGAAATATCACTCGATCCATTTTAATCACTTTAGCACTCATTCTTGCAGTTTATCATCATGATCTGTGGAAATAGAAGATCAGCCTCATTACAGCTGTATCACTAAATCACAGGCAAAGGACATGTTTTCTCCTTGCAGAGGCTGCTCCCCTAACTGTACTCTTTAGGCAATTCATCTCTCATCATATGCTCCAATTTGCTTTCCATGTTACTGCTCACTTGATGGGTTGGGAAACGATCAGTGCCAGATGCACATTCCTTTCAGGCAGTAAATGCTCCTGCAGCAGTAAGTTATGTGCACCAGCTTCTTGTTTCATTAAAATCGCATATGGTTTCCATTTGCCCCTAATTGGTCTCACATCAGCTCTGCCATATTCTCTGAGTGGAAAGCTTAGACCTGTGGCTCCTTTGAACAATTCCAAAGAACTGTGGGAAACCAGAACCTTGTCTCAGCCTGGCTTCCCCTGATCCTCTATGTACTGTGTTGAGAAGTAGTTGATCTGGAAGAGAGGCCTGAACTAAATCTTATTCTGTTGCACCAACTGTATGTAGACAAAAGGAAATGGAAAAGGTGTTTTGAGCTGAGTATTGCTCTGAGTCATATGCTTGTTATTTTTATCCACTGTTGTAAGCTGGCTTTGGAAGAGCTTTTGTGTGTTGGTTTTGACAACCATCTTTCCAACACTGCTAACCTTGGCTGAAAGCATTTCTGCCTTTGGCAGTTGTCAGAGACAGAAGGAGGCAAAATGCACTCTGCTGAAAACACTCCTTGGAGAATGCATTCTGCTGAAAACACTCCTTGGAGAGAGATGCGAGATGCCTCTACTGTGCTCTGTACATGAGACACTCCCTTCCTCTCCCTCCACTTCTTTCATTTTTCCTTCCTTTTCTCTGATGCTTGCCTACTGCCTTTGGCCTTTAGCCTGAATTCAGCTTCCAGTGACAAGTTAAAAAATATAGGTGGAAAGTAAAAAAAAGCCTGCCAAAAGGGAGACAGAAAAATGTCTAGTTGGCAGGAATGACATTTTCTCCTTTTATTTTACCAGAGGGTTCTTAATGCTGTAGGCATGCTCATTACATAGTCTGTAGTGTCTCTGCTTAGATGTATAGCAAACCTAGAATGTTTTGTTGATGCAAGCTGTGAGACTAACCCAGAAATGCATGTAACTCCAGTAATTTAACTCTGTGCCTGATATAGCTAAGCTCTTATGTCTACCTGGCTTCACTGAGTTTATTAGGTATAATAGCTGGTAATAACGGACAGTGGGTTTTTTCCTTTTCTTCCTTTAGCTTCTCTGTGTTTTTCATTAGGTATTTCCTGAAGCTAGTTTTTGCATGTACTAATTATGGATCTAAGAGATTCCACTTGGATCTTCTAAATGGATCTAAATGCATTTTAGATCCATCCATTCTCCCGTCACCAGTCAGTCTTCCCTCTGCATTCCCAAAGGCGTGTATGAGCAGGGGGACTAACATCAGGAGTTAAATGGAGGGGAAGTGCTGGGCAGTTGAAGAGTCTTTGACCAAGTTGCATATAGGAACCTGAAAGAAATGTCCAGAAGAGAATTTGCAGGTTCTCATTTAACAGAGATCTCTTGTTTCTCTCTGTTTCTAATGTATTTTAAAAAGTGCTTGGACTTCCATTGGATCAAATGCACCATATGGGGAGGGAGAAAAATGATTGATACTGCCGCCATCACAAAGGTTGTATCTAGTTAATAAGCTACAGGTGAAATGCCGAGCACTAACCAAGTTCTGCTTGGTTGTGTTATGCAACCTTGTTGCTTTAATTTATGGTCTTGTTGGGAGGATTAACTTTCTCCCAGGTAAAGCCCTTCTAGAGAAGTTTATACTTTTTGAGCTGATGGAAGGTCTGACACAATCAGATCACACATCTTGTATGAAAAAGTTGTATCACTCCTTATTTTGCAGTGTTAGAAATCAAGCAGCACAGCATGTTGTGCAAAGAGAATTTCAGTGGCAAGGAAATCTGCAGGGATGGGAAATGTGGTTAATATTTAGCAAGTGTAATTGTGATCAGTCGTTTTATATGGAGCTTAGGCCTGGGCAAACCCATTTAATTGCCTTCCACTTTTCTTTGGGGTGGCCTTCAAACAGACTTGCCATGACACAGACAGGGGAAGTTTTTTTGGATCTGTAAAACAAAGGCCAAAAGTAAATGTCATAATTCTGGTTAGAACAGGGGAAGGAGGATTATCTGTGTCTTGCTTTCCTGTTTTTATTTAGACTTTCATTGTTAGTTACCAACACACTTGCTGATGTAAAAGCACGTCCTTTACAATGTGATATTTATGTGGCAACTGACTGGCAGAGGTGAATGGTGTTGAAAAGGTGCTCTTTCTCTGTTAGTGTTCCTGAGAGCACTTTGAAAAGACAAGAAGTCAAGATATGGAGTGCCAATAATGGGAACTAGTTTGTTGGTCAGGGTATTAGAGGAAGGCAACCAGCAGTGAACCTCTTAACTTCACTACCTTTTTTTTTGCTTCCTTGATGTTCTTTGGTGATACTGTGTACCAGCACAGCTGAATTTGACTTCTTCAAAGACAACCAAAAGGGGTTTGTTTTGCATTTTTTGGCTTTGGATGAAGGTCATGATGGAATGAGGCAAAAGGAAGCTTCTCCGTGGTATTTTTTCAGCCTTCTTGTGCTTTGCGAGAAGCCTTCAAATTCAACACTCTGATGCAGAAAAGAACTCTGTTTTGGTTATGGAAGAGGCGACATTCAGTGCTAACAGATCATCAAACTGGCTGGAGGCATCTGGATTTTTCCCCTCTTCATAAATCCCCTGCTGTAATCAGTGTTTCCCTCTCCACTCTGCTTTCCTGTGCAAGTGGAGGAATGGGTGAAGAGCTGCTATCTCTTTCCCCTCCTAAAGCAGGCACCAGGTACTTGCTGCTCACAGAAGCCTGCAGCCACCAGGCAATTTAATAGAACCTCCCAAGAGGCTGCATACAGTTGGGCCATGCTTCCAGTTCAAAGGATACAATCCACCTTTAGTTATGGTCCTCTGGTTTTAGGGCAACCAAGACTGTTGATAGTAATTGCTAACAGATCAGCCAGGGGAATGGGAAAAGGAATGCATCTTGTGTGAGTGAGCAAGGGAGACAGCAATTCCATCTTAGCAGCACCATCAGCACCAGTACTAGAAAATCTGTGTGTAAAAGCATCCCACATTAGGGGACACCCCCATAAATGACACTTATATTTCAGTAGTGTGCTAGGTATACTCAGGAGTCTAAAACATACCAGCTGCCTTAGCCCTGTGTGATGTGAGCCCTCCAGCATGTAGCAGCACAGAAAGGAGATCTTGTGAGGCAGATCAAATTAGAGAGCTGCTAGTAAAGCTGGTAAAAAGGTCTCCGTAAATTGCTCTTGGAAGTGAGCCCTGGTATAGTCTTTGGATGAATAAAATGGCAACGATCCTCCTTGGCATGTCACGTGTCTGGTGTTAAAGCAGTGTTTTTAAGTGTTGGTGTAGTCAGTGGCCTCAGGACCGAAGGAGCTTTTCTTCAGCCTCCCAGTCACGTTGCTGCTCTCTATATATTGTTTAGCCACTATGTCAGAGAGTGGCCTGGGAGAATAACTTGTCCCGTGTGTCTCCATTAGTAAACAACGAGTTCTCCACATCCTTCACTCACTTAAATGCAATGAGCATGCATTTCAGCCAAAGCTCTCACTTAAAATTACTCATATTGCGCACCAATAAAATAAATCCTTGAAACAATAATGAGAAGTGTAGCAGTTGTTACCCTCCTGAGCTGTTCATGGTAATTGGTCACAAGGGAAGTGGATTTGGAGCAAATCCTGGTCTCTGAAGGGTGTGCCTCCATTTAAAATGCTGTTTATGGATGACAACCAGCCCACTTGCATGAAAGCATCTGGTTCTCATGGTGCAGTTGAGCAAACAGCTGGGATTGGTGGTGTTAGCCTGGGTTTGTACCGCTGCCCTCTCATCAGGGGAAGGTAAGATTTGGGACAGAGTCACCATCTAGTGGCTGGTCCCGATAAAGGACACGTGCTGGATTGAACCGGGACATTTGATGTTGCTTATCAGCTGGGAAAAAGAGCTGCCAGACATGTAGTGGTTAGTGTGTGCCTGGATGGAATTATTTGGTAGCTACAAGTCTTTTCACCGTGTTGTTTCCTCAGCTTGGCGAGTGCGTGTTTTAATCTCTGTTTTTCTGCTCCTTGACTCATGCAAAGAATGCCTTCTGCCATCTCAGATGTAAAGTCAATGTCCTCTTCTGCTTCATGCCTTGCCTCTAGGCCTATTCTCCCTTGAATCCTTGAGCAAATGGACACAGAGTAAGTGGTAAGGTGAAGAGTACTTGAGTTAGATATGTATGCATATGGGCAAATAAAAGGTCACTTTTTCTCATTCCCATTCTGATTTGTTTGCCTTTATAGGACCTCATCCAGTGACATTTGGAAAAGATGTAGGTGATTTTTGCCTGTATTTATGAGTGTTCTTGCACCTGCAGACAGTTTGTACCACACTAGAGATGCCAGGGAAACACAAACCAGTAGCTACTAGTCCTGGCAAATCTGAGCCATCTCTGTTTTCCTAACTACCAAGCTAGTTTACATAAAAAAAAAAAAAAAAAAAAAAAAAAAAAAACACCACAAAAAAGCCAGTGAAAAGAGATAAATACACTAATTATTTGTGATACATTCTTAGATGCATTTCTTGAATACTCAAACACAGCAGGTTATTATTTTAATTTTGGGGTTTTTTTGAGTATCAAGTAAAAGCCTGGTTTCCTTCCTTTCACGAGGGGATGTTTCCTCCCTGCATTATTTAATCATGTCAAATGCTGAGAAGCAGTACATACATCTTCTCCTCTTTGTATCATGGCATGGCTGCCATGCTTATCTTACCAAGATTTATATCCTTGTCTAATTTAGCTTTTCATAAATAATTACAAATCACTCATGAGACCTTGCCAACTGCTCCAGTCCCACAAAGTGACCTGACCTGAAACCCCAAAGTACTGAGAAACATTCATCTTGGAGTATTTTCATAGGCAGTGCTTCAAAGGAATTGCGGTTTAAAAATATGCAGCTATTTTGGTGACCACTTGTGTGGGATAAAGTTTCCCATCGGTAATAGCAGGACTGTAATAGAGCTTGAAGGAGAAGGGAGGAGCTCAGGAGAGCAGTCACAGCACCTTTGCTACATTCTACTCAAGAAGTAGGAGTCTGCAGCAGTAAACAGTCAACTTAATTAAATTGACATGGACTGAATTTGCAACAGAAACACTGTAAATTTCAGGTAATTTGCAGAGGGTGAAAAGTTCCTCTGGCAAGTAAGCATGGCCCCTGCTCGGTCAGGAGCAATGTTCTTTATTTTCTGGTCAGGTGTGAAGAGTGGCCCAGCCATATAACTGGGGAGTGGTGGCTTGCAGGAACAAAGATAGGGCCTGGGAAACACATGGCTGCAGGTGTGCAAAGTGGAGCTCTGCTCAGAGCAAGGTGTAGACACAAGTGACTCTCCTATGTGGAGCCTTAGGGGGTTGAAGCTACACATGCAAGAGCAGTTCTGGGCAGTTCTGTCCATGCAGCATTTCTCTCCAGAGTGGCTCAGAGGCATCTCATCCTCAGGGACGGGAATTTAACCTCACAAATTACAGGTGATAGACTTGGAACATCCTCTGCTACTTGGCTAACAGCTTGTTTTTCCCTTTAATATGGGAAAAAATATGCAGGGTGGGTTCTTTTTTCATTTCTAGCTCTTCAGTAAAGGGCTTAGCTAGAAACGTTACCATTGGAGTGATAAAGGCAACTTCTCTGAAAAATAGAGGGCTTGACCCTCTTACAAAAGGCTTGATGTGATAGCCCACACTAAGGTTTGTCATGGCTTTTCTAAGTATTTTTCTAGGAATTTGCGAGGATGGTTGTTCTCCAACTTTATTAGGGAACAATAATAGGAAAATACAGAGCCTTCTACTGATTTTCAAGGGTATTATTAGTTGAAATCGGAATGCTCTTATGTCCTAGTGGAGATATGCATTCTGAATATTTGGCGAAGCTGTGTGTTAGTCCATAAATCAAAGCTTCTGTCTGAAATGGCTGTGGTACCCTAACTAGAAGTCAAAGGACTGACAAGCTAGGAGTGAAATACATGAAGAAAATGGGTTTTTTACGTATTTTGTCAGCAACTGAGAATGTGCTTGTGATCTTATATGCTAACTGTGTTCTGGTTTGGAAACCCTAGCATTTTGTAATACTGCCTTTCAGTACATTTCTTATAAATGTCAATAAGATATAAGATTTTTTTGTTCATGTTAGATGTGTTGGGCAAACACCAGTTTTTTCAATTTCATTCTATCAGCAGATAAGATTTTTGACACTCTCTGCTGTAGACTCCAGTGTTAGTGAGCTGTCCTGGAATTCACAAAGCCTTAAGGAATTGTGTTCTTTCTCACTGACCCTTGGACAGTTTGGTTTCTGTAACTTTGCTGGTGGTTGTGGTGGCTGGGGGCAGCAAGTGGAGGAAGCTAGTTCTTTAAAGCTATTTGCAGTCCTCAAGCACATGGTTCAATATAGCTACTTAAGTTTGAAGATGAGAGTCAATTGAAGTCAGAACAACTTGTTAAATAGAAGAATCAATAAAATTGCTCTTACTGCTATTGAAAAATAGAAGTTTAAAAAAAAAAATGAAGTTTTACACTCAGTGAATGAAGGTTCTGTTGGTTCTTTGAATCAAAGCCAGGACCGTCTTACCTAGTTTAAAATTTCTTTGACAAGTCTGGCTGAAGCACAGGATATAAATCAGAGCAGAGTGGATTTGTCTTCATTTCACACCACCTTTGTGGAACAAGGTTCAGGAACTAGTGTGTAAAACCAGACCTATCTATTCCTTTAAATCTGTTCTTCTGATTATTCCAGAAGCTGGAATAAGCTTTTTGCCTCCTTAGTTGGACCTAGGTAGTGAAAAAAACCTTAGTCTTCTCTTTTTCCAATTCCTTCCGGTGGGCTTCTACAGATTTGAAACCTAAATAAGCTAAGATGCAATAAGATGCTTGTTTAATGTCCTTTATATTCAGCAAAATGTATCCCTGAACTTTGTTGTTGCTGTTAGATAATGCTGTAATGCAAATAAATAACTCACTGTGTTTTCCTGCTTCCACCTCTTTAGCTCCTTTCTATGCCTCCCTGCTTTTTTTGTTTGTTTGTTGTTTGTTTGTTTTTGTTTTCTGTGATAGATTAAAATGGATAATGTCTGCCTTGTCCCTGAGCTTTGCTCCTCTGCTGAGATGAGCAGGTGGTTGCAGAACTTTTTCAAAAAGGATCAGTAAAACAGTTTTTAACATTTTCTTTTGTGTGTGTATGGAATGCCCCAAAAATAGATGAGCAAGAGAACCCTTCATTAAGCATTGACTGTAAACTTCCCGCTAGATAAAAAAAAAAATCCTTACCTATGAGACCTCAAAATCCTTATCTGTAGTGGGTTGGGCTCAGTTGACATTGCTGTGGTGCACTGGTAGTACCTGTGCCACAGAGCACACACTGCCCCTTGCTGTCCACAAGGAAATGCAGTGCAGTTTACACAAGATCTGACGGGTCAGCTTTAGTTTGTCTTCCAGGTGACTTCTGGCTAACCTGGCAGCTTTCACTGGGCACTTGATGGCTGCTGAATAATCTGGTTTGCACAGTAGCTGTTTGTTCAAGGGAGCATTTGTTAGTTTTGTGGCACCTCAGAGGTGGCAGCTGTAGTGAAATACCAGATATGGGATATTCTAGTGCCCTGTACTGAGTTACATTTATTGGGAAACAGAAACTGCATTGGGCACACAAAGGACAATGTAAAAGTACTCTCCTATTGAACATCATCCTCTATGTTGAGAATTAAGGCATTACAAACTTTGCTTGGTGCAAAGATTTTAATCTGTCTTGGTCCCAGCTACAGTCTGCTCTGCAGATTTCAGTGAGACTTAACCACAAATAATGCTTGTTCTTCTTCTTCATACAGAATTGGATTTCCTCTAAATAAACACCTGCTTTGCCATCCCATTTTACATGCCTTCACTGTGGGTGAGACTTAGAATAAATTGAGAGGAAGGTTGACCTGGACTTTTGTTTATTTTACAGGATAACTTATGTAAACAGTTTTGTGGTTTTTTTTTTAAGTGGAGGGTATAGCAAAAATGTTGTGTAAAGTTGTCTATAATTTGCTGTATTTTTCCCTCCCTTATGACAGTGATCCGAGCTAAAGTGGTGGGGAAGAAGCTCATGAAAGATGGACCCTTTGGAACGATGCGATACACGGTCAAGCAGATGAAGGTATGTTTGCAGACATATCCCACAGGCTAGTAGATATGGTAAGGAATCTAATTAACACATAATAACAAACACTTTGCATACCTAACAGCACCTCCACTTTTTGTACTGGCCATACAGAATGGAAGGAAGCCAGCAATTGGTAGAAACTTGCCTGAAGAGGGGAAAGGAGCAGGAAGAGATCATTCCTGACATACAGTGCTGAATACCTGAATTCTTCCATTATTTTAAGATTTCTGGTAGTAAAAGATGCCAGATGGTCTTCTCTAGGTACTGAAGACGTGTTTTGTGTTCAACATGCACAGTGTTAGACTGGAAATGCCAGCTTTTCTGTGCAGCACATTCACTAAATCCAAGACGGAAATTATGGTGGGGGTCTGCCAGCCTTGGGAGAGTGCTCGTTTCTCTTCTTTCCTTGCTTTCTTTGTGACCACCAGTTAGGATTACAGCATTTTTTCTATGTACAAAACAAATGAAAATCATATAGTGAAGTCTTTATATAAAACTAATTGGAGCATTGTAGCTTTTAAATATTGTCAGCTTAGAAGAGCTGTGAAGTATTGATTCAGAGATGAAAAGAGGGACAACTACACCAGTTGTTTGATTTCTTTAGTTTCTTTCTTCAGAGCTCTAACTCTTTGCTGCACAAACTGCACTCAACCTGCTGCTTTGGACTTGTTTTTTTTTTTTTTCTTAAACTGCCCCCTTGTTATGTAATGCTAAAAATCAGCCCTAGATTGTTTTTCTTGGCAATGCCATACCAGTCTTATGACTGGTTTATGTCTTGAGGAAAAAAAAAAGAAAGGGAATGGAAAAGCTTGGCAGAGACTGCAGAAATCTGAAACATATTAGACAAAGTAAAGGTTCAGAAAAAACCAGTCACTTGCCTTGTAACAGTAACTCTCTTTATAAGGCAGTTTATAGCTAAGCACCAGAGCCGGGAGGAGGAGAGGCAAAGCCTGTTTCATAAACTGCCGCAAAACCATGCATGTAGCCAAATCTGGTCCTGGCATGGCTCTTCCACAAGAGTGGAATGCCTGCACTTTGTATAGGAGGGCATGAGGTGCTGTGCTTATTGACTTCCTTAACCTTAAAAATTTCTCTGCAAGATTCCAAAGGAAATATATATTTGTAAACAAAAAAAAAAAAAACCCAAACCAAAAACAACTGGTTGTGTTGGCAATAATGAGACAACACTGCCACTTTTTTTTCTTTTTTTATGGCTCTTGTTTGCCTCAACAAGCTTGCAGCACTTTGTGCCTTTCTCCTCCAGTTTTGTCACTCTCCAGGTCAGCAAGTGTACCCTGCTTCACAAAACTATTCAGTGTCCACATACTGCAGTGGCTTCATCAGCTTCTCTTTCTGATTTCATCCTGGTCTGTCCAGTACCACTACTTTTCCTCCTTCTCAGTGCCAAGAGTGGTGCTTCCTGTCTAACATACAACCATGAACAGTGACCTAGAATAATGTTAGTCCCTTGATATGAACTACTACCCTTAACCACTCAGAACACTGCCCCTCTTCTGACTAAGACACCTGAGCCTGTCCTGGCTGTTTTCATTGAGTTATTCTGCAGCACAGGGCCTTTCTGCAGAAGCATTTTCACAGTGTTTTGTGGGAAGTTATGTGTCCAACAAAAGCAAGAGGGATTTTAAAGAGGAAATCATGTGTTGGTCAAACTGCCCTTATGTCTGCTGCTTAGATAGTGGGCTGGTGGGATGTTGCACTGGACATTCAACTGTGACCTTTGGCAGGAAGGAACCTGAAGCAAAGTGCTCAGTAGGACTGGAATGTCCGGAGGACAAAGTTCTTCATAAACAAACCAACTGTCTTCTTTGGAAACCCTGCTGTCTTTCTGCTGAGCTTAGAGACTTCAATCTAAAGAGAGATTTAGATCCATACAGTGGGGGAGTTCAGAGTGACACAGCAAATTTCTCCCTTGTTTGCTCCAATGAAAGCTAACTGTCTTCCTGCTGAAAAGAGAACTAAGGAGGCCTATGGCTCTGCACAGCTGCATGGGAACAGCTCTGAAGATAGAACTAACATGTCAGTCTGCATAAACCCTTCTGCACCTGCAGGTGAAAAATAAACAAGCCATTTAGTCTATCAGTGTGTGCTGAATTGCCTGTGGAAAGCACTGAAAGCCTTAAAGGGCAACAAACCATCTCCATAGTCCTTTCACGGCTCCTTGGAGTTTGCGGGTTAGAGTCTTGATCTCACTAACATTCCTGAACTCGTTGCTGCATTTCACAACTAAACCAGCTTGGGGCCTGGACTGGAGCACAAGGTCAGCCCACAGGCACAGAACTGTGACAGGCTTTCTAGAGTTCAGGTTTGTTGTCTGAAGAGGCCTTGTGCTTTTCCAATCAACATCTGCCTCTCCCCACTGCTTTCTCAAATAATATAAGAATACTTTGCGATCACATGTCAAAAATCTGCACAGGACTGATCTAACCCCTACATGTTCTGTGATCTTGCAGTGCATTCTGAGAATGGCCCAAGCCTATTTCAGGAAACTGCAAAGGAAACAAGGAGATAAGATATTTCTTCTCCATGAGCACAAACAGTCCTGGTTGACCATGGCAGCACCCTGCACAGGCTGCCAGAAGCAAGGAGACTTTCCTTGGTTTGTTGCTTATCTGTAAAATGAGTCTGTGGGGGGAAATGTGATAGTCCCAAGAGGAAAGAAGTGGGGTAGGATTAATTTAGTTTAATTTTAGACAGACTAAAATGAGGTGTTGAGTCTTTCCTGCTCTCTTGATTGTCAATGGGTAGAGAGAGGAACCACCAAAGTGTAATCCTGCCCACAAGTTGTAGGTAGCTATTTTAGGATGGGCTGAGTTGCTCTGGAGGTGTCTGTTCTTGGCATTTGACTAGAGAGGATGCCTAATTCCTGTGAATTGCCTATATTTTAGGTAGTTGAAGGTTAGGCAAGGTGTGAGTCCCAGCTCTTGGTATCTAGTGCAACCTCACATGGGAGGAATAGAAGGAGGAATATCATGAACAGTTTTACAGGGTGAAGTCATTTAAGAAGCAGGAACCACCACAGGATTTGCCTGTGCATTTGTGAGG
The DNA here is from genome assembly GCF_026979565.1 of Vidua chalybeata. Taxonomy (NCBI): domain Eukaryota; kingdom Metazoa; phylum Chordata; class Aves; order Passeriformes; family Viduidae; genus Vidua; species Vidua chalybeata. The sequence goes on along the minus strand of NC_071534.1, from coordinate 22,156,656 downwards.
CAGTATGGGGGCTGCTAAGCGGAATGATGACACAGATGGAAACAGAACAGCACTAGCAGACATCACCATGTCATGCTTGCTAATACTTTATTCTCTGTTATTATGCTTCCAAAAATGCACATTTGTGGGGACAGGAGAACTCTGAAGGTAGCAGTTAGGAGAGAGGGTAGCTTTATGGGTGGGTTTCTTCTGACTGGTCTAACAACACTTCCAAGACATTTTGTATATCCAAAAATAATTGTTTTATTTAACAGTGGGCATCTGTAGAAGATTCCCCCTTGCCAAACTTTCTTTTTCCTTCCCTGAGAACCGAGGTCCTACTGGTGAATTTTGTTCAGTCATCAGAGGGTGTGGGAGGCCCTGTCTACCCCAGTATGGGTTCAGTCGGTGTGGCAGTGGCTCCCATTGATGTGGATCACTGAGGGCTAAATGGAAGTGCCTTTTGATAGGCTGAGCATGCTTTCTTTAGTGGCCCTGACAGTGGTGGCCCTGATGGTAATGTGAACAGGAAATTAGGTCCAGGAGCTGGAAAACAAGCCCCAGTTCAGCATCACTGGCTACTTCCTAGGCAGTCACATTGGGCTTGATGGCTTAGAAATGCGAAAAGTGATGACTAACAGTCCTGTAGGAAGGACCTGAACAGCTTCCCAGGGGAATGATTCAGGTAGCTCATAGCCCTGTGGGCAAGAGGAAGAAAGGGCTTCAAGTGTGCCTGCCCGTGTGCAGACTTTGTAACACAGATACTTAATTAGCCCAACATGACTGGGAGCTCAGCACTGTGAGTGACAGATCCCTTGCACTGCCATGCACAGTGTGCAGCTCTCTGCAGTGTTGATGATACACTGCCTGGAGGAACTGGGCAGCCCCAGCTGTTATCTTAGCTAGTTTTATCTGCTTAGATACCAGTATCTGAGCTGCTTGGTGTGACACCCACTAGAAAGGGGTCTGGACACGTGACCTTTATTCTATGTGCCTTTCCTCAGAGTACCCTTGGGAAGCATGAAACAAAAGTGTGCTGAGGGCTAAGTAACTCATCCAAGGACAGACAAGATGCTTGTGCCAGAATCTAGATCTCCAGCTCTGTTGACTGGATTGGAAAATCTGAGTAGGTCATCTGATACCAAGAAAATTGCAGGGATAAAGCAGAGATTAGGTAAAGTTCACTTCTTCCATCTCCATTGAAAGAGACTTTGGCCACTTATAGATACAATGTCATATTTCAAGCATAATCTATGAGTTTTTGTTGGTACAGTAGGATTAATTAAAAAGTACTTTGCTTGCATATTAGCTGGGTATAGAATAAAGGCTGGAAAATGCAAACTCTTTAGTGTGTCTTTTACTGTACCCAGCAGTGCTGTTCCTGAGTTGTGACACTGCTCCAAGATCATACTGATTAGGGGAATCTAAGGAGAAAAAACTTACCTGGCTGACATTCCATAGATGCTCCAAAGATAATTTGACCTCTCAGCATAGCAGAATTAGCAGTAATTTTTTATGGTTTTATATTAAGTATTTGGGCCTAGAATAAAGTCTGTTAAATTAACAGATGTTCTTTCAGAAAGAAAAAAAGATTTGTTGTTTTTAAAGGAGGTGGGGGAATGGTGAAATACCCTGGGGTAATAGAAGACTTAAAGGAAAAGAATACATCCTGGAGAAGAATACTACAGTTTAGGTGACACAGCAGCAAAGATCTATAGACTGGGATTGTTTGGGATTTTTTGATCCTCTTTTACCTAAATAATTAATATTTACTACTAAACTGAATGTGCTGTCTATCAGTAAAGAGGAGAGAGAAAAGAATAGGCTGGGAAATGCCAGGAAACTGATTCTCTCTGACTTGTGTTATTTCTTCTTTAACTTCTAAATATTGGCCATTCGTGGAGTTGGCAGGGAAAAAAGAGTGACTGAATGCTTTGAAAAGACAAAAAAGAAAATTTAAAGATTAAATTCTCAGGAAAATAATCCTCTGTTTCAAAAATAGGATATGTTTAATGGGTCCAATGTACACATGTAGTTGTTGTTTCATTGCTATGCAAAGACTTAATTATGCTGCTAACAGGTGGGCATGAGTTTCTCTAAATTGCAGCAGTAAGGCCAGGTCAGATGGGGACATGTGCTAATTTCTGACTGAATCTAACTGCTAGTGTATCTGTGGGCTCATGTTTCGAATAAACTGAGCTGGAAGAAAGATTATGAAGAAGGAGGAGGAGTGCAGAGGAATTATGTAGACATGATATTTTCTTTATGGCGCCCATCAGTACGGGGCTAATTTTAGAAGATGGTGTAGAATTCAATGTCTGCATTCATTGAGTTAGAGAAATAGTAAGTCCTTGCTGAGGTCAGCAGGAGTTGTGTGTGCTACGCGTTTGAGAAGGAGGTGTCTGGCTTGATGACTTAGATCAAGCACCAAAGGTTTGAAACTCTTACAGCAGCAACACCGGAAAATAGGGTAATTGTTTAAAAGAAAAATCCCTTAGTTTGGAAGAAACTGTTTAAATCACATAGAGGAGAAAGATTCCAAGCTTGAACTAATTTTATCTCTCCCTAATTTTGACCTTTATAAGGGAGAAAAAAATGCTCAGGATGTTGGCAGAGCCTGTATCACTGGCACTTTGTTCAGTCAGTGCCACTGGAACTAATAGGAATGGGAAAAACTGGTTGCTGTGCTGAATTGCAATGGCTTATTAGCAAGTGGTTTTTCTGCTTTACCAGCACATCTGGTAGGGAGACTTCCATGAGTCCAGCCAGTGTCATTATTCCTTCACTCTTGTAAAAACCAGAAAATTTATTGCTTACCACCACAAACTAGGAATGTAGATTGTAAAGAACCTTAAGTAAAACTTGTCCTCTTAAGATGACTAAAAGTGTTTTTATTCTTTCTGTAGATGTACAGGGGCTTCCAGATAATGCCACATGTTCAGTACATCTACACAGAAGCCTCTGAGAGTCTTTGTGGAGTCAAGCTGGAGGTCAACAAGTACCAATATCTGATTACAGGTAAAGGACTTTGTACTTCTCCATAAGCAAAACCTCTTCTGTTTTATACACACACTTGCTAAGGACATGGGCAGCAGTGTAGACAGCTCTGTACACAATTTCTTAAGTGTTAAGATGGCCAACAGTATTCTGTTGTTCAGCACTCGACTCTGAGTGACTGAGAGTCACTTCACTCTCTAGATGTCCCTCTCTTTCCTGAAGTGTATCTTATACCCGGGCATGCTGTGACAAGTATGTTGTATGACAGTTCATGGCTCTCAATTTATACCTGAGCTGGCAGGTCTGTCACAGGGAACTGGATGTTACTGGGCTGTGTCAGAAAAGGAAAGTCGTTTTTGGAATGAGCTGGAGAATGAGATGGGGGGATGCAGAGGGATGGACATGTGGCAGTTGCCAAGTCTTGTTTCTAGGGAAGGTGTCAGTTCATTTGTTCTGTTGTTAAGAGGAGCTGGAGAACATTACTAGCCTGTGTGTTGCTGGTGGTGCTCTCAGCTGGCACAACACTCCTGACTTTCAGAAGTGCTGTTATCTTGCTGGCCAGAGATTCCTGAACCAGTTAATAAAAAGAAAGCATTTGCTGAGCAGTGGCTGAAGTCAAACATATTGAGAGCATTAGCGATGTCAGGAAACGAGAGAAGTGCTTGAGTTGAGAAGTGCTAACTTGTGACTGTGTGTCTGTTTTCAAGGCCGGGTGTACGAGGGGAAGGTTTACACTGGCCTGTGCAACTGGTATGAGAAATGGGACCGGCTGACTCTGTCCCAGCGCAAAGGACTGAACCACCGTTATCACCTGGGCTGTAGCTGCAAGGTAAGTGTGTCTCTAAGGTAGCATTCAGACATTCAAGTCCAAGAGCTCTGTTTCTCCTGGCTTGGTAATACTCAGTGATGCTGGAGAACAGCCAGGAAGAGAAATAAGGACAACAATTTTTACAAAGAAGTAAAGCTCATTTTTAGTGTTGAGACCAGAGAAGAGACAATTAAATAAAAATGCAGAGTCTATGCCTTTAATACCCTGTCAGAGTTAATTGGGGCTGGGGAAGACTTTCAGAATCTATGCAGAATCATTTGCAGGTGAATGAAATCAGGTACCAAAGGCTTGGCAAGATATGTCCAGCTTTTTTCCTGTGTAAACATTTTGAGTACTTAAAACCCCACAGCCTGGCACTGGAACTAAGACTTTTGCACATGGCGTCAGGCCTGCAAAAATACAGACATAAGCTCAACTTTTCTGCACCTGAAAAGCCCTTTTGACAACGGAATTAGCTGTGTGTGTGAAGCTAAGCACGTGCTTACAGAACTGAGGCTGAATTTTGGATTAGTAAGCGAGGTTTGAGGCTGTGGAATTTTGAATCACTTGTTTCTGCTAAAAAGACATTTTATATAATGTTGTTTTTACATGTAGCCTTACCTGATTTCTCTTTCCAATTGCAGATTAGGCCCTGCTACTATTTGCCCTGCTTTGCCACCTCCAAGAATGAGTGCATTTGGACAGACATGCTCTCCAACTTTGGCCACTCGGGATATCAAGCAAAGCACTACGCCTGCATCCAGAGGGTGGAAGGCTACTGCAGCTGGTATAGAGGATGGGCACCTCCAGACAAAACGATAATCAATGCCACAGATCCCTGAGCGGCTCTCCCTTTCCTTATCTCCCCTCTCCCTTATTTGTGGCTGATCTTCCTTTGGACACTAACTCTTACCAGATCGTGATGATGACAATGAAATTAGTGCCTATTTTCATGCAAATTCTAGCACTTCGAACACTTAAAAAAGAAAAGGAAAAAAAAAGGAAAGGAAAGAAAAAAGTCTGCGCTACCTTACTGAATTTGTACACACCTTTTCCATTTTTTGATACCACTCATTTTGATCTGACAACATTTGGGAGCTTACTTTTGCACACCAGAGGGAAAAATGGGAGGGAAAAAAAAAGGAAAAAAAAAAAAAAGATGGAGCTCTTGCTCTCTTACATGTATCGTTAGCTGTAGCAATATAATCTCTATTTTTTTAGGAAAACAAAAATCTAAAAACTATGCCAGTTAGGCACTGTATTCTTCTATGTGCTGGCTTCCCATCACCCCTCCTCATGCACTAAGTGCTGAAAATACATAGAAAAGGCTATTTTAAGGGAAACGGATTTCATTAATCAGATTAATCAGGCAAACGAAGAAAAATGAAAAGAAATCCAGCCTAAACTATGGACAAAATGACATCCAAAAGAAATCCTCCCCTCTAGGAGAGATTGGCAATGTGATTGACTCCAGCAGTGGGAGACACTACCTGGTGTGTCTGACCACATCATCTGGTAAAAGCATTGTTGACTGACTGTCCTTGCTAATTCAGTCACAGTGTGAATGCAACAGCACATTTGAGGTTCTGGCTTTCCCCGAAACAAAAGAGTATTTTGTATTCTTGTTGTTGTTGTTTCAAAAACAAAAGCCCCATCCCCTATTTTCAGGGAGGTAAATGCAACTACAGCAGAGCATAAGAAGGGTTGTCCCATCCTGTTTTGAGCAGCATTGGCCCCTGAAATTTTTGCAGCTTAGCTTCAACAGCAAAACCAGCTTGTGAACACCTTAAACCAAGCAGATGCAAAAATAACAACTGCAAATCAATCATGTGCAAGAGGGAAAGGGGAGACTTGCTAGAACTCATATTATTAAAAAAAAAAAAAAGTATTGCCAGAATAATGTTTTGCTGAACTAAGATGTATATACACATAACGACATAAGCTATTTTTGACAGGATGTGGAATTTTTTTAGTGTTATAAACAAAAGAATGGTTTGATTGTGTTTTAAAGACAGAAATATTGACATTCCGAGTTGGTGAGTCGCTTTTAAGATATTGAAGCTCCAGTGTATCTGCAGTAGTGGCTACAGTCATTGTTTCCTCTGTAACTCCTTGCACCACAGTTCCTCCCCTGCAGCTACAATAGCTGCATTTGTTTATATGGTGAAAGGAAGTGTGTGTGTGGGCTAGCAAGGAAAAGTGGTCTCCTAATAAGTGTTGTCTGGGATCATAAAATTTTCAGCTGCCCGGAGGATTCCTTCTGTGTCAAGTGCTGTGTTTCCCTCTAGGCACTGTTAAGCATAGCCCTGTGCATGTGCTCATACCATGTCCTGCAGTCATGTGGGAGGAGAAGCCTTACTGTCTTGTGCTTTGCTGTTGACTGGAGAAGTTTTTTTTCATTCTATTTTGTTTTTATTATTAAGAAAACTATAATATAATTTTTCTTATCAAATAAAAGTATTTTAAGTTTTAATGATGGTGAAGAAGGGGTGCTGACAAAATGGGTGACTTAAGTTTTGGATGGGGAGGGCTTGGGCAGGGAGAAGATTGTGCTTAACTTCATTTTTGTATTATTATGATTATTTATCTTAAGTTTCCATATATCTTCCGTTCATTCCACTTAGAAAGCAGAGCTGCCACCAGCAGGAAAAAGTTGTTGCAGTGACTCCAGCTTGGGGCAATACAGCATTTTACTGTCAGTGACCTCAGTTACTGGAGAGTTGTTTAGAACCACTTTGCCAAATGGAAAAGAATGAGTGTCTGAGATGGGCCCTGATGTGTTTTTAAGTTCCGTGTGTGCTACCAGAGCTCTGCCAGATGTACACCCTCTGAAACGCCCCATTTGCTGGGTGACTTGTTACAGCAAAAAGCTTCATTTTTAGCATGAACTTTAAAGGGCATTTTCACAGAGTTGCTGTAAGAGGTGCCTAGGTCTGCTGCATATATTTTTTTTCCCAGCAGCTCTGAGTGGCAAGGCAGCACAAAACACATTGAAAGTCTGTTGGATTTTCCTGTGATATAGATTTAGAACACTTCTCAGAAGTCCTCTTCCCTGTGACTACTCCTAAATTATGGGTTGGAGATGAGAGGGAGAGTAGGGTGCTTCATGACACCCATCACAGGATCAGGTGGTGGTTCAGAAAGTTGTTCCTTTTGACAAAATATGGATTTGGGCTTTGGGCCCAGTGGAACAATCTCTGTTTGAGTTTTGCATGGCTGACAAAATCTGTGAGGGTCACTGAGGGCAGAATGGAGCCACCCTCAGTGTTTGCATTGTTGGCATTGCAGGATGTGACCCTCCTCAAGCTCAAGGTGACTTGGCAAAGCTAGTGTCTCTTTGAGCTGCAGCCACTTCTCACAGCTTTGAAAGGCTAAACAAAAATGCCCCTCGATGCAGTAAAGTGTTGATTTGAATTTTCATTAAACTGCAGCTCTGCGTATTTTACCTGTCACTGATTCATTTAGCTAGCTGAGACATCACAGTATTGCACTCAAATTATTGTGAAAATATTTGCGTTCTAATACTATGAGGACTTGTGTCCCTACGTAGGATATGATGTAGCTATGTACTTTGTAAACAACAAAACAGCAGATGCATTACCAGAAAGTGAAGCATATTCCCACTTTGTTTTGCAGACAGTAAAATGTTTCTGAGATGCAGACAGCTAGACTGGCAGGGGCAGAGGTTTGGTTGCAAATCTTTGTCTTTGCTGTGTAAAGAAACAGATGTTAAGGCTTTTCAAAATGTGAAGCCAAAAGGAGGGGGAAGAATCCAGTGAAAATACATTTCTTTTGGGAAGCTTCTTTATTTTGTTTCTGTGGATGCTATCAGGGACATGCATTTCTTGGGCTTGTGTTTGCAATAAGGACCTGCCTGAAGGCACTCCTGAAGTGGAAGCCATTACATGGATTGAACAGGCTCTAAATTAGACTCAAAGACTTCTTCCTGCTTTCTGTAAGCTCTCCTTTCTTCTGCCTTGCTAAGTCACTTCTGCCTGCCAATGGAGACATCCAGGATTACACACACACTCCCTGCCGCTATGCTTTAGACACACAAACATTATTAAAAATACTTTTTAAAGTGCATAGCTAATTTCTAGACCAAAGCTGTTCAGTTTTGTATGCATATTTTTCCTTTACTTGCTGTAGAATGTTTTCCCCTATAAAATGACAAAAATAGATATTGAAGGTTTGGGAAAGGTTAGGTTCTCTTTGCCTTTTCCAAAATGGAGAGGGTAGAGAGTAGGAGATCTGTGCATGGAGTTCCTTAAATAAAATCCTCCTGTGGGAGGCTTCTACCTCCCCTGTATGGGAAAAAAATTGTCATTTTAAGTCTAAATTTCCCATGTTTTGAAGAGTTATGTGGCCCTTAAGGTAGGACTATTCTAAGACATAAATCTATCACTGTAGCCCATTCATACTTGTCAGAGTGAAATGCTACCTCACAGTGATGGGAAACATACTGTTGTGTTTTGAAGTAAAGACTGTTGGAAATAAAGGCCTCCATGAGAACAAGTTTCCATCCTTGCAGATGTCTCTGAAAATACTGCTCTCTTATAATGTGCTTTGTAGCTTAGAAGGACAGAACAGAATTTAGGGAACTGCAAAAGGTTTTGGCTTTTTTTAGAGTAAGTGACTTCTGGGGCTACCAATCTTGAGAAAAAAACCATTAAATCCCACTAACCATTTGCTGCTGTTTTGCTTGTACTGGCTTCTCCTTCTCTCTGACACTCCCTTCATAGAGCCACTCTGCTGTTCCTGATAGTCACGGAAACTTGGGGAGAGAACCAAACCCATGTGAAAAATCTTGTCCAGAAGGAATGTATTTGTTGCTAAATTTTCTAGCACTGTTTACAGTTTTCCTCCATGTTATTTATAAATTTTATATTCAGTGAATGTATATTGTCTTTTAAGGTAATGTTGCATAATGTTCACTTTTTATAGTGTCCTTTTATTCTAAACAGTAAAGTGGTTTTATTTCTATCACAGACATTCTGTCTCTGCTTCACTTATATTAGTTTTGGTCAACTTCAAATGTACACAAATGGATTTGCAACTGGATTTATTAATATCCTTCCCCTTTCTGATAACCTTTTATTGGTCCCAAAGCAGATATTCCACCTCTGGCAATTATTGTGCTTTGGCAAAGATCCCTTCAGGAATCCCCCTTCTATTTAAGAGGTTGTTCTCTCTAAGAATTGTTACTGTGGTCATAAGCCCAGGAGAGGCGAAGAATCCGTTTTGAAGTTAATGACTCCCAGTTGTTAATTGGCCATAGGAGGTCAGTACAGAGCAAAGCACTCATTAGAGCTGGCTGTAGCACCAGCAGGTCCTTGGAAGAACGTTTGCCAGATTGCTCTTATTTCCAGAAAACTGATTATTATGGGGAGGTCTGAAAGGTGCATGCCCAAGGCAAAGGGAACAGAGGTTCATCTTTTCTGCTGCGAAATGTAAGAATCTTGTGTCCTCTCTTTAGGCTCCCTGTTAAAGGCTGATTTAAAGTGCCCTGTTCTCGTGAGAAAGAAGCTTCAGAAAAAGCATTTTCAGATAAGTTAAAATGCTCACAAAAATGGACCTACTGTTAGAGACTTCCTATATCTCACTTTTTACTCTGGGAAAATCTAGTCTCTACAGAGATGAAAGAATGAAAGAGAACTTTGAATCTGTTCTCTGTTTAATCCAAAGGCTTAGAAAGTAGACTCTGGAAAATTTTGGATATAGAAGGATGAGGGTCTCCTATGTGAGAACTTAAGTGCTTAAAATGTGTCATATTGCAGAGAGGTAAAACCATAGCATTCGTTATAAACACTTCCAAGGGGGTCGCTCATCAAAGGACTGCAGTGAGTTTTATGAGTGCTCACTGGTACAGCTTGGAAATGCCTCCAGGAGAGTGAAGAGAAAGAGTGGTAAAAGGGATCAGTATATTCCTATCCGACAAATGGAGAAGCTGATGCACAGTGGACAAGCAACTTCCACAGGTGTTTGGTGATGACTGCAGTGCCGCATGCTTGGTGTAGGCACTTGACCTCTCAGATTCTCACAACTCAGGATGCTGTGAAGATGCTCCCAGAAAAGAGTTGTGCAGATTCATTCCGTGAGGCAGACCACCCCCGTCACCTGGGAAGGGCTGACCTGAACTTGCCCAAGTGGATTGTTGCTTCTGTAAATTGTTGGGAAGTGACTGATTTAAACCAGATTACTCAGGCTTGCATGTCAGCAGTACTGTTTGTGTTCATATGAGATTACCTACAGTTTCCTGTACCCTTTTGGAAGTAGGTAATAGCATCTCCAAGCAGGTGATTAGTTATAAAGATGGAAAATAAGTGAAATTAAAATCAGTGCTAAACCAATCTACTTTGCTTGTACCAAATACGTCTACATCTGAGGAACCAAGAATCAGCCAGACAAGAAAATTGTGATAAAAGTGCTAACTTATTTGCAATGATAACCTTTATCAAATCTTCCAAAAATGCTGTTCCTGAAATGGTGGTCCAAGTCACAACTGTCCTGAAGCATTACTTATGTCACAAAACCTTCTTCATAAATCATTAGGAATTAAATGCAATAGGTACATGACTACTCAATCTTATAAATGTGCAAAACACTGTTACATTGTTTAAGGACTATCCATTTATTTATGTCCTAAATGGTAATACAACTTCATGACTGCACTTACCTCCATGATGTGCCTGTGAAGCATGGAAGTGCTGTAGTCTACACAGCACAGGTAGGGAGAGAGTATTGGAACAGAGAGGTGAAGGACTGGCATTTCAAAATATTTGAGTACCTAGCAGGCAGCAGTGGGATTTTTCACAAGAAACTAAATGATCATATATCTACATCCTGTTTTGTGTTGTGGCTGGCCCACAGTGTTGCAACAAGTGTGTGAGAAAAGACGGGATTGAATATTTTTGAGCCTTAGTTTGACATCTCAACAACCCTTATGTTCAGGCTGGCAATGCTGCTTGGGTTCACAGTCAAGCCTGGGAAATCAGCTTAGCCAGGCAGTGGTCATACAGGGGGTCATGGTTCATACAGGGCTTCATCAAAGCCCCAGCCATGTAGGAAGAGCCATTAATTCATGGGTGTAAGTTGGGAGCAAAAACTCACAAAGGACTAGTCTTTCCTTTAACGCAGGAAAAACAAGAGCCATGACCAGCTGTAAACAAAGCCCCTCTCTTTGCCATGTTCTCCAGGACTAAAGGCACCTACGCAGATTTCTGTGGAAGGTGCCCTGAGAGTTTGGTACAGTGCCCAGCAGTCACACAGGGCACTGAGTGTTCAGCTGTTGACAGAAAGACCAGGCCCCAAAGCACTGTGCAAAGAAAACATGAGAAGCTGAAACAAACTCTTTTAAGAACTCCAAGTTACCCTGAGTACCTTCAGGCTGATAAATGTTTCATGGATGGTGAGCACGTGGCAGATCAAGAGAATTAACATTCAACAAACAAACATCTCTTAGAACCCATGTTCCAAATTGTCAGCATATTTTAAACAATTCCAGGAGGAGGGAAAATCCACTTTATCTTTGAATAGAGTGATTCTTTGCTCTAAGGGATGAGCTTTTTGTTGGCTCTGTTTTATAATGGAATTCTGCTTTAGTTTTGAGCCTTTGAGCCTCTTTGTACATTTTTTCAAGGTCCTTACATGACCTAGGGGAAGACTGGGCAAGAAAGGAAAGAAGTTCCCAAGCAATGCCTTTTGTATAGCACTTTTTAGCTAGTATTTTTCTGTAAGCAAAATTTAGACCCTCCCCAGCATTCCCACCACCATTTCCTGTGCCCAACTTGCATCTCCACTCCATCCATAGTGGCATCAGAAGAAAGCAAAGTTACTCACCATCTGCTTATGGCTTGGGAAGAAAGTTTGTTCCACCAGGGGGAACTTCTCAGGGCCCAGCAAGTTGAAGATTTTAATGAGCTGAGAGAACTTGGGGTGAGGGAGGGGGAACAAAAAACAGACACAGTGGATGTCAGTGACTTATTGTGCAACAGGCAAATGCTTGCAAAATGTTCTGATAGTGGTGAAGGAGGTGAGAGAAATGTTATCATGTCTTTCCCTCCTTGCTTTTTTGACCTGAGAGCAGCAAGAAAATATGAAGCTGCTGTATTTATCCATGGCCAAGCCAGCCTATGTACACAGACCTTGGACTAAGGGAGCATAGAAGGGATTCAAGAGCCAGAAGGGAATCAGTTTGCATTTACTTACAGATCTACTATGAACAAGATTTGCATTCCAAATGCAGCTGGGGAGAGGAGCCTTTCTTAGTAGAGGATAGAGCCAGGAAATCAGTGCCACCACTCCCATCAGAGACCAAATAAACCAGAGCTGTCCCTTGGATCTCTTCCTCACAACCAAATCCAAGCAAGGCACTTTGTGCTGGAGGGCAGGAGAACTGCTAAGGGACAGCAATTACAAGAGGGTTGGAGTGTCAGACCAAGGGAGTAGAGTCCACTGTTAATCAGAACTGACATTTATTGTGGACCAAGGGCCCCCCAACAGCCCTTCATGAATGACAGGAGAGAGAGGGCTTCATCTGCCTGTCCTTGTCCCATCCACCATGAGGTCTGAGGGGGGCACCAGTCTGTGAGGGTGGTGTCTAGAGAGCAGTATGTAACCTTAATAGGGACAGCAACCACTCTGGCATTTCATAGACAAGGAGGAACATTTGTCATTGTCCCCACCCATCAGCATGAACTTCACCTTCATCACCACTATCATCACCATTATAAACCCTTTTATCATTCAGGGTTGTGCCCGACCAGACACAAAGCTCCCCATGGTAGGACTGAGTTTTGATTTCTGTTAGGTTCCAAAACACCAACAGAAGCGTAACACATCACAGGAAATTCCTGCTCCGCTTCAGCCGTCTGTGAAGCAAGCAGACTGTTCTGTATGTTGTCTGCAGCCTCCCTGTTTGATCCATCATTCATCACCCAGAGAAAAAAATCAAACTTATAAGGGAGAAACCTAATAACCATGACAGAATGTGTTTCTGAAGCAGGGTTCATATACCAAAGAGAGTAAGAGTGATGCATACCCCAGAATCTCAGGAGGAGCTTAGACACAGCCCTGTTACCACAGAGTGCTGAACTGGCATGACTGCTGGTGAAGCGGTTGGTCCGGCAGACACATAAGAGAACAAAATGTTTGGGGATTGGTTCCTGCTGAGCTGGTAGATAGGACTAGGTTCCCCATTGAGTCCTATTCACAAAGTAGTTTATAAATTGAATTCAGTTTCCAAGGCCCCCAGAATTTGGTAAAATCAAGTTAATTAATAAAAGTCTCCACCCTGGGCCAAGTAAGGACAGATTTTAAGTCCTTTGCATGAGTTTCTCAAGTTGCCTATCAACGGTAGGGATGTATTAATCTTGAAGGAGACCCCTGTGTCACATGAGGGAAGTAACACACAGATTAAGGGAAGGAAACAGACATCTAGGGAAGAAGGGAAAGAAAAGCAAGCTACCTTTCTTCCCAATAGCATTAGCTGCTTAATCTTGCATGTTCTGAGCACTTCTGGGCAACAGCTGGAGCCAGTAAATGCACCAAGTCACAACACCAAGGTTACATTGTAGATAGAGAGAGGTACTGAGGATGTTTTCTGCTGAGTAGCCCTGTTAAGGCTCCTCTCATGGTTACTGGGCTAGTCTAAGGACTCCAAAAGAATTGCTGCATGAAAAGTTGAAACTTCATTAGCTCTTAGAGAAGAACAACCCCTTTGAGAGTTAAATCTTGGCATGCAGTCACTGTGAAAAAAAAAAAAAAAATAGGCTGCAAGGTGTGTGCCAGATCCAGGCCAAATGCTGAAGAGGCAGCTGCCAGCAGATTTGCAGACAAATGCAAAGAATCCTTTTCCTAATCTCATAGTTCAAAACACAGCATTTAAAGAAAATCCAGGAAACATCAAGAGGCAGCATATCGCATCACTAACACCACCACCACCCTCACATGCATCAGGAGATAAGAGGAAAAACTCCCAATGTAGAATAATTATTGTTGGCAAGGAGGGTATTGATGTTGTGGAAGGAGGACAGCTTGCTTCTCTCAACTACTTGTACTAGCCCTGCACATTCTAGAAAAGAAAAATAAAGCCCTGTTTTGACTAGCAAGGTGAGCAAACAGGGCTTAGAAGTTAAACAGAATGAGCCAGAGACAGGGAGAGAAGGAAAAACACTCTGGCTGAGAACAGCCCGTGCCCCTTGGCGTGTGTGCACACAGCCCGGGTGAACCATGGACACTGTGATGTTGAGGCAATGTACATTTATCCTGGGAAAACAGCTCAAACAAAATAACTGGAGAAACTGTGCAGCTGATAAACAATGTTCTGACTTGTTCCTTTTGAAGCATACAGCTCTTGGCTGTTGCTGAAATAGCGAGTGTTTCAGATGAGAGATTGAGACATCTGGGAGCCTCATCACTGGGCCAAGCCTGCAAAAAGGTCTGACTTTGGTATTGCCCCTCATAGGACAGTTCCCTCCCATTTTCTCTTTTTTGCCAGTTGTTAGGGACAGGATGTTGACAAAGAGACTCCCACGTTATGTGGTGCAGCAGCCTCTGAGATACCTGATAACAGAGCTCAAGTAACATCTCCCCATGCAGATGGGTAGGAACATTGTTGTCAGCAGCTCTGCTAGATACAACCACACCTTCCACTGCTGGCAGCAGTTCTTGCTTTCTATTCTTCCACTGGTTTTAGTGAGATTGCATCCAGACCACCAATAACACGCGGGGGAAGGCAGTGTGGCACAGCCTGGTTTTAGGTATTTGGAACACGTAGGCAAGGGAAATACCTTGGCCTGACTGCTTGGAGATGAGAGTTACATGCAGGGAGTCTTTGCAGAGAAATAAAAAGATCCATTCAGAGGACTTTAAGGCCTTTCACACATTTTGAAGGTGCCTAGGTCATGAGGGAGCCTATATCCCTTGACAGTCAATAACAGTTTGGCTAGGAGTCCGTGGACTCAGCAGGTGACTGTCAGAAATGCTTCTTATTTTCTGCTGCTTTACAGATGCAAAAGTTGCTTTGCAATTACAGGCATTACCTGCATGTAGTGTGAGCACTACTCCAAGCATTCTTCCCACGGTATTTTGAACTGCAACTTAGAATTCTAATACAGAAATTATTATTGGTGGTTGAAGCATAGTGCTTAGTGTGCTTGTAATATTATTTCTCAATCGTTCTGGGATCATCTTAAAACTTAGATTTCTTAGATGTTTCTCTCAGAGTGTGAGACCCCCTGAATACATTTTTCTTTTTTCTCAGAAACATCTAATTGAAACTGTGCCTGTTTTAATCTTTGAAGAAGTTTTTGTATTGAAGAACTGGAAACCTGGCAACTGTCATTAAAAATTGGGCTGCATGTTTGAGTAAACTCAAACCCAAACTCAGCTGATTGTAATTAGAGTTGCTGAGAATAAAACATGGTTGCAAATTGCCAAGGAAAAGCACTCTCAATTTTATCCCCCTCCACAAAATCATAAACATTTCTATGAAATGGAACAATTTTTGGAGAAAATAAAAAATGCAAGTGAAAAGCAGCTTTCCCAGGGGTATTTAATTTCATTTCTTCATGCATCTCAACTCTTTTCTAGATCCAAAAAGTTTCCAGTAATCTTTGTTATGCAGATCCCTTATTTCAAGATGCCTGTTTTGCAATAAAAGTGGAACGTGCACCGAAGTGTCCCTATCTCTCACATCCCAGCTATCACAAAAACAAAATTTTCTGATTCTGCTGCCAGTGAAGCTTTTTGCCCTCAAATGCCCCACTGCAATCTCTACATGAGCTTAAATACCATCTCAGTGTTGCTCATTCAATGCAATCTTAGATTGCTGAGCACGTTACAATCACTGGTTTGGGGGTGATGTGTGTGCAGGTGCAGCAAGGAAAGGAGGCATTCTGCAAACCTGTTTAAATTGTTTGCAAGTGGTTTCCTTGATTCCTCTGGGAAGGCTGCCTGTGCCAGCTGTATTCCCCATGAGGAAAGTATGGCACAACCAGACCCAGAGTACCTAGAGCCAAGCTGCTGGCAGAGCCAAGTTTTCCCACACTGCCTTTCCAGCACTACGTTTTTTCTTTTTTTCTTTTTCTTTTTTTTTTTTAGTGTGTTAACTTTGTTTGTTTTCTTTTATTTTAGATGCCTAAAAATAGGCCTTTCACATCTACAAAATCAGATGGAATGGACTGTCAGCAAAAGGCAGTGTAAATGTGGAGGCTTTTTGTCTGTTACCAGGGCAAATGCACTTGTGCATAGGACCAACTGTCAGAAACAATGAGGAGGTGATACTGAGCCTGGAGCTGAAAAATCAAATGGAAACTGAGGTCAAATGTACATTAAACACCTATACAGTCATGGCAAAGTGAGATTGTTCTCACTACCCTGATTATTGCATGACAGCATTTTTGGAAAACTCAAGATCTTTCTTATGGCCTCAACAAACCCCAAAGATGTTGTAAAAGGGTTGAAAACTGAAAAGACTCTGTTTATTACTCTGGCACCATTTTAGTAAGAAACTACTTAAATCCAACACTGCCCAATCATGGAAATAAAAGTCTGAGTCACTACAGACCTAATCTGGACTTTAGCTACCAACCAACACACTGAGAACCACTAGGATATTTATTCCAAGAAGAAAAACAACAGTAAACCCCCACTTAATTAGGTGATGAGGAAGATTGTTATCATCTGCTATAAACATTCTATCTCACCCAAGCTCAATTTGTGCAATGAGTAAGAGAATTCCTGAAAACACATCTAAAAGTTTTCCGTGGTGTCATATTGGAAAGCCCCATCTCCTTCTCACATCCATATAGCTGTAGTTTCCTGCTTTGAACCCAGAAGAAAGCAGGGAAATTTCCATTCTGGAAGCCTCAGTGATCAGAGAAGACATTTTGGGACAAAACTATGGGAAAACCCATACGCCAATTCCAAAATGGTATCAGGATCTGACTTCCTCCTGCAGGTGCTGTCATGGTCAACCTTACTCTTGTGGCTCTTGGGCAACTTATATCTCCAACTCTCCTGCTTCTGCAGCTTCAGCTGCCTTGGAGCGGGTCATAGAAATGGTCTGGGGATTTGGGGTTGAGAAAAGTCAATGATAATGTTTTCCAAGGTTTTCTGAGATTTTCATGTGAACTTGACAAAATTTAAAGAATGGTTGAAGGGATCTTCCAGTGCAAAATATCAAAACATTGTCCTGTCCTCATCAGAAGTTGATTCACCCAAAGTCTTAGCAAGGTGCTGTGTTTCAGGTTCAATGAACCAACAATTTATGACAATATTTCATTTCATTCTGGGACTGCTGAGAAACTCTACATGTGTGGTGATTTGACCCTGACTGGACTGATTTTCTCTACCTCTTCCCATGTGGGTTCTTCCATGCCTGACAAGAAATCTAGGTGCTTCTGCACTGTCAGCTGTTGGTGATCCTTTAGAGTCTGGGACAAAGAAACATCCTGCTCAGGGTGAAGAAATAACACCTTGATATAGCTAGAGGCTGATAAAGAAGTAGTGCTGGTAGTTTTTTTCCCCCAACAACTCCTTCCTGGATTCCTAAGGTTGTTTAGATTTTAACCTAAAGAGACCAACTCCTGTGAAACTCCTGGAAGGCAAGCTGGGCTTTCTATCGGTACCAGAGATCTCCTGTGCAGTGCTGACTCACAGCAGAGCTGCATCATCACTTACCACCCAGGGCTTGCTGCAGAAGTTGTAGATGGAGTAGAGGGAGTTCACTGTGTGGATGCCACCATACTGGAGGCCGATGATGAGGCTGCGGAAGTCTTCCCCCAGCGCCATGCTGTAGGCATGCTGGCGGATCAGGACAAAATCTGGCTTGAAAGACCTGGAAGAGACGAGGAGAATGGTGTTTTACTGTCAAATGCTCCAGAAGCACTTCTAACCGCTCCTTGTTTCTTTTCCATCCTTCCCATTTCTTTTCACTAACACATGTTGCTCTTCTCTGGGCCTCTCATGGTGTATTGCTTGTGTTATAATGTAACAAACCCAACAAAACCCCCTAGTCATTAAAAAAAAAAAAAAAAAGAAAAATCCAACATAGCTGCAAGTGTGAGAGCATAGAAACAGGCCAAACAGATTTTCTGCACTTTCCATGTCACTCAGGCATGCACAGGAACAAGCCACAAGCAGAGCCAAGGGTCATAAATTCACTGGTGGGGGGATTCTCTTTTCTTTCTAAAAGCTTGGCCGTTCTTGGCAAGCTCGTTGCAATGTGCAAGGCAGATGAGGGAGCAAGTTTGTTTCCTGACGATTGAGCTCCATATTGAAGCCATGCCCAGTGGGTGGGGAGATCATAAGGGATTTCAAAAAGCTCTCCTACACATCCATACATTGACACACATTCTCTCTTTAATCAGTTTACTACATACGCAGCACATCCCAGGCTCTTATGGTTATGAGTCAACAAGTGAAGGGCAGGCATGGCCATGTAATTAATCAAATGAGCAGAGCCCCTCATACACTGCTGTGACTCATGGCATGGACTTCCACAATATTATTTAGCAAGAGTGGAGCTTGGACTCCTATGGTTCAACAGCAGCCCTCAGCTAATGCACAGAAAAGTGAGGCCCTTTCTAGGTAAGCCAACAGGCAATGGATTATCTTTCAAGCAGCCAGATTTTATTCCTTGCTGACACTCTGTCTTCAAAGCCATTCAAAAATATCTGGAAACAGCAGCTGGAAAGAAATGGTTCCCCAAATGGAGCTCAGCAGTTCATTCTTGAAGAAAGGGGCTTTTCCACGGAAAGAAGGGATTATTTTACAAGTTAACAGAGGTTGCATCAAGGACATTGAAAAATTTCCATGCTGTATTAAAGATTTTCAGAGAAATGAGCTCTGTAACCAGGTCCCATTACCTCACTACCCTCGAACATTTTCCTTGCTAAGAGACTATAATTTCTATCCTTTGGAAGTATGAGCTGGAAATATTTTGGGTTTATAACCCCTATTTATATTTCCATCATTCTGGCAGGGAAATGTGAGATGGTGACTCTGGGCCAGATTGTGGCAACAAACACTGTACACAAACCCCAGCACAGCTTTGTTGTTTTAAAGCTATTCATTTTGTTTGTTGACCTTGGACTTTTGTTATCACCCGCCTGAGACACGGTGAGGAGTATGCTCAGCTTTTGTGATGCAAGAGGCCAAGCTGTAGAAATGTTGTGATTCCCTCCCATGGAGTTTTTTTAAACCTAGGCATGTTCCCTAATGTACTTGGCACCAAAGGTGGTGCTTTCCTCCAGCAGCGAGATGCATAATGAGCATCGAGAGGGCTGTGCTATCGCTGTGCAGCTGATTTATGGACCTCCCTGGTGTCAGTGGGGTGACCCCTGCTGAGAAACAGCAAGTGAATACAAATCTCGGAAAGTCTGAGCTGCTCCATTCTGCTGAGCTTGCTGTGTAGAAAGTACCCTGGAGGCAGGCACAGGTCCCCAGGAAGGATTAACCAGCTACTTAGGACCAGGCCTCAGTATCTATGCTGACTTACTGAACAGTTGTGGTGCCTGGAGAGGCAGGAGCTCCGGGCATGTCTCTTCATCCAGCTTTCTGAGAGGGGGAGGACACACAGTGGCTGGGAAACTGCCTTCATTTGCTTTACTTTTGCCAGCCAAAAGCTCAGGAAAAAAGCTCTTGTCTTTTCAGATCCTGGCAAAGAAAGAGTTTCTCCACTTTGACGATGGACACAAGAATACAGAATTAATGTAGAAAAGCCTATTCTCAAACTCTGTGTCCTGTAGGAAGGCAGGGCACTCTCTCATGCAGCAGATGAGGAGTAAATCTCTAAAGTGAAGGTGGACACTGAATCCCTGTTTTGAGCTGTGGAACAATGTGAATGTTCCCATGGATACTGAGAACAAGGCAGTGGAGTGCCAGGCCTGGGACTAACTGAGAATAAACATCAGCTGAAGAGCGCTAAAGCCTGAACAGAGAAACGGAGACCAGCAGCAAAATGAATAACAATCAATAATATTTCTGTGCAGAAAGCAGCTCCCCAGCATGCAGAGCAGATGATGACAATGATTCCTGATGGGAGATTTCATGCCTTAAAGAGATCTCCTATTTCTTATTTCTGCATATAGCCATAACTCTGACTTGCTTCCTGGTCCTTCAGCTTTTCTCACTGAAGCACAAAGAGATTCGAGGGCATGAAGAAAGAACACGGAAGAATACACTATTTGCATCAGAAATAGTGTGATCAACACATAAGATTGTCCCCCTGTGGTGAGCACTGGTGAAGCCACGCCTCAAATCCTGTGTTCAGTATTGGTCCCTCACTGAAAGAAAGACATGAGGTGCTGGAATGTGTTGTAGTGAGGTGGGGATCAGCCTCTTCTCCCAGGTAACAAGGCATAGGACAAGAGGGAATGGCCTCAGGTTGTGTCAGGAGAGGTTTAGTGGATATCAGGAAAAAATTCTTCATGGAAAGGGTTATCAAACTTTGAGACAGTCTGCCCAGGGAAGTAGTTGAGTCACCACCCCCTGAACTGTTCAAAGGGTGTGTGGATATGGCACTTAGGGGTGTGATTTAGTGGTGAAAATGGCAGTGCTCATTAATGGCTGGATCAATGCTCTTAGAGGTCTTTCCCAACCAATTCTGTGATTGTCAAAATATCTCTTTATGACCCTTCTGCTGTGCATAATCATTTGCAGCCAAAGGGTGCTTTATATTTCAGCACCGTGATGGGTGAGAGAGCTTTTTCCTGGTGTTTTTGGAGAAGGATGGGCTCTCCTGCTCTCTTTTTAGAAGACTGACAGTCTTATAAGACACTTTGCCCTTTGTGTCAATAGAAAAAGATCTTCCCAGGACACTGAAGATGACATCCTCACTTCAGGTTCTGGCTACCCTCCATTATTCTAGGAGACTTCATTCAGCTTTCAGATACTTCCCAGGGATCAAGACACTCTGACTAAATTCCCTTCCAAAGCCTTTCCTATCTGGCATGACAGAAAAAGAGAACCGCATAATTTATCAAAATGATACAACAAGTTTTGCATTACTGGCAATTAATGAAGCCTTCAGGGAAGTGTCTGAGGCACAAGTCCAAGCCATAAGAGGCTGCAACTTTTTCCCAAGAAGTGCAAAAATCCCTCCAAATATGTAGTGCCTCAGGTGTCTGACACCTAATAGAAAATGGCATTTACAAATGGGAACAAGTTCTTTTTGTGTGTTGCTTCAGCGTTAATAGCATTGTTATTATATTACTGAAAAATCAATGACATTTTCCCCTATCACAGTGTTAGATTTAACATTCTGTTTGATGCTTTAGTAAAGCGGAAAATTTGCTAAGAAAAAATGTCCTTTCAGTCAAAACCACATGTCATATTTTCCGCAGAAAGAAATAAACCTGAAGTTATTCAAAGAAAGAACAAATGTGACTGCTTATATAAATAAGGTAACACAGAGCTGGTTTTAGAGAAAAAAGAAAGCAACATAGAATAAAGAAAAATCTCTCCTTACTAGGCTGGAGGAGAGCAGCAGAGTTGTTGTTTTTTTTTTTTTTGAACATTGTAATAGAGAATGGCTGAGTAAAAAACATGGGAAGTGTGGGAGATTAGTGCAGCAAAAACAGCAGGAGCCAGGAATCACAGTTGCAGTAGGACCAATACCACTGCAGGCAGATGAGGACAGCATGGAAGATGCTCTGATTTGCTTCTCAGCCACAGGTCAGTGCTCAGCTAACCATTAAATCATGTCACACACTCTCTGAACTGTACTCTGGCAGTCTCAAAAGTCTGCCATATATTTTACTTCTAAACTGATTGACACTGACAAGGAAAAGCATGTGGACTTAGACAAAGCCTGAAAGTAGTAACAACCACACCTGCCAACACCAACTTGCCTTCAAAATGCTTGTGATCCTAAGCTTTTACAGAAGTTGATCCACATACTTTCCAACTTCACAGAATAAAGTCATAGAGTAATTTAGGTTGGAGAGGATCTTTGGAAACCATCTGGCCCAACACCATGCTCATTGCAGGGCTAACTTTGAAGTGACATTAGGATGATCGCCATTCCCTGGAAGAAGCCTTAGTAAAAACCCACGTGGAAAGGAGACAGATTGTGGCAGGATTGATTAAAAAAAAAAAAAATAGCTGATCAAGACTGAAACAATATACAGAAGTTTTCAACTATTCTTGTATTTAATTCTGGATGAACTAATTATTGACTGCTCCAGACCCTGGCGGCTTATTCCTTATTGGAAAGAATTACTGTAAATGCAAAAAGGGTCAGGGAGTAGTTTAGTATCTGAAATGCTCTCCACCCTGGTCTGCTCAGAGTGACTTTTTCTTTCTGGCAGCTGCCTGCATGCCAAATGCTTTCCCGATAACTGTCAGCATCCTGCCTGCACGTCGGCTGGGCGCCAGCAGCCGGGGAGGTGAAGGGGGACATTATTCATCTGGGACATCAGCAAACCCCCAGGGGAGAAGCAGGCCTCCAAGCAGCTGTTTAGCAGCAGGAGCTGAGGTGGAACTAACTGAAAATAAATACATAAATCATCACACACCACTGTCTCTTCTCTTTTGTATGTCCTGCTAAAAGAAAAATTAAAAAAAAAAATATTGAGGACAGGGACAGGCAGGTGAAGAGGGGGAGATATTAGTGGAAAAAACAATGTTAGATCATTCCCCATATGGGAATAATTTCTCAGTTTATAAATGTTTACTAGAGGTGTTAAATTGCTTCATATGTAACTGCAGCTTGCCAGGGTGTATACCCTGTCAGACACCTCGCCCCAGCTCATTGTCTCTGCAGGGTATTTCAGTGAGGAAAGTGGTCATTTGGCACATTGGTCCCTTGCCTAAACTGAATTATCAAAAGCTTACAGGCTGTTACAGATACTTCTCCATTACATTTATGGATTGCCATGCCATCAATAGAAAAAATATTGCCCAAATGTTTCTCAGTGTTAAATACATAGCACATATTGTACTCCACCATGGGGCACTTTCTGTGAAACTTGGGACAACCATGCGCTCAACATATTTTTCCATCTGGCTGCTAGAAACCTAAACTTTCCCTATCAGTTTCTGCCATTTTTTCTGCTATTTGCAACTTCACAGAAAATTGCAGAAATTTGGTTTGGAAGCAGCAAAACAACCAACCAATCAACCAACACAACACCACCCCACCCCCAGCCCCCAAAACAACAATAATATCTAGAAAAAGACATTTCAAAAAAGACTCTAATTAGGGTCAAGAGTTAAATTTAAAAATACAGGAATTAGACAATGGCTGGAGTTTGTCTTTGGCACAAGCTTCTTTGAACATAAGAAGCTGAACAATGATCTACTGCCTACCAATACTTCTTACATCAGTGTCCAAGAACAGCAGCTACTCCCATGACCTTCCTGGGCATTGTCCCTGTAGAAGAGCTACAAGAAACCATCAACTCCTGTGAACAAATAGTCCTGGAGAGACAAGAAAACATATTTCTAGCAACGTGCAACTACTGTGTGGTGAGCAAGCATGGCCTCTGTAGGATAGAAAACCTGCATGCCCCTTTCAGATAGATGCTTCTCAATGGGCCTTTGGGGTGAGTGAACCTATTGGGATGGGAAAATGCAGTGGGCAGAGGACAGTGTCTTCACTGGGCTTTAAAGAGTCTCACACCCTGGAGCAGATACATCTTTTTTAGTCAGACTACACATCTCCTGGAGACTGCAAGCTCTGAATAGCAGGGAAACACCTGTGAGTTGGCCAGTTTCTTCTTTCTTCTCTACCTGTCCCATGTAAAAGGATTTGCCTCCTTATGCTGTGACCATACCGTAGCTTGCAGTGTGAAAATATACTTAAGGAAAAAAGTACTTTCAGGGATTTTGGGGATGGTGATTCAATAGGTTGCTGAGCTGTTGTTACAGCACAGGGATTTGTAGAAGCACTGAATCAGCTGGAAGCAACAGGAATGTCAGTGTAAACTACAGGAATGAATGGGCTTGTGTGGACAAAGTGGAGAATTCACTGACCCCACCACAGCTGTGAGTAGCAAGGGCACATCATCCAGGGTGAGCAGGGGAGACACACACCTTACACGCACAGGCCACATGCAGGCAAGGCCTGTAGATCATTCCATGACAGAGATCTTCCCCACAGCAAAGCTTTGTCTCGGGTGCTGTTCTTGTTTCCTTTGGTCACCCCTCTACACTTGCCAGGGTCATTTCTCCTCGCAGACTCCTCCCCACGTCAGACCCTGGGTATCTCCTGGTCCACCAGGAGGTCCACAGCTGTTGTCTGTGCTGTGGGGTTGCATGGAGCCTGCATTGCACACTCTAAGTGGTATGGCCACCACTCTGATAGGTCCCATGCAAACATGAAAATGTGCCTTCTCTCCTGGATGATTGGCCCCAATAACAAAAGAGGAAGCTCTACAGGGAGACAGGAGATGAGAGCAGTTTGGTGCTTGATTAATTTCTATCCTTAAAGTCCTGAAATGCTCCCAACGACATTAGTATTCCCCAGGTAAAAGAGCTGTCCAGATTTTCCACATATCCCTGCCTTACATCTACTGAAATTAATAGCTGAAGTCTGTTGAAGCCCAACAGTCAAGCATTTAATTGAATACAGAACCTGAGATCATAGTTTGGGAGTCTAAGTGTTGCTGTCAGAAACAGACACAGCCCAAATTTTCATTTCTACTTAGACACTTTTATAATATCCTGAAAGCATAAATGCATCTCAGAGTGGGTGCAGTGCCAACACTGACAGCCTCTTTACACTGCCAAAATATTGATATGAAGGGCCCTTCAGAGGAATGTGAAAATAAAAATCCCATTCCTCACATCTAACCCCATTAAAAGTGACACAGTCCAAGAACTTTCTAGTAAATTAGATTCCAGATGGTTCACTCTGTCTCTTTCTGTTTGTGTGCATCGACCTGTCCAAAAGGAGGTTGTGTATGCATTGGGAGGAGGATGAAGAATCCACTCAAGTGTTTTAAAAGTAGGCATAAGCCCACACTTGTTTTTACACACTCTTTAGTACTCCAGCTATTGCACCCAGAAATTATTCCATTTCTCTGTTGTAAGAGTTGCTGTGTCTAAGTTGGCGAGGGATCCTATGGGATGAATAAACACTACCTCCTGCTTCCCATATTTAACTTTTCAATAGGGAAGGTCTGCTGCCAATTTTTTTCCAACTAAGTGCTGGGGTAACAAGGACCAATGTGTGGGAGATTCCCCACCCCACCAGTCCTGGCTGAACACAACACTGCTCTTGGTGCCCAGCTCATCCCACCAGTGTCCTCGGTCAGGGCAAGGGTTACAGGGCACTGACATAGAAAAGTGCTTGCTAGAGGCTGCACAAGATACTTCATGGCCAGCTCTCTGTCGGAAGGAAATGTGCTGAACAGGCTGATGGAACCTTCACAAACCATGGTGGATCTGGCACAGAAAACACAGAGGCAGTTTTCTACATTTGTTAGATGATAGCCTCTGTCTCCAGTAGCACATTTTGCTGACACTATCTCAAATCCTCCACTCCCTCCTACAGATGTGCAGAACATAGTAACTAAAAAAGAGAAGCTGGAGACCAAGAACATTGTTACTGTAAAATGAAATTCTTGGGGCCACACTTGTTTTAAAACTCAGGCAAGCTAAGTAATGTCTGGCTTCAGTTAGATTGTTTGCTAACTTACTTTTAGCTACTTATTTCAAGATGCACAGGCTAGGACTCATGTATATGTCCATATCTTTGCTTTCCGTAATTGCCAATAGTATTTCTAAAGCATCTTGTTTGTGGTGGTTTGTTTTTTTTTTTTTTTTTTTTTTTTTTTTTTTTTTTTTTTTTGTTTTGTTTTGTTTTTTTATTTTCCTGAGGCAAAAGTGGTAAAAGGAAGGCTTTGAGGATTGGTATACCTTCTTACTAGGGGATTTATCTTCCTGGTAAAAGAACCACAATTTTTTCCTGGTGCGGTTCAAATCAATTGACATGGGGTGTGAAAGAATGCCTTAACTCCAAAATACCAAGTGATCAGCAGAAAAAACTTTGGTTTAAACTTTGCTTTACAGGTTCCATATGGTATTTCCAATTTAAGGAAAGAACTACGAGACCTGCTCCAAAATGACAGAATTTAATAGGCTAGTAAATTGTTAGATAGCTTATCAGTAAATGCAATGTCAAATTGGAGAGGGCAGCCCAGTGGCTGCTTAATATGAATATGAATATGAATTGTTGCTGTTAAGAAATTTATTATTTCAGTGATTTAAATTTGCTGGTCTGTAGTATATTCACTGTCTTTCCACTAAACTGCTACATTCTATTGCTCTCCCTTTGAAGAGGAATGTGAAGCAGGCAGGGCTCCTGCAGGGGGAATCCCAAATGTGCTCATTAGCAAGATGGTGTTGTATTTATCTCCTTATAAATTGTCAGTGGGATTTCCATGACTCTGGGTATTCAAAAAATATGATGAGTATTATATTTTACCATATAGAATGTTTTGCTCAATAATTAACAGAGGCCAAATAAGTGATGGAAAGAAGATGACAGCAGGAGCAGGGTTGGTGCACACATGTGAGTTGAAGGTGTCTCCCTGTGGCTGGGCACTCTGAAAGGTGTCTGTGGCCAGGCAGGACATGGCTGTGGATGGGATGGTGGGACTTGAAGGGAGTGGGAAGCAGCTGTACCCATGTGGATGGGTCGAGGTGCCTCTACACAGCTCAGTTCCACAATTTGCTTTCTAAAGTGAAAAAGAGTTTTAATTTCTATACCTTCTAGAGTATTGGAGTGGCTGTGGATGTTGGCTGACCTGAGCTCTTAAACTCACTGAGCTGGGCACAACAGGGGCACATCAGCACAGGCTGTAAACAAATATTTACTGTTTGCAAGGATTATGGCATGTAGCATATGCTAGATAAATTGCCTATCCAGACAAAAACCACCAAAAAAAAAAACCCCAAAAAACCACCCAAAAAAAACCCAAAAAACAACAACAAAAAAAACCCCTGAGCTAATGCCATTCAAAACCCCATGTAATTCATATATAAATATCCATGCAAAAATGGTAGCTGGAATACCTGTGTGTTGACTGTGAGCAGAAACATGAACACCATGCCCCAGACAGTTTTGTAAAATAAATTTTGTCTTCAGTTTCAGTTTAATAGCTCAAGATGTTTCTGCCAGATGTATGAATGGCTTTGGGAGGAAAGACACAGGAAGGAAAATGAAGATGTGATCAACCTAGGAAATGGTTCTTGGGAAACCTTCCAGCACCATGAGCAAGCGAACACAGGAGTACATTAGTGCTGCACACTGTCTGATGAATGCTCCAGCAGCTAGTTCATGGGACATAATGCTTTGTTTCACTCAGAAACAGACATTTGTGGGACAGAAGAAAGCAAATGCATATAACAGACACAGCTTTAAAATTTTATAGCAGAGGCTCGTGAAATTTTACCAAAGAACAAATGGAGACTTGAGGATGTACTAAGAGAAATGTCAAGACCTGAATGAATTAATGGACCACAGTCATAGCTAATTGACAGTGACATGTTTTGTTTTGCAGTGCTTGGACTGGAAATGAGATTTTGAGAAATTAAACTGAGGCCAGCATGCTCAAAATTACAAATTTTCAGCTGTTCTAATAACCCCTTTCAAAAATATCACTGCATGCTACATTATGTGTCTCTACCTTTAACTTTGAACTAGTTGCAAACAGAAAAAAGCATTGATTAAATGTGTCAACAGTACTAAACTCAAAGATGCTGAATACACCAAAAAGTGCAAAGGAACTGTACAAAAAGAAGGAGGGTGGCTAGAAAAATGAATTTGGAACAACAATGAGATTTCAAGACAAACAGAGAAAAGCTGTTGTATCAAAGATGAAATGTAGAGTTGTAATGAAACCATAAAGATGAAGGATTTGGAATAATAGGGTGGAAGGCAATATTGGTGAAAGTAAACAGAGGCATCATACACAGATGTGACAATGTACACTATTCTTTACATAGAACTTGTAAAGATGCATCTAACATTAGCTCCAAATTGCTGTCACTCTGGTGCTTGAAAGAAGGGGAGCAATGCTTTTCAGGAGCGAATTGTATGTGCGATTGGAGAAGCACTGCTTGGGAAAAGAGTCTGCTTGCAATGACTGCAATTATGAAGTAATGCTAGTAGGAGAGAAATCCCCATGACAGAGATAGGTATTATCTCTGAGATATACCACAGGGCAAGGCCAGAGCACTGGGAATCTCCCACAAAAAAACACCAAACCAAACCAAACCAACAAACAAACAACAACAAAAAAAACAACAACAAACAAAAAAAAAAAAAAAAACCACAAAAAAAACCCCAAAAAACCCAAAAAAACCAACCAAACCAAACAACAACAACAAAAAAAAAAAACCAAAAAACAAAGTGGTGTTTCAGGAACAAATCAGTCTACAAACATCAGGATCACAGAATTACAGAATAGTTTGCATTGGAAGGGACCTTAAAGGTCATCTAGTTCCAACCCCCTTGCCATGAGCAGGGACACCTTCCACTAGACTGGGATGCTCAAAGCACCATCCAACACTGAGCACTGCCAGGCATGGGCATCCACACCTTCTCTGGGTAACCTGTGCCTGTGCCTCACCACCCCCACAGTAAAGGATATTTTCCTGGTATATAGCCTAAATCCACCCCCATTCAGTTTAAAGCCGTTCCCCCTTGTCCTATCACTACACGCTCTTGCAAAACTCTACTGTAGTACCCTTTAGGTACTTGAAGGTCCCATAAGGTCTCTCCTTCTCATCTCTAGGCTGAACAGCCCCAGCTCTCAGCGTGTCTTCACAGGAGAGGTGTTTCAACCTCCTTTTGGTTATCAAGACCCTCCTTTGGACTCTAACAGCTCCACATCCTTCCTACATTGGGTGCCCCAGAGCTGGATGCAGTGCTTCAGGTGGGGGGCCACCAGAACAGACCAAATGGGCAGAATCCCCTCCCTTGCCCTGCCGGCCACGCTTCTTTGGAGGCAGCCCAGGATGTGGTTGGCTTTCAGGGCTGTGACAGCATACTGCTGGCTTATGCCAAGTTTCTCATCTGGGCTTAGTGGCTATTGCAAGGGCAGTCCACTGGGATCAGGGCCCAAGACAGGTAGGCTAATGAATTAGAGCCACTGTTTAAAATGAGGGTTAGTTGACAGAGAAGGAGAGAAAAATCAAGGGAGAAGATCTGTTGCCCCTTTTATTGGGAGTGTGGAGGCTAAAAAGAACCTGAGAAAGAGACATTTGCTGTTGCATGAAGGGTCTAGACCGGAAACAATGACTGTATGGCATAATGTGCACCTGAGACCTGATACAAACCCACCAGTCAGGCCTGTCTTTTCACCACTTCCAAGAATCCTTGAAGCTACCAGGACTGTGCTGCCCTGATTCAGATATTTGTCACCCCATGAGGCCAACCTGCTTGCCCCAACATTGATCCACAAAGTCCAGTTTCCAAGACTGGCTGGTGCTCCTCACCTGACCACCTTGGTGCCGTTCCTCATGACCTGCATGTCCACCATGCAGCCACCCATGACGTAAGCAGCCAGGTTCAACTCAGAGAACTCAGCCTGGAGTGGAGCAAAAGGACAAAGTGTTACTCAAGGGCTGCAGAGACACGAACACACAGACACAGACGCAGAATTTTCTTTGTCTGGAATGTACCTTTTCTTCTTTTTTTTTTAGGGTTTTTTTGTTTTGGTTTTTTTTTTTTTTTTTTTTTTTCTGTGAGGCAACTGGAGATCCAATTATAGCTGGTTTGCCCTGAGAGACTGCAGAAGTATTTATGACTCCCACACTTGAGGTGTAAAAGTACACAGGATTAGGCTTACTGCAGTAATAAGTACTGAAGGAATTAAGAATGAGCAGGCTGAAAAATGCACACAGGAAAGACTAACAATAATAACAATAATAATAAAAATACATAAGGTCATTTGAATTCAAAATCCAAGTTTCCACTTGGAGACATCCATTTAGAATTATGTCTGAATTGGCTGTCGTGCCACAGGCTAGCTATAAACCTAATACAAAAGATTTAAACCTTTTTAAACCTCATTATGTTGCAGGAAGGTGATAAGCAGAGGTCACCTGATGTGATTTGATGAAAATTACTAAGATTTTTACCATTAAAGAGTTTGCAAAGCTGGGTAAGTTATTAACAGAGCCGCTCAATCATTAAAACACTTTGTATTTTAAAAGAGGCATGACTTGCAAGGCTGGAAAGGTTGGCAAGGGATATTTCAGCAGTGGGGAGCAAAAGACATGGGGTGATTATGATAAATATAAATAAACACATTTCATTTTTTGAGGCAGAAAATTTAGTCTTCTCCCTTTAAACAGTTTTTTTCCCCTTTCTTTTAAGGCATTTTTCAGACTTAGTATGATGAAGACTGGCAACAGTAAAATCATCTTCTAACCAGTAGCTGTGTAATACCAGAACACTCAGATGGTGCTGCTAATACTTAGGACTTTATTGAGATCCTTGTACTGTTTAATGTTCTTCTGCTACTTCTATTAGTTGGAACCAAAAGATAGTGCCAAAACCAACTTTTATACATTAAATAAAGGGAAAAAAAAGCAAGGGAAAAAAAAAAAAAAGGACGTGTTTTGTCCTCATGAACTCATGGAAAAAACTTGCCAATGGAGAACTAGTGCACCTGTAAAGGCTCAAAGGCCAGACGAAATGAAAAAATAATTTCCAACTTTCCTTTTAAAATCCACATAATTTTAAAGCAATGGCTGTGGATTGGTGACTCGATGATGTAATGAGATTTCATGTCTGCAGCTCTGCATAAACTTTTTAAAGCAACACCCTTAAACGATCTTACATCATTGTAACTCCCAATTACAATGAAAAGAGGGGGAACATTCCTATTGCCAAGAAATAAATTCTGCTTCAAACACAAACACACACACAGACATGCTCACAGGGAGGGATTGGCAGTGGTTCAGGTGACTGCCTGCGTTTTACTCATGAGATACTGCACTGTGTTGCCTTGGCCACAGCCACGCTTCTTCAGTGACCCTATCAGATCAGAGGTAAGAAAACATGTACCCCTGAAAGGCACCTGCCTTTTATACATTTGAAAAATCTCAGGAGACCTAGGGAGAGAGGAGTCCAACTTGGACAAACTCAGTAAGATCAGATGCTTTGGGCACCATCAGTGATCTCCCCAATGGGTCATGGCAAGCTTGCTAGTTTACACATTAGCTCCAGAGGCTCTGTGGACTGGGGAGATGAAAGGATGCTTTTTCCACCTCTGTGTCTCCATATGCCTCAGAGATGTCCCACTCTGAAAGCAGAGTGTTGCCCAGCTGGACCTCCAGCTTCTCTTGCTGAGGAATGCATCATCTGATGTGAACACCGGTGGAAGAAAGGGAAGTTTTAGGTCTGTGTTTTCATGTTCTTTATGCTTTTCTTCCAAAATTTTTTTTCTGTGATAGTTTGTAGTAAAGAGCGTAGCACTCCTCTTTGCTGGGGGTGAAAATGGGCAATCTTCATTCGATGAGGGGCACTTGCATTCTGACTAAGTTGGTCTGACAGGCGTTTCTCTGAGGCAGTCAGGCCAAACAAAGCTGTGCTCAGACACCTGACCTGCAAACAGGCCTGAGAGCCCCCCAAGCTGGTGAGTACTTCATGCCAAACTGCCAGGACCAATTTCAGGCCCTGCTAGTGTCAAGAGCCTGAAGAAAAGGAGAAATCCCCTTTGGCAACCATTGTCCAGGGAACACTGGAAAGGAGAGAGAAGTGTAGAGAGGGTCTGGGGGATTCAGCTATCTCACTCCCAAAATGTCCAAATCTACAATCAGAGCTGAGCGACAATCTTGACCTTTGCCTGGCATTCACTTCTGCTTTAACGAACAAAGTTAGAAATGCTGCTGCTTTCATGTAGCTGCTTTGTTCCATCCAACAGGCTGCTGCTAGCTGGCTTTTGGAAGAAGGCTAAAACCTTCAGTCAGCAGAAATTGTTTCCTGTTGATTTTCCAGTGCTCCCTGTATTTTTAACTTTGTGGGTTTGTAGCCCGATGACTTCCCTTGGCTGGGATTTCAGCTCTGAGATCATCTCCAGCCTGAGTTTACCTTGCAGACAAAGAGGTCTTTGAAAGCAGCCCATGCAGATAGAGTGACAGGTAACTATGCATAAAACAGGAGAGCCCAGCTCCCCATGGCCTTGCAGAGTCATTTGCATTAGGAATCATGGAAAAGAAGAAGGCATTGCATTAGCCTGATGGTGTTTTATACTTTGCAGCAGTGCCAATGGCTGCAAAAGCATTCACAACAAGAGCAAACCACGTGTGACAAATGTGACACAATCTGTCTTGAAGAATAATGTAATAAGACTGTAGGAGTAGAAATATTTCATACCCCTGTGAGGCTCAGATGTGAGATGATGCCCACAGCTACTTTGATCATAGTTTTGTCAAAAATGCCTCCTTCAGGTATTAAGAATTGGAAGACTCTCCAAATAATTTGGACTACACCTTAAGGTTACTCTCAGTTTCCATCAGCATCCTCTGTGTGCTGGAGATCTATTTGGTGA
This sequence comes from Vidua chalybeata, assembly GCF_026979565.1. NCBI lineage: Eukaryota > Metazoa > Chordata > Aves > Passeriformes > Viduidae > Vidua > Vidua chalybeata. Next base: position 22,124,358 of record NC_071534.1, on the reverse strand, counting down.
GCTATTTTAGAGTGTCTATTTCTGTTTCCTGATATTAAACCAGGAAGATATTGTCATTTTCAATCATGCAATAGTAGAAATGCCTGACTTGGCAGCTGACTTGCCTGTTAGTGATTTAAGGGAAGCATGTGTTCAAGGTGTATTTTAAGCATTTTTCGTAGAATAACAGAAAGCTGTGTTGGAAGGACTTCAAGATATCATAGTCTTTCTCTCTTTCCTAAGGCATGACCAGCTCTACCTCTGCCATTGTGTGCAGATACTACATAACCTTCTTCTGTCTTCCATAGATGAGGAACCTCCTCAGGCAGTCTGTACCTTAACAACAATGGAAAATTTTCCCAAAGCCGTATCTAAATCTCTCTCCTTACTTTTTAAGGCAGCAATTTTTTTGTGTCCATGACTTCTTTCTGCAGAACCTGAAGACTTATTCCTCAAACACTTATCCTTCCTTTTTTTTTTTAAGACAAAACTAGTCCCATTCTTTTTTTCTTGTAGATGTTTTTCAGTGAATTGATCAGAGTTGTTGCTGTCACAGGGATTCTCTCTGGCAGATCCACAACTTCCTCCATATGTAAAATTGCCAACCATATGCTTGAGTGTGGATTTGTCATACATGCAGCAGTGTGACTATTTTTTAGCTCATATTCTGGCTGAGATCCACTGTAAGCCTTACACTGCTTTGTCTAGGCTACGGACTAGCCTGGTCCGTGCCATGGCTTAGGCACTTGGGATGAGGAATTGCTACTGTATAATCAAATCTCATACATTCCTCTGTGGATTTTATGCCTTATTTTTTGGTGGATCTTCCAATATGTACAAGGAAAGGCCCACATCAGGCTGCATTCCTAAAGCAGCACATTTCACTACAACCATTACAAGGATCTCAAGGGGAAAGTAAGCAATCCCTAAATCCTGCACAGGCAGAAAGGTGGGCAGATAGTTTGGATGCCTATGGGATGAGGGCTGAGGCTATGCAGGCATGCAGAATTAGAGATTACACATCCTGATTCCCCATTTCTTTTCCTGAGACATTTTTCATTAGGCAGGCACCCTGCACCCCACCTATCCCCAATACCAGGATTGCTCTCTGGGAGGAAAGAATGGAGAGAGTCCATCTGTGATGTGAATACTGCTTTGTGGCTCCAAGAGCAGCTTCCATAAGTGCCCTTCACAAGTCCTGCAGTGGGGATGCGTTCTCCTAGGCTAGAGACAATGCTGGTGCTGAAGGTCCACATGCCTTCACCTGTGTGAACACCTTTTGGTGCATTGGCTCTGATGGCATTCAGAATTGTCTCTTGAGTTCTCATTTCAGAAGTTGTGTGACTAGCTGAAAATTTGAAGTTTAGAGAAAGCACATTTCTAAATATTTTGATCCCAGGAAATGGCTCAAAACCATGAACTCTGTAAACTTCCAAAAGCCAATGAAAAATTTTTTAAAAAATGAAGATAGTATTAATATAAGAAAATAATGATTTAGAATAATTCTTGCTCGTTCTCCCTTTATTCATGGTTTCTGAATGCTTGCATGTGGCAAGCTATGAGAATTCTGTTGCTGTTCTTGAACTGCTTTCTGACATTCAGCTGGAAAAAAACCCAAACCCTAAACATATAATGAATAAAAATTATATCCTTGTTTGACAAGAGGCTAGTTTTCCTTTCATCACACACACAGACCTGTCAGACTCTACCTTTTGAAAGGACCATTTTACACCGCACATGAAAATACCTCTTTAGGGCGGGAAGTACAATGGAGCTGGAATTCATGATTTGTATTACAATTATCTTCTGTGACTGCCAAGTACAAATTTTTCCTGACAATGCTGCCAATGGAGTCATAATCTATACCACAAGACTTTTCCAGAAGCATGTACATAGGAGTTCACTGAATAATCATTCCCTGAAAATAAACTGAACAGTGGGAACAAGTGAATGAGCTGTGCAAGAAAAATGCGTGTCAGACGGACAGAGGGACCCACCTCGTCACAGCAGGAAATGGTGGGAAGGAGAAGGGTGAACAAACATCAGGCATAAAAATGTAGATGGACCTTTGGACTTCATGACTCCCGTTTCACACTTTTCACCCCACTTGACCATCAATTAGCCAATGCCAGGAAAGATGTCTCTGAACATATTAAAATTCCTTTGGGAAATACCTGCAGGAAAAGTATCCTGAAGGTGGTGGATTCTCTCTAAGAGGTGCTGCTTGCTCTTGCCTGCTGTGTCCCTTATTGGTCCATGTAGGGCACAGGACTGGAAAAGCCCATCAGAGCCACAGGGTTTAACCCCTCGCTACCCTTGGCACTGTGTCCTGAAACCCTTACTTGCACCAAGGTATTTACTGAAAGCACTCATGTTTCTTTTATCCTCTGTTACGGCAGGAGAAACAAACTCAACTCTTCCAGTCTCCTCTCATCAGCCAGATCTCCACAGCTATCCCAGTGAGCCTGCTCTGCACATCTCCTGCTTTGCAGAATCACTCTTCCAGACAGGTGTCAAGTGTCCCCCTCATCTGCCCCTCACCCTCAGGGTCATGGTCTGTCTGATGGCTCTGTGGCTGTCCAGGTCTCAGCCCCATCTCTCTTGCCTTCCTCTCCTTGTCCGTGGGTGTCCTAGGGATACATGGCCACGAGGCATTCCCCTGGGGCATGGGGCATGTTTCATGCCCAAGGAGACCCCACACAAGGTATGTTATGATCCAGATGAAAAATCCCAGAAATCCTTAGAGCATGCCGGTTTAGTTTTCTCTGGGACAGGACAGAGAGGGTGGGGAAGAAGGTGCTGAATTAGTTTCTCTCTAATGAAGGAAAACATCTGACAGAGCATAAGGCCTATGGTATAATTCCTCCTCTTCCTCAGTATACTGTGGTTCCTAATGCCTCCTGTCCTCTGGCCAATGAAGAACTGAGGAGATAAAAGCAAGATTTTTTTTTTGTGAGAGATTAAAAGCAATGTGGTCCACTCCCATGGCACTTTAAGATTCTTCTTTAAATTCAACTTTTAGAGCCATTTATTCAAACTTATGCTTTTCATTTCTAAAATAACTTTTTTAGTATTTGTATTTCTAGAGAAAAGAACTGGAGATGCATGCACTGCAGTTCTGAAATCTGGAAAACACCAGACAAGTAAAAGCAACAATGTGGATCAAAATCTAAGCAGCTTATTTTTAGCATAAAATAGAGATAGTATTTTTAGACTCAGCTGTTCTCTTAAAGCTTAGAGGTTTACCCACACTGAGTAAAACTTAAACCACCAGGGTTTTAATCAGAATAGGTCAAATAGGTTTTCGCTTTTGGATCAGTGTTTCAATCAGTCTCATGAACGGCTATCATTGCTACAGAAGTGGAAAATACCCAAACAAGCAAAATGTAATGCAAACTGCCTCCAAGGAAAAAGGGGCCATGACTCAGAAGAGTGCTTGAACTGGCTTTACAACACCAAAGCCTTTCACCTCCCTCCCTGCAGCCAGCAGGAAGAAGGCAATGGCACTGCTCGCCTGGTTTCACTACATGGTGGACAATAATAAATCCTTCAGTCTTTAAAGCATGTTTTAAGTATGGTTTCAGTGTTACACTGAAAATCAGAAGAGAAGAAACAAAGGTGGAAATAAAGTCAGGCTTCACATTAATTTCAATGAATGACAGGAGAGTGGTGTACACACCACAGTGTCCCTGCCAGTTCTCTCCTCATCCACTGACACCAGGTGATGCCCACAGTAACCCCTGTCTCTTCCTGGGGATAATGGATCTGACAAACTAGGGCCTGGGGTTGCTATCAAGGTATGCAATTCACTCAGTGCCAAAGAACCAGAAAACCTTATTTGAGAGTCCATTAAACCTATTTTCATACAAGCTGAGACTTGCAGAAGCAGGTCCCTGAGCAGCAGGATGGCATTTAACAGCCTCTTCCCTGTGTATTACCCAGTGTCTAACATGAACTGCATTCACCTCTTGCAGAAACTTAGTATCTTCAAACATCTGCCTGTTCCTCGAATTCAGCTGAAGTGAGCCAATGCGTTCCACAGAGCTGGGTGTGGGGGACAGACAGAGGAGGACAGCATGATCACATATGTCCTACATTCCTCAGAGGAGGGGGGAGGCAGCCTGGAGAGCTAGTAGGGGTGTACAACCAGATTAGATAACTGACTTCCCACTGCTGAGAGAGGGAGAGACACTGCTGCTTGCAGCACTCCTGCTCCATTACAAATAAGTGATGCCACGGCTTTCAAAAAATATCACCTACTATCCTGTTCTGCTTCCCCCACAGATTGCTCAAATGGCTTACTTAGAAAGAATTAAAATGTAACAGAGATGATATGAAAGAGGAGGAGAAAATGTTCAAACAAACTACTGAACATCCTGGAAAAACAGCAGAGTTAGCATGGTCAGTAAAAATAAGGCAGTGGCTTTTTCCCAATGTGGTTTTCCAAGAGTATTTAACATTTGGATATTTCCTTTCATTGCTTTCTGCCACTCAAACTTCTTTGTTATTTAGCTTTTCAGATCAAAAGTGGTTTTTCTCCTATAAAATCTAAAAAAATGTCCTAAGGCAAACTGTATTTCTGGCTGAGTTAATAATGTGTGATTATCTGAAACAGGATCAAATGGAAAAATGAAAAACTAAATGAACTTACTGAGCAGACCAAATGGTTCAAGAGGTGCCTAAGAGTCAAACTCTCTGATGGAGAGTTTATTCAGAACTGAACAGCCAGGTTAAGGCTTGTGCACACAGTCTGTGTGCTGTTTGGGGGAGGGTTACAGGAGTGAAGACTGTAAGCTGGGAACTCAAAGAGAAAGATGTGGACCATGTTGATGAACACAGTTTTGTTTTTTTTTTTCTTTTTTTTTATTTCTTTTTTTTTCCCTCTTTCATAAGAAAACTGTGGAAGAACATTCATTTTTCAGGTAGAGAGGGTCAGCATTCAGCTTCAGGGGAGATCTGTTCCCACAACAGTTTAGGCTGCTGGACTGCTTGAGGAAGAGGTGAAATTAGGAAGACTCCACTCCAAATAAATAGGGTATGAGCAAGGAGTGAAAATTAGCTATCAAGAAATACTGAGCAAGGCTGGATGGACAAAATAAGAAGGGAAGAAAGAGCCAGAGTCTGAAGGAAGCAATGCCTCTCTCTTGACCTTAACAATACGCACAAGGGGCCTGGGGTCAGATTCAAGGACTGCCCTTGACAATGCAGCCTCTGTGATTCCCTGGAGAGACATTGATCCAGCTGGGAAAAGTCATCATCCCTTCTCCTTCTGAGGTCTGGAGGAGTCAAGAGCAGCTCCCTGCCGACTAAATGGAGGCTGGGCTGCCTGATCTGAGTGGCGGGGAGAGGAAAAGTGGGAATAGCCAGGATCCTTGCTTTCCATTCCTCAGCTCTCCTACCCACTGGGGGCTTCATTCCCTTGGGCAATGCTGCAGTCACTATGTGGGCATTTAATGAAAGCTGCAGGGGCTTAGCCATGGTCCTCACCAGCAAAATTGCATTACGGTCTTTGCTTGGAGCAATTTGTCATCTCATCTAGAATATGGGTATTCAGCCTGTGTGAAGGATTTCAAGAGGTAAACTGGGAAAGCGTCCCTACAAGAGTCCATGGGGACACGTGATAAGCTACCTTGTAAAGGTGACAAGGGTCACAGCTTGATCCCCCAGCAGGGATCAGGAGTCCACTCCTGACCTGCACTCACCAAACATTTGAAGGCAGTTCCTTTATAAAGACTTCAAATGCAACAACATCTGAGGAGAAGAATTATGAGGGGAAAGGCAGAGAGTGGAGATTTAGGAAAGAATTAACAGAACATTTTGAAGAGCACCAGGTCTAGCTTTGAAGCTGAACCTGCTTTGAATGATGGAGAGGGTTGGATCAGAGGCTTGAAGGGAAAACCTAAATTATTTGGTTTCATGCTTCTAAGTGAGTAGTATGATTTGTAAATTTTAAAATTTTTCCTATTCTCTTTTAAGAAAATTGCTAAGGCAGACAACAAAATAAAGACTTTGATAAGGAAATGCCAGGAAGTATTATTCTTGCTAATACCACCCAGACTGACAAGTGTGATATCAATAAGAAAGAAAAATCTGTCCCAGACACAATTTGATCAGAACATGTGTGCTCATGAACAGTCATAGACAACAGGACAGGACCATTTTGAAAAGAAAAGAAACGCCTTTTCAAGGGCAATGGGTCCTGAGAAAATCTTCAAAACCACTGCATTAATAATCCATACACACACACGATGCAGATGAACAGCCTTATAAAAACAGAAAATATCGGGTCATTCAAACAACATTCAGCAGCTTTTTTTACCCACCCAAACATTTTTATAGTCCTAATGAATATAAAACAAGCATATGATTCCTTCAGGATCACCTTCTTATCTCTACATCTCTCTCTTCTTATGCCTGCTTTCAAGCTGGGTGCCTGCAGATGATTATTATTAATAATAATTCCTCTTCTGGCAACAGCATCCAGTCTCAGTCCATATGGGACTTTTTTTGACAGACACTTCACAAACACACAGAGCAGGGGATAGAGCCTAACATGAAGAGGCTTCAATTGAAATGAATATCTGGTGCCAAGGCTAACAGAGAAACAGAATGTTTCCAGTGCCCAGTGGAGCACATAAAAAACCAGGCTACGAACCTCATAACTGTTCCTGGGACAGATTACCTCTCCCTAGCCGTGTCTGTATACATTCCTTAGAGAGAAATTCACTTGACACTGACCTGTTCCACTCGGATATCAAATTCTCCATTCACCTTCTTCCCCTGGAAATATTTGGCCCTGCAGAAGAAACAAGAGCAACAAACATGGTTAAATAAGATTTTTTGCTTTCATTACATACGGTTTTGCTTCTGCATTTCCCTTTTTTGATGAAGAATTTCTATCTGGGTCACAGCATGTTTTTCTAATTCCTATCTTCTTTTACCTTTCTGTTCTCCAGAAGAAACCTGCCAAGCCAGATGAAAACCACATTGGAAAGTTCCTTCAAGGCTTGTTACTTTTTCATTTAATTTTCGAACTGAAAACCAAATGTTCTCCTAATCTTTTCCAGGGAACAACTCTAATCAGTGATTCCTTGCTATATCTCATTTAATACTCAATCTTTATTCTGTAAAAGGAGAACAACATATGGCACAGCATCGGGAACTTCTGATGTTGAGCAAGAAGATTTATCATCACAGCTGAAGTACTTGTGAAGCCTATTCTCATGCTCTCTCACTCCAGAGATGCTTTCCACTTGTGTTTATTTTTGCTATTGATTTAGGGAAACTGTATCTGCATCTCTACAGGGTCACTGATGAAGCATTTCTTTTCCTGAACTGAGAAACTGTGTTTCTTTTGGGATTGAACACTGCTGTGAGAAGAATATACAGCTTCCACCACCTCTGTTCCTATCTCCCCACACTATGCAGACAACAAAGCACTTTTAGAAGGTTGTTTGTGAAAGGGGAAGGCTGACAGTAGTGCTGGAGAAGAAAACAGAGGAAAAGGACAGGTAGTTTTAGGTTTTTGTACTCATATTTGTGTATAATGCCCTTTCTATTAATTGGTCAATGGGGAAATTACCAACATAAATTTCCCTGTGAATATTTCTCCCCAACTGTTCCTCTCATCAAACAAGCTTGACAGAAGAAAATATGAATTTATTTTGTCCTCCTGCCCTATAAACTTTCAGAAGGCCATGTAGGCTCCAAAGGGCTCTTCTATTTGGAAAGCATTGAAAACAGTTTAGCCCTACAAGAGCTGTTTCCAGAGACAAAGTAACTCTGGGTTCTGTTTCCAATTGGCAAAGACAGGACAGAATAAAGAAGTAAAGGAAAATGAGGGGAAGCCGGCTTTGCGCCCTATTTTATAGTATAAGAGAAAAAAAAAAAAAAAAAAAAAAGCTGGCTCACATTTTTACTATGTGTCTATTTGTTCCAATAAAAAAAGGAGAGACAGTAGGAAGGCAATTTTCCCCATGGCTGAATCACACCAGTTTATAGCTGAATGCTTCCCTCCCCAAGAAATATGACGTGTAAATAAAAAAGTTGTTTTGTCATTCTGGCTCAAAATAAAGTAAAAATTTTTCATTATAATAGAAAAATACATTAAAAAATTACAAAAACCTTCTGCTTAATTCTAACAAGGACATCTGAATGCTGTATCGCACTTCCCTCCCCAGACAGCCCATCCATCAACATGTAAGACTTCTGCATAGGAGAGGGACAATGTAGCAGCCATGTGTAACCAAGACCGGGTGACTTCAACAACCCTGTTTTGTATAAAAAGCAGACCTCTGCCCATTTTTCCTTCTTTTTTTGAATCTATGAGCATTGTATGAAAAAAAAACAACTCAGCAGACAAGCTAAGACATCATGCCTCTAACAATAAACAGGAACTCCAAATGCACTTAATAATTCCATTAAATTTCTGGAGGCATGGCTCAAGAGGGTCTGGCAACATTCCTCACTCCTAAACATTGGGGATGTTGCTGGAACCAGTGACTTCTTAAAAACTGCAATAAGCTTTCAGAGAGCTCACAGGAACTGGTCTGAAATTTGAGGCGTACTATTCCCTGGTACAAGTTTTATTCCCAGCATGCTCATAATACATATTCCTTACCCACATTTATGGAACACACTTCCTCCCTCTATGGCCTCTCCTCTTTGTTGACCAGCTGGTTGCAAACTCCTCGGTGATGCTTTGCTTCAGCTTGTAATGAAGTGTTATTGACCACAGTCCTCAGCCTGGCTCAGAGGCAGCAAAGAGGCTTCCACTGCCTGGTCAAGGAAATTAGCCTCCACACACTTACACAATCATCTTTCTCCTCTCTGCAGTACTGGTTGGGCTTATGGGCGGTCACACTCTCAACACAGAGGGTGCATATAGCATTAGGAGTTGTTGGAATAGTGCAAGAGACCTCAGCTTAGACACTGTGTGACCTCTCTGTCCTATCCATCTTTCCACACAGGTTGTCTCATCCAAGGTCGCTGGGACTTTCCTTTAACAGTAAAATATATCACTTTCTTCCCAAAACAGTCCCCCAGGAAGCTTAACCTGCTCTGAGTGTCTCTGATGACTACAGGTGCTAAGCAATTTGCAGCCAAGTATTTTGGTCCACTCATCATTTTTAGACAGCCCAGGGTAAGAATAAAACATTTCTTACTGAAACATCTCTGAAATGGATGGAGTGATGTTTTCAATTCTCACCTGGGGTTTTGGAGCCCCTGGGCAGTAGAGGTTATCACAATTAAATGAAAAATGGCCTTAGCATCCTCCTGGAACCCCTCAAATTTTAAGCAAGCTGGAATCATTTGTGGAAGTATCATACCTCTTGCAAGAGACTCTTTTGGTCAGCTCTGCACAATGTCTGAAATGGTTTGTGATCCTCACAGTGGGCATGAGATAGAGGAAAGGAAGACCATGCTGTTGTGTTGGGGATGCATAAGAAAGAGAGATGGATGTTTCTGGCAGTCTCCTGGCTGTACAAGACATTTGTGGATGCTCCCTGCCCCAAAACCACCTGAACAAATCTCTTCCAGACCTCTTTCTAGGACCTGACTGCTGCAGAATTATCTAGGCAGCTTGTAGTGCAGCAGAGAAGATGTGCCCAGAAGCTGTGCCAAGTCCAAAAACTTTCTGGGAACCTCGGAAGTGTTCCCACTCACCTTCAGCTCCCAGAGATGAGAGGTCATGGCAGAGATGGCAGCTCATGGTCCCAGGAGGGTTCAACGTCCCCAGCTTGGGACACTGGGCAAGCCACTTGCCACACAGACCCACCGCCTCTCCCAGGCAGTCTGCAGCACTGACCACTGCTTGGCTGGCCACCCCTTTATTTACAGCATGTCAGATGTTCAGCTCAGCAGAGCACAGCTGTAATTTGGCTAAGCAGGGTGCAGATGGGCTGGTGCGGTTGCTGTGATCTCAGTGAATCAGCATGTAAACATGTTTTGACTGAAGGAAACTGCAGGGCCATGCTCTAGAGCAGTTCCTGGGTGGGATTTATAGAGCCAGGCAATCCATTTAAATGTGGCCCCATGGACTGGGAGGGAGGAAGCACTGTGATAAACAGACAAATGTCTGCCCTGGCTTGCAGGAAAGAAGCTTGCCTTGAACCCCTCTTTCTTTCTGATTAAGAAGCTGCATGCTCTGGAAAACGATGTATGGGTGCAAAGGCATCAAACAAACCTAAGTTTTGCTTTCTGCCCCAGCTCTGACATGATTACGGGGACGTAAGAAACCCAGTGCATCTTCTTATGAAGTAATCCGGAAAGGATATAAGTTTATTTTGTAGAGATATTCTGTAAACTAGCCCCAGTCTGCCTCAATTACCATGGCTGGAGGAAGCATATACAACAATTTTCTGTCAGATATGGAGTGTACCTTTACGAGCAGTAGGGAATAATAAATGATCATTTCACCTCCCATTACCTACCTTAGGTTAATTCACAGATTTTCAGATCTTCCTAGGAGAGACCTCAGTGGAACTGATACAGCAAATATTGGCATGCTGTCTTGGAAACTGGGAAGCCATTCTTCAGATGAACTAATAAGCCTGAGCCCAAATCCCCTGTGAGTGAACCCTGACTCACACCTCTACCACTGTTCAACAGAGGCCTTGAGCTACAAACTCAAGAGCTGGCTTGTACCTTCAACCCAGAAATGGGCTCTCCTCACTGAAAGCATGCAAAAGGACACTAGGATATTGTAATGGCAAATTCCTCCAAATCCTCTGACTGAGCTTGTGCCTCTGGATCAAGACACAACAAGCAGAGAAAGCCAAGCCAAAATTTGCATGGAAACCACTTCTTATCTAGAGCAGGAAGCAGCCTTTCCTATGCTATGGAGGGGCCAGAGCAAAACACAATGAAGAGAGAAATGCATGGGACTCTTGGGGAGAGGTGGGCAAGGGAGTGGGTGAAAGAAAGAAGGAGAGAAATGGTAAGAAGAGACTCGGGTAAACAAACCAAAAGGCATCCATGGGTAAACTCTGGAATTATCTGTATTATTTCCCTGGTATCACATTACACACATTTCTCTTGAGCCCTTGGGAAAATAAGGCATGTAATTTATTTCTGAATAATCTAGGAAAAGGCAAGGCTGAAGCCCCCTGGTTTGGGTGTGGGGGCACCTCAGGGTGTGGGGAGGTGGTAAGCCACTGTATAAAATCCCCATGTCAAAGGGCCTGGGGCCCAAGTGATGCACAAGGCACTCACTGTATGTCCGCATTGTCTCCTTCATAAAAGGGGCTGGGACTGGGAAAAAGGAGGCAGTTTCCAGGATACTGGCCAGCAGCTGCTGGAATGCCCCGACCCCCCCAGCCCCTACACGCTATAAGGACAGCAGGGAGGGGAAGGGGGAGGAGAGATGCATTTGTGCCCTTTTTTTTTTTTAAGGGTGAAAATAAGGAAGGTTTTCCTTTCAGGAGCCTGTTCTCACTCCCTCCACCACTTTTCCCCACTTCAGAAATTATCAGCCATACATAGTAAGGAATTTTGAGATGGTCAACTCCTGACTGCCCAGGGCATAGCGATGGGAAAAATCACTCTATAAATGCTGAGGTCTGCAAATTGCTGGAGCTTTTGTCCACATCTACTTTGGCCCAGAGACCTTTATGCAGTGTTCAGCTGTGAGATGGACTGGCTGGTAATTAATACTTATTCTGCAAGAGTACCTTGGGGCAAGGGGTGAGGGTGTCAGAATGGCGAATAAGAGTGATGGATGTGTGCTTTGACACCGCAGAAAACAAGGTTTGAATTAAAAGTTAGAGGGACCAGAGGCAAGTGCAGAAAGAAAGAAAAGGTAATCACATGGTACATACCGACAGGGTAAATCTCAGGTTTGTGGTGGGTCAAAAGGTAACCCTAAATACACTGATACTTTGCCAGGAGCTCCACAGAAGCTTCAGCTCCATCCCTGGGGCAGGGCAGTGCTGTGACCAACCCTGCTCCTCCCTGGCGCAAGATCACCTTGTTCATGGTGCTTTCACCACCTGACTTGCTGTAGCCACCGAAGAGAGAGCCAGCTCTGCAGTGCTGTAGGTGTGTCCTCAGTGTCCTCGGTTGGGCTGTGGGAACAGACTTCTTTTGTTGCCTTCTGGGGAGAATCACAAAACCCAGCCCACTCTGGTTACTGTAAAACCACCCCTGAAACATTTTAGTTATGGGATCACATCAAGGGAAGGAACGCCTCACCCGAAGGGTGTTGTGCTGGGCTCTGATGGCAGGACGGGTTAGGGTTTTTTTGGATAAAGGAAGTCCTTCTGGTGAGGTCCTTGATGAGATCTGAGATCTCACCCCACAGGGCTGGGAGGATTTTCTGGGCTTGAATGCCGATGGCCAGGGAAGTGTTGGGGCAGCAAGGGAGAAGGATTTTTAAAATCTTCTTTTGTGAGTCCTCCCTTTCTGAAGGCCTGTTTTCCAGGGAGACCTGGCTTGGCAAGTCACCAGCACTTCAAGATCACAGACACAACCATTCAGGCCACTCGTTCTATTCAAGGAATTGTGGAGTCACACACAATAGTGGCCTCCCAGCAGCTTCCTGTGCCACCTCCTGCTCATCAAACAGGGGTAATCAAAGCCATCCCCCCACCAAGAGAAGAAGCACTAGTTAGTGCAGCACTATTGCTTTTGGGCACAGCTTTTTGTGCTTCTCCGAGCTGTCAGAATAGGAAGGACACTTTGCTGTAGGTCTAGTCCCCACCCAGGCTGTGCTGTGGTCACATTCCTCCTGCCCACAAAAAGCTGGGGGTAGGAGGGTAGGGGGTGGAGGTGGGGTACTGCATTAAGTACAACATGAGGCAACAATTTGATTTTGTGTATTATCAAAATAGTGCATTGCTGGAACATTTCCACATTGCTAAATCTAAATAATATGGCCTGGAGCTGTTTGCAAGAGGTATCATTTTTGGTTGAGGATTTTGCAATATTTTTTTCCAGCCTACTTCAGTTCTCCTTGAATTTGAGGAGCAGTAGAACTGGCTTAACTTGGACCTGGGGCAGGGCTATGGACTTTCAGGCATAAGAAATCTGGCTCACAAACCTTGAGAAATGTATCTGAAGGTTGGGTTTGTTGGATTTTTTTTTTTTTTTTTAATATGTACAGGACTAGGCAGGACATTCTGAGGTTAAATTCTATGCATTTATAGGAACTCTGGTAAAGTAATTAAGGTCCTAGATTTGACTTGCATTAGCATAGTTATAGCCTGGTGGGGAATGTTTTCCATATTCCTTGTGTCTATTTTTGTAACGATACTAATCCTTTACATTTCTGTATCACCTTTCATTTAGGGGGACTACATCCCAAGATACTTTACATATGCAGGACAAAAATACAGACAGACATGACAGTGCTATACCTAAAACAGATTGAAAAGTGATGTGATGAATGCAATTTCTTGAAAACTTTTGACAGCCTTGTCTCCTTTTCACCCCTATGTCTGTATGCTAGGGAATACAGAAACTCTCCAAGCTCCTCCCAGGCATGCATATGTGCACAAACACACACACTCATTTAACACAAACTTGCCTCCACTTTCTGCTTTCCACTCCTCAAAAAGTGGAATTTGGCAGGAAGTGTAGGAGCAAAAATATTTGATCCTGGGTAGACAAAGCTAAATGATGAAAATATAAGGGCTTTTTAACCAGATTTGTGAAAACGTGAATTCTATGTGCAAGTTTTTTTAAATTATTGCTACATTGTTGCACAGAACTTGTGAAACATTATAAGCTCACCACTGTGTAAAAAAGCTTATTCATAATAATCTATTGTTAGTAACTATTATGTTAGATTATTTGGGACTTTATTATTAGGAAATATAGACAAAAGTTTGCAATTTTACCAGCAAATTCTTAAGTTCAAGCTTGAACTCCAAAACTTCTCGTTATGTTTAAATGAGTTAGGTACAGGAATATTCCTCTTAATGGGAGCCTTAGTATATCACCTTCAGCCTACTGAAAGCATGAAATGACTCATGACACTCATTGAATATTTTTAAAAGGAATTTCTTGAAAAAAGTCCCAGTATTTAGGAACTCCCATGTTACCAAAATTCAGTATTAGACTGTTATTATTCACAATCAAATGTTTAGGCAAATGGCATATTTAGGGCTCAATATTTTTATGTTTCAGAAGTAAATAATTTTCTTTTTAAAAAAAGTTGATTATTTCCTTTGACCACTATAAAACAGTGATCCTGTCAAATCAGTCCATAATTAGACCTGAATCATGACATTATTGTTATACAAAGAACCATTTCAAATATTTAAGAGGATTTAATTCAGTGCTAATCACAGTTTCTCTCTTCCTTGATCTTAAAATTTTTGGAGACAGTATGTTCAGGCAGATTTGGCTGCAAATGAAATAAGGATAAAACAGTGCAATTTTTATATCCCCTGTGACTTATTTTTTGGTGAAGCATTTCACAATACTCATGTATACAATACTCAACTGCTGCACACAGAGCACTTGTATTTTGGGCAAGGCAGCAAACAGCACTGTGAGCTCTGGAAACAGCCTGAAACGTGGTCAAAACACACCAATGGCTTTGAAAAGCCACATGAGCTGTTTCACAAATGTAACTTAGATATCCAGCAAATGCAAAAAGAACAACTTTGTTATGCTCTCTGGTCCAGAAAGCAATGCTTTTAGCATGTGTGGCTAATAGGAGTCTTAGCTGTGCTTGATCACTTCCCCATAAGCTGTTTAAACATAAGGCATTAGGCTGGAAAGCTGAGCACTTTCACAGAGGATGGGGGTTAATAATTCACAGTGCAAAATCCGGTTTGATCTGCTGAGAAATTCAATCCAGCTAGAGCATAATTTTGTTTAATTGCATGGTGGGCGAGGAGGTTGCCAGAGGTGGGATGCTTCCCTCCTGGCTGACGTCAGGCTGCTGGAGCTGGCCCATGTGCCAGCACCTGGAGTTCTGCTGTCTCCCTTCCTCGTGGTCTGCTCCCTTTTGCTGTGTGTTTAACACACGCACATGTATTCATGTCTGAGCTCCTTTTTCTCTGGCAGCTGCTGTAGGTGAGTAGTGGATGAGTTTTTGGAAGTCTCCCAAGGCACAGATACTCCCAGCCCACCCGAAGGAGCCTCATTCTCCAGGTGGAGGCTCCCCAGCTGAGGAATGTGCCAATAATGAGAGAAGAGAAGCCAAGCTTTTCCCTGGTGTGTCGATGCACAGGTACACTCACTGCTGGGCTGAGGGCTGCCTGTCAAAGCCAAGAGCACAAGGGAGCTGTATAGGTAGGATTTTCCCCTCATGCACGTCCCACACATGGCAATTCACTGTGTGCTTCCTTGCAGTGTCCAGAGCTGCGTCTTTGAGGAGAAGGGAAAATTTGTCAAAATGCTGCTACTTTAACAGAAACCTGGGTGAGTTCCCTTGTTCTTAATAGAATGTACCTTTCTTTTACTGCTGCTAATGCAGAAAACAGCTGATCATATTTTGTGGGACTCACATTGTTTTTATAGTACTTTGCCTCTGGAATAAACCAGAGCATATTACATGTCAAGAACGGCACAGATTGTATGGTGGAAGACAGGCCATGGATTCCCATGGATGCTCTTTCTTTCCTTCAGACCCCAGAGAAATTGAGTGCTGTACTGTGCCATCAGAGACACAGTAGCTTCTCAAAAAGAGAAAGGATTTTCATTTGTCACTTTAAAGTGCATTCAACATGCACTTGCCTATTTGGATTGTTAAAGCCTTTCGTCAAGCACTTGTGCAACACCTCATCCTAACCCACAACCGCAGCCCTTTGCTGTAATACAAACAGTGATGATAAATTAATGTCTGGCTTGGCAATATTGCTACAGTCTCCAATTCTGAGAAAGTGTTTTCATTTAGAGAAGAGAAATCAAATGGCAGATTCCACTGTCTCTCACTCTTCCTGTCCGTGAACAAGCTGGTCCTTGTTGTAAACCCTGTGTAACTTGCTCTGGGGGAGGAGGCACTGTGGAAGCCCCTCACCCTTGAAATAAAGGCAGCACATCAGTAGTTATTTCTTGGGGATTTCTTTAGTTAGCTATTTCAAAAGGAGAAGGAAAGAGTTTCTTGAAAACCAAATACAAAGGTTTCACAAGTAGAAAGGCCAGAGCAGGCAGAGGTGAAATGCACTACAAACATGATGCTCTTTCCAAACCCAGAATCACCAGCACAGAAGTAACAATGTGCTGTTGTTCACCTTCCAAAGTCTGGCACTGTTTCCGTACATGATGCAGAGGGCATAGTCAGAATCCCCAGATAATCAGCTTCGTCAGCTGGGCTCTCACAAGGCAAACACTGCTTCCTGAGACTGCTCAGCCTGAACTCACATAACACCCTGGCTGAGACTAAGAAGGTGACTGGCATTGTTCAGAAGTACCTTACCCAAAATAAACATCCACGGAGCCATGGAGCCACTGCTCTTCAGTGCTGCTCTCGAGGTCTCACTGAGTTTCCTGGAGATACAAAATCAACAAGGAGGAAGCACTCGTGGCCCTCTGGAATGGTTGCATTGCTATGCTCTCTCAGAAAGGACCAGCCTTTAAGCTGGGGAAGTTTCCAGGCATGTATTTCTGTCCATGCTACAAAGAGCCACGGCCAGCAAGGGTTAGTAATATTCTTTCCTTGTTTTTCATGTCATACATACATCAGGGTATGATCATGAATTCATAGACTAATTTTGTTCAGTGTCCTCACAGCCTTAGAGAAAGTAAAGGCAGGGAGCCTTCGCAAGCAGCATTTGATACCTGCAAACTTGTGGGTTGAGTCAGAGAGCTGGGATAAGTGAAAGGGATATCCCATCATTCCTAGAAATGTCTAAGTTAGAGACAGCAGAGGGATAGCCAAGACAGCAGGATGTGAGGAGTGCTTAGAGGAGTGGAGGAGTGAGGAGAGCATGGGTAGCCTTGCTTAAAGGAAGGTAAACTTCCTTTTTATATATCCCAGCTGTTGCTCCCTCAGCAAGCTCAGCTCACAGACCACAAAGTCTGCATGAGAGAACAGCAGCTGGGAGATATAAAGGCAGGGATTCAAATGAAGTGTGTGTATTTTAAAACATGAAAACACTGCAGCAGGGTCCAACCCCTCCTTGTCTTTTGCCCTGCCCTGACTACCCCAGCGCCATTGATCTCAAGGGAAAACTAGACTGGCCTTTGAACGAGGGCTTTCCTCTCTGATTACAGTGTTTGTACTACACAGTGCCGGCTAAGCCCCAGATGCTGGAGCATCAAAGGCACGCCCATCCCCTCCAGACGGAGGATGCCGCGTTAAGGGACTGCCACCTGGCAGCATCTCCAAGGAACTGCAAAAACACTTTGCAGAGACAGAGGTTAGTGAGCATCAGCCTGCAGGAGTCTCGGGGTGCACCCAGGAAAGAGAGATCAGGTCTGGTTGAGCCAGACTGGTGCTGCTGACTGATGGAGCTGGCGTTGAGGGGCTGCTGCTGTGATGAGAAACACTAGGCCAGGGAAACATTGATGGTGACAACCTTATCAGGGACTTTCCCACTCAAGAAGTTGTTGTTCCTTTGAGAAAAATCCCACTGCTTTCCATCTCTTACTTCAAGTTGGCTGAAGATGTCTGGCCTAGTTGTACACAGTCATGGCCTCTTTTTAGGTTTGAGCTAAGCTTTTGATTTGTGAAGAAACACCTAAAAAGGTAGGTCTCACCTTGTCCCTACTCTTCTAGTTAAACAGAGAAGACCAAAGGTAACTACTGTACTGAAGAGTGGTGTGGGATGAACAGAAAAATAAAATAATCTCTCTTGACGAAGATGTCTTCCATTCCATTCCAACTTCTTCCACTTTGAAGGCTTCAATACTGCCCCCTTACCTGGGCTACTCTTTCCTTCTTTTGTCTTGCGACAAGCTGGCAGATGAAACAAGAGCATCTTCTCAACGCATTCTCTGGATATTTCCCCCAGAGAAGACTCTCAGACAGGTTGCCTAAAGCTTTCTAAACCAGATGAATTTGAAAAGGAGCATACAAAAGGCAGGAAGTAATTTCTGTAACATTTCAAAAGACTTCAGTTGGGAACATTTTGGAAAGTTTACTGTGCTACCCAATATCATAGGAAACGAACTTCCAAACTTTTGTTTGTAAAGAGACCTGCATGAACAAGACACATTTGAAGCTTAGCTGAGCCTGAGATCCTTTTGCCAATAGTTGTTGCTATGCTTAGCAGGTAAAGGGCCCCTGACAGGTAGTACGAAGTTTGGTTATCTTTTCATAATTATTGTATAAATTTGCATACAGAGAAAAGCTCAAGAGAGATAGAGAGCTAGAGAGATTGAGTCACTTTTAATTTTTAGAGTCAGCCCAGTGGATTAAGGTCCTGAATGACATCATTAACACATCTTCAGCTGTGACCTCGTAGGTTCATTGCTAGCTATGACATCTTAGCTAAGCCTGCTTAGCCAAGAACCCCTATGTATATTCATATATTAAGGCTATGAGGAAGTTGGTCAATGAATACCAAGCGAACATTTTTTACCAAGAAAGTTATGAAAAATCCTACGCTGCCGTTCACACAAGTTGTCTGACAGGCACCAACCGGGGGCCAGAGCTGGTTACCCAGATGTGAAAGCATCTGTGCACCCCCTGCAGATTATCTGTGATTCCCTGAGAATTGGAGCTGAATTAGTGGGGGATCACGGATGACTTACCAGTCTGTGTGCGCGTCATCGATCACCAGGAGGATCTTGGGTTTCTGTGCCACAGGGGGTGCGGGGCCGGCTGAGTGGTCAATCAGTCCCGCGGCCGCCTGCGTGGTTTGCTTCATGGCGCTGGAGATGGAGCTGAAGATGCTGCTGCCGGTAGAGGAAGAGTGCGAGGGTTGGGATGGCTGCAGGTGCTTTCTCTCCGTGGCAGGAGAAACCGGGGAGCTCGTGGAGCTGTCAGGGCGCTGCAAGTCCATCATGTAGCCATTGGGCAGATTTGCCACGAAGCTACTGTCTGAGAGACGCCGCCGGAGGAAATTCATCGTTGCAGTGTTGGGGGGAAACTTCCTCAGCAAGAGCAAGGCTGAACAGTGCTGTTACCAATCTCTGTGTCAGTGTGGGGACCTCCTTAAAGTCCAGGCAGGCAGGCTTTACCCCTTGAAATTCTGCTAGAGATATATGCCTAATTTTTTCAGCTATATTTTCCTTCTCTCCTGTGGGAAGAGAATCAAAGACATATATGTGAGATACATACTGTGAGACTGAGTTAAGTAACCTCCTTTTGGTCTCTTAGATAGGTACCTTAATCAACAAGAGAAGAAAGGACTGCTGGTTGCTATGCAGTATTCCACATTGCTACAGTCAAACAATTAGGACAAAATATGTGTCACCATTCTCATCCCCACATGTTTTCTGGTCAGTAGAGACCAGCCTGCACTAGCTTATCTTTTGTGGAGAAAGAAAAAATTACTCTGATAAATGTTAATTTAAAAATGAGAGACATCTTATTTCTGGTATCTTGTGTGTTGAAAATTACAGAATAACCAGCAAATAACAACTTTATATCCAAATGGATATAAAGCTGTATCATCTTTGGTAGGCTTGTGAGCAAGGTTCTGAATGTAAGGAACAAATGTCTGAAATTCAAATAGGATGTAAACAACAAATAACAAAAAAGTCCCATACGCATTTTTGATCAAGCTCAGTGACAGAAATTACACTTTTCTGTCCCTCCTCCTCTCTGCACTCACTCTGAGCCAGGTCCTCACTGGTGGTTGGTTGGTAGATACTAGCAGGCTATCTGTATTTTGGAAATTCACTTGTAGGAATTTTGCAGGTACTCAAAACTAGAAATCTGGCTGTCTAATCTTCAGACAGTTTTTTTCTCTCTCATTGGTGTTTTTGGTTTGTTTGTTTTGTTTTAATGAGAATTTATTCTGCTCATCTCTTCAAGTGAGAAAACAAACATGGTGAAATAAAAGTATTTGACTCTTCTGCCTTGACTATGATGACTTTGTTTTTACTCAGAATACTAAGTATTTCAGCAATTAAATAATCTCATAGTTTAAAATAAAATTCACCTCTAGGTACACCCAAGAAGACAGACTTCCTCAGAAATTTCCTGAGAAATTTTTATCTGCTAAGACAGCCTTTGAATCTTGGTTGGTGAGATTTAGGGGAAAAACAAAAGAAAATTTTTACTGGTAAAGCATATATGTTTTTCAAAACATACATATTTGCAGCAAAAAAACCGAGTGTTATCCCATACATCAAGTGAGATGAGTCTCATGCATCCGTGGTATCATTGTTTAAATTATGCCTTACCCCCTTCAAGTCTCTTTGAATGACCGACCCCCTGCAAATACTGGATCTGCTTGCCTTCACCTGGTTTGGTCTCCCTTACTGCTCACCCTCTTGTCCCAAACTCTGATTGCCTCCTGATGGCAGAAAATTGTCTTTTCCCAGTAGTCCAGGAGAACTAACTACTTGTGAATCTCCCTCCTGGAGCTGTGGGTGAGACCTCGTGGTGCAACCAAACAGCTTTCTTAAAATAAGCTCTCATTTATTTTCAGCTACCGGGGTTTACAAAGCTTTACTGACAAAGGAGTCAGACCTGTCCATGTCTGTATCTCTTGTAGCCCCAAAACCCTTAGAGAGGCTCAGATGAGCCTACTGGAAGTAAGCAAGCTACAAAAAGCCCCTTGGCACATCCCCAAATCTCATAGTCCATCACCACCGTGACTCTGTGGGCATAGGATCCATCTGGAGCAGAGGGCTCCCTCCTGGAGCTGCTGACACTGGCTTACTAGAATAATTTTTCTTTTGATTTCTAAGCCCTGGCAGTGCAAGTCCTCTGACTTTGCTGGAACCCAGAGGTAGTTTTTTCCCAGGGAATGGCTCAGGAAATCTTTAATGACTTCCTGCCACATTCACAGTCGATAATGTATCTCAAGGTATTGTGCTGACTTCCCTCCTGGTCCCGGTGCACCCGGTGACTGCACAACATCAGCAGACACACACCAGGGAGCACTTCAGTAGCACTGCCTGCAGGAATTGTTCCAAAAAGCAGGTAATGGAGAGTACCCATTAATTGTGAGCTAGCTACTCACCCCATATATGCACCCACACAATTCCTGTCCTGCTGCTGGAATGGTGAGAGCCAGCACTGAGCCATCCACTGTTACTTGTCCAGGATGACCTGGGTGGAACAGCTCACACAGGCTTTGGGGGATTTATATACCGCACACTGGGTAAAAATGTGCTGTGCTGTCCTCTGCTCAGGAACCTGTGTTTTCTGCTTGCATAACACGAATAAGAAAAATCCCTTCCCTTGAGTGACAATCTATTTAGGAGTAGGTGCAGTCCTGGTTAAACGGGAGCATCCCAGAGATCTGCCTTCTGTCAGAAGGGCTCCAAATAAGTACCCCATTACTGTGTACAGCTATTAGGCATGCTCTCTTCGAGGGCCTTGGTGTTAACTGGCAAGATATGGGGCATACATTTGATACTGGTCTTGGAAGAAGCACCTGCAGCAGAAGTTTTCTGCTCTTTGCATGACCTGCACAATATCAGAGAGCTGCTGGTTCCTGCCGTGGCAGCTCTCAGCCACGGGAGGGAACCTGCCCCCAGCTATACACGCTGGACAAGGCTCTTGTCACAAGCCAGTATCCTTGGGACAGAGCCTGTAAGGACTTGCATTATTGTGAAGGTGCTTCTTCCCCTCTACCAGGTGTTTGCATAGCTGCTTCCTCCCCTGAGAGCTTTGCACTCTCCAAATGAACCTGGGTAACTTCCAAAGCATCAGCAAGTAAATAAATGGGCAAATGTCTCTGCTGGGCCCTGCAGTGAGGGAAGAACAGCATGGAGGCTTATGACCTAGGGTGTCCCAAGGCTGAGTTGGGCCAGAGTATTCCATGAGGTGCATGGAAGGCACACAGTTTTCCTCTGCAAGGGGGCTTCCCAAATTATGCCCAGTGCTCTCACTAAACAATTTATCATACTTAGTGTAAGGCCATGACCACTCTCCTCCTGGACCCTTTTAAACAGGAATATTTGCAGTGACCTGTCATTTTTTTCCACCAGGGGTTTCATAGTGGGAGTTGTTGCTCAGAAGATGCTGGGAGCTGGCAAAATTGTCTAGAGAGTTTGGGACCTTGTACTTAGTCTGGCCTTTCCCTCTCCTGGGTTGGCACAGCCTTCACTATCTGCCAAGACTGGACTGCATGATGTTGGCTTGGGGAGGAAGGAGAGGAAACCTAAGCACTGATGTCACAGGGAAATCTCCATCTGGCAAAGCAGACAGAGGTTAAAATCAATGGATGACACTGCTGCAGCAGAAAGCAATGCCTGGCTCCACTCTGGGGTTCCTGTCAGGAACCTAAACTTCAGAGTTTAGGCATCTCAGAGTGATGGTCCTCCTCTCATTACATACATTTCTCTAATGATCTGGCTAATGTACTTAAAAAAGATTTTTATCCTTTTTTTTTTTAGGCTTCACTGTATCAATTTGTCAATTGCCCCAGATTAGTGCCACCTCAGAGATCTTCTCTGCAATGGGAGCAGTGCAAACTGCCAGGAGCTTTTCTGCCAGCAGTTTACACTGCTTTGATTGCTGGAAAACCTCATAGTCTGCTTTTGCATCACTCACACTTACTGTTATTTAACTTTCAGAAGTAGGTGTTTTCATACAGGCACAGGCTGAGTAGGTTAGGACCTCATTTTCCTACTGCTTGAAACTCTGTGGACTTCCTGAGGGCTCAGCCTGTCAGGCCAAATCTGGCTCTGTAGCTCTTATGCAGCACAGCATCCACCCAGTGCATGCACAGATCTTACCCTGGCAAGTGAGTGGGGCTGCAATTTTAACAAATGCAGGAGCCTACACCTCCATCAGAAGCAAGACAGATCTGCTGAGTGGATTTTTGTCACTCCAGAGCCACAGGCAGGAGAGCTGCTGGCTCTACACCATCAAGTCATATGTTCCCTGTGTACACCAGTCTTCCTATGGCTCACACGGAGACACATCCCCTACTTAATGCTGTGCCAGGCACAAACTTGCCTGCAGGAAGGGAGCTCCCTGCACAGCTGGAAATACAGCCCATGGGCTGCTTCCAGACCAAGCAACAGCTCCTGTGGAA
The DNA here is from genome assembly GCF_026979565.1 of Vidua chalybeata. Lineage (NCBI taxonomy): Eukaryota > Metazoa > Chordata > Aves > Passeriformes > Viduidae > Vidua > Vidua chalybeata. Next base: position 22,101,322 of record NC_071534.1, on the reverse strand, counting down.
TTCCTCAAGTTGCAAGACAAGCAGCTGCTTCTCACCAAGCAGGAGTCATCTGCTGCTGAGTGCAACAGCTGCTCCTGAAAACTGGCTGGGAAAACAGCATCTGGGCCATGGAGCTGCGGGCTGGGGATCTGGTCTATGCTGCAGGGTGAGGAAATAGTAACCGAGGCACAGGAGAATGAGTGAGTCCTGAGGAAAGAGAGCAGGCAAGACAGACGGGGAGAGGAGGAGGAGGAGAAGGCACGAGCAGAAAGGGAGGAAGCAAGCAAGAATAGGCTTAACCAGCTGACAGTGCAGGAACGCACAGAAATCCCAACAATGTGAGCACCCTCAGGGAATCAAAAGGGAACAATGTGAGCAACTAAATGAGGCAAGAAGGTCAATTAGAGCTGACCTTGAAAACAACAGCCAAGAGGTTGGCACTGTCAGCCCCTTACTAACACACAGCTAAACTTCCTGGCTGATATTTTTGGAAGAGCAAGGGAGGATATGCAATGTACTCACTCAGCACACTGACAGCAGCCACGCACCTACCTGCTTTCTCTCAAGGATATACTCCATGGAGACGGAAGTTATCTCAGAAAACCTGTTGACATGTGTTAGAAAACAAGAACAGAATATTCACTTAAACCTCTTGTTGGGTTATTTTCTGCTGAGCAGTAGTGTCTGGAGGGAACCCAGCTCAGCTGGCTGATAGCTGTTACTTAGATTTCCCCTGAGCTTGTTATCTCATGCTGTCAGGTAATGAACTGACACAACCACACCAACCTGCATCTGATTACTGCTCGTGACAGAGCAATGCTGGGGGCAGCAGGATGGAAAAACACTGTGGAGGGATTATCCTCCCACCTGACCGTTAGGGACTGCACTCTTCTTTCTGCTCCATGGTGGGTGGGAAGGTGAGGGGATGCTCCTCACCTGGCAACAACCATTGACTTTCACCCCTCACATCCGTTTTGCAGATCATCTTCAGCATACATTCAAGTCTTAATACATTCCCATGGATCCTTTCTGCCTTCAGGCATACTGACATTGTGTGGGAGTTGGCCTCTGTGGAGGGACAGCCGTGTTAGGAAACTCAAAATCCAGCAGGATGCGTTTCCACACAAAGCATATTTTTTAAAACTGTATTTTCCACATTTCTAGTATATTTCAAAAAGAGGGAAGCAAGAGGTTATTTATTTTTGTTAAGCTTTCAGTGTTTCACCCTGAATGGTTTCAGCATCCCAAGCTTGGCATAACTTGGCATTTCTTGGAAAGAACTGAAAGCACAATAAAACAAATTGTTCTAAAATTAATTAGAATTTTTGTTGGATTTTTATTTCATTTGCCACAGTCCTGGGTTCAAGAGGTTCACATGTTTAAACATTTCTTAGTATTTTTCAGCAACAGCTGAAATTCCGTAAATCAGGAAATTACAACAATATGGGTAAGAAAAAGGAAAGGAAAAGGATACCCCACCAAATACTCCATGTTTTGTAAACCTGAAGCACATACAAAAAGCATAAGAGTTGGAAAGACTGTATGCCAGCCCAAAGAACAGAGGGAAGTGTGTTTCCGTGTTGGTTTTCAGTTTGCAGAGAGCTTTCCCAAACACCAGCTACAGAATACAGCTCTAATGTAGACACTGGTTCAAATTTTCCAGAGCATGTAAAACTACAGCACAAATTCCACTGACACCAGCAGAGCCATATGGTGTCTTTTGAGGCAGTTGCAAGAAGTCAGAAGCCTGCAGCTGGAGGGGATGCCAGGGCAGGGGAACAGAAAGAGCTATCAGGAGAATAATCCTACCCGGAGCTCAAGTCTCCTGCTATGTGTTAGACAGCAGCTCACCAGAATCAGAGAACGGCCTGGGCTGGAAGGGATCCTAAGGATCATCTAGTTCCACCCATCCTTCTGTGGATTTCCACAAGAAGTCAGTCTCTTGTGCATTCAATTTCTCTGCTCAAACAGAGAGATTGTCAGAGATGGCAGGATGTCTCTCTGTCAGAAGCGAAGCACTTCATAATGTTCAACATGCTTCACTAAGCCACAGAGGCATATTAAGGTGCAATGATTCCATTGTCTTATTACTGCATTCCTGTAGGTCTTAGAAAAAATTCTCTCTGCCTGCTTGGGTGGCTATTTAACTGGAAGTCTAGGTTTCACAAATCTTATCTGTATTTTCCTTTTGCAAAGCTGCCAGAGCTTTCTACATAGCAGTTTCATGGTAGCCGGGCTGCCTTATCTCCTGAAGATAGTGGGGGTATGCACATCAAACCAAGTGCAAATGGGACTGTGTCCCAAAAGCTACACCCTCTTTTGCACAGCAAATGAGTAAATCTGCTCCCTCTTTTGCCTATTATTTCATAATGGCAAGTGAGGAAAAGAAGATGGGGAAAAACAATCTGAAGTGAAAAAATGCCTCTGTAAGATCATCAGACTTTCAAGTAGATTGCAAAGGAAGATGACTAAAGCCATGAACAATAGTGAAAAATTTTCTAGCAAAAATAAATCTGAATATTATGATAATACTCTCTGGTTTTAATATCCCCCAAGAACAAATTACAATGTGCTACTTCTTGGAAACAATATATTATTTCATCATTTTAGTCTCACTTTGGAAATCCTGTTGGCACCTAATGGCTGCAGTGTTGTCTCAGTGGTAATATCCTCTTGTCAATGAGCTTATAGAGGCCTTTTGTGGCCTGTCTGTTCAACATCAATAATTGCTTATCAGGAAAGCCAGACCCAGCACAACTGGAGCAAGCAGTGTGTCTAATCCTTGAATGCCACAGAGTCATCTCCATCTCAGAGTCAGTTGAGTTTGCATCCTGGCTCCATTTCTTATTTCCCAGGAGTGCTGTGGTCATTCTTACCCCAAGCAATAGCGACACTAATGCTTCCATTAAGGCTGATAGTTACATGCATGCCAAAGTGGCTCCTCATGGTGATAGTAAAGGAAAGCAGGAGACAGCGGTACAAACCAGAGAACTTGCAGAGATAAATGCTCTGCATATTAAGTGGATGAAATCATAAGAAGGAAGTAAGCAGGGCTTGGAAGGCCCTGTCTTTTTCCTTCCCAATCGTGGATCTGATGCAGTTCATGTCGTGTGTTGTGAGACATGCTTCAAGTTTCCTGCAGCAACCACGCAAGTCCTGATTTCATGGTGATAAGAATGAAACCAGATACGCCATTAATAGAGCAGGGATTTCCTTCAGCTGAGAGGCGTGCTGCTTTGAAGAGTGCTGATCTGAATAAAATCAAGAAGCTGGGTGTATTTAATATGTAGGGCCTGCCAATATGCATTAGGGCTCATGCAGATAAGAGGTGCCTCAGGGACTGACAACTCACAGGGTCTCAAAGGAGACTGCAGCAGCTTGCCCAGTGCTAATGGGGCTCATGTCTTGATTATGATCACTTCCTCATTCCTGTGCCATTTTCTTTCTATTCTATTTCAGTTCTGCCACAATAGACTGGTTATTCAAAATGCTTGTAAACAAAATATTTCATTACCATAAAGTGAACTAGATATGTTGTAGGGAAAAAAAAAGTGCTATAGGCTGTGAAACAGGAAGAAACAAATAACTAAGAAATTATAATATACATCAAATAGATAATTATTAGTTAACTGATAGTGATAAGAAGGATTTTATGTTTGGAGCACAAATTGTATTACTTTTGATATGTTTATAAGACAAAAATCTATTGCATATTTCCAAATAAAAATTTTTCAAACACAACTTCATAATTTTTGCATCTATGCTTCTAATTAATTTTAAGCTGCCACAAAAACTCCATTTCTTTCCCAAATGTTCGATGCTTCTAGAGGTTAAAAAGTCTTCCTTCAAACATTTGAAGTCCTCCAAACTATCTGCAGTACTAACAGATTCCATCTAAGCTTTGCTGCCATTTCCATCTGCCTCATTTCTTTCTCTTGCATCATTCCAGGCACTAGCATATTCCAGTTTCCCAGATTTTCCCCATATGGCAAGGAACCCCTTATCATATACTTGAGATTTACTTCACCTGATGGTGTGAACAGCAGATACCTGGAGAAATAAAACCTGTAATTTGCCTTTGTGTAGCTCATTTGCTTTCTAACCATATGCGCCCATCTCATGTAGCAATACAAAGCCAAGAACTGGAGCACGCTTACTGATTTCTTTTGATGATGGAAGAGAAAGACGATGTTTTATTGCATTCTAGGCAAGATTTGTGACACAACTGTAAGACAGTTTGATGCCAATTCTTTCGTGTGATGTAGAAGTGGTGGGAGATTGACTGGCTGGACTATCCCTGCCAAAGAGACAGAGAAAATGAGGATTGGTAGACCTTCAACTGGAGCACTGTAGGGGGTGTCTCAAGCTCTGTGACAGCCAACCGAAACCATACTGAGCATTTGCTGGGAGATATTTTTCTTCACTTTTTTTCATCTTTAGTATTGATCACATGGAGACACATGAAAAGACGTGTGGGTTTGTGGAACATGTCCCTTTTGCTCCCACCATGTACCCACACATTTCCCACCTCAGCAAGGGCACATTCCCCTATTCTGGAGCTGGACGGAGCACCCCAGTCTTTGTGACATTGCCAGTGTCTGCTTCCCTGTTGAACCTCAAAAATGTGCATAAGATCCTGCTCTAGCATGGCTGCAGGTTGGAGAGATGCAAGCCAAACATATTTGTGGTAACAGCAGAAGCCTCTGCAGGACAATCAGTGGGTAGGTGTTTAGCTCCCTTACAATAAAGAATCTGGACAGGTTTTGAAGGCCATTTATGAATTTATGTTGTCTCTGTAGGGACACTGTGTTGAAAAATAGTTGCATCACCAGAGCTGCACTTCTAAGATTAGAAAATAGCTAGAATAGAATAGAATAGAATAGAATAGAATAGAATAGAATAGAAAAAGCTAGAAACTAGCTTTTAAAAAGCTAGTGATAAATTTTACCACTTCCTTATTTCACTAACTCTCTTTTATCTGGCTGTCTTCTCTCCCAGTTCCTGCCTGCTCTCCTATCCCGTCTTTGTACTCGTGCTGGATGGTGTAGGAGCCCTCCACAATTGGCTCCGAACACCAGATACTGTGTTTAGACAAAAAGCATCAGAATATACAATACATGAGTATTGTAGACACTGGATTAGGTTCTGGACCCAGACAAAGTTCTGAGAGATCAGGCTAGTGGGCTGCACCCAGAGATGGAAATAAAGCACAATTTAACAGACTTCTGCTATCAGCTTAGGGAAAGGTCACGCGGTGTCAGTGCCTTGGTTTCCCATTTAAGAAGACAAGCTTGATTTTGCAGAGATCTGCAAGGGTCAGCTCATACACCTCCATGCAGCACCTCTGAGTCAAACCCAGGCAGCTTCAAGAGCTCTGCTTCCCCTGCTGATCAATAGCTGAATTACAAAGCTTTTAATAGTTACAAGAGTGGCCAGCCTTATTTAAGAAACCAACCACCAAACCTTTCAAGACCTGGAGAGTATATAGCCACCATGAATGGGGGAAAAAAACGAAAAAGCTTTCTTGGAGGAAAAAAGCAGCACTTAAGACCATTTTGTAACAGGGAACACAGAGGATGAATCTGCACAACTATTTTAAGTTCTCCTTCTCTGCTTTGGGAAGTTCTGTCTCAAGGAAAGGAGAAAAGAGAGGGGAAGAGAACATGTAGCAGCTCTGCAGCTGGACAGTCCCAGCAGGCACTGTGAGAGGAACTCAAGCCACTGGCACTGATGTGAGCTCTTGCTGGGTACACACACAAGTATGGTGTGAATTACTGCTCACAGAGAATATGAGCATTGCAGCAGGTAGAACAGAAATGGGGACATCCTACAAACCTCACAGAGAAGTTATCTGAGAGCCACTCTGGAGCCTCCCTTTCCACATCTGTGTCCTGACTAGCAGGACAGGTAAGCAGTCACTACTTGTGTACAATTGTACAATGACAGAAGCAGCATTGCAAAGTATTCCTGTTCCTCTCTGAGGCAATCTGCATTTTTCAGAGCTAAGTAGTGCTGTCCCACATGACTGAAGCTTACAGACAAAAGTCATTTTTTTTCTCTGGATATGCATTTGCAAAACAAAAAGATGTGCCCAAAAGTAGACTGTAGTATCAGTTGAAGAATCCAAACCAAACTCCACAGAGTTCTGAGTAACAGCTGGAGAGTTGTCTTGCTCTGTTAGGTTTATTTCCAGCTCTTGCCCAGACAGAGTGCCTGTGCCCTCAGGATCGTTAAGGCCAAGAAGGTTTTAAACTTTCTGGCCACCTGTGAACAAATGTCTCTTTGTTATCACTATGGAGGCACAGAATTGGTTAAAAAACCAAACCAAACCCAACCCAACCCAACCAAACCACAAACCCCAGAGTATAACCTCCTGGTTTCAAGATTTCTGTGGCTGGCATAGATGTCAAGTTGTTAAATAAAGCAGACTGAGAAAGTGTTTATTCCCTGCAGCTTTGCAGAGGTACTCATCCTGGCCTCCTCCTGATCAGATGACAAGCCAAAATCTGCCTCTGCTTACACTTGCATATCCAGTGTTTGCTAAAGGTTTGACCTGAAGGGCAGAGCTGATATTCCTGCATGTTGCAGTACAGCAGTCAGTTCACTAAAACACAAAAACATTGTGCTTTATTTCAAGACTACATGCACAAAAGAAAACCAATCTTTTGGTTTTTGTGGATCAAAAGACCTGTTCCTCTCTCTATTTTTTCTAAAGGACTTTAAGCAAGTCACTAACTGTATAAATAAAGCATTGAAAGGCTAAATTGGGTCACAGTTTAGAGAGACTGATCTCTGCAGTGATATAAATACAGATTGCAGAGGTGTTCAATAATATACAATGTAAGTACAGCAACTCTTTAAAATTAAATCTACCTGAAAAACATATTACAGAATTACAGAATCACAAGGTTGGAAGAGACCTTCAAGATCACTGAGTCCAACCCGTTCCCTGACACCTCAACTAAACCATGGCACTGAGTGCCACATCCAGTCTTTTTTTAAAACACATCCAGGGATGGTGACTCCACCACCTCCCTGGGCAGACCATTCCAGTACTTTATCACTCTTTCAGTGAAATTTTTTTTCCTAATATCTAACCTATATTTCCCCTGATGCAGCTTGAGACTGTGACCTCTGGTTCTGTCAGTTGCTGCCTGGAGAAAGAGACCAACCCGCACCTGATTACAAATACCTTTCAGGAAGTTGTAGAGAGTGATAAGGTTGCCTCTGAGTCTCCTTTTCTCCAGGCTAAACAACCCCAGCTCCCTCAGTCGTCCCTCATAGGGCTTGTATTCCAAGCCCCTCTCCAGCCTCGTTGCCCTCCTCTGGACGTGCTCCAGCGTCTCAATGTCCTCCCCAAACTGAGGGGCCCAGAACTGGACACAGCACTCAAGGTGTGGCCTCACCAGTGCCAGGTACAGAAGAAAGATGACCTCCCTGCTCCTGCTGGCCACACCATTCCTGATACAGGCCAGGATGCTGTTGGCCTTCTTGGGCACCAGGGCACACTGCTGGCTCATGTTCAGTCAGCTGTCAACCAGTACCCCCAGGTCCCTTTCTGCCTGGGCACTGTCCAACCACACCGTCCCCAGCCTATAACGCTGCAGGGGGTTATTGTGGCCAAAATACAGGACTCAGCACTTGGAGTTATTAAACTTCATCCTATTGTACTCTGCCCATCCATCCAACTGTTCCAGGTCTCTCTGCAGAGCCCTCCTACCTTCCAACAGATGGACACACAATCACAGCTTAGTGTCATCTGCAAATTTACTAATGAAAGACTCAACACCCTCATCCATGTAGTCAGTAAAAATATTGAACAGAACTGGCCCCAGCACAGACCCCTGAGGGACACCAGTGGTGACTGGCCCCAGCTGGATGCAGCACCGTTCACCACCACTCTCTGGGCCCGGCCATCCAGCCAGTTCCTAACCCAGCAAAGAGTGCTCCTGTCCCAGCCATGGGCTGCAGCTTTTCCAGGAGTGTGCTGTGGGAGACATTGTCACAGGCCTTGCTGAAGTCCAAACAGACAACATCCACAGCCTTTCCTGCATCCACCAGGCAGGTCACCTGGTCATAAAAGGAGATCAGTTTTGTCGAACACAGCCTACCCCTCCTAAACCCCTGCTGGCTGGGTCTGATACCCTGGCCATCCTGTAGATGCTGCATGATGACACTCAGTATAAATTGCCCCATTCTCTTGCCAGGTACTGAGGTCAGGCTGACTGGTCTATAATTACTAGGAGCCTCCTTCCCACCCTTTTTGTGAATGAGTGTTACATTGGCCAGCTTCCAGTCATCTGGAACCTCACCAGTGAGCCAGGACTGTTAGTAAATGATGGAGAGTGGCTTTGCAAGCTCATCTGCCAGCTCTCTCATCACCCTGGGATGGATCCCATCTGGTCCCATGGATTTATGAATATCCAAGCATCTCAGAAGTTCTCTGACTGCCTCCTCTTGGATGATGGGGGACCATTCTGTTCCCTGGCACCATCAACCAACCCAAGAGGACGGTTTTCCTGGGGACAAGCCATCTTCCCACTAAAGACTGAGGCAAAGAAGGTGCTACTTGTTAACATGGAAGGATATACAGAGTTCTCAGCTCAAATGAACACTGCTAATGTCACTGGAGTCCAGTTTCAGAGCTGATTACTGCAAAAACTGTTGTTGATGCCCAGAAGATGATAACGATAATGTGTAAGAAATTAGTGTATGGATGATCCTTTATAATTAAGCCAGGTTAGACACAAGGAATTCTGTCCCCTTTTGTATCTACTTCAGTGCAAAAACAGTAACCAAATCTGTCCCAGTGATGGGATTATAAAATCTGTTATCATCACTGAACTTCATCAAAGTATTGAATCACCTTTACATGTTGGCGGCAGGCCCTGCACATCCACATGTATTTTCCTAAGAGTTGCATGAGTGATCCTGGTTAAATCACTTCATATTGGAACACAAATGTAAAACCAGGACAAGAAAGGGCCATATTGTGAGCAAAAATAATGTACACAGCATGATAACAAATATATAGAAGTCCTTCACTATCATCAGCTTAATCACTTGCTCTTGTCTCGCTTCAGCTCTCCATCATTAGTATCTCATTTCTGAAAGAGGATAATTGCTTTGGATCTCTTCAATTACCACTAAAGCTCTGCAGAGCACTTGTAAAAATCAAATGAATTTGAAGACTAGGATCATTGAGCTTGTCCTCCCACTAGTGCAGCTTGTGTAGTTTCTCCTATCTCCTCCCATCACGAGTTTATAATTTCTGATTGAAAAAACAACTCCAAGGCTAGTTTGTAAATACTCACCAGCTGGTCCAAACCATTCCTGTAGCTAAGCCATAGTCCCTGCAGCAAGAGCAAAGCAACACCTCCTTGAAAGCTTGAGTGAAGAAAACAGTGTTTTCTCCCGACTACAGCAAGGATTGCGTGACCATATGGTACCCCAATGCAAAGACACTTGCTTAAGCATCCCAGGAGATATCAGATATTCATGCTGTAAACCAGAAGGTCTCTCCTGGGCAGCTAGATCTTGAGCAGCAGCTGCTGACAGTGCAGGGCTAGGCAGTGCCTGGCAGCAGTCTTAGCTGATTTTTGGCTTGTTGAAAATTGAATAAAAAATACTGCCAAGCGATGCAGGAGATGGCAGCTCATTTGTTATTTATTGCAGATGATTATTGAAAAGGGCCCTGAGCAACCTGACCTAGTGTAGGGTGTCCCTGTCTGTGATGGTGGGGGTTGGAATTAGGTGATATTTAAGGTCTCTTTCAACTCAAGACATTCTATTATTCTATTCTTATTTCACCTCCCCCATCAGCTGCTACCCCTGACCATACCACAAAACAGGCAGGTGCTGTGCTCTCCTTAAAAAAATCGGAGTTTTTCTTACCTGCCTATTGCCTTTGTTGGCCTATCACTAAGCATGAAAACGTGCACTTAGGAATTAAGACAACTAAAGAGTCTATTCATTCTTCACACCTACTCTGTTCTTGAAAAATATACCGGTCTTACAGCATTGTGTGAGGTAATCAGCTATTGCTTCAATTAGCAGAACAAGGCATAGAGAAAAACTGTAGCAATGCTACTTATTTAACTGGAAACTATCTCAGAAAGCAGAAAGTCAATTCTTTCCTTCTAGCTCAAGCAAAATTCTCATCAACTTCTAAGGGCTTCTCTCTGAAATGAAAAAACTTTGGAAGTTAGAAATGACCCCTCTCTCATCCTGATGATGGTGGAAGGCAGGTGGTCTTGCACAGCTGGCATGATTTTTGCAAGAGATACCAGCTGTGACTTTGCAAGGTCTGAGTTTGCCCTGGGTGACTAAAGGCACTGTCCTGCTCTGAAGGTCACGCCTGAGGAGGAGACAGTCTGACCATAGGGCTCAGCAGAAGAAAGAGGTGGCACTTTCCTTCAAGAAAGAAGCATGACATGTAAAGCCAGAGGCCTGTGAACTGTGACCAAGAGTCAAAGACATCAAAGACTCTTCCCTGGAAAAGCCTGCCTGCGCATTAATTGGAATTGTCAGCTCCAGCTCTTGACAGGCACCATCCTCTCCTATGCCTTGTGTTTCTCAGTAGCTGGTGCCTTGAATGGCCTCAAGAAACTCTCATATATGAAACTGCCCCTGTGGGGAACAGCGTGGGAAGCCCCGACTAGAAAGGCTCTGCTGAATTATTAAGGTTGCCCAGAGTGAACCAAGGTAACCTTCATGTGGATTCCTGTCAGCCTCTTTCAGTTTTATTATAAAGCAGCAACCCCCTACCTCGCCTACTCCTCTTTCTCCTGCTAAAAGAAACTTCACAAGACTGCTGAAGTAAGAAAGTCTGCCCAAAAGATTAACTAAATACACACAGGCCTATTTTAGATAGAAGCATCAAGCTAAATACAGCAGCCTTGAGCTGCTGGAGGGGGAGCAGTGTTTCATCCAACCCCTCTTGCCAAAGTGCAATCAATGCTTTAGCAAACATACAGGGAAATACAGGCATTAAGTCTCATTCTTTAATCAGTAAATCAAAAACCTTTGGGGCTAAAAAAAGAATAAATGCTTCCTAGCTTGTCACGTAATTTGGTTTTGTCAAGCCCACGTCAGAAAACAGCCACGCACCAAGTGTGTTTCCCTGCCCACACACTGTGTCCCCATGGCAGCTGCCAGTGATGGGCACAGTACATCAGAAGTGTGTGTGGTGACTCAGGGACAGAAACACAGGGTACCATCACCTCTGGCATCATGGGGTCATTCTTTATCCCAAATTTCCATTTTATTGTTCACAGCTGTACAGCAGTGGCTATAAAAACCTGCACTGTGCTGGTAAGTTCAGTGTGAAAACTCCTGATTTTCCTTCTCCAAGAAGGATCTGTATTTTCTAGCATCATCCTCTGGAGTTTATCAGTTTGCTCTGCAGAGTCAGGAAAAAGTGTTTCTGCAGCCAAGAATTTCTTTGATATGTTCCTGGGCTGCAATGCACTACAGGGCTCTTCAGCCCTACTCTAAACCCAGCAAAGTACAGTTAAAAGTGGGGGAGAAAGATGATGGCATAACAGATATGTTCGTTATATTTTAAAAAAGAAGAAAACCACATAGGGGCAGAATATCCTATATTAAAAATAATGCACTTCATCTAAAAAAGGAGTGTTACTATATTTTAAATGACAGATTTTAAGGGTCTGAATCATCTTGGAGCTGACTGTTCTGCTGCTATTGGTTTTGCTTTTCTAATAGCTCTACGTAAATATCCTTGTGTTTGCTTATAAACTTAATTTAGTGCTGGTGAAAGCCTACCAGTCCTTCTAGATTAAAAATATTTTGCACTGGCTACATAAAATATATGATGTAAGCATTTCTGGCTGTTTTTTTCCAGCAGGCTTGGAAGTCCTGAGTTGCAGAGGAGTGGGTCTTTCTCCATTCACTTGGATGGGAATCAGTAAACTCCTTATTTGATTCCAAGTAATCTGAGTGGCTTTAGCTGTGGCTTTTACGAGCAACTGGTCAATTAGTATCTTTTCTTAAATGGCTTTGTGGTTTTAAAGGACTAGAATCAGCAAGTTAAAATACTATTTCCTTCTTGTGCCATTGTCAACTAAATGTAACATTAAATTGTAAATTAAAACATAGGGCTCAAGGTAGCATACTTTTTAAACTCAAGGGAGCTCAGCAAACAGCCATTTCAAACCATGAAGAGCTGGCTGGAGACACTGTTTGTCATCTTTTAAAAGGAGTTGGTATGTGTATGTTTGCTCCTGTGTATGAGAAGAAACAAAGAAGCCAATGCTTTTTTTTTTTTTTTCCCATGTAAAGTATACAGCAAAGGAGTGTTGGCTCTGGATCATGCTGAGAGCAGGAAATAAATCAGCCAAAACCCATAAATCTTGGCAGAAACCAAAATTTCCTTCTTCCAAAAAAAGGCACACCTCTCTCTTTTACTTTGTCCAGCTTTTCACATGGCTCTTCAGTCCTACCTTTGTCCTACCTTCCTCTTTCTTTTAACACGGACTCTGATTTATTTTTCAGACACGCAGAAATATAATGCCGTTTGCCTTCTTCAGGCTGGAGTATGATACAACACAGCAGCTCTCTGTCTTGTTCATATCCCAGCCTGATACTTCAGAGCAAAATTCAATGTGCTTTTAAAAATTACTGTAGTTACTCTCTCAAAGTGATATGAAGGGGATACTCCCAGTTTCAGGAAATCTAGAAAAAGGGTCTTTCCTACTCCATCCAATTCACTTCCCTGCCCCCCCCCCCCATGCCAGTCCCCCACAGACCATCCTGGGGAGCAGACAATCTTTTCTTCCCCTTCCTGTCACTCTGATTGCAATTCAGCCCTTTGCAGTGGAGGGCTGCCACAAGGCTGTGTCATTAGTTTTTCTCACTTTTATGAGTGGGGTCTAAATTACAAGCATATGCCCTGGGCCACCAGGCATATGTGGCCACCATAATATGTGGCCATTGTAATCTGCTAAGGGCAGCAGAGCCAAACTGCACCCTTGCTTTAGCATTTGATCTGCCCAGACATAGTAGAAATATTCCTCATTAAACAGAGAAGAGATGAATGTCTGGAACCTGATAGCCATTAATACAGACATTGTTAGTTCTGCATAATCACTTCATTTTCCTTGATAACTGTATTATAAATATATATGAGTCTACAGTACTGGACTGGGAAGTGATCTGCTACAGTTGCTAATCAAATCTCTGTTATTTGTCGTCATTTAAAAAAGCTCTTTGACATTTTCAAATCTCTAGATGAGGTAGGAGAATACCACAACAGATCATGAAGGATGGGAAAAGTGAAGAATTATCCAGAATGGAGAGAGAGCATGGCTTCCCCACTGCTTAAACAGAAAGGAAACCATTTTATCCCATAAATAAAAGGCCAATCTAGAAATTGGAAGATTTCCATTTGGTCTTACCAAGTCTGTTTGAAAACTTATGATCCAGGGCTTTGTACACCTCTGGGGATGCAAATGAGCCAAACCACATAGGCCTGAAGTGAGAAGAACAGCACTGGAGTGAGCAAGAGGGAGGGATCCATGTGGCAGAGCAGTGACGTCGTTTGACACTAAATGCTCTTACAACAGCTCTGAAAATGCCCTGGGTGGTTTGTCTGACATTTCAAGGTATATGTTTCACCTACCAACAGACTGACAAATCAAGTTGCTGCAACTTTATCAGCTATTAATTGTGTCTGGGCCAGGACAGCTCTTTGTAATGCCCACCTGGGAATTCTAGACTTACTTATTCGCCAATAAAGAGACGGGAAAGGGATTTTTAGCCTAAAAACATCCCAAAAGAATGAAATATCCTAGAGAATTTACTGCAAAACTTGACATTCTGGGGAATTTCCAGACCAACTAAAAATTGATCCTACACCCAATTGATCCTAGACTGAGCAGGACCCTCTGAGAGGGGAACGCCACAATGCAACAGACCAGACACTGTGCAATAAGAAACAAACACACGTTTTCTTTTTTCTTTGTAATGAGAATAATCCTGTTTTTTCTTGTTGGAAAGTGCAATGTAAATGACATAAATGAAAATAATGAAAGCAAATAATTAGAGCAATAATAATAATTAATGAAATAATTAAAGCAAAAATCCTTGTTGCAGTGTAGCTGTGAAAGTTAAGGAGCATTATGGTTCAGTCCTCTGGTGTAGAATTTGCAATACTGCAAATCCCATAAGAACACTTGCTCACACATCCCATGGCACTACCCCCTCATCCCACCTAAAAAACCCAAGAAAAAAGTGGTACCCTTTCTGGGGGAGGAAGGATGATGTGGAGCACGCAGTGGCTGGTTTGTTCTAATTAGTGTTAACACCAATGAGGAGCACAAGTTTCGTATCCCATCACACCTCTCATTACTAGAGTACATAACCTCCTAACCTCCACCCAAGAAAATGATATCATTGCATGAATTAATCATCTGAGCAATTAATGGCAGAAAAGCGACTTCAGGTTTCCAGCACAGCGTCTGGCACCAGTGAATTGGCAATGATGTCAGCTTCCCTGGGAATACGCTGGCATTTTGCCTGTTCCTGAGCCTCCCTGTTGACTCTGAGGGCAGAAGCAAACAATGTAGGCACCCAACCGGCAGTAACTGCTGCAAGCCAGCACCAGGCTGCTGCTGCTGCAGCGTCACAGGGATGCTTCTCCTGCCAAATCCCGGCGGGCATCTCCCAGAGAAGGTGCACTTCCCAAAACTGGCAAGAGCAGAGGACTTCCTCTGATGAGCAGAGAGAGGGACTCTTCAGGAGCAATGAGTATCTGCAAACTCTTTAGTAGGGAGAACCTCCTGCTCGGCACCTGGGAGCTGAGCTACACCTTTTGTAGTGTGTGAATAAGCAAGTTATTGGACTATTCATCTGTTTCTGGGGCAAAGGGAAAGAATTTTATTATACTGGGGAGTTTATTCTCAGATGGCCAGGATTGTTTTTTTTTTTTTTTTTAATTTCTTCACTCACTCTGTTGCTGCCTGTGCTTTCAAAGCTAGAGTCAAACACAACTATGACCATATGCCCAGTGTTAGATCAATTTTTTAGTCAGCTATTCCAGGTGAAATAAGCAGAGCCTGCCTCTATCCTACAGGAATCTGCAATGTTTCCTTTTTTTTCATCACCAAATACAAAGACCCTCTGCAAGGTGGAACCTTTTCATACTTTTACCAAGTGAGTATTCCTTTGGTGTCACTTGGGGTGCATGCACAAACTGTGAGACAGAGGGGATCAGACTCAGCCCATCACTCAGAAGAGCACAAACCAGAGAGTTCAGGAGATGTCATGGGCAGAGTGTAGACAAGAGCAAGGAGGAGATCTCTGATGGGGATATCAGTCATTTTCTAAACCTTCAGGCCACGTGAGAAAAACACAGAAAAGAAAGAGGCTTGGGTAGAGGAAAGCTGACCCCTGATGTAAGAAATTTGGTGTCAGGAAAGAAGGACAACCTATTTGGACAAAAGGGTTTGACTAATCCAAGATAAGCCATTTTATTCCTTCTTCCTAAGGGGGTTTTCTGCCTTACTTCTCTTTTTGGAGGCAGCCTCTGACTGCTGCTTTCTGAGCAAACAGAAAAAGCATATCACCTCCACACTCATAATAAGAATGAGTTTCCAAGATAGATGAGATATCCACAGGTGAGCAACATCTTTGTCTCAGCAACACTTTTCTCTGGATCCCAGCTTGAAAAGAATGAGGTGGTGAACCCCTATGAGAAGCAGCTAAAAATTTTAGTGCCTTACAGTGAGCTGTGACCCCTGCTTCAGTTAGTGATCAGAATAAGCTTACTCCAAATTCAGGACAGCCTTGTCTTACACACTTGCAAAGATGTAAGCTGAAGAAGTGTGATTATAACATCATCACTGCAAATGACACTCACTGTCTGCACGGCTTAATGCCACTTGCCACCTTTGTAATCCATCTTCCCCCACCTGCCCTGTCTGTTCAGCTGTCACTTGTTATCAGAGCAAAGGCAGTGAAACAAAAGGAAGGGCAGAGGCTAATTTGCTTGATGTGATCCTGTTCTTCCAGATGATGTCAATTTATGGGCTCTAACCTGATCCTCGGAGATGCTCATATTTGCATCATTAAAAGGGAAATAACAAATCTGTGGAAGCAACTCAATAAGCTACCACTTTAGCAGCAGGCACAGCAGGCAGGATTGTTTGAGCACCAGTTTCCCCAAGCAGTCACATTACCTGTCCCAATTCCCAGCCCTTCTCCCCTTTGCTTTCCAGGTGTAGTCAGCTCAGCAGACAGGATTAATCCAGTTCCGTACTCACTTGCATTCTCCATGTTAGAGAATCTGATTACACAGATTGCCTGCAATTTATCTCCACCTGCGACACCTAATGCTCCAGTCTGATCTCCTCTTTCCCATTTTAACATCTCACTGCAGATCCAGTACATACACGGACAGATGCACACACACTTGCTCTGTTTTGTTTGCAAACAGCTCACTAAGAGCCTCGAGGTTTTCATTTTCAATCAAACCAGAAAGCACTACTGCTTTCCCCACTCTGCCCATGAGGTAATTCCTCCCTTTGGACTCCCCTCGTTACATTTACACTGCACAGGCTCCATGCGCTGCTGCTGGATCCACACAAACCACAGGAATCTCTGCACAGACGCGCTCAGTGAACATGCAGCATTATAGAGCCCTGCAGCACGTATAAAGACAAAGGCATAGGCTACATGCACTGAGCAAGTGCCACCACATGCATTCCTGTTCCCTCCAAACCCTGCAGGAAAACATTGCCTGCAGAGTGCTTTCCTATGAACAAGACCAGCCTTTCAGCACAGGGTCAGTATATGATTAAGGCAAATCCCATTCCCACCCGCTCCCTTACCTTTCCTTTCCTTTCCTTAATCTGCTAATCCAGGGGCTCTGTACCGATTCCTTTTCCCTCCTGCACACAAACTGCCAGTCCGTCCTGCTTCACATTCACAGCACACCAGCAGGATTCACCGTCATCCCATTCTGCCGGATCCTTATCGCCCTATTGGCCAATGCCAGACAGTAAATTCAATTAGGCTCCTCCTTATAACTATATTATCACAGGAACAGGAATGAATAATTTAGTAAAACAACAAGGATGTGCAGGCTCTGGTGTCACAGACTTCACCCCCACTGTCAGGCTTTTATCAGAGAGGCGGGTAAAAAAAAAACAAAACAGAATCTGTCTGTCACTCCTAAAAAGGAGACCTTAGATTACTCACTTGTATTTCCCATTCCACCCCTCTTGCCCTCCTCCCCCTAAGCCATGGCATTCCCATTTTATTGTTGCACCTCCATCCTCAGCTCACAATACAGTATTTCCCTTGTGAAGGGTCATTACCATCTCAGTGGATGCAGAGATTTCTGTCCAGGCAAAGCAATACCGCAGCACATCAAGCACTTTGCCTCTTCCCTGAATGCAATATGAGAGAAAAGAATGAAACCATTCTGGAGAAGGGAGTGACAAGACAAGCAGATCACAGGGAAAAGGGAGAGTCTGCCTTGTATCACAGTATCCTCTGTAAAGCAACTGTGCTGTCACCCTGTCAGTTCAGACACCAGTTCAGACACCCAGAGGATGCAAGTACATGGTTCTTGAGAGAGAAAGGTTCACAGATGCACTGCCCAGGGACTGTGATTTCACATGCCTGCTGTGGGAGTTTGAATCCCCACATAAAAAAAAAAAACACACCAAAGTGGCAGTTTTCCCCCAAACCAAATGACTAAAGTGCTCTGTTTTGGCACATTTTTTTTCTCCTGACCAGAAATTTCTAGAGACAACTATCTATACTTGCATTTCCTAAAAAGTAGTTGGTCCCAAAATGAATACTGCTGTTTTTCCTCAGGTGATGCTTTGTTTGAAGAGTTACAGACCATTGCAGATTCCCTCAAGAGAGTCACCACTATCTAAATCAAGCCTCAGACACCTTGATTGCCTAAAGGGTTTTATTGTTATGGGAGGAATAGTGGAAGTGGAGGAGCTCAGCGGGACAACCCTTTGGTATCCTCAGAACAGACAAAGCAGCCAGCAGGGACTTTTAATGACCATTCACAGCAATACTGAAAGCTACTGCTAATACATGCTCACGTGCACAGCATCAACAAACAGATGTGTCATTCCATCATAACTGAAAAATAAATAGGCAGGATGAAGCTGCCATCCTTCCTCCCTTAGAGTTCAAGAACACCCTTTATACTCTGCTTTCCATGTGCTAATATTTACTCTGTAGAGTCTATATATCTACTACCACAACGATGAAAGGTTCAAATTTGCACTAGAGCCCAAAGTAACTCAAGTAACTCCCACACCAGCTCTTGGTTTGGCTCCTCTCCCAGGCCTGGTGGGTTGGGTAGCCTCAGCTCTGCCCCCAGAGGCAATGGGGATACCAGGGTAAGTCAAGCCCAAGTACCAGCAAAGATACAAAGGCAGTTCACTGGTGACAGACCAGAAGTTTTCCTAAAGGCAGTGCCTTTCTGTAGGCACTGCCTTCACATTGAAAGACTAGCAGGAAGCTGGGACAATGCATGGGGATTGCCACCTCCTAAATTGTTGGGCTATCTACCTCCATCTCAGTCCTGAAGTAGGATCAAGCCACACTGCCTTCCCTGAGAGAATAGAGTACAGGATCAGTGGATGCTTTTGCCCTTCTTACCAAGTTCAAAGTGATCTAAAGAGTGAAAAAGTAAGTTTTGCTATCTACCTCCATCTCAGTCCTGAAGTAGGATCAAGCCACACTGCCTTCCCTGAGAGAATAGAGTACAGGATCAGTGGATGCTTTTGCCCTTCTTACCAAGTTCAAAGTGATCTAAAGAGTGAAAAAGTAAGAGTCTCAACTAAGCTTTTGTCATTCTCTGTTATGGGCTTCTTTGCCACAAAAAGGGACAAAACTGCCCTCTTGCTCCTGAAGTTGCTTCACTTCTGAAGAATGGCAGCTGCTCTTTTCCTCCTCCTCTTTCCCTTGCAGCCATTCAAACTTTTTTCCTGTGTTAAAGGAAACCTTGAATTATGCACTTGGTGGTAGCTTCAGAGCAATTAAACTAAGCCATGTGGCAAGTTGCCCAGTGTCACTACCAAAGCTCAGGATGTTTTAGCATCATTTATTGAGAAGCATTTACACGATGCTTACTTAAACCACAAAAAGAGAGCAAATTAGGCTGTTGTCATGACAACTAGGGAATCTACTCAAAATTCAGGAGATGCTGGGGAGTGAGGGAGAGCCCTTCAGTGGAGATCTCTGCATCATGAATATGGCTCTTCGTTATCAAATTCCTTTCAAGTTAATTCCTAGCATCAAAGCTTCCCTGACAAAGGCTTTAATAACTGGGAGCAAAGCTTAGCTAAAGAGGGAACAAACCAGCCCTCCCAGCACTAATGTGAATTTCATTCTGCTGAGAGGTGCTTAGCTCTGAGGTCCACAGAGCAATCACAGAGGCGGCAGCGCTGCTACAGGAACACGTATGAGGCAGGGTGGAGGAAGGGGCAGGGGCTTCACTGCAGACAGGCACTGCAGAGAGAGAGACAGACCCTGAATCTCCAGTGCAGTAAAGGGGAGTGACAAATTCCACAGGGGAGAGGGAGAGTGAGAGAAGTAAGAAGGGTCCTCGCCACCTCTGGTGGAAACCCTCTGGAAGTTGAAACAAGCTGAGCAAATGCTTTTGCCAATCCCAAGGAATGAATTAAAGCAAAGAAGAGAAAAAAATCGCAGGATCAATGGTGTCAGAAGAAGCTGACAAACTAAACAAATGGAAGACAGTCTACTACACTACAGTTCTTTTGAAGGAATTAAATCCTTGGTAGGATTGTTGAATATTTTCCATCAAAGCTGGCTCTCTTTCTAATTTTTCTTTTCTTTTAGCTGAACATTTTTTTCAGTTGCAAGCCTTCTAAGAAAATCACTATTTTAATAGAGAATTTTTTCAGTGAAGTCTTCTGGTTCTCAATTGCAATAGCTGAGGTATTCTTGGCTGAAAACAAAGTACATTACTTTGGAAAAAATCCAGAAAATTTTGTAGTTTTCATAGAAGCTCTCTCCTTCCTCATAATTATTTTTGATCAGATAATTTATTGCCAGTGGAAGTTTTGGTGTTCTCCTCTGAAATGATGCCTTACTGGGCATAAACCCCTTTTGGAGGGTAGCAGCAGTATGTGAGAGCAGATCCAAAATTAGGGAAAATTAAGCATGTGGAGAAATGGAGTAAATTGCAAAACTTTCTCTTCCTCCCTTTTCATCCTCAGATGAAGAACTGTGTTTAGCATGAAAATCAGAAGCAATTGAGAAATTTAAGGATAGATAAATGATTGTATTGTAGTGAGCATTACAATCCAAGCAGGATACTTGCCAAGCAGAAGCCCACATACTGTAGAGATCCAAAAATTCAAGAAATTATGAAAAGAAACCCATTAATGAAAACTATGCATTTTCAACATACAAGTGTTCCCATACCTGATGTCCAGTTCATATTTTGAGCCTCAAAATTGTCAGTCTGCCTTACTTGGGATGTTGTGGCAATATTTCAACATCTTGAGTCAGTGTTGATGTTTTGATGGGGTCTTCTTCCCAGTGCCTGGGTATCACATACACAGGTTGCTAAGAGTGTCCAATACCTAATTGATTATAACTGACCAGAAAACAAGGCTTTAATTCATTATCTACTTGCAAATGAGACTGGCTATTCCCTTTCCTGCTCCCTCCCTGCCATTTTGCCAAAGCCTTGCACAAAACATTTATTAGGTGATCCCATAGTAGCAGCAGGAGTAGGCTGGGCTGCACACAAGCCATACAGGCTTGTTTTGGACCCACAATACGTGGCAGAGACAAGAGGTTGAAGTGAGCTTCTTTTTTCATATTGTGACAGCTACTTTAACAGATGTCAGTTTGGCAAATGTGTTTGTGGGATGGCAGGAGCAGAGGCATTCAAGGGACAGGGTCTGCAGAAATAAATCTGAGGAACCAAGAATAGGGTAATAGGAAGAATAGAGAAATGCATAGCAGAAGAGGAATGGCTCATTAGAAGTGTCTGGGATGCTGTTTTCTGAGGTGGGATGCCTTTAGGTCAAGTTGAATTTATTTTGTCAGATTGAGGCATTTTTCTGGGGCTTCAGTGCTACTGCATATGTGTATGGTGGTCTCTATAAAAAGCATATTACCATCCCCCTGAAAATATGCTTTATTATCCTAAACATGTTCTTAATTAAAATAATTTTTCATTCTTCAGCAATAGTGACTTATTTAAATAAACTTTTCAAGAACTTCTAGGTATCATCTTTTAATCTAGGGAAAGAAAAGTGAACAATTTTTCTATTGGCATTCTTTACTTACTTCAGTAAGGAAAGGTAAGGAGCAGCTGAGGGAGTTGGGGTTGCTTTGCCTGGAGGAAAGGAGACTCAAGAGAGACCTTATTGCTCCCCACAACTACCTGAAAGGAGGCTGCAGCCAGGTGGGGCTGGTCACTTCTCACAAGTGACAAGCAATAGGACAAAAGGAAACTAGCTCAAGTTGCATGCATTAGGAGAGGTTTAGATTGGATATTAGGAAAAAAAAACCCTCACTGAAAGGGTTGTTAAGCATTGGAACATGCTGCCCAAGGAAGTGATTGAGTCACCACCCGTGGAGGTATTTAAAATACATGTATATGTGGTTCTAAGGGTCACAGTTCAGTGGTAGACTTGGCAGTGTTAGGCTAATGGTTGGAATTGATCCTAGAGGCCTTTTCCAACCCAAATGATCCTATGATTCCATGATTCACTAAAATTTTTCTATAATTAGCTTATTCATTGCAGTGACTTCTTCCTATCTCAAAGACAATAGCACTGAGGCCTTAAAAAGCCATGTTTTATCCCACTCTGCAATTACACAAGAAAGCACAAATACATTTTTTTTTCCAATGAGGCTCTTTGAGTGTGAATCTATTTAACAACTTTAATCAGCTTTAAAAATAAATCAAATTTTCACAAAGTCCTGTGCCGTGTTTTGAAAAGCACCTTTTCTAGGGTGTTTTCCAAGGCAAAAATAGTGTTCCTGTTCACTGATGGTATGGGCTTTCCCCTCCCAAAGATCACAAAAGAGAGAGACCTACCCTAACTCCACATCAGCATAGGCAACATCCCAAAGGTTATAGCACTCATTTAGGATGCAGGAAACAGAGGGCCCAAACCTGAACAAAGCCAACAGGAGACTCACCTCTGGGTCCTCCCCAGCACAGAAAGTAATTGCACCAAGATTTTGTCAGTTATTCAGAGGAGACACTATCGTTACACCTCCTACAGAAATCATTCTTCTGCCTGGAGACTGCAACATTGGACCAAAGACTGAATGGATGACCAATGGCCAAGACACTCATCAGAAAGTGACACTCATTTCAGTGGCTTGTAGCTCACAGACCACAGGTTTGACTTCTTTCTCCCACATTCCTGCTACATCTGAGCTTATTTTCAAACAACAAATCCTACACTGGACATATTTAATTGGAGGTAGAAACTCCTACTTTTCTGTTTCTTTACTTTCTTTACTTTCTTGCTTTAAAAAAAACCTACTTCACCTTTTAGAGTTTCTAGCTTTTTTGACAATTAAGGAAAACATCATGTACAAGATCTGAGGTTAAATATAACGTTCAGAAGGGACAACTGAGCTGAATTCATCTTTGGCTTCCTTTTAGCCAAGGGGCACTGCTCAGTCACACAGCATACCTAACACAACACAGGGAAGCTCTGGGCAATGGTCAAAGCTCTTTTCTTACCTCACTTGCTCCCACTGGAGAAGAAGAGTTCTGGCACTGCCAAAGGATTGAAACTAGAATGAAACTCTTGTAAAATTACAGCAGAATCTTGGTCCTCACCTTTGGCAGACAGCCATCTGAAGAAGGCCAGTGGGAATGACCTATTGCAATGGAGTAGCTCAAGAGAACCAAGAGCTGGTTTGCTGCAGATAGTGACATTTTACTAATAATGTTTGCTGACTGGTTTGCTACAAATAATCTGCTTCTTTGGATGCCTCCATGCTCTCACATCTTTCTCCTCCTCCTCCCTTCCCTGGTTGCCAGGCAACCACATAAAGGACCAGAGAGCATGCTGGAGGAAACCACCCTGTGGGACACTGCATAGGTTTGGGTTTTTTTTCACAGAAAATGCTCCAGGGCGAAGTGACCTCGGCTTTGGAGGCAACATGTCACTGTGAAACTTTCCTTTGCATGAACACCTGTCATGGGTCAAGTGATGTATATCCGTGATTTCCAAAACAAATGCCTTCACGGACTTGAAGCTCGCTTCTGAGATTTTTCTGTGGCTCAGCTGCTTCCCATCAATTCCACAGATCAATAGTTTAAGGAGCTCAGGCACAGAATTTGCCAGCCTGTGCAGCAGGAGATTTCCCAATAACAGACGCCCCATTCAGCTGAGGATCATTGCTGTAGGTGGCCAGAGCCATGTGTTTACAGCTCTTACTTAACAGTGTGCCTCATAGGGTTAATGCAAGAGAAACACAACATTTTTTGACCAGAAGTGTGTTTGCTCATAACAGCTCAGAGGCTTTTAGAAGAGGACTAAGTGAGATCAGCCACTAGAAAGTGAAATGGAAAGCCCTGCACTGGTTTCCATGAAGTCCCTTGGCCAACTTGGTGTGAGAGAGGCTGTCTCATTCTCCCAGGTCTATCTAGCTTCCTTATAATTGAGGGATAAATCTCAAGTATATGAATAACCACCCCTTGGGATTTGATGGTTGGAGCCATTAGTATTTCAAAAGGTAATTTAGTTTAAAAAATGGTGGCATGAACTAACCAGAGGTATAAAGTCAGATAAAAAAAAAATACCTGGAAGATTAGACACACACACCCCTATGACTTTACTTTCAAAACTAGCTTAATTTGCAAGGTCTTATCCTGTATGACTGAATTCAGCAAGAAAGAGAAGAAATTTTTCATTTCACCAACTTCAATACCACTTTTCATTTTCATTTACTGAATTCTCGAGGCTTTTCAGTATTTCAGGTATATTTTTGAGACTTATTAACGCACTCCAAAATCTGGTTTATACCCAACCTCCATATATCATGCCAGAAAAGCCATCTTTTCTGAGCAGTTTTCCATTCCTATTTTCTTTTGTGCTGCCTAAACTGATAAACGTTGTACCCTGAGGCCATTCAACCTAACAGCATCCCCTACAGACTCCACAGTCTCAGTTCACATATCCACTTTACCACATATCCCAAATATCTCGGGAATTTCCACAGTTTCCCCCTGAACTCTTCTCCCCTCCCAGCCCTTTTGAGTAGCCACCTCCTATTTCTGTATAGCACACAAACATTAATTACTACTGATCTGGATGGCCAGTCCCTGAACAGACTCACATATCGCTCTCAGTGGAAAGGAGAAGCGCTTTTCCTCTCCCACCTGCATCTCAACCAAGGTTGAGTTTTACTAGCAATTAAATAATTTCACAACTGCAAAGGGCCTATTTTGAGTCCTGTTGCTCTTCTTTGAGATTTTCTTAAACAACTGCATCCAGCCTTCAAGTTTACCCCTTGCATCAGCCATAAGAAGCAGGTTTCTCCTTCAGTCCTCTAGCAGTCCAACACAGATAGTTAATTTTTTCCTGATTGTTTTTTACTTTTTCCTGTCATATCCAAGGTCGAATTTTGGCTTTCTGTCTTTTCTGCTGAGGTTTGAAACACAAAGCAGTATTCTATGACAAAATCTCAAAAGTGAATTTGCAGTTTTGGAGTGGAAAATTGAAGTTTAGAATGACTAAGGAAAGGAAACTAGGATTTAGGAATTTTTTTTTTTTTTTTCTGAGCTGTCTTTTCCCTCCTTTTAAAAATCTTTCAAATCTAGTAGGAAACAAAACAGCTATTCTAATGAAGTGTTCATTTCAGCTTTTTAATCTCAAGGTCCCTGCTATTATTCTGAGAAGGGTAGGGATGGGATTATGACTACTGGCAAGCAAACCTTGCCGTTTTTTAAAATGGTTTATCCCTTTGCTGGATGTAGAGAGAAATGTCTTGAATAAGAAAAGGGGTTTGAAAGGATTTCCTGAAAAGAAAGGGATAGGCAGGATTGCCTGGACACATTTTTCTGCATGATACAAAAACCTCAACTATTTACTGTTGTGCAGCAGCCTCAGTCATGGTGGCCCAGCTGGGCTCTGGGCTGGGGTAGATTTCACATTGTCCCAAGCCCCAGGGTGTTGCAATGGCAGGCTGAGGCAAGAGGAATGAGGAGAGGGAGCACAAGGGGGCAGGGGAGGGAATTGTGAAGGGAGGGGATGGTGAACGAGTGGCAGGCAGGTGATGTGGAAGGAATCTGGTGTAGCCATGCCGATTCCTCTTGTTTGAAGTGGTTAAAGCCTTGTTCAGTGTGGAAGAAAGGTGAGGAATAAATTCTTCCACAAGTGCAGACATCCTAAGGGAGCATTTCAAATAGCAGCCTGCAGTGGGCAAGAAACAACTGCATTTAAATACAGCTTACTAAGGAGGGGTATGGGAATCAGATACTCTTAAGGCTTCAAAATTAAACACAGAAATCGTTAACAGAAAAGTCATGTTATAATTTAGAATTACCTGCTGACTGATAATGAGAGTCAAAATATGAACACATTTCTTAGTGCTGGTGGTTAAATGCCTTCCTCTGAGCATGCTACAGGAGAAGGAGACACTGGTAGCAGCTGGAAGGAATTTGAGAGAGTATGTTACAGCAGGAGACAGAATGGCTAGGACCAAACAACACAGCAGAACAGTGCAGATATTGACCACTATTCCCTCTCAGTCCCTTTGGTGTCTCCTGTAGGGTATTATAAAAAGTGTGACTTCACAGTTATTTGGGAAATAACCTGTTCTTCATTAAAGAATATTTTTTCTGGGATTGGCTAGTCAGTCTTCTCTAACATTTCTTAGGTTATGTCTTTTAAGCACCCAGCACCATGTGAGGATGTTTTCAGGTTTGTATCTCATTCCAGCTGAGTTCTTGTGTGAGGAACAGGGCCAGTCCCCTTGGATAGAAGAGCACACTGGTGCAATTCAGGTGTTCCTGGTTCTGCTGCTGCTGCAGCCCCAGCTCTGTGTTTGCAGCACAGTGCTCTGTGCTGTGCAAGTACACTTCCATGTTCTCAGAAGGCAGCAGCTCTGGCTTTAGGGACTGTGGTGCAAATAAATAATTGTCTACAGTCTCAGTAGAAAAAATTAGCTACATGTGGTGTCTATAAAGCCTGTGAGTGAGGGGTAATGACAACTCATAAATTTTCACTGGTTTTCACAGGTACTGTCCCACGAATACACTTAAGCAGAATCACACAGTAATCCTGTCTCCTGAACAGAAGACTTTCAGATCTACAGCTCAGTCAGACTTGGCACAGGCCTCTACCATGGGGTCTTCCCTGTTTCTTAATTGTTTCTACTTCTGCTGCTGCTTAAATGACTTCCTGCCTATATGACACAATGACAAAAAGATGGATATCTTTCCATTTTCATGGGTTTAAAATTTATATCTTAGGTATATTTCTCTCTCCAGTTCTTTATGCATTTAGATTGAATGTATCTGGACAGACTCAAGATTTCTATACCTTCCAGACACAGGACTCTTTCCCAGATAACTTTAGACATCTCAGTCGAATGCTGTTTTCCACACAAGCTTCTTTTCTCTTCACCAGTCAGTAGATTCTAAGGAACCCCACGGAGAAGGAAAGACAACACCGAGAACCCCAAATGTTGTAGCTGTAGCACCTGTGCTTTCTTAGTGTACACTGCTGGGGAATCACTGCCTATTCTGTAAGTCAACGTTGGACTTGGGGCAGAAGTTCAGAAACACCTTGCAATATCCTCCCAGTGCAACTACATCCTAAGCACTACCAGTAAAACAGAGACATTTATATTTTCAGAAAAGAGCTGCACCAATTTATTTGTGCTGAGACTTCATCTCCATGGGGTCTGTTTACTCAAATAAAGCAATGTGTGAAATTCAACAGGCACAGAACCTCAGAGAAGTCTTCTGTCTGCTCTTATTAAAGAGAGAAGGAAAACACCAAAGGATCCTTTACTGTAGCAAAAGCTAAAAAGATCAACAGGAACCACTGTGGGTGGATGAAGCCTCTACATTTTAAGGACTTCTGATATATCTTTAAGTCCTTCAGGCTTTCCAACCATTGCAATACAAGGAAGATCACTGTGGTCACTAAACAGAGATTATGTACTGCAGATCTCTGATTCTAATATGTACATCACAAGTAAAAAAATAAAGAAAAATTCAAGTCTTGAGAATGTCAGTTAGGAAAAATACAATCTTACCTCTGGAAAAGGGAGCTATTCATATGCAAGTAGAACCACCACGCTTTTCCATATGCCTTCCATGTTGTGTGAGTTGAGGGTTGATTTGTTTGCAGTATTTAAAGCTCCTTTTTAATGAGTTGTGTGAAATCTGACAGACATATAACCTCTTTGAACTACAAAGTATTTCCTACATTAATGAAGGAAGAAAGAAAGCCAAGAATTAATTTATTACAGCACATTAATTACGCATGAAATAAAAATTCAAATAATCAGCAGAAACCCCAAGGGTGAGGTAAAGGTGAGAGAGAAGATAAAATATGTACATTCTGTTTTGGTGATGGCCAAAATGGGGCCCCATTACTACCAAACAAAAATATTAGAAATGCAGCTGGAGTTTGTTATTGCAGAAGAAAGAAATTATATTGAGGCAACTTCTAGAAGTCTTTTCTTTTGGTAAAAAACTGCTCCAACCTTACACAAAGGGAATCAAATAAAAATAAAGACAAAATCAACCACGGCTAGCAAGAGTGGATAGATACACAGAACTGCACAACTGGCTCCCAGACAGGTATGTCACACATGAAAAGAGCAGCTGCAGACTTGGAGAAAATTTTGCCATCAATAGGGTGATTAATGAATTAAAAAAACCCAAAAAAACCAAAACAAACCTTATGAAACATTTTCCCCTGAAGCAAGGCTCTCAAAGGGCATGTTGTAAAACTGCATGCACATGCATGGGCATGAGGTCTGTGTGCTTAAATACTGAAGGTACACAACAAAGGGAAGTGGTGAAAATGTCCTTTTTACAGGATGAAAACTGAACACAAGCATTTGTTTGCCTGTGCATGCACAGGTGGAGTTGATGTTCTTCTCTTGCAGTGGAATACCCCCTAGGGGCAAAGCAGCAGGGAACAGCATCCTGCACATCCAAGCATCCCAAAGCAAACCCAAAGATCTCCACTCAGACAAGAGATAACAAAAATCTTGCTGGGACCCAATATCTTCAGTCTTGCATTCACTGCCTGGTGCCACAGCTTTGAGACCAGAGGACATTGCATGGTCTGTACCTCATATATGATGTACTACATACAGTGGCACTGACCAGCCTTGGTGGATGTGCCCTGTCCTGGCCGATGACCAGGAAGAACTCATTCAGTGCTACTTTTCACATTTTAATTTAAAGGTTTACTGGGAAAAAGCCATAATACTGAGTTTGGGTTATGAAATTGCTGACTACATACTTGCAGGATTAGCTAGCAATGAAGAATTTTGCAGAATCCACAGTTGGAATAGTAATTGCCTTCTTTAGTTTCCTGTAAGATGGTCTGCAAATCTTTTCACTGGAAGCATCAGAAGAATATCTGTTATATTCTTTTTTCCATTTCTGTGGTTCTAGGTTTCCTCAAAAGAAATATGGTTTTACATTAAGATATGCAGGTGATAGAGATTCATCATTTAGATGTGAACCCACAGAACCTAAAGCAGAGCTACAGGTGGAAGCTCAGATGTCCTGCAATGCTCCTAACATTGCCCTCTGTGTGAACAGTCAACATTAGATAGTCTTGTGCAGAATGTCTTTGGTACTTGTTTCTGGATATCCCACAAGACCATGTGGAATACAAATCTCTTGCTCTGAGAAATAAAGGATGACATGAGACTGTCAACTGCAAAAGGAAGTGAATCAACTAAATGCAAGACTGAGATACTCAGAGGGTAAAAACAGGGCATACTGAGAGCAGGTTTGCTCTGAAGAGGACCATATTTTCCGTCCTCGTGCTTGGCCAGTGCAGGATACCTCAAAGACCACACAGAGCAATCCTGAGCTCCAGTGAAAGCCTAAAGAACCCCAGCATCCTCGGCAGTGCTCGCCCAAGCGTGTGGGTAAGGACAGCATTTCCTGGAATTGGAGTTCTGCTCCCTTCCCTCACAGCTCTCCTTCTCCAAGCGCTGCAGGTTGTTTTGTGAACAGCCTCATTCAATGCAGGCTGCACTTGCCTAAGGCTGGAAACTCATCTCCCCCCTTCTCCCTCCTCACAGCCTGCCGCTAGATTTGATGGGATATTTTTCTCCTCATATTAGCCTGCTCTCTGCTTCCCTCTCTTCCCGAGCTGGGCCTGTTTCCTCCTTCTAATTATTCAGGCAGAAGAGCAGATGGCAGGGGGAGTGGATCTCTCACTCATGCAGACATGAGGCTTTGTCACACAAAGAGGGAACAACACCAACTGCAGAAGAAAGCAAGATATTCCAGAGCCTGGTTCCTAGCAGCCCCCTATTCTCTGGTTTCCTTTCAAGCATGATATATTTTGGGAAACACCGTTCAGTTCTCAGTGTGTATTTATGTCAGTTACATCACATCATGCCTTTTCCTTCTCTCGTTTTAAAATTTTAATTTAGCTGAGAAAACAATTCACAGTGCAACATTCTCAAAATGAATACAGATTTTTCTTCATCTCAAGAAGTAGCTGCGGTTCAGTAGTCACAAACATTTGGGATCCCCATTTTCAAGTCGGCAGTGGAAGCATCAGTTGCCCTGTGCAGTTGTTCCATAATCAGAACAGGTCAGTTGTGATGGGGTAAGTGGGGCACGGGCAGGATCTTTCTGACCTGAGGAGAGGACATTTGTACATCCAGCTTGCCTGCAAACTGTGCTGGGATACTCACCAACCATCTCTGCACCTGGTTCCATGATGAGGGCATTGCTGGGAGTGTTCCCAACAGGCAGATTGTACAAGCCATGCTGGTTTGTAGTCCAGCAGTATTTACTATCACAGAATTAGGCCACTCCACTCCAGTTGGCCTCAGTACCCAGGGAAACTCCTTGACATGCACAATTTATTAAACTGCATATAACTGTGCCTCAAATACCTACACAGCTGTCTCAGGTGTGCTGGCCCAAGTGACCTTCTTGTCAGCATGCCAAATTGTTGCCACTGGAATGCAACTGCAACTATAATTGATAAAACTTCTGTTGCAGTTGCCACCATGACCAAAATAAAATGCTGATGAGAATACACATATACTTTCCCAGCTCTTGCAGTCTGACCAGCTCTAGCTGACAAACCACCACTAGGACCTAACAGCAAAGCAATTGTTGTTGCCTCATGGATAAAAAACAGCAATGCATTACATGAAATCTTTCAACCAAAATTTTGCCTGGTAGGGTCTGTAGCAATAATAAAGTGCAGTCACCTTTTGATTTACAGTGACTTTCCATGGGTACCCCAAGAGCAGGACAGAGAAGTCATTAGTAAAGGCCACTGAGGTCTGGACTTTTTTTAACTGAAACAACAATGCTGTCTTTGACTGCTATACAAGTATTGCCAGACTTTCAGAGTTTTTGCTGTTTTTCAGAAAGCCTGAACTGAAATGACCTTGCAGAAAACTATATGCAACTGAAAACAGCTATTCGGAAAGAACAGAGAAGTCAACCAAGTCCAGATTTTAATCTGTAGTTTCAAAAGCTTCTCTCATGCTCTAAATTAAGGTAAGTACTGAGTTTTAAACCAATGGAGCTGCAGTGGGAGAAAGCTGGCGAGAGAGGACCTGCCTGATGTTTATCACACTAAAGCAAAAACTCAATTTTATATCAGGAGAATGAGCAGCAGGAGCCAGTGAACTTCCATTCAGCAAATTTACGAGTTTATCAAGAGAAGTATCACAGAAAGAAAGCTACCAAAGAGGAAGGAGGGGGAAAAAAGCCTTCATGTGATAAAGCACTATAAGGTATTATCTTCAGACATCAGAAAAAATGAAATTAAATCTCTTACTAATGCAAAGGCTATCTTGCTTCCACTTGTCATCAATGATGCTAGACTGTCAAGGTAACACAGACAAAGGAAACTTAAGGCATGTGCTTTCATTATATCTGTCACAGACAAAAGCTTTGGCAGTTTGATGACAAATAGGAAGAATTAGAATGTTCTCTGGTTTCACTGTATGTAACACACAGAGCATGTACCTCCCTTCTAGGATGGCTTCTTCATCACTACAAAAACTTAGACTATTGCAGCATATCTCAAGTTGGATGGGATCCATAAATGCACCTACCAATCAACTTCTCTTTAACTGGTCCCTGCCATGTGGCTTTTGCCAGTCAATAAATTTCTTTGCCAGTCAATAAATTTCTTTGTCTCACAAGAAAGCAGATCAAGGACACTCAAAGAGAGGAACCGTAAGCAAGGCAAACTGAATAATCCTTCACAATTCTACAGGAAAGCATGGACTCATCTCAGCAATGTTTGTATAGCTCATATAATGGTCAAACAATCAATCAATGAGGAGTTCAATCCCCTGAGCCCAAAACTGCATGACTTCTTTCTTAACTGCTTTAAACTCATGCCCTTCCAACCCAGTTTAAGTTGAGGCTTGGCCAAACACCTGAGAGTGTAACTGGTTTGTTGAATTGGGAATTTAGCCAATGGGATAATGAAAAGAAATTTTTTTTGTGTAGGACTGTTGTAAACATAAAACCTGGCCTCATGTAAGGCTATTTACTTCAATAAAGACATGGAAGACTAGTAACAGCTTTCAGAGTCAACCAGGAGGCTCCTCTGAGCAGTTTCAAGTTATGTTTACAGAGCAGGGTCTTGGAAAACCATTATGAAACACTTGTCAAAGGGTTATTCAAGCATTCAAGCCCAGTCACATTAGTACCCAAAAAAAAGCTTTCCAGTCATATCAGCATTTGCTATTTGTAAAACCAGAAGGCAACCCCATGCCACCCCCTCCTTATACTTTTATAACTTGGATTTCCTCCTCCTCCACTCCCAACTGTTGTTGACTCACTGTCAGAGATTTTCTTCCAATTTGCTGCAATTGCTTTATGTTGAGGCTCTATTGATCTGTTGAGGATGTGCAAGTGAGGGAATTTCTTGACAGCTCTGAGGCTCCAGGTTTCTTCCTGCTGGCAAGCAGACATGGACAAGTCAGATAGACAGAGGTGAGGGGCCAAATCTCAATTTATTTTTACTGAACACCATCTTTCCAGTGCCAGCAATACCACCACCATCCTTTATCCACCATGACAAAAGCATTTGAAATGACCACATGAAATTGTCCTAGGTCCTGCCTCCCCCAGGCGCTAAGATGAAGAGGAAAACAAAGCAAAGCAGAGTCTAACAGAAGAAAGGGCATGGTAAACACAGATATTCCCCACAGCAACAATATGTTTGATCCTGTGCATGACTGAAGCCAGATCTTGCAGCCCAAGCTGCTGGTTAGTCTCCTTTTCCAAGCAGTTTTTGAAGTACTGTAGTTGTCTTCCTAAGGAACTGTGCTGCCATCCCACCCACCTCTCACAGTGAACATTTTCTCTTCCTTAGGTGTTGTGCACTCTCCTCAGGTAGCACAGCCCTATGCACAGCCACAGTGGCTCTCCTCACTGTGTCCTTAATATTGATAGCTTGAAGGCTACTAAATGTTTATCCTGGCTCATGGCAATGGCCAGGGATCTTTACAAGTCTCATTAGTGGTTGATGAAATAAATATTCTGTTTGTCATGAATCATCTGACATTGTTCATCCAAACAGCCTCCTGCCTGATGTCAAGGTTTCCCCAGCCAGGCTTCCAGGCATGAAGATGACACCACTTCAAATCTTACTATTCCTGAAGTCATTGGACTGACTTTGTTTTATGGATGCAGTCCAAGCTGGGCCTAGCAGAACACACCAAGCACTTGCTTCTTTTTGTATCACACAAAGCTCTTTCATTAACAGTTCCTGCCATGCAACGTCATTTTGCCATTCAGGGTAAGAATTGTTTGTGAAAACAGATTAGTTCTTTGATTTCCAGTGCTCCCAGCACACAAGAAGAGGGATTTAATGAAATTGAAGGTCTGTGGTGGTTCAAAAAGCAATTTGATGTGCACCTAGGCTTTTGCTAGACATTTATTCTCTAGCCATGTAAGCTGCATTGCAGTCAGTATAAGAAAAAAAGGAAACAATGAGTGGATGTAATAAAGCAATTGTAAATGGGGTGTGCAAACATAGAAAACACTTCCATATTCTAGCTTGAAAAAATTCTATAAGCAGAAATAATGAGACCTGACTGAGTTAATATAAAGGAAACACTAAGCCAGTTTGACTAGATTACAGAGACAGTCCTGTGAGAGAGCAATGTTGATGCTGAGCAGTGTACTTACATCACATGGGATATTTTTCCCCCTCCTCATGACACCAAGATTTGTTGTAACACCCAATAAATTTGCTTTTTCCTACTGTGACTTTAAAGGCTGGAGACTTTGTATTGTTCTGACAGCACAGGGTCACAGGAATTGTTTGGGCTTGTCCTAGTGTAAGCTTATTTTAGAATCTTCTAGCAACAAGGAAACCAACTGTCACTTAACTTTGGCTTTTTTTCACTTTAGCATAGTAACAAAGAGTTTTTTGTATGTGTTGTGTTGTTTGCACCCTTCCCCAGCTCTGTGCTATCAGTAACCTGCTCCCCTAATCCTGTACACACAAGGCTTCCTCTGCAGGACTTGTCACTCAGGCCAGAGGCACTGCACTGTCACTCACCACCCTGTCCTGCAGCGTGCAAGTAACTAGATAAAAAGCAGGGAAAGCAAAGAGCCTTGTTGGTGTATAGACACTCTCACAGATGACTGCAGAGCTCCTCAGGGTTCCTCTTTGCTCCACACAAGAACATAGCTCTGTTGCCCTTGCCCCTCCTGCAAGCAGGCATGGCAGCTGCCCTCTGCTGCCTGCAACACTCAATACTCAGTAAATTTATTACTGCCAACATATTGGGTGAGCAGCTCAATCCTCTGGCTGCCTAATTCACCTCCTTTAATCCACACACTTCAATGCTCACTTTATTTAATACAGACCCCTCTAAATAACTCCTGGCCTGCAAGCCATTCTGAGGTAGCAACACAGGTGAAATACAGAGCTAGTAGAACTTGGGCTGTCGTCTTGCTTTGACATCAAAAGGTTTTTGCAACTCAAATCTGACTGTTCCAGCACCAAGACTACAAGGCAAGACACATGACTCTGCTTGAATAAGCAAGAACTGTGCACATGGCTGCCTGTGACCAACAACATCTGCTAAACCCAGAGCACAGCTTCCTTGTGAAGAGCCACAGGCAGGATACAGGATGTTCCTCAGCTTTTCCTGCACCCAGTCCCCAGAGAACAACAGCAAATGAACATTGAATGGCTACTATGGAAGTGTGAGTTCCTGTTGTTCAGGTAAGAGAAGTTTTAGAGACAACAATTAAAAGAGAGCATGGAAATGATTAAAAATAAACCAAACAGGAGCTCAAGACTAAGGAAGGAATAGTTGTTAGCATCATGCACTTCTAGCTAAAAGAGAGGAGTGAACACCCACTATTAAACAGCACAGTCCTCCTAGAGAAAGCTAGAGCACTCTGGCAGCTCATCACACCCTTCTCCCCTAACACACAATTTTCTGTATGACATTCTAAAACTGTATTAATGAGGTTTTTCTGTACTATTCTGGATTATTAATGTATAGTATTCTAGCAAAGCCAACAGGTAAGACCAGACAGCAGTTAGAACAATTGTCATTGCTATTCTTGTCTGCAATTTTTCTGGTGTGGAGAGTGGCGATAGTGGCAAAGCTTGTTCCCATGACAGAGGGCTTGCAGCACACTCACTTGGACATACACCACAGGATTTGGCAGTTTTCAGTCTCATTCAGAAGAGATCTCTGTCCTTATCTGTAAACAATGCAAGTATTTTCATGAACGTCAGATAATCTTCAGTGTGTTATTGGTATCCTAGTTCTGGGGCTTCTATGAACTTTTAAAATCACATTTCAGCCCTGAAAAAAGAATGGTAACCCCTGAAATTATCTAACAATTTCTCCTGATCTGATATTATTAGCTTCAAAGGAGGGGCAGTTCTGGAGCAATGTGGTTAGAAATGAAATTGTGAAAACATTTAAGCTGGAATTTAATCCACAATGAATCTCTAATTGCCTCACTATAATTATCATTACAGCACATTTAAAAAAAAAACTTCTTGTTCCACTATCCACTTCATAGAGCATAAACCTAAAAAAACCCCACCTATAACAGAAAAATCATGAAATCATAGAATATTTTGGGCTGGAAGGGAGCTTTAAAAGCTTTCTACTTCTTCCTGGCAACAGTCTTAATCTTGATCCTAAATGGTTTCTGAATTTTCACATGCAATATGTCAAAATATTAGGAACTTGGGCATTTTTAACAACTGAAATTTAGGCTGAAGCCTTGATAGAAGCAACAGTCTTGCATTAAAAGTACAGAAAATTCTCAGAAGAGTTTGGAAGTACAATTTTTCAATCTTGTATATAGGAAGACTTGAAGTGACAACCCTTTAATTTTCCTTTGTCAGAATGAAAGATGCAATTTCTGATCAAAATAATTCAGCATCTCTAATTTGAACACTTTTAGAAAGTGTTTTCTCTCAGTTAATTTCTGCCTCTATGGACCAAGGGAGAGGCTAATTTTTAAATGCTTAAGCTTTCCAGGGATGGAAGCTATTTCTGGACCAGCTCTACTGACTATGTTATGTGCCACTTGGTCTTTGTGCCAAAAAAAAGCTTTCAAATCACCTTTCAGATACATAGAAAAAAGCCAGCCTAATTCTGCTCTTTGGTCATGGAGTTTAACATCACACAGAGCTGCCACCAAACTAAGAGGGTTTACATCAGAAATGACAGATGGCAAGATGGTTGCCACCTTTATCAACCCTGTCCTGTCACTGGTTCTTGAGTCTGAACGTGCCTGACACAAGGACAGCCCCGGTTTATAGCTGCTAAAGCTGAAAGGATGTATTTTTCATGTCAACAGAGTGGAACAGTTGGTAATTTTTCCAGAGGAGAGATTGCAGCAGGCTGCCAGGCAGCCATCAATTCTGACAGGCTATTTGGAGAGTCCCCGTTGCTGCACACCAAATGTCTGATCCACAGCTCAGGAAAGAGCTGGAAGGTGAACGAGCAGCTGACATGCACAGAACAAGCTGGCATTGCCACAGCATGGCCATTTTTTAAAAAGTCCTTTAAAGATCATAAAATATGCCTAGCCATTAGCTGAAAATGCTGAGGTTCAGCCAGGATTTAGTCTCACATATACACTGATGTGAGGTAAGCATTCATATATACACATTGAACAGCAAATGCTATGGATACTTCAACTAGTTTGAAACATTTAACACATTTAGGTTTGGAGATTGAAGGGCAATCTCGTGAAAAAAGAGCACAGTAGTTTTCTGCCCTTTTTCCCCTTTGCAGGTGGGGAAACAGTGAAAGGTCTTTCTCATAAAAGGGCAAAAGTGGACAGGGGGACTTAGAGAAGTCTATGGGTTTGAATAGGGACTACTAAATGTTAAATCAAAGCCACATCACCATGTCTGAAGTGAAGGCTTATTTCAGCCCTGTTGATTAAGTGCTCCGGTACACTCCAACACTTGGTGAACAGGTTGCAGCTGAAGGAGAAGGCAGCCTGCCTAAACAGCAATTGCCCCTTTCCCTGACCATCCTGCTCCCTCATGAAGGCAGCACTGCCCTTAATAGGTCACTGGATTCCTCTCCCAGGGAGAAAAAACATCCCTCAGGAAGCAATGTCTTGGCTGTTTGTTGTTTGGGCATGTGTACAGATAACTCTCCTGCTCCTATCCTCAGAAAGTCTCCACGAGGCTGATCCCTACTGTTCTGAGCCATCTGGATATATCAACTCCAAAGTACTGCAACAGAAAAGCATCCATAATGTACTGGAAGAAAATATTCAGTGTTAGCTGGGCACCAGAGATGGGGTGGATTAAGTATTCCTCAACAGCTGTCCTGTGCCATTTGTACTGTGCCTGTAGGATGTGTGGGTATTTAACAGATATGGTTCTTACTTGAAACAAGACCTCATTGACTAGAGTGTTTTACAGTTAATTAAAAACCCAAATCCATATAAACCCATGTAGCTCCCTGCTGTGAGAAAAATATTAGGTTGAATAGGTCACTTGCTATACTTTAAAGGTCCTCTAGCAAAACTAGACTGCAGGGCTCCCACAGCCTTGGTTCAAGCCCTGACACTGGCAAGGCAGACTTTATAACACCAGGAAGGATAAAATTGCAGTATTTATTATTTTTCATTCTTCACTTAAGAAAATGACTCACCACCTAAAACCAGGCTAAGATAGCTTCCCTTGCATTAAATAAACTACGTAAATTGCACGCCCATCTTTGAGGAATTCAAGTCTCCTAACCAAGAAAGAAGGGCGAGGCAGTTCCTGCAGGAATTTAGCTCTTACTCTGTTACATGTCTGAGGCAATTCCTCACCTCTCTTACAGAGAGGAGCATGAACATACCCCAGGCCAACACTCTTTGTGATAGAATTCCATCCAACAAAAGAGAATTATGAGATTACGCTAATGCAAATGCATCAGCAGGAAAAAGGGTCATCTGCTGACTTGCCTACCATTTTCCTCACAGCATTTCTGTCACCCTGATTTGCTGCTCTTCTGTCTACAGAAGTAATCCTGTTGTGCAATTACCTCCTTCTCCCGTAATTAATTTGTTGCTTGAAGGAACAAAGCTAAATGACTTTTAATTTTATTTTGAAATAAACTGTGCTTTGCAACTTCTTTTGCAGAAACGAGAAAAGAGCTGATTTTCTTCTGGATTGTATTGTTCTTCCTTAGCATTGTGTGCTTGGTAAATTATATTAGCACAGCATGAAGCTGGCACAAGATACGTGATGCAGTTTCAACTGTAAAATCAAAACTGCTTGGCTAGAAGAATAAAGGATATTTCCTCCTCCCCCTCTATCCACAAGATTCAGGGAAGAGAAAAAAGCATAGCTTGGCTACATTTCTTAAATTGTCATTAAAACATATCGATATGTCCTACAGCAAATTCCTTTTGATTGATGCTAAATGCATGACTAATCCTGTAGGCTGAGATAAGAAGTGACAAATCTACAAAATTTTCATTAAGTCAGTTTTAACATGACATGTATTATACTTTCCTTTCCTGAACCAGAAGCAGCTCACAAACATCACTTTAAAGAGTTTTCCTCAACCACTGCAAAGAGTTCTGCCAACTCTATCAACTGGAAGGCCAATAAAAAAATCCAAGATCATTGGTTCAGGATCTAGGTTCTATATATTCCCTGTCAAAAAGAACAATTTCAACACTTTCCGAGGGGAAGAACCTCTTTAGTGTACCTCACTGAATAAATTTGGCCAAGATACATAATCCACTCAAGAGGCATGCTGCCATGAAACACCTCTTTTGCTGCTCCCATAAGGCATGTCTGGATTTCAGGTAAGCTCAGAAGCCCCATAGAGAAAGATTTCCTTTTAAATAGCCAAAATTTTCTTTTGGAGCAATTTGATGTTGAATAAGTGTATTTCCTGTTAAAGTTTTCAATGGACAAGAGGCTTGGATATGATGAAATGTCAAGCAAAAAGCATTAAAGGAGCTTTATATAATTTTTAGTGAAGTTGTCTTTGAAATCCTCTACTCCATGTTTAACTCCAGCTTTGAAACTTACTTAATGCTGATAATTTCACATGGCAGGGCTTCATTCATGTTGAAAATCATAAAATTGCAATTATCTTAAAGGGACTCTCTACCTTATCTTTCTTACCCTAGCAATAAGCAAACTCTAGAAAAGTATTAGTTGAAGTTACCTATGGCACTGAACCTCAAATTCACCTGTTTTAGCACTGAAATAAGCTCATGCTAAAAACACCCTGCAATTTTTTGATTTGGATGAAGACCTTTGATACCCTTCTTCTTTCTATATCTTAAACACTCATGGATCATGTTAAAACAGAGTAGGGCAGAAGAATCCCAAATTTGATGGAAAGAAGGATTTGGCTTCACTTCAGGTGGCACCCTGTAAAGAAGCTTCCCCACTTTGGGTGAGGGAACAAAGGTGAGTCAATCAAGGGTCTTGGACAAGCAGCTTCCCTCCCACAGATGAGCATACACATGGTGCTTCTTCCTGAAAGAGAGCAACCTGTGAGGGTTTTTTGGACGGGAAGACTCCAAAAAGTCCTACAGTTTTGACACTAACAATAAGGGTATTAGGGAAAAAGTATGGACAGAAAAATTGGATAAAATATCAACAGAGTCACCAGGGTAAGCAAGACACTTCAATAGCTAAAACGTAGGGGCAATGAGGTGAAGAATACTTCTTAACCACCACAGCTGTAAAAAGTTGCAAGAGTTTTAAGTCCACTCAGAGATAAGCAGTGTAAAAAGGAAAAATAATTAAGGTATGTGGAGTAATAGAGCTACTGCTTCTGCTACATGATAGCACATGGTGATAAAGTGAGCTTAAAAAAAAAAAAAAGGAAAGCAGCTAATATGATACACTCAGTGGATGGGTGATATCTAAGGCCTTCAGGAAAACAGTTAAAGAGTACACTGAAGTGCTCTAGAATTTCCTAGGTGTCTCATCCTCTTTTTTTTTTTTTTTTTTTTTTGCTAGCATTCTTCAAGTAAAAAAAAAAAAAAAAGCCTCACTTATTTTGACAGTCGTGCCCTTATTTTTAAACCTCAGCTTATTCACTAGAGAGGAACAATTAACCTTCCAACACAAGTACCAATTCATATACTTAAGAAATTGCATTGAATGAGTGATGTGCAGTCTGAAATTAGACCACACAAATGTTTTAAGCTCTTGAGCAGACTAATGAAGGTAATTATTAGGACAGAAAGGCATTCTCTGAGGGAGCCTGCTGAACTGAAGGCACCAGTCTGGCCTCTTCATTATGTACCACAGTATGGCACAATAAGCTGACATCTGGCATCAACTAAAGTAGAGAACTTCAGCCCAAAATGGTTCAAAAAGATGTAGCTTTTCTGAAGAACTGCTTTCAGACAATACCTTTCCATTAACCTGCAAAGCAATAAGGTCAAATAGTGTAACTGAGCAAATGAGATGAGACATCTGGCAAAACCCTCAGTCCCATGGCAGTTTAGCAGTTTACTATCGTTTACTTGGCAAGAAATACAGGGAGCTTAGCCACTATCTGGAGTGCAGGTTTGAGTCTCATCAGCACAGCCAGTCAGTTCTGTTCCCAGAAAAACGTTGTGGTACTTGACAAGAGCTACGTGTACTGCAGGGACCACCGGCAGTGTAGGCATTTTTGTCCTTCAGGAAATCACTTCATGCTGCTGATGTGCATGTCTTTTAAGAAAGCTCAGGCTGATTATTTTTTTTTTCTTCCTTTTTTTTTTTTTTTGTCTCATCTTAGAGTAGCACTCTCCCAACAGTATTCTGCCACAATTAGAGGGACTTGAAAAAAAAAAATTCCATAGCTGCTTATTTGCAAGACTTTTACAGAAGATTAGCAGCAGTTGCATACAAAACCCAGAGGAATTTTGTGTGAGAAGGAGATCTAATAAAATACACATTGAATTTTGAATTCAGGCAAGTGCATTTTTCATCTTCCCCAAGAGGGGAAACAAAGCTGCTGTGGCAGCAGAATGTGTTGGTGTTCCATTTCAGAGCTATATGCAGAGAGACTAATGTTATCTTTGCAGAAGCATCATTAGGAAGCTGCCCAGAAGACAGAAAAATAGAGCTTATGTGGGGCTGCACACACAAACACAAAAATTTAAATTGCAAAAAGCCTGAAGAAAATTGGCTGCATTTCAATTTTAAGTAGAAAAATAAATTCCACAGACTGGACAATTATTCTCACAGGCTAAAGTCTGGAAAATTTTCTGTATTTTCATGCAATATTTTCTAAACTTCTTTTATTGTTCTGAAAGATGACAGAGGGCAGAAATGCTTCAGCATATGTTTGATATCAATGACAAAGAAACTGAAGAAAATACTACATTAGTGCATTCTGATGGACTCTGTGGGCATGGTTAGGGTACCAATTTGATTAAAAGACTGAATCCTGGCCTAATTCAATTAGTAGAAGGAATTTAATTACTCTTTCTTGCTAGAGAGGGTATGGGAAATTATGCAACAGACTTATCTCCATACTTAACTTCCATAGCTAGGTGAGAAAACATTACCCAAAGTATGCTCTACCTGAAATTAAATATTAATCAAAACCTAAAAATCTAGAGCAAAGACTAAAAGATATTGAACCTAAGAGATCTTTACTTGAGTTACTGAAACTCTAGATCAGTCATATCAGCTAGATAAGCCGGGTCAGTTGGATACAACAGCTATGTGTGAACACTATGCAGTCTATTTAATGTGAGTGAAGAATTTGCTGTAATAAAACAAAGTAGAAAGTTTTTGAGGGCAGTAGAAGATTTTGAGGCTCTGATTAAGTCTTTTCCTTCTGCTACTTTTACAAATCAAAATAAAACGCCATACCTTTTCCTTAAATTGAAACTACCCCAGAAAGTTGTTTCAAAACTCCCTTTTCAGAGGGAGCTACAGAGCATTTCAATGCCAGCTACCTCCTCTGCTCTGAGCTTCAGATACTTTTTATAAATCTTCAGATCAAGTTCCTTGAAAAAGATGTGACAGATAAACAGATCAGGTTAAAAAAAAAAAGAAAATATATTGCTCAAATTTTTGAAAGTTGCTTAACAATCTCACTCTCCAAGTATTGGACTCTAAGTTATATTTTCATGGCTCTCAAATTAGACACATTAACTAAATTCTGAACTTCATCTTCAGTTAGACTCATTTTGTGCTGATGCTTCTGAGAATCTGACCCCTTGTTTGCAAGGTACGAAGTCCTTCCCTCTCCATTGGTTCCCACACTGAGTCCCTGGAGGAGAAATCAAACACCAGCAGGCTCACCTGGAGCACACATGTCCAGGCAGTGAGACCCTCTCAGCACAGTAAGACAGCAGGACACAGAGCTGAGAGCCTGAGCAGTTTGCTACAGCCAAATTGGGGTACACTTTGGCTTTGGGCAGCTGGTTTCTGCAGCCACCTAAAGTTTCACCCTTGGAGACCAGAGGTGCTTCAGCTCTTCTCCCAGCTTGTGCTGCCCTGTTACACTGACTGCACGTTTCCCATTCTGGGTGGGAATTTAGTACTATGGGAATACAACTATAAACTCGTGGTGACAGGGGTTAATATCACATGTCACACAATCCCACACTTTGAGAGACTGTTTGCACTTAGAGTGTATTTTGCTGACCACTGGTGGGACCAGCCAGGATGGGACAGCCCAACAAACATGCATTAGCAGAATAGACAGAGCTGCTGCCTATCTCATGTGCACCTGAGTTCAGCTAGCCAGGAGGAACAGGGTGTGTGGAGGACTAGGTCTTCCTGGGAAGGGGAAGAAAAGAAGCTGCATCCAAGGATGCTTCAAGATCTGAGAGGGTGGGAGGGATTAGTATTCAATACATGCACCCAAACAGAGCAGCTAAAAATGGACAACCTACACACTTCAAAGTAACTGTTTAAGTATCACTTTCAAGGTCTACCTGTGCCTAACTTTTCCAATGAATGACAAGGAGGAAATTGATAACTCCTCTCTCCCTCCACCCAGACAAAACACTGGCACCACTGATGGGAA
Source organism: Vidua chalybeata (assembly GCF_026979565.1). NCBI lineage: Eukaryota > Metazoa > Chordata > Aves > Passeriformes > Viduidae > Vidua > Vidua chalybeata. The sequence continues at coordinate 22,058,644 of NC_071534.1, read as the reverse complement.
AAGGGAAGCAGGTTGGAAGACAGATTCTATTCTTTCTCTCATTGGGTTTGCAATGGAAATCACAACTCTTTATAAATGTGTTGCCAAACAGGCAATATATATTTACTAATTTTGGTTCATTTGTCTTCATGGAACCCATCAGAAAAAATTAATCTCCTAGCTGGAAGTATGCCACTGCCAGAGCCAAACTCCTCTAGCTTGCCTTCAGGGGATTCCTTGCCTTTCACTATGATTGAAGGCCTGTGCTGCACCACTGAGCTGCACCTCATTAAATTAGCACTGAGCAGACCTCACAGAGCTGCTTCCTTTTTAGCACCATGAGAGTCAGAGATTGCTGCTGCCGTGAGGAATGAGCTGCTGAATGTCATGAAAACACCAACATTAGGTGTAATGAGGAGACACATAGGTAAATAATTTCTGTGCCACCCTCCCCTAATGAATCAGAGAGAGATAATATTCAAATTTTGGTTTCAGCAGCCTGGCTTGCTTCTGCTGGTTCTAGGGGACTTCTATCAACTTCGAGAAAAACCAGGCAAAAGGAAAATGTTTTTACTCAGATTTTGGTCAGTGTTAAAGGCTTCATTAGCAAAGCTCACCTCTTGCCAGAGTGTTCATGCACTTTGCAGTAAGGCCCATATTTAAATATATCTGCAGATTTTATTCAACCGATTTTGCAGAGCATGGTGGAAGAAATGAAATGTTGAAGGCATAACCTTTAAAAAGATGCTCATCTCTGGATGCTTTTCCTTTACAAATAAAAGGTAAACATCCTCATGAACAGCTACTGAGAGCAAGGATAAGGCAAAGCAGTTCCCTGATAATCCTGTTTCCAAATTCAAGTGTAAAACCCATTGTTTATGAGGCTGAGTAGCTTTATGAGAAAGTAGCAGATAAAAACTCTTTTCACCAATTGCTATTCAAAGTGTTGTCTGAGCTTAGAGAAGTGAAGCTGGACAGCCTGTAAGGTAAAGGATTTCAGAATAAGTGATGCAAGGATTATTGCTGGCCTTGGGAGTTTAAGCTGAGCTCTTATCACACTCTTCCTGGACAAATGCCCACACTTCAAATGGTGCTGCAAGCAGCATGAGGGTGAGGTGCTGATCATCATCATCATTCACTCCTGAGATCAAGCCTGCTATGGGAGAGTCAGATCAGTCTGTCCGAGCTCTGCAGCTGGTACCAAGCAGTTCAGTGCAGCTCTCAGTGCAGCAGATCTAGAGGCCATGCTGTTCACTTTGTGTCCCTTTCCAAGCATACCAGAGTACACCACAGAGAGCTTTAGAAGGCAATTCTGGAGACAGAAAGCCTGTTCATGTCATATCTCATGTTAGTGTCCAGTTTGCTTTCTGCTTTGACACTTGGAGCCCCCCCTACGTATCTGAGTGGCCTGTGAAGTGAGATACTCTGGCACTGCACTCATGAGGCTCAGTAGGACTTTCTTCTGGAGGAATCAACTCAGCTGCAAACAGATGTTTTCACTTGACCTACAAACGTAGCATTAGCATGTCCCACTGCATATTGCTGCCTCCCTGCTAGAACACAACTCAACCTAGAAGGTTTGTCACAAGAAATGCTAAAGTTTTCTCGCTGTTAAACATTGTCCTCATCCAATCAGAAAGATTAGAGAGGTCTTGAACACCTTCGGAATATCCAGAGATTTATCCTTTCAAGCTGTGATATCTCCTTCTCACAATTAAACTACCATGTATTAGTGCTGGTCACACCAGATCTTGCTGTACAGCCAAGGACAGACAACCAAACACTGAGCCATGTGCAGGCTGTGAAAAATGAACGTGCCATTTTTACTTCTACTTTGTCTGAAAGACTACACCCACAACTCAAAAACTTCTCTTGCTGAAGAGCCCAGCTATCACCTCTGATCCTTTTATCAGACCAGGCCTTCTGACATTTTTCCCATCTATTGGAAAGGAGATGGGCTGTGAAGGGCACCCTGCCTTATCCACCCTGCAGCAATAGCAATGCCTTCAGGTGTCTTCCAGCCAGCTGAACTGAACTGAGCCTGATAAACACAAATGGAAGCTGAGGAGTAGAAACAGACAGTATCCATCAAAAAAGCATAACCTCACATTTAGAGAGCAAAGAAACAGCCATGGGAAGAACTTTACTCATATCCTGACTTGTGGCAATTACTGCTTCTGTAGTGCTTTGGGAGCCCATCTTTTTATATTACTTGAGATGACTTCTGCTGTTTCATTCACTTCTTACCAATTTACTGACTAGCAAGCAGCAGCTTGAGCACTTTCTGAAGATCAGCAAAAACACATTTTTGCATTGCCTACTACTGCTTAAAAATAAAAAGAAAAAAAAAGAAAAAAGAGGGACTTTTCAGCAAAAGTTAGAAAGACAGCTCAGTGTGGGCTGCAAATCACTTTTGGACCTGCAACAGACCCAGCTGAATTATACTTATCTCTCTGCCTCACTGGTACAATGCTGAAGAGGGAAATTGCCCTGGTCTCACTGGGGCTGTTTACTATTCAGAAGTTAGGACTAAAGGGCTCATATCTAAGTTTTATCTTTCTCACTAAATTCCTAAGTGCCTTTGCTCAGCTAGCTCACTGCTTTCAGTATGTGGGCTACTTGAAACTAGCTGAAACTTAAGTCAGGATAAAGCTAAGGCATCTGCACAGAAAAGGCTTTGGGCAGACATCTTTTTTAAAAAGCTTTAAACCAGTGTGTTAAATTCATGGTTCAATCAGTTTTCAAGGTTTTTGTGATGCTTCCTCACCGGGGGAAAAGAAAAATCTTTCAGTGGGAAAGTGAGCCTTTTCTAGACTCCTTTAAAAAATGTTGCTGATAGGAGCCACAGCTCTTTGGAGTCTCCTGGAAAGGAAGTTGTGAGCTTGGCTCTTCTCACCAGAGCCCTGCTCAGCATAAAGAGAACATCACACACAGGATCTTTCCTGCATTGTTGTATTCAGCCTTGGTAACTCAGGGTATGACAGCAGTACCCCCATGCACCATGGCCAGGCTACCAGCAAGACTCTGGCTGAATGTAGAAGGTTGAATCCCCAGCTATTTTGGTGCAGTAACAGGTACTGGGTCCCAGATCATCCCAGGTCCCCTGCTCTCATCTCCTAGATCTTATCCTGAAGCACATTAGTTCAGCAATTCACTTTTTTTTTTTCTTTCTTTTTTTTTTTTTTTTTTTTTTTTTGAGCAGAAATCTCATGCTGTACTAATAATTTCACAGGTCAAAACCACAACATCACTAAAACACATCCAAGCTGGAAGGTGAGAGCCAACTTCACAGCTGCAGAGAAAGGAACATTTGCCAAGAGACTCTGGAGTTTTGAAGAGCACTATAGGACACAAGGAGCAGGCAGGTTGAGAGACATCAGAGCTTTCCTCCAACAGCCACTGCACAGCAAGGTGCACAGAGCTCTTTCTCCTTCCTGTAGCACCACACAGCAGTCTGCCTCCTGCCGTGATATATGCCAGCAGTTCCAGAGAATCCATACAACCTATGGTACCTAAAATATAAAATATTTCATTTCTAGAAGTATATTTCTCTAAGGATGATGACCCTTCCACACCACCTTCCCTGGTTTCCTTCAGGAAATGTATTTCAGAGATACCTTAAATACCTGTAAGTAACTAGTTTCTTATCAAACTCCATTGCTGTAAGTATGTGAAAAATAGGGTATAATTTAGTCAGCACATGTAACATTCAGAACAACTCCCTCACTAACACTAGGTAAAACTTATTATGCAAATCATAGTTTTATAAATTTAACTACCCATTCATACCATAGTACATTGCTTGCTGGAGAAAGCCTCTATGATGGAGTGAAATATGTTGGAAGCAGAAAAAAAAAATCTGTGCTGTCTTTTAAAAAAAAAATAAAGAGGAAATTTGCACTGAAATAAATGCTTCATAAACATGTGTTAAGAGGGATTTACTAAACAAGAAGAAAAAGATCTCTGAGGAAAAAGTTTAAAAATATGAACATGTCTTAATATAGCTTATTATAATGCATAAGTACACTCCCAGGGTTATAGAGACTTGTAATATATAGCATTTGCAAGTATCTAGAAAAAAAATATATCAAAAGGCATATAATTGGGCAATTACAAAGCATTTTGAAAGACTCAAGTTTTATGACACAGTTATTCTGAATGCTCTTGTGCTGTTCTTGGAATGAACATTTTACAGGTCCTTTTTGACTTCATAATGTTTCTGTATGAGACTTCAGAAAAAATCCCTCCTGCCTTCAGGTTTCCTCATCTAATTAGAATATCATGTTCTCCCTGCATAGCCAATATTGTCTAAGAACAGATAACTACAAACACCAAATTTCGCAATGAACAGACAAGTTCAGTTTGACAGGCCAGCTCTCATGATTTCAAATAGACAAGTTCCATTAAAAAACTAAACAAAACAAAACAAAACAAAAAAAAAAAAAAACAAACAAACAAACAAACAAACAAACAAACAAAAAAAACCCAAAAAAACAAAAACCACACAGGAAGAGACATCAGAGGCTTCCTTCCTTCACCTAATGGGACCATGGTGCCTATGCTCCATGGGGAAGTCTGTAATAGGCTTAACTGACAGGCTACTGATTCCATACTTTCCACATCAGCTGCTTAAATATTTAATCTGTTAACACTTCTTAATGATATTGCTGACTGCTGAAGGTTTAGCTTTCTGAAGGCACTTACTGCTGCCCAGCAGCCTGCTGCAGAAGTCCAAGTGGAATCCTGGAGGAAGCCAGCAACCAAGGAGTTAAAGCTGGAGACGAGGAGTGTACACACACAATAATTGTAACTAGCCCTCCTTTGGGCCTGCTTAACAAGCATACCAGATCATTTGTGACACAACCTCAAGCAAGTAAAAAACCCCAAATGAATTTGATGCATTCCTATATGGCATGGCTAAGCAGAGGGGGCTTTAGCAAGTTTAAGGAGAAATGTGAGAAGGCAAATGGGGTTAAACAGCTTAGATGGCAGCTGTTCCTGTCCCTGAAAAGAAAATGTGTTCAATTATTCATGTTCAGCTTTAACTAACAATGAAGCCAGCTTCAACAGAGCAATTCTTCTACATTATTCATACCATGGAGAGGGCAGAGTCTCTGCAATGAGGTGTTTTTGCAGATGGATGAAGCCTATAATTGGTTCAGAAGCTCGGCTTGTTCATAAACTCAGTGGAGAGAGAGAGTGTGTGTGGTATTTAAATATAACAACAAAAAAAATTCCACTGAATACTCCTGGGAGCAAATAGATAAAGCTTAGATCATCTGGAAGCTAGAGAGGCTCAGAAACATTATTGAGGCAAATTTGAAACCATCACAGAATGGTTTAGGTTGGAAGGAACCTTAAACTGATCTAGTTCCAATCCCCTTTCCATGAGCACACCTTACACTAGACCAGATTGCTCAAAACCCAATCCAATACTTCCAGGGATGTGGCATCTACTTCTCTGGACAACCTGTTCCAGTGCCTCTGCACTCTCACAGTGAAGAATTTCTTCCTAAAATCTAATCTAAAACAACCCTCTTTCAATTTAAAGCCATTCCTCCTTGTCCTACCCTCCCTGTCCTGCCCTTCTAAAAAGTTCCTCTTCAGCTCTCTTTCAGTTTTCCCTTTAGGTACTGGAAGGTGCTGTAAGTTCTCCCTGGAGCCTTCTCCAGGCTAACAACTGCAGTTCTCTCAGCCTTTTCTCATAGGAAAGGTGTTCCATCCCCCTGGCCATCTTCATGGCCTTTGGGCTCATTTGAGCAGGTCCATGTGTCCTTCTAAAGTCAGATGCAGCACTCTGAGGTGTCACCAGAGCAAAGCAGAGGGGCAGAATTCCCTCCCTCCGCCTGTCAGCTGCACTTCTTCTGATGCAGCCCAGGATACTATCAGCAAGTATCATCAGGAGGAAGCAATGAAGTTCACATCTCGGGTGTCAGGTCATTGTATCTCTTATTCTGCAGGACACACCAGAGAAAAATCCATTTAATGTAGTGGTTATTGCATCCCAGCAGGTCTTCTGTGGTCACTTATGCTTAAGTGAAGGGCCAGGAGTTCTCAGTTTCTCCAAAGACTCCAGCTAGCCTTCAGACCAGCTTCAGCAGACAGGTGCATGTCTTTGCTATGTCTCAAGGAATTCCAACATCTGAGCCCTTCTAGCTGTCAGCAGCTGGAGAAATTGCTCAGGTCTCTGAAAATTACATGAGGGGGCAGTCAAGATGGTACACCAGCAAAGGAAATTCTTCAGAGGTTTTATTTTGTGAGTAGGAATTTTAAAGAAGTCTGAAAGTATCACATCATTTGCTCATGACTGCAGAGCAGACCTATCCTGCAACAATTACAGGGTCCTATTTGATGGGAGCACCAGGCAATCCTGAGGGCTTCATCACTCCATCACCCAAAGTAGGAGCTGCACCTATCACAGTCATCTCTTCCCTTCCTCTCCCAACTTGTTCTTCAGAGTGACATCCTACATGGATGCATTCATTAGACCTCAAAGTTCCCTAAAAAGGTGTCTGGTTTAGCCACAGAGTGTAACAGAGAATGGGCTGGAGAAACACAGGAGGACTCTGAGCAAGCCAGACTGAGCTCTGCTCTGCAGGCAAATGCTCAGAAGTCCTGTCAGCAGAGCTGAGAAGACAGTTTTCAGGAAACCCCAGATGATATCCCTCCATGTGGCATAGACTGAGATGGCTTCCTTTCATTCCAGCTGATTTTTCCAAACCTCTCCATAACTCTGCATTAGAAAGTCTTCATTTCTAGTCTGATGAACACAGCAGTATAACAAAACCTGATCAGTAAATCCCACCACTCTTTGCAAGCCAATACAGCCTCTCTGGGATATGCCATTCCATTTATTTATAAACACAGGGGTGCAAACTCAGCTACAGATATGTATCTGAGGCAAGCAAGGAGCTCTAAACTCCAGAAAGGAAGGAAATGTGGATGAAAACAGATCCCTGGCTACAGTCATGTGGGACTGAGCATCAACACAGCCATTAAGGTGCATGGAGAAATACGTGTCCTACCATAAATAGGTACCATAAACCAGTGAGCTCACAAAATCTTACTTGCTACTGCAATGGAGAGAGAATAGTGTCAACCTGTAATGACACATCAGACCACAGATGAGAGCAGCTCTCTTTGGTACTTCATGTTCTGTAAAAGACCAGAGCCAGAGATAGTGCAGGCCTGTAAACCAGAGTGGAGATTTTAAGCTGACCTCCTGCAGCCAGTGGATGCCAGTGCACAGCCAACGAGGCACAGCAGAAACCTTGCACTGCCTCCTGTGCAATACTCAGCTCCAGGGAACACCACTGTGCACATGTCTGAGTGACTGGTGTCACCGTGCAAAGCTCGTTTATCTCATCTCAGCCTCATCCATGTCACATGATCCCTTATTCCTACTCAGTTCCTACACAACCACACTTACCAACTCTGAAGCTGCCCTAGAGAATCGCTTTATTTCAGAGGCTGAAGTTCGCCCTCTGCAGAGCAGACCTAAAATGTCTGCGGAAATCTCTTCCCAAGTCTTTGGGATGCAGCAAAGCACTTTGAGAGTGAGAGCCAGGATTTTAATCAAGATTTAAGTCACAGACCTCATGCCCTCCCTGCAATTAGTCACCCCATTAACCAATTATCCTCACTGCTGGGAGCTGGAACTCGATTTTTAGCCAGACTTTGTCTCACTTCAGGTGCCAACCACTGTGTATCATAATTTTCTCTTGAGTTAGAGAGCCATCTAGCAGTGGACTTATCACCTAGCAGATTCCAATAGCACATGAATCCTTTTTCATATAAGCTTACTAAACATGGATTTTGCTACATACATTTTCCTGAATTAACCTCAAATATTTTCTGAACTTTTCAGACCTCCTCCACCACCAGTTTTCCTTTTGGAAATGTAGGCAACAGAGACTGATGAAATAAAAGCATTCAGGGACTTAATAAGAGGTGACAGCATTACTGTTTTACAGGTTATAATTTTACTGACTTGTTAATTGCAGGTGCAGGATTGCCCCTCACTAACCAAACCAATTGATTTTCAGAGCTTTATGCATTTTCACATCATATGTTCCCAGCATGCTACACAGTAGATTGATCTTTCACTATGTTCTTTATTGGAATCACAGTATTGTGGATGGGTTTTTAACATTCCACCTGAAGTTTTTGTAAGATATTTTACGGAAAGCATTTTATTGCCAAGAGGAACCCAAGCTAAACATAGCAACATCCTGTCTTTGCATGTGTACTGCAGGAAAGAGTACACCCTTCCCTCAAGGGCTTCTAGACCTGGCTTCTCCTCCCCACCAGCCTTGGCATAAACCACAGCACTGAAACACAGTGGCAGAGCATGACATGTCTGGAACAGAGGCTTTCATCCCCCAGCAGAACACACACTTGTTTTAGCAGCATGACTACAATAGCAGGAGAGTAAGCACCAGAGAAAGAGGAAAAGGAGAAGGAAAATAGGTCAAGATCAAGAACAGAGCTGAGCCCTAGTGCAGTGAGAACATGGTCAAACACATATCTCTTTTGCAGATGTATTTGTCAGACAAGTGGCAGCCCCATTCTGGCTTTATTCCTAATCTTTGAACGTATTCATTGATGTAGGTAACCCCAGACTTACACAAGCCAGAATCTGTCCTTGAGCATTTAAGAGGTATTTCTGACAATACACCAGTCCTCAGGCAGGCACAGACCTGAGATGAACAGCAAAGCAGAGGGCAGTGCAGCTCTTCCCCTCCTGGGCCCCCATCCACTCCCACACTCCTCCACATCCCTGCTTCCTCCACTACCAAAGACAGCACGAGCTGGCAACGCTGCCACAGAGGAGAAGGGGACAGTGACTGTAGAAAAGTGTACTCATTATTGCCCCACAGTCAGAAGGTGAGACACAGACTTGTGATAGACATCCAAGACACAAGTCTGGGCTACTCTGAGCTCAATTTTATTATTTGTTTTAACCAAGATTCTAGGCCTTGAATTTTTTATGGACCAAACTGATATTATGATGGAAGATTATGGGTCTAGGAAATGAAAATATTATTTTAAAATTAAAAAAATGTGTGGCGTGATGTTTAAATTGCTCAGAAGTATTTTCTTTTCCCTGATGGAGGTGATGCTCCTAAATTTTTGCTTTGTTTTAGCTAATATTGTTACTACAAACATAACTGTATCCCAGCTCTTTTGGATATGCTTCTCCCTACACTTGGCTTATTAATGGAATAATTTAAGTCCTTCAGATCACTGGTAGGCCACAGGATCCAGGGATCACCTCTGCACCTGTGATTCACCTAATTGCATGCTCTTCTTGAAAGTATCAGTTACTGAATTTCCTTCTATGCTGAAAGGAAAAAAACCCCACAGTTTACACAGAATCAAAAGTTCTCTCTAAAGCATCTTTTCTTCTTCAGGGGAGCTCACATAACAGAGGCTTAATGCTTCAGCATCTTTTAAAGAAGAAAACAAAGCAATTTTCACTGGCCTTTCCAAGGGACGGCTCTGCCTGTCCAGGTGCACAATCACTGCCTGCCGGGGCAGCCCTGGCAGGGCCACGCCCTTCGGTGCTGCCATCAGCTGTGCAATTCACCCCACTCACCCCCACGGAGTCAAAGAAGAGTTTGGGTCAGAAGGGACCTTCAAAAGCAATCTAGTCCAGCCCTGCCCTGCAATGAACAGGGACATCTTCAAAAAGCTCAAACACTCAGAGCCCCATCCAACCTGGCCTTGAATGTTCTCAGGGATGGGACATCCATTCACCTCTCTGAGAAACCTATTGCAGTGTTTTACCACCTTCACTCTAAAAAAAGTATTCCTTTTATAAATTTATCCTCTTTAGTTTAAAACTATTGTCTCTTGTCCTGTTGCAACAGGTCCTCCCAAAACATTTGTCTGCATGTTTTTTTACCTCTGCCCTGTCAGTACTGAAATGCTGCTATAATATCTCCCTGGATGCTCCTCTGCTGCAGTCTGAACAATCCCAGCTCTCAGCCTATCCTCACAGGATAGCTCCAGCCCTCGATTATCCTCACTGCTCTCCTCTGGACCAGCTCCCACAGGACCATGTCCTCCTTGTGCTGGGGGCCCCAGAGCAGGATGCAGCACCACGGGTGGGGTCTCACCAGAGTTGAATTGAGGGGCAGAATCCCCTGCCTCAACCTGCTGGCCACGCAGCTGCTTGTTTTCCTGGATTAGCATCACTGTTTTCCCAGGTTTAGCGATCCGGAGGCACCATCTAGTGGTGCCTAGAAAATACAGTCTTTCATTTAGCTGCCGGTTCTGAGACCTACAGAAACTATTCGTGTCATCTGCTAAATGTGCACCCTCCACCTCCTTCCAGACAGGGAAGGAAACCTAACACAGGATAAACAGGAAGCCCTGCAGAAAGAAGTCTGACAAGCAATTACCCACCAGAGTCACAGAGAGGCTCTAGACTAAACTAAGCTTCACAAAACGCTGAATAAAAAGACTCAATTGGGTGCTCACCTGAGGGAGCACAGCACAGAGGTATTGCTCCTGGACCCTACCTGGCTCCAGAGCCACAGAATTTAACCAGCTCCTAGACACAAGATCTCCATTGGGCTTGCAAATAAAGTGGCATTTCCATACCAGATCCTGACATCAAAACCCAGGTGGTTTTGCCAAAAGGAGCAACTCCATTTGATAATGTGGCCATTTACTGCAGAATTCAGTATGAAGACCATATGACTCATATAGTTTTCCCCTTTAACAGCTACTTGTATTCCTCATCCTATCTGTCTTCAGAAAAGCTAAAAAAAGCAGATGCTGATAGAAAGTAAGAATCTGCACCTCACCTAATTCTTAGTATTTGCAATTTATATTTAATTATATATTTAGGCATTCAAACAAGTTACCTTTTTCTTGCTTTCAAAGCACTCTAGACAACAGGTTTTTTAGTCCCCATTGTATTTGCCTTTTATAGCTGTGAGTATTGCACAAACAAGCCTTTTTGAGCTGAAGAAAACATACTGCTCTATAATTACATGACCCTGCACAGTACTGGAAACAAAGTTTTCACACTTATTTTTTTGCATATGGTGTTCTCATATCATCCAGGGACAAAAATGCCCAGCTTCTTTCAGTAATGCTTGAGCCAAGAAAAAGATGAAGAGTTTTCTTGCAGGCATTTGCCTCACTTTGTGTCTCAGTGCAGAGTTGAGTTGGTTTTGTTGTATCTACGTCTCTGAGTTCTCCATCACTTTTCCCCTCTCAGTGGTTTAACTTTTTCTGGCACTGACATTTTGTACATTCAGCTACCACCACTGTATTCTGGCCCTAACTCTCCATACAAAGAAGGAAGAAGCTCCTTTACTCTTTATACTGTCTCTCCAAAGACATTTTCATCCTGTAGACATTTTTATTTAAGGAATATAAAATAAACAGCATTTCCTCAGCTGTAACAATGAATATAAATTTTTCATTTATTTTCAGTGTCCACTGCAGATTCAGCACTAGAAGAACTCTCCCAGGTTCACCACTCTTTTGTCAAGAAAACTTCCAAAATTATTGAGCTATCAGGGTACCATTACAGCCACATTTGACCTGCGTCAGACTGGCCTCCCTACCAGAGCCTGCAAGGAGCCCTTCAGTGTCAGCCACTGTGATCAGCAAGGGCAGGATCACAGCACAGTCAGACTGGGAGGAGCACAGAGATTCTGGATGTGTGAGAGCTATGCCCAGTGACTGGCTCCAAACTCAAGACAGGAGGAGGACAGACTATGGAGTGGGAGCTTATGACTCCATCTTTGGCTTATGGACAGGCACTAACATGGCTTTCATCTCCACACTAGGAGGGATCATGTGTCTGGCCCATGGTTATACTGGGAGCCCCCTTTTGGTATTAAACTGTGGTCAAAAGCAGGACTATTTCAGTAACTGTGAGTGTCAAAAACAATAAACAGCTTTATAGGGTTCTATCTTTAAATTCAGATTGAAAATAACCCAAACCCCAAAACTGAAAAAAAACTCAAATCCTGCAGATTTTATTTTTTTTTTAAGATTGCAAACTGCAGGTCCAGGATTGCCTTCCCTACTCTTCTGCAAAGGAGTTGAAATAGTTGGGCTGATTCTATCTGGAGTATATTCAGCCAGAGGCAGGTACTCACAACAGAAAACAGCAGCTTAAACAATCTATTGATGCTGAAAGCAACAGAAGACATGCAGATGGGAATATCAAGAAAACTTAACAATAGTTGTTATTTCCTGCACAGCCTTGAATTAGATAATAGGGCAGTACCTTATACATACTTAAGACCCAAGCCAGAATACATTTTGCTTATTTTTCTATTTCTGCATTCCCATCTGGGCTCATGTTGATGCTTGCCAGCTTTCTGACAAAGCAATATATCTGTGGCTGATAGTGGGTAGGAACCACTGTGAAATATGTTTGCTTCAAAACCAAAATGCTATTAATTTTTTTCTCTAAATAAGTGCTGAGAACAGTAAGGTTTAATTTCCTGCCTCCCCCCTTTGCTGACTTCTCTTGTTAACCTCAATTTATTTTTTCACCTCAGCCTGTAAGAGAGCTTTACAAACCATGGTGTTATTTCAACACTTATTTTTCATTCTGGTGCCTGGCTTGGGAAGACATCATACTGAGTATTCTACATTTGTTTGTTTTTTTTTTTTTTAAGACTATTTTTTGATGCATAAGCACACCCTGAAAAGCTTGATTTTAGATAGCCATTTTTGGATACCTTCCCCTAGGAAAAGTGCTGCTCAGACTCTTATCTCCAAGGGATGACTATGGCCCTTCTTGGATGTCAAGAAACATAGCCCCTGCTTCAGGACGCCTTTTCAGTCCTGCTCTCTAACCCCTCGGTAGGGAAGTCCCAGAAGGTGTGTGTGGGTAAGGCTGCTCCTGTGCACAACCCAAAGTGCCCTTGGCATTGCATGTGCAGGTGAGGGCAAAGGGAGAATCTGGCTAGAACATGCTTGTACCTGCCTATCCCCAGCTGGGATGCTGGCCTGAAAGTGCCTTGGGGGTCCATACAACATCATATTACCAGGTTAGGGACAGCAAAATGGCATCAACACTCACAGGCCACTGTGTGGGAAAGCGGGTGGTGTACAGGCTGGGAGGAAACCCACCCTATACCCCCTCCAAACAGCAGGCATCAGGCTGTCTCTCATTTCTCCTTCTATCTTTTAACAACTTACTTTGGGTAGTGTAGGCTTGAAAGGGAGAATTTAACCAGCTGATCAAGTGGTACTACTTGTTGGCTGAAGGCTATCAGGTGAGACAAAGTAATACAGTCCTATGGTAATGCAAGCACTTATTTTCCAAGTGTCTGAGTCATGAAACCATTTTACCTGTCTTGGGTCTCTCAGAGAGCTGGTACAGTAGAAAAATGCTAAAAGGCATCTGAAAAAGTCTGCACCTAGAAAAAACTGTGGTGCTGTTTTGGGGTAGTAGCAGAGAGTACAGCAGGAACTAACTTGATATTCAGCTCACAACCTGCTAAAATGCCAGTGAGCATATAGAAGATCTGACCGAGCGTTTTCCCTCTTTATGTGACCTAGTGTCAGGTGCAAAGTTCAGAGGAGCATACCACAGCAGTGAACATGGATATTTCCACACCAGTCATAACAGTACAGAAAAACCCCTCAGTGTCTTCACTAAAAATCTGTGGATCTGTGCCTGTGCTGGGCCATAAACTTTCATCTAACATTAAAAACCCAGAACTACGTAAAGCAAGTGAACTCTGTGTTGAAGGACAACATTGTTCTCTTCCATTTCTAAGAAAATCAAATCAGTTTTAAGGTTGTTTCACACTTCATGGAAGAAATCTTCAGCCAGACCCCAGCCCAAGAGCTCTGTATGACCCATAGAGTCACAGAATGGCAGAGATACTGAGTTTGGAAGGTGCTTCTGCAGACAGTTTTGTTCAACCTTCCTGCCTAGAGCAGAAAAGTTTCTCAGGGCCATGCTTGATGGGGTTTTGAACATCTCAAAGGGTAAAGACTCTACAACCTGTCTGGGCAATCTGTTCCACTGGCCAACCACCCTCACAACAAAAGAGTAGGGTAGAGTAGAGTTTGGAAGGGACCTACAACACTCATCTAGTCTGGTGGCAGGGTGTGGACCATGTGTCTCACCTGACAGATGCTGATCTCTGCTGTGATGAAGCAGATGTAGGGCTGCCTGTAGGAAAGGCCAGGTACAGCCAGAGTAAGTTCTGATGAGTCTTCATGGCAGGCTTTATCTGTGACACAACTTCTGTTGAAGCACCGTCACCAGATTCTGGATGTGATTATTTTGATGAATAACATTCATACATCACCTCCCTGCTGGAATTTAATTGACATAAGGAATAGAACATGGAAGAAATCTGTGCTGCTCAGTGACCCAAAGATATATGGAGGCCTACTTACAAGCTCAGGTGAAAGATGGGAGAATAATAACACCTATTTTGAAAGGTATTTGACTTATAGGCCTATAACTCTTAAATCTTGGCAAACGTGCTCCAGAATGAGCTGGAAATATGAGAAATTTACTGCACACTAAGCATTCTCCCCCTAATGAAAGCAGCAGGGCTTCCCACTCCTCCTATTGCCTCCTCCTGCCATTCATCATCAAGCAGGGAAAAGACAGACCTCCAAAGCTCGTGGGTAGAAATATGATCCTCACACCAGGTTTTACACCTCAATGTATCCCTTATTTCAGCAAAGGCTGCTTTACACCATCAGCCTATCCGTCAGTCCAGTTCACATGATAGAGGATGCAAAGTGGAGGGAAGAGACGGGATGTCAAGAAAGGTCTGTTTCTGAGGAGGTGTGAGAGAGGAATAATTTGGGCAAAGCAGTTTGTAACTGTGGTGCAGGGCTGCTGTTGGTTGGGGGCTGAGGTGACACACACCCCAATTATTCATGCTAGCCAAAAGCACAGGACAGAAGCCCAGTTCCTTTCGCTGCTGCTGCTACCACCACTGGCTCCTCAAAGGGGCTTCAAACACTGCCCAGGGATGGTGCCCAACCAAGCTGGCTGGGTCTAGAGAGGAGAAAGATCTTTGCTGGGAGACAGCCAAGGAAAGTGGTCTGAAAAAGCTCTGTGAAGGCATTTAGAGGTGGAAAAACTATAGATACCTCTTCGGAAATTGGAACCAGTAAAAGTGAGATGTGAGGCCATAGTGAGAGGAACAGAGTGAAAAGGTGAGGGAGTGCAGGCAGAATGAAGATTTGTTTGCTCTGAATTAATGAAGTATTTTGTCTGCACAGAGCCAAAGGGCTATAAAGTTTCAGTCTGCACTTGTTTTTAACGCTTATTATTTCTTGCCTTTATAGTAAGAGGCCTTTATAGCTCGACAACAGAAATAAAGCAGTCTACCAGAAAACAAGTGAGGCGTGAACGGCGATAAGAACAAGGGGAGATCTGTTTACCAGGCAGGATGAAAATATAAGTAATTAGCTTACCAACAGGCAGGGACTGCTCAATCAAAAGGCAACATGACGCACAGAAGACCTTTACTGATGGACACATAAGAAACTATTTCAAGGAGATCAAATTTAAACTCAGCTAGCAAGAATTTAATGACGTTGTCATTAGTAATTCAGATAGCTTTTACAAAAGACATCACTTCCATTATCCAAACTTTTCCAAACCATTTTATTATTCATAAACTATTCATCTGGCCCTTTGCAGTGAACCCCAGGCTGACTGGAGATGCTACTGGTTAATGAACATCCTGTTCAGACTTACTGTGGATGAGAGACGGCCTTAGGCAGAGTCACAAAAGCAACACTGTGATCTTAAAAAGGATTTTTTTTTAGCTGAAAAAGAAGTGTGGATGAAGGTCAAAACACAGGTCAGGATGTAGAAGTTCAGAGACTCTCTGTTCTGATCTACCAATGTTCTGTTTGATGCTCAGTAAAGTATGATCTCTACATGTATTCATTTCAAAAACAGAAATAATGGTAATAGTTACTAATCCAAAAGACCACTGTCAAGACTAATCACAAAAAAATGTTTATAGAACACTATCAAATTCTTGGGCATAACACATCACAGAAATGCAAAGTATTGTTTACAATCACAGAGAAAAGACTATGTTAAAAATACCAAGATTGCAAATTCAATCATTAGAAAGCTGGAGATTTTCAAAACTAAGGGTATAGCTAAAATCTTAGTTTGACTTCTCTATTTGCATGTACAATCATAGAATTGTTAAGGCCAGAAAAAACCTCCAAAATCATGACATTCAACCTTTGACTGAATACCACCACACCTACTAAACCATATTGTGAAGTGCCACATCTACTCATTTTTTGAGCACTTCTAGGGATGGTGACCCTACCACTTCCCTAGAGAGGACGTTGCAATGTTTAACCACTCTTTCAGTGCAAAATTTTTCCTAATTGTCCTAAGCTTGAACCTCCCCAGTGTAACTTGAGGCCACTTCCCCTTGTCCTGTCACTACTTGCCTGGGAGAAGAAGCCGGCTGCCACCTGGCTACAGCCTCCTTTCAGGGAGCTGTAGAGAATGATCAGGTCCCCCCCTGAGTGTCCTTTTTTTCAGACTAAACACCCCAGCTCCCTCAGCTGCTCCTGTGCTTCAGACCCTTTACCATCGGCCCTGCCCTTCTCTGGACACCCTCCAGCATGTCAGTGTCCCTGCAGTGAGGGGCCCAGCAATGGACACAGGCTGGAGGTGCAGCCTCACCAGTGCTGAGTACAGCGGGACAATCACTGCCCTGGTCCTGCTGGCCACATTACTGCTGATACAGGCCAGCATGTCTTTGGCCTTCTTGGCCACCTGGGCACACCTGGCTCATGTTCTGCTGCTGACAACCAGCACCCCATGGTCCTTCCCCGCTGGGCAGATTTCCAGCTACTTTTCTCCTAGTTTGTAGCACTGCATGGGGTTGTTGTGACCTAAGTGCAGGATCTGGCACTTCACTTTGATCAGCTTCATACAAGTGGCCTTGTCCCATCAATCCAACCTGTCCAGATCCCTCCAGCAGGTCAACACTCTCATCCAACCTAATGTCCTCTTTAAACTGACAGAGGGTACGCTTGATCCCCTGTCTGGATCATCAGTGAAGGTATTAAACTGGACTGGCCCCAAAGCAGCCCTGGGGAACACTCCTCATCACTGGCTGCCATCTGGATTTAAGTCTCTTCACCACAACTCTATGGGCTCAAGCAGTGCCTTACAAGGTACTTTGCAAACACAACAAGTCATTTCAGGCCAGTACGTGGCAGCAGCAGAGCAAATGCTCTCCCTCTATCAACACACACCTACGAGCCATCACGTACATACCAAGGGGACAGACTCACTCATGGGGATGTGAGCAGAGCTGGCCAAAAGCGTAAATAGCCACAACCCCCAAAGTTTTCTATAGACAAAAAATGAAGTATTTAAGGGTGTGTGACAAAAAATGATGCTAGAAGTATCGACCCTGGGGAGTGTATGTTGCCCCTATGGAAAGCAACACAACATTCATTCAGTGTTATGTACAATGACTGGTAGCACTTTGGCATTCAGCTTTGTTAGAATTTGTTTTTTACTACCTCATCCTGATGTTGCTTTTCCTTCTATTGGATCACTTCTTTTGCCTTGTTTGTGGCATCACATCCTGCTGCGTATTGATTTCTGTATTTCTTCTTCTACTCCTTTCATCCCTTCTGGTTGTCCTTCCTTCTTTTTCTCTCTGATTTTCCCTCACACACACTTCCAGTTTTTCTTCAAAAATTTTTTCTCCTCTCTTTTCCTCACATGCATTTAATCATTACTTTGTTATCTTATTGTCATCTCTGCAAGAGCCCCATGAATGCTCTTCCACTTCCACAGCCCAATACTTTCAGTTAAAACCAATTTACTGGCGAGAACTGAGGCAACAGATTAGCATAACTTTGATTACAAACTGCTCCATGAAACTGAGGAACAAAGAATAGATAGCAGAGGCCAAGAGGGTTTGTGATTACCACAGAGCTCAATGAAGCATCTACCTGCAGCTCTGGCAGTTGTGCAGCCTAAATGACTCTGTGGCAGCCTGTGCAAACTACAAAGAAGCTGCCCAGAGCTCTGCCTCCTCTTCCTCCTCAATAAGATTTCTTATGGAATTACCCAGAGGAAAATTAGGCTCCTAGAGAAAAAAAATACAACTCAAAATCAGGCATGTTGTGAGCAAACTTGATAAGAAATATTACAGAGGAAATGAAATTTCAAAGAGAGAAATGGGTTAGTGATAAACCTCTCACACCCGAGCAAATTTTTCATGTCAATTAAGCTTGGGATAGGTCTATTAGGTTTCATTGGAGTTACAACACTGTACATGAGATCTGAATTGTCCTATGGTATTTTAAATATTATCCCCTCTACCATGCCCTGTTCTCCCTACAGCATGAAAGTGTCTGTCTAAAGGACAAGAGCCACATTTGCACGACCCAAGTAAGAGGATTCAAAGTGTGCTAATGATCCAAGCTGTCGCATTTGGCATTTTGAAAGGGCAATGCTAGGATGTGAGATTATGGGCACAAAGACAGATTTAAGCAAATCAAATTCTCACAACTATTCCCATATAGGCCACTAACTTGAATTACAATGTTTCCAGAGGTGACATTTCACTATAGCATTTGGAGCAAAAGGACATACCCTCCTAAGACAACTTTTTCTTTGTCCTCCTGAAATGATGTGCACGCCAAGGACAGAGAGATAGAGAGCCCACTGTGATAAATGAAGTAGAAACCTCAGTTTAAAAAATCAGAACTAAACTGAACTAAACATTCCTGTTTTGAGAAGACTACTGACTTTTGTGTAGGCAGAAAAATCAAACTAGGTCTGAGATAAAATATTGACTACACTGGGCCACCTGCAGAATTATCCAGGAACAACAACTGCAATTTAGATTCACAGCCTGTCTTACCTCAGCTTACTTACTCCAGGCATGCAAGTCACTAGAGAGCAGCACAAAGCATATTTACATTCCCAGTCTTATACACCCTTCAGCCAAGCCCACTGCAGAACTCTTGTCTTTCAATCATGAGTAAAGTTTCTGTCAAGTGTACAAGCTAACCCAGCTGTGCTATATACAGTTTTATTTGGTCTGGCTGTGGAATAGGAATTAGCTCATTTGGCTGGTTGAAAATCCCGACTGGCTCAGTTTCCCCCAGAGCATTTCCACAATAACCTGTGTAAAACACATGGCAATCACTGCTTAAAGTACCTGTGGCTTTATGGTGACTGCAGATAATCCAAGCAAGATGTAAATGATTTAAACAGTTTGGGACACCCTGATCTGGAGAGGCGTGCTGTCCCTGTGCTACCACGTATGTAAGACAGACTGACAGGCAGAGGGACTGAACCTGATTGCCTTTTCTTTTTCAGAGAGAAGAAACTGAGACAAGGCTCTGCAAAGTCTTCCCTGGTCAGCACACCCTGAACCCCATTTCTAAGTACTTCCTTATTCCCACAAAAAAAAAATGGCTCCAGGCTCTCAAAGGACTTGGCTGACAAAACTTAGTCTTCTCCCTTTGCTCCACCACAAGAAGCAGCAGCACAAACTCCCCTGGTTACCTCATCCCAGAAACATCCTCTTTATCCTGGCACAGAACTTTCCAAAGGTGAAAGATCTGGGACTGCCACCCCATGGTGGGTACAACCCCCAAAGGCCTTAACATCAAAACTTCTGTCCTCTGGCCTGAGTAAATGAGAAGTGAAGGAAGCATTGTGCCCTGTGAACTGTCCTGCACAAGCACAAAAGCTTGGAAGTTCATTTCGCCACTCCTGTGCTCCAGGCTGGGCTTCCCAAGCTACCAGTTATTTGAGATAAAGCAGACCCACACTCCCAGAGGAACAGATGTTCAGTCCTTGGATCCTTTGCTAAGGATGTCTCTTGGTTAACCTTATCTCCAACAATAATGTCAGTCTGACATATTACTGACCCTTTCCAAGTGTTTCCAGTGAGTCCTTAGAGATTTCACTACCTGATACAGACTTTCACCTTGTTTGAGTTGTTAAACCAGTTGTAACTGCTATGAGGTACTCAGGAAGGTGACTGATACTTTCCAGGAGTCTCTAGTGGCAGAACAGTAGCTATAATTAACCATAACTTGTTTTCCTTCCTTCTGCCTCTCACTCTCAGAGTGCACACAGCAATGCGTATCAGAAGCGTGCACTGAAGTGTGACTCCAGGTGAAACCGTGTTCTCTGCTGAAAACAAAAACCAACCCCAAATGCAAATCAGGCAAATAAAGTTTCAGATAAAACAAAAAAAACCTCATCATACCCATGATTTCCCCAACAGCATTATTTTCTGTTCCCCAAGGAACAGCTGCTTTCAGACTAGATTAGCATCACTCTACTGATGACGCTTCAGAGTAAAGTTTGAGGGCAGCAGCTTCTCAAATTCTACACGATTTACCATCTATATTTTTGTTGCTGTTGCCAAACATCTTTGCAAATGCAAAATAACACTGCTCATTCTTGCTCAGCATGAGAGTACTCTCCCATCTCCAGGCATCCCTGTCACACAGGGAACCATGGAAGGGAAGCTAAGCTGAAAAGCAGTGCAGAAACAGCAAAATGTAATGCCTGAAATTTAATATGGAAAAAAGCACTAAATACTCTTCTAAGGGTCGTTGGGGATGTGAGCTTTGTTCTTATTTAACATGATGCCTCTAAGGGCAATGGGCCCGTGCCCATCAAGGAGTAGTGCCCCAGGAACTTAGGCAAGAGCAGAAAAAAATAATTAATCAGTGCACTGTAAGTAAGTAAAACAGGAAAAGCTTTCAGCTTCCTGATTCTTTCCCTCCAAAGGGTTCCTGCCCTGTTCATCCAGCATTTTACACTGCAATGCTTAAAATTTGTTAGATGACTTATTAAAAACACTTGCTAGCATTTCCACACAGTTTCTATCACAGTACCAATCATGATCCTTACACAGAGGGACAATAACTTTTGTATTGAAAGAGAGAAGAGGAAGAGAAGGCCACAGCTACCCCCACAGGAGAGAAGTGGGAAAAGGTGCTGTATACAAAGGGGTGAAGTTGCACCCTGCTCCCAGAGGAGCAGGAAAGCACAACAGCTGTTAGGCCATGTATCATAAAGAGGGAAGCAGAGACTGAAGGGCAAAGTCATCCCGCATGCTCATCATCACCCACTCGGGGCAGCAGCCAGCAGAGGGCAATGCCAGCCCACGTACACACCACTCCAAAAGCAAACAGGGTGGCTCTGTCTGCCAGCCAGTGTCCCAACACTGTCTGGAAAGTGTGAATTAAATAGGATATTTCCCCTTTGCAGACCTGTGGCACTCTAGCAGTGATTGTGCTTGCTCTGCTGTGGCCCTGAGCAGCTCTGTATGCCATGGCATGGGGAAACAGGGACCTGAGAGTGCACGTCTGGCCCATTCAATACAAAACCTTTTTATTTTTCATCAGCCTCACTGCCGTGCAATTGGCTTTCCTGAATCACTTGCTATGCACAATGGTCTGAGCTGTTATCCGCTGCCTTTCAGCAGTGAGGCAGGTAAATGATAAGCAGTTTTGTGCTGCATGATTTCTCTGTACTTTAAAGTATGCTTGGTTGAGCCCCTGACTGGACTGTGCAGCTTGACATCCTTAATGCCTTCCAGAAAGGTGCCAAGCAGAACTGCAGTCCCAACTAAAATGGCACAGAAGAGGTGAGTGTGAGCTCACTCACCTAGGAGCTACAGTCATGGTCATTCTTTCAGGCTATTGCCTTTCCTGTCAGTTGTCCCCCAAAGGAAATCAGTCAAGTTTTGTATCATTGCAAGGGTTTTCAGGCATTACATAATAAATATTGCCTGTATGACCAGAAGCTTCCGGTCATGGCAATATGGACTGCTTTATGTAGTGATAGGAATAGAGCACAGCTAAGAGAGACAAGGGCAGGAGAGCTGGTGTGCAGGGAGAGCACTTGAAAGAGCAGGGGAGTGCCTGGGCTTGCTGGACTCCCAGAAAGAGTTGGGACTGAAGTGCCAACAGAGAAGTGATTCAGGCAGGTGCTTGAGCAGAGTAGGGCGGTGATGGGTGAGAGCTGCAGGAATTTCTCTATGGGTTGGATGCGTTTACATGAATCAAATAATTGTTTGTGTTGGAAAGGAGCTTAAAAGGTGTTTAGATCTAGTTCAAACCCCCTGCCATGGTTTGGGACACCTTCCACTAGATCAGGTTGCTCAAAGCCCCATCCATACTGGTCCTGAGCACTTCTAGTGATGAAGCATCCACAGCTTCTCTGTGCAGCCTGTTCCAGATGTCTCACAAACCTCACAGTTTGCAGCCACAATCTCAACTTGCTTCAGATAACTCAGCTCTAAAATGGGCTAAGCCCTCTTTCCTACATCAAGGACTCTATACAAAGGATGAACGTTCAGAGGACACAAAATATGGTGTCCACAGGTTTCAGCATTTGCTTCTCGTCTCGATCCCATCTCCTGAACTCTGCAGTTGGGATAGGTACAGGAATGAAAAGTACCTACAAAATCCCCCTCCACAATACCTCCATCTTGGCAGTCAGCAGACCACTGCTTCTTGGAAAATTTGGCATGGCATCTCTTTCTCAAAAGGAGACCCAGTCATGCATGTCTCACCTTGTCACAACACATGAACATACACAGCCCTGCACCTTTCTCTTCTAGTCAAAGTCAAGCAGAGATGTGACAGGCTGAAATATTTTCCCTGTCAATAACCAAATGCTCCAGTTTCTGTGCCTTCAGCTTTGCAACAGCTTGTAAAGCAAACTGCATTGACTGCTAGAATCTGCAGTAGAATTCCATTCAATTTTTTTTCCACACAACAGCTGGGTTAAAAATCTTTGACTAACATGGTTTCCTTGCCATACTAATCACTTTTCTTAATCAAACCAATGAACCATCCAATTTAAATCTGTTTCTCATGAAACAGACATTTCACAAAGTTTCAGGTGTGATAAATAACCATGAAACTCGAGACACTGAGCTGAAAGGGGCCTCCAGCTCCCAGTTCCTGCCTTTCCTGACAGCCAAAGACATGAAGAAAGCACTCATCCAGCTCAGGGTCAGGGCTGTGACAGCTCCTCAGTATGCTGGGAAAGGGCAGACAAACTGCTGTGTCGTGTTGTAGCTGAGGGGAGTAGCTGCAGCAGAAGGACTTTTAAAGGCTGCAGCTGAAAATTAAGCATCTTGTTATTTTAAAGGATGTTTGAAGTTAAAGTCCTATGCCTCATGCTCAGCTGCAATGAACAGAACAGGTGGACTGTTTCTAAAAAACTTCCTCACTGCAAGGGGAATACAATGAAATTAAGCCAGATCACACATAGGCAGATGTTCCTACAGCAAGGCAATTCCCAGACAGAGAAGTTCTGATCCATGAACTGCTTCAATGTATGGTACCAAACCCTCCACCTGTGCTGGAGAAAAAAGCATCCTGCTGCTTTCACTGTATGGGAACAGTGACACAGGTTTGTGCTGCTGCTCTCTCCCTTCTTGGATTACTAATCCCAGAGAAACCATGGAGCCTCACTGAAATAACCCAAGGTTTCCCACACTCTCTGCCAGCCAACAGCACCTCAGAGGGACACTGTGCAAAAACCACCTCTGTGAGTGCAGCAGCACACAGAGCAAGGAGCAATCTGCCATGGCAGTTGTCCCCAGTTTGAAATGTCCTGTAGTTTGTAGGCTTGCAGCTTACCCATATGAGAGCACACCCTCACCACCTGAGTAGCCACTGCATAATGGGAAAACACAAAGAGAAGTGAAGAAAGGCTGAAGACAGCATCACTAAAAGAAGAAATGAGCTCCAAGGAACAATGTCACTTAAGGCTTGCAAATAGGCAGTGTTAGGTTTAAAAAAAATTAATAGATGAATAAATAAATGCTGTCGGTACAAAGTGACATTTCTGGTCCTTGAAAGCTGTCTCTGCTGTGTGATGGAGCACTGTGGCAGCCCTCTGAGTGTCATGCTTATCCACTATTATGACTTATTTTGGAACTGAGCTGACTGATTTGTGTTAGGGGAGCATCTCATCTATGCTCCCTTTAGCTGATCCTTTGAGGACTAACAGACACACATCTACACAGTCTGAACCAGTGGTTTGCCTGTGAGTGTCTCGATGTTGCTTTGTTCCTTTAAGATTCCCTTATGGTTTGTCCAGGCAATCCTGATGAAAGAACCTGACTTGACAAACATCCCCCACATTACTACAAACCAGCACATCAGTAAAACATAGCGGTAGTACAGGTCTCCCAATTTCTTCATCACAAAGCTAACTAAAGGTTTCCCACTTCTTGCAAACACTGCCCAAGCTGAGAAGGAAATGAGCAGAAGTGTGGGTATGCACATGTGCTCCCCCCAGAATGAGAAAGAGTAATTAGGTGAAGAAAGGACAAGGATTTGAGTCTCTCTAGGAGCAGTGATGAGACTAACAAGGTCATAACAGGTGGGCTGCTCCCTGAAAACAACACAGAGAGCTCTTCTCAGCAAGAAATACATGGGAGTTCTCCAGTGCAAGACAAATCCAAGGGCATGATAAAGGAAAGGCAACTGTATATGGATTCTCACACTTGCCTATGCAGTTCAGGAAAGAGGAACAATTGCTTCTAAGAAATGTTGTTATGCCCTGAAGCAGAGGATGAATTGAACCCATTAGAGTTGTTCAATCTTCTCTCTGGTGGCCACTTCAAAACAGTGGCTTTTGTTTAGGAAAATGTGTACAGCAGTTATAATTGCAAAATTAACCTTCAAAATCAGAAACTAGCATAACTGAAGGAGCTGTATCAGCAA
This sequence comes from Vidua chalybeata, assembly GCF_026979565.1. Lineage (NCBI taxonomy): Eukaryota > Metazoa > Chordata > Aves > Passeriformes > Viduidae > Vidua > Vidua chalybeata. The sequence goes on along the minus strand of NC_071534.1, from coordinate 22,033,927 downwards.
AAGCTTGGAACAAGAACTCTGAGGGGTTGTTGCCATTTACCACCTGAAATTGCCAGCTCTGGAGCCAGACTGGGGGGGTGAATGTCAGCAAAATGTTATTTTTCTCTTGGTATACAAAGCCTATTCAGTGACCAGCTGATACTTGTGGTTTCACCACAGGCAGTACTTGGGTTTGTACAACTGACACCCCCTTTATAGCTTTGCTGTGAATAAGCTATGCTTTTATTTATGCTGCAACACAAAATTGCCGAGGCTCACATTTTTAGGACATCCCAACATTTGGGTTATGAAATCCACACTTTGGCATGTGAATGAGGTTTTGATTTTCGTTTTCCATACAGGCTCTGGGTACCTTACCATGCAGGTCAAGGTAGAGCATGTGACTCATACTACCATCATGCATGTTATTCTTCAGGCATAATTTCGGCGGGGGGAGAAAGGAGGGAAATCACAGACTGTGCTGCTGTGTGGCAGGCAAATGAAGGAACTGCAATCAGATTTGGTCTGTAGAAACCTGAGATGGAAACTCAAGTGGCAAATTAGGGAGATATATAGCCCTCTTTCACGCCACTTGAATGGCTAAGTGTGTGGCAGAATTCTCATCAACATCTCCAGCCTCACACCTGGCTCTTGAGCAGCTAACATACCCCGAGGCAGCAAGCACACACACATCCCCATCTGTCTGTCCCTCCCAGTCACCAGCTAACTCCTCTTTTAAAAGAGCTTGAAGATGAATGTAGTTACACAAAGACCACCAGAAATCATACCGACAAAGAGAGAGAGCCTGGAGGAGAGTTGGCACAGAATGCCGCATCACTACTTCAATCTTGGGAACTCAACTTCCTTCGGATGAAACATAACTTTTGAGCCCAGGCTGAACACACTGTAATCTGCCCTACTGCACCTGTCCTGGAGTATTAATAACCAACATAAATCCTAAAGGAAGCACTGTTCTTTATTTCTGATTTGTCAGAGGTGGATGGATTGGAAGGGTTGTGGGTAATATGGAAATGGCATAGGCAGAGGATCCCTTCTGGGAGCCTGATTATTGAAAAGCGGCTGCTATTTACACAATTAATGCCATTCACTTCCTGCACCTGCTCAATCATTCATTTCCCAGTGCAAGCCAGCTTTGCCTTGCTGCAAAGTCAGGGAATTTAAGGGAGTTACACCTGCAGGTTTTCTTTTTCTCTGCAATGACTGTGGAGTTGAGGTTATAAAACTTCCATTTGTACATTTCCAGTTCTTCATCTTCCTTTTCTGTCAATTCTTTTCCCACCCAATTATATGTATATATGTTTTTTACAAGTATTTATGTTTCTGATAATGAATCCAAAGCCCTCTTTTTCTAACTCCTGTTGGACTCGCAGCCATTCAGGTACTACAAAAAAAAAAAAAAAAAACCCTATTTCATTCTGCAATTGTCCAAAGACACACAAAAAATTCAGCTAGCTTTCCCACTTACAGTGATTTTTCTTCATATTTTATCCAATCTTTGAGAGAGGCTCCATGTCCTACATGCAGGGACATCCAATTATTTATGTTGTCCTTATGAATGTAAATTCTGTGTTGTCATCCTCAGCAAACACACTTTTATAGTTGAATCTACTTTGAATTCTGGTTTAAAAGAAGACCAAAACAAACCACAAAGAATTATGCAGCTGACCTTTCTTCCCATTCTTGCCCCAATTTCTTTTCTTGATAATGAATGTCTGCAGAGATGCTGTAGGCCACCAAGTAGAAAGGAAGCAGGAAGGGAAAGAGCCCCATGGTTCTGCTTATTAGTGCTTAAGGATACACCAGCTGTAAGTTACATTAGGGGAGGGACAGTTGCAGCTCTGAGCACCTGAAAAACCCATCAGCAAGGGTTAAGTAACAGAAAAGTGAAGGCTTCTGGTTTTTGGTTAGTTTTTTTTTCCATTATCAAGAGAAGGACTCCTATATAATGTAAAATCCATGCTGCCACATAAAAGGCACATAAAGCCTTTACAATACTAACCTGTTAGATTTGCTGCCATGCTGGTGGTGAGCTGTCATCCATCGCAGAGTATCCATCTGCTTGTTGTCATACTTACACAGGAACCGAATAAACTGCCCCCATCTGCCAAAGTTTTGGCTTTGGTTACAGGGAGACAACAGCAGGAAGAAGGTCAAGTAAAGCAGATAGACATGATTAACTCCGAGCAGAGGATGACTCACCTGTCTTCAGTGGGAACAGCCTTGTATTAATGTGTCTGATTGAACCAGGGTTGGAGGAATAAACCAACTTAAAGGGAATGACAATGCAAAAATTAAAAAGTAATAAAAAGCTTAAAGTTGAAAGCAAAACAGCTCATGACCTCTTTTTTTTGTTCCCATCTGAAGAAACAATGGTATGCTCTTAAAATCAGCACATGTCAAGTCAGACGCTGGAAAGGAATTGAGAGGATTATTTCACAATTTTATTGCACAATTGAAAATTAACCTTTTTTTTTTTTTAATATTTACAAGCCATTTACTTTGCACACACAATCTAAACAGCATTTTCCCCAATAAAATTGTCACCTAGAAAACTTACACACGGACTGAAGTATATGTGTAAATTAAGTGGTTTGTGTTAAATGCAAATTGCCTCAGTCTGGAGGGGGAGGTGCTTGGGAAATGGGGCAGCATAAGGAAAGAAAACACATTTTTCTTTTCTCTTTCCTGAAACATTATTTAAAAATCTTTCCCCAGGCTGGGGAGAGAAATAGAAGAGTTGAAGCAGAAGGACAGGTAATATATTGGGAAAGTCAAGGTGCTGAGTTGGAGAGTCAGAATCTTCAGTGCCACAAAAACAGTGCCTTGTTTCATGCATAGCTCATCCTAAAGGTCATGGCACTCCAGTTTTCCTCTGGAAAATGTAGAATCACCTTGGCCATGAGAGAAAAGAATGAGGTTTGAGTCTTAAGAAGAAACACACATGAAAAGCCATTGTTGGGGTATTTTACCCCTTTCTCACAGTTTCTTACCTACACTGTTGGAAATGTGCTGGCTGTCACACTGCCACAAACCTGGCACAACCTAACCACCAATTCCAGGGGCAATATTTTACCCACCATTATGAAGCCCACAGTTCTGGGCTGAAAACGAGTGCTTTCCTGGCTGTTAGCACAAGCTGTCTGTTACCACATGCAGCACAGTCTCTGGAGTCCACAAATCACCCCTCTCCTGTGGCTGATCCACCCACACCTTTTCTGTCACATGGATTGTTGTTCTCAAGTTTGTCAGTATTATACTCAATATTGAGTATAAGGCCTTGTAGCACTTACTGCTTAGCTTCCAGGGGATTTTGACACCTGCGATCTTAAATGAGTAGGTGGCAACTCTAAAACTGATGTCACCACCAGCACTGTAACCTTTCCTGCTACTCACAGAGCAAGGGGTGATGTGGTGCTGAAGTGAACTGAAATGCCCTCTTCTGAAGTCCTGCTCACTCCATTGACTCTCGAAGGAAACAAAGGGGACTGAAAGGGATGTCAATCACCAGAAAAGGCTGCCCAGGAAGTGTCACCATCCCTGGAGGTATTTAAAAGAGGAGTAGATGTGGCAGTTAGGGACATGGCTTAGTGGTAGACTTGGCAGTGTTAGGTTTATGGTTGGACTTGATTATAGATGTGTCTTCCAACCTAAATGACTCTATGATTCTATGACCCACACCATGGGTCTCAAAATAGGTGCCAAGTTGCATGGGCTGAATCAGAGCCTGAATGGTTCTAGCTGGGCACCTAAGAACTAAGGATTCTGGCATTGTGAGATTCATTTGGTATTCAGATCACTTTGGTGCTACCTTTCATCAGGTTTTGGTACCCTAGGGAGGAGAAATGGATTAAGTTTTGATTTTGCATTAATGGCATTAGAGACCTAAGTATTCTCCTCTCCCTGCTTGATTTTTTTTCTTTTTTTTTTTTTTTTTAATTTATCATGTTCTTGATAGTTTAAGGGATCCAGCAATGGAGAGGTGTCTTTTCTCTATGTAACAGTTATAATCAGATCTCAGCACTGTGGAATTTGTCTATATTGTCTTTAAAATGCCTGTCAACACCAACCTAAGGTGGATATAAACATGGATTTAGGACTGCAGCAGATGGGAACATGGAGAAAAAGTGGAAATCCCAAGAATAGGCTGGTTGAAGAAGGATCCTGAAATTGAACCCTACAGAAACAGTGGGAAATTCATAAATATTGGAAACCTGTGCTAAAATTCCTGGCTTGAGTAGATTACTAACCCTCATAGTGCTGCTGATCCGAGCCCTGCAGGACTATTTACAATTACTCTTCCTCTCAAAACAGTATTTTCCTGGAAGGTCTATGGATGTAGTAGACAGAAAACTTTGAACAAAATGAGTATGTTAAAAATAAACCAAAACATAGTGAACCTGTTTTTACAGCTTCAAAGTGATGAATTTTTTATCAGGTGTAGATTGAAGATTAAAATTGAAGAAAAACCCCTGCAGAATAAATTTGTGTGGAGGCTCAGGTGCCATGTGAGAAACATTGCTCCAGTAATGAACTCATGCAGTGGTCTGGTATTAGCCAATAGACTTTCATACTTACTGGAAGAGACGTTGCTAAGGTAGAAATAAAACCTGTGATAGCACAAACTAATAAAAAAGTCCCCCAGGTGTTGTAGAGTAGGCTCAGGCTACAGGAAAGACTTTCCCTGCACTAACATGGAGGACAACTCAACAAGCCCTCAGTTCTGTTCTTCTCCACAGACAATGCTGTAATGTTTTCAGGTCTGACAGATGCAGAAGAAAGCTGCAACATATTAAAATAAATAGAATCAAATCACAGAATGTCCTGAGTTGGAAAGGACCCACAAGGATCACCAAGTCCAACACCTGGCTCTGTAGAGCACCATCCCCAAAAGTCATGCCATGTGCCTGAGAATATTGTCCAACTGCTTTTTGATCTTTGTCGGGCTTGGTGCTGTGACCACTCCCCTGGAGAGCCTGTTCCAGTCCCAACCACCCTCTAGGTGAAGAACTTTTCCTGATATCCAACCTAAACCTCCCCTGACACAACTTCAGGCCATTCCCTAAGGTTCTGTCTCTGGTCACAGAGAGATCAGTGTCTGCTCCTCCTCTTCCCCTCATGAGGAAGTTTTAATTGCAGTGAGGTCTCCCCCCCAAGTTCCTTCTTCTCCAGGCTGAAAAAGCCAAATTATCTCAGACACACCTCCTATGGCTTCCCCTCTAAACCCTTCAGCATCTTTCTGGATGTCTCTGAGAGCTTCAGATCTTTATTATATTGTGGCACCCAAAACTGCCCCCCAGCACTCGAGGTGAGGCTGCCCTGGTGCAGAGCAGGACAATCCCCTCCCTTGCCCGGCTGGTGATGCTGTGCCTGATGCCCCCCAGGACAGGGCGGGCCCTCCTGGCTGCCAGGGCACTGCTGGCTCATGTTCAACTGTGAATATAAATATCTAAATTGAACAACATGAATAAAAATATTTTGCGAACTTTTAATTTCACTTACAAAAATGGAAATGAAAGCATTAAAATTTAGAAAATATTTGTGTATTGGGTGATCTGATTCAGAGTTGGTTTCTAGTACATACCTTTTTTTGCTCTATGAAGTGTAAACAGAAAGATGATGATAGTGCCTGTAGTCTCTGTATTTATGACAGAAGCTGTAAGGTTAACTTGGTGGATAGTTTATATTGATGACTCTCTGTGATTGTTAATCCTTGTGGGTCCTTACAGCACTCAATAACTTTTTTTTTTTTAATTGCCTTTGCTGTTCTTTGAAGAAACTTTAACAGTGAAAAATACAAGATGTAAACTCTTTGTGAGCCATTTGAACCCATATGGAAATATTCATTGATGTTATGGACAGAAAACATAATTTTGCTTATCTGTTTATTCTCTTATCAACACAGCAGAAGCTTACTGCCTATTCTGAACACTGAGTCTCAGGTCAGCTGGATTAATTGGTGCTAATATAATTAGTAAACACTGAACAAGGTGTCAAGGGAAAATACACACATTTCTTGTTTTCATTCTGGACCAGCAAACTGCTGAGTCCCATCTTTTCCTCACCCCAAGGGGCCTCTGTCACTCACAGCAAGTGTACAGCTAAAATGCAGAAAAGCTCAGCGAAGTCTATCATCAGAGTAAGAGATTTCATACTGAACTCACTACTGCTATCTAAACACAGTCACCGGCGGTGGTGCCCCTTCTTTCCTGCTGTTGGTGGTTAGGTGTGACTGGATGAAGAGTTCATGGATCAATTCGCATTGGACAGCTCTTCTTTCCCTTATAGCATCACTGGAGAGTACTGCTGGAACAGGAGTTCCACAGGCAGATCAAAGAAGAAATTCTATGAACCTCACTAACTTTAGCTTTGCCCCAGACATTGACCTCAGTGCTGACAATTTAAGAAAGGCTGGATAGTCAAGACTCCTACTGTTATCTGCTGCTATTATCTTTTTTCTTTTTTTTTTTTCATTTTTCTTAAGGGCACCAAAGGATTAGTGTGGGAATCCAAAGAATTGAAACAAATTAACCATCTTTGAGCTGCTGAGAATGGTTTAATCTCTGTGCTTTCAAGAATTTTACAATCCATAGCATTTACTGCAGGTGGGCCACATTGGCCAGTGTTGTTAAGAAATGCCACAAATCCAGAATGGGGTTAGTCCAGCCCACACATCCTATGAACAGATCTTCCGAGAGACTTCAAAATGCTTATGTCTTCCCCATTCCTCTGGAAATCTGGCTACTTAAAACAAACCCATCATAACCCCATCTGCAATTATTTACTACATTTTTCTTTCCTTACCTGACAGACTGCTGATACTCCTTAGAGTGGTCCCAGTTGATGGAGCCAACATGCTTGGACAGAGCTGGGATTCATCACTCTTGCAAGTTCAGCTGTTAGCACTTGTAGGCTGGGGGTGAGTGCTACAAGGCCTCTGAATATGTGATTTCCATCAGCTTCATAGGATCCCCTCCATATGAGAAAAGCCTGTAGAACAGAACTGCAGATGTTCTGCTCTAAAAGCCTGAGAGCATGGGGAATAATTGATTTTCCTAAATCAGTTTATACCTATCCTTTGGGGAAAAAAAAAAAATCTGTCTTTGCTCAAAATTAAGACTGCTACCATATTATGAAAGAAGAACGAAAGAAGTAAAAAGAAGTATCATACACCCAGCTGCTTCATTCACCCAAATATTATGGAAAGAAAGAGAACTCCCTCAAAAAAAAACCTGAACGAAGAATTGTGTACAGACTACGTCCTACTATATATGTGTGAGGGGACAGAAAGAAACTTTATGAGCAAATCACCAACTCCAACACCAGCCTGAAATTTCAGATCCTCTAACTTCCATGTGATTGAATTTACAGCCTTATCACAAGCCTTGTGATGTAATGGTTAATGCTGAAAATTCACACGTCCATTGACTCACAGTTATGTTGCCGTAATACTCAGAAATAGGCTAAGCTTGGCTTGAATTACCTGGCCTAATGTGTTCGGGGACCTCTTCTTGAACATGTAGGGTGTCTAAATCCCTGGTCAGAGATTACCCTCAGGTCAGAATCATTTCTTTTAGAATAAAATTTTGTGTCTTGTGGCAATGGACCGTGGAGCTCTCAAATGCAGCCTTTGCTACCTGTGCAGTGACCTCCACAAATTCATGCTGCAGAGATTTAAGACATTTTAACCCTAGAGAAATAGTAATTTGCTGGGAGCAGGGAAGCTGCTCTTACCATATGAAGAGATGCTACACACAATGACTGAACAGATTAAACTCTAAGCCTGGGCTTCAGATTGCTTGCATCCTGACACTTTCAGTGACCTAACACTTCCACTGGAGTATCCACTAACATGTCTGAACAAATATGTTCATATGACTGAACACATGAATAAATATTTGGCTGGCTTTCTAATTCCCAGATTATTTTTTTTTTTTCAACTCAACATCATAATTCTACTCTGTAAACAAACTCCAAATCCCAAGTAAGAAGGGTAAGAGGAAAAAGTTCCAGTCAACTGATGCATACACAGCTCCTTTTGAAATTCTCATGGATTTTATGTTCTGTTTTGGGAATGTGTACTACTCATAAAACCAAACTCTTACAAAAGCAAGATTTTTCTAAATCCAGGTCTGTAAGCATTTCCTGAGCCATAATTTGCTGTGCACAGCCAGCAGCTTTTCTGAGCAGTTTTATATTGTGAAACAATATACAATCTTCAAGTAATTCCCAATACACCTAAGTGTTCAGATGTAGACACACCATCTAAATATACATTATTAATTACTACTGTAAAAATTACTTCATTGAGCTATCAAAGCCTCTGCATTTTCAATATTGCACTGGAAATACCTGATTATTGGCTGGCATTTTCTACTAGTGACTTATTTGTTCCAGTTTCACCTAGTGGAGTTGCAGAAACTTAGCTGCTTTTTTTTCCCCCTAATATTGAAATACGTTTTGAGCTAACAATGATACATTCTCTTCCTAGCACTCCCACCACTGAAAGTGTTAGACCTGGTTGACGTTCATAAATAATGACACTCACCCCACTTGCTGAGCTTGCTGTGTTCTGCTGCTGCTGCTGCCCTGAAACCTGAGGAACACCCATACAGTATCTGGCAGAGCAGGAAGGAATGTCCTGAGCAATGCCTAAGAGTAATATCTCTGCTGATTTGCCAGGACTCCCAGTGCTTCTGGCCATTAATCTTTCTTAGCCAAAAACAGATGGGGCTATTAGGCAGGCTGGAGTAATGGGGGAAACTGGCAAGACAGAGAAGGAAATGCATTATCTTCTGGGTAGAACTGCACATAAAAATGAGAACATTAAAAATGTATTTTTCATTTTTAATTGGACAATGTATGATTATACCTACCAGAAAATGATGTGCAATGTGCTTTGTGCAGGGCATTTATAAAACTGTTCAGCTGTGCTAGGGCCTTATTTTCCCCTGTGGAGAGAAACAGCAGCTACGGTTCTGACGAGGTTTTTGTGCTTTTCCCTCTAACACAGGGCTTGCTCTGCTGCAACAGCTACTGCAAATAACACTACAAAGTGCCTCTGCTTGTTGCAGTAAAAGGAAAATGCAGCTTATGATTTACCAACAAACCACATGAAGCCAACCAGGTAAAAAAATCAGTACTTTAGGAGTAATGGGAGCATATGGAATATTCAGTCTAACCAAGGTGATGGAACTGCAGCTACAGCTGCTAATTCCTTTATGCCATGGCATCCAAGATAATGATTACAATTAGAAAAAAAAATAGCAAATTATGAAGTGGGACCAGATTGTTTACACAGGAAACTAGCAAGGCTGGAAGGAATTACTACAACTAGGACTTGGGAAAAAACCTGATAGATACTAAGAACTATCTCAGATAAACAGAGACATTTTCTATGCAGGCAAATGGTAGATGATCCTTAGATAGAAAGTGATAGGATGGAAACTACAGCCAAACTTTTGAAGGTGTGTGTATATATGTATGTGTGTGTGTGCATATCTCTATATGTAGGTATTATCTACTGTGACAACAGAGAAAAAGCATGGAAACATATCAGAAAGGTATGATAAGGTATCAAATAAGTGTTTCACCCAAAACTTGGACTTGCAGAGCAGAAGCATGAGAACAAAAATAGGAGGACTAGGTGCCAGGTAGCAGGTTATTATTTGGAATAATAATTATGTCTGAAAGTGGTGAGATGTCAAAAGGTGCTGGAAAATACACTGTTCTGGCTTTGGGACTTGAAAAGTTTGCAATGACTTCTAAAGGTCAATGTTTTGTAGTGGAGAGGGAAAAGGGAGACACAGAACAAAATATGTCAAGATAAGAGCCCAATTTCTGTAATACTTTATTTCTGATCCCCTAATTAGGAAAAGGTGAGCATTTAGGAAGGTGAAAGAGGAAAATATCCTCAAAACCTAGTAGGGTGACATTCAAGGTAAATTTAAAAACAAAAACATCTTTTTCTTTTTAAAGGATCAATGGCTCTAAAAAAAAGGACTAGAAAACCTGAAATCCTCAGATTAAAATAGAAAGGGCTGATAGACAGCCATGGAGCATGGTACCCCTTGGATGAATTGAAGACAAAGACAGGGAAATGTTGATATGACTAAATGGAAAATTTTAGAAGTTATTCAAGCCAAATAGGGGACCTTCAGAGAATGGAAATAAAACTGTGTAAAGCTAAAAGGAAGGTATATAATAGTTAAGATGGAGTTTGAGGAAGCTAAGAGGGAATCTGAAGAGCAAACAGTAGGAAGTTAAAACTGAAAATGAACATTTGTTCAGTACACCAAAAGCAGAAAGTGGAGATAACGGGCAGGCCACCCCAAACAAGTAGAAGAAACAATTAAAGACAATAAGGACAGTGCCAAGAATCTAAATGATTTATTTGCATCAGTCTTCACTGAGAGGGTGCTGGAGTGGTATCTAAACGAGAGACTCACACTTTCCAAATATCAGAGATAAGGAGAGGTCATAGATTGAAAACTCAAGAGAGAAGTTGGTGGAACAAATCAATAAATCAAAGGCATTAAGTCACCAGGTTTATCTGCTATTTCTGGAAGATTTCAGGAGAAAACTGAGAATTAAGTAACAAAGGTCCTAGCAAATACTTACTACAGCAGAGGACTGGAAGACAGCCAGTGTTATAACTGAGTTGGGAATTTTTTTTGTTGTCAGTGGTAGATTTTTTTCATGGTGTTATAGGAGCCCTGGCAGTTACATACAGATATGTAATCCTAACTTGCCATTAGGTAAATTGTTTGAAATGTGCTAAAAACCCCCAAGACCCACACCTCTCAAATTATGAAGCACAGAGACAAATATGACATGACAGACACAAATCAGTACAGTGTCTATAAGGACAAAAAAAGGGACTCTTTGTACCTACTACCAATTTCTGAGCTGGTTACACCAGCCAGCACACCTAAGTCTACCCGGGAGGTCCCAAGACTCACTCTACAGGCAAGTAGTAAATCATTACCTCCCTGATTCCACATCCTTCACCACTGAGAAGAGAATAATGAGAAGAATGCTGAAAATGGTACAGCCAAATAATGTACAGGTTATGCTGCTGTAGGGCAATCCAGCCTATCCTTAGGCAACATTGTTAAGCCAGGGAGAAATGTACATCTGGAATTGAAAATTTTTAATACGTATGGAACATAATGGTAGCCACACTGAAGCTCTGACTGGAGATTTCATGTAGGTACAATGAGTGTTAGCCTCTCTTAGATCAGCTTTAGGGATCCTTCTGCACACTGGCTAATCAACAGCCTCTGTGCTGCAGAGTTCTTCTCATTCTCAATCAGCACAGTGACCTGTGCCTTTAATGGTTAATAGAGGACTTGGGGAGTTAAGACTTTGATGTTTTTAAAAGAACATATCTTAGCCAGAACTGAGCGCTAATATCATTTCTTCCCAGCTCTCTCCAGCTTTTTATGTAAATCTTTACATAAAGCCATTAAGAACAGAAAAAAAAGCTTTTTGGAAAATTATGTAGTGATATATTCTTATGCAGCCAACACTCCCAGGGGAAAAAGTGAAAACTATACACAGCCTCCCGCCCCTTTTTATTTCTTGTCAAAGACATTGCCTTTTTTGGCTTTTCTTATATATACACAGAATGATGAACTGATATTTGTAGTTTAAATGTCTGGTTTAACTGTGTGGTTTCCACCGTAACAGAAATCTCTCATAAAATGTCAGGTTAGAAATAAAACCAAGCTCTAGAGGGATGAAGTGGGGAGGAAAATAGAAGGTCCAGTGGCTGAAAAACAAAATGGAAAAACGTGAGCAGAATGCAATATGGATCCATTTCCCAGCTCAGGCAGTGGTATTGGTACATGTGGTTGTCTAGGGTCTGGGGTAGGGAGACAGACACATTTCTCACTGAGTTGTTTCTGCTTCCTCTATTAACACTGCAACAGAAATTACAAATAGCCCTGAAAGGGGTAGTGCACCTCATCTCTTCCTCCCATGTAAACACAACATTAATACTGAAGATAAAGAAAATGGCAAAAAGTCCAGTGTCTTGTTTTCTGCATTTTGCTTGTTAGGTTCCTGTTCGCTCTCCAGGAAATTCCTGTGTGTACCGATGTTGTGAATTTGACCAGTCCACGTTCAAGCAAACACTCACTCAGATTCCCAACACATTCTTTTCTCCCCGTCCAATGGGGAGTTTATTCCTAACAGTTCTGCTCCTTTTAATTATAAACTCCTTTAACGAAGTAGTTCTGAGACCTTGCAGCAGGCAGCAGGAGAGCACCAAGGCTACTAGTTGCCTTTTTACTAGTTCACTGTTCAGCAAAGAAGTCCACTTAAAACCTAAGGCCCCAGTGCCTTCATGGATGGGCAGCACTGAAATGAACCTACAAATCAGTATTCCCTTGGTACAATGTGCCTTATAGGTAAAATCCAATTCTTGCCTAAAAAAGATAAAGGTTTAGAGCCAGGCCCTTTATCTTATGAGACACATGTGAACAAGTTGCTCTGATGAAAACAGACTTTAAACAGACAAGTTTTGTTCACTTTCTGGCAGACCTACTGATCTTCTTTACTGGACCACCAAAACTGAAGATGGCAAAGAAACACAAGGGAGATATTTCCTTGGCAAGGAAAGGAGCAGCATTTAGGACTGGGGCAAAGGCAGGGTGGAATATAGGGGATTTTCCTGATAAAACAATTAATTTGAGAAAAAAAGACCAATCAATATCATGTATACAACTGAACCAGTAACACACCTTCTCAGGAGTGCAGTATTGTATAAGTGTCCCTTGTGTTTTCAAGGCTGAATTCAGACCTTTGGCTCATCCTGCATTAACAAGGTCATCCGTGTTAACAGGGCCCCTGTGAAAGTTCACAGGTGAAAGTTCCCTTTTAGAGTAGTGCAGATTTGAATTTCACAGGACAGTGACCCGAAGATCTTCCTTTACAGATAAAAAGCATGTCAAATTATTAAATAGCAACATGAAATCCTATATTCTGAAGGTCTGTCTGTGCTCTGCAGTCAAGAGAGCGGAGTGCAATCCCAGCCCCTGCCCAGTCCCCCACCTTTGGTGGCTCGGAGGGTGCCCGGCTGGCCCCACTTGCAGACACATCACGAATGCTAAAGCTGACAGACCTGGGGCAGTCGGGGAAGGGATGAACGAGCATAGTCCGAAGACATGTCACTTCAAATTTCTACTGTTAGAACTGCCAAGTATGATATAAAAACAGAAAGTATTTCTCAGTTTGGAGTTCAAAGACCAGGCCCCAAACGCTGAGTGGCCCTTGCCTTGGTGTCCCTGCTGGCCAGGCACGGGCTCCATGGTGCTAACTGTTGTTCTCTGCCGTGAGATATTTGAGGGCCGCGAAGCCGTAGTGGCGCGACATGTCCTGCTGGAACTCCTCCTTGAGTGTCTTGAGACAGATGCGGTATTGCTTGTTGGAGCGGAACTTGGTGATGTCGAAGCTGGGCGCGTGCGGCATGTGGATCATGTAGGCGTTGGGCAGCACCGTGAACTCGTACTCCTGTGGGACAAAGACACGGCTGTGAGGGGGATCCCAGCCTCCTGCAAGGGACCTCCCCAGCCAAACGTGCTCCAGCGTGTAACGGTGCAGTTTGTGTCTTGGGAACAACAAACCCATCAGGGATCTCAAACAAGCTGCCTTTTTTTTTTTTTTCAAGTAGCTTTTTCTTGGTTTTTTTGAAAGATCTACTTTCTCTTTTTGTAAAACCAGAATTTTTTGGGTTGGAAGGCACCTTTAAAGACAATCTAGACCAACCTTCCTGCAATGAGCAGGGATATCTTCAACTAGATCAGGCTGCCAGAGCCCCATCCAACCTGACATTGAATGTTTCCAGGGATGGGACATCCATCTCCCCTCTGGATAATCTCCCCCAGTGTTTTACCACCCTCATGGTAAAAAAACCCCAACTATTTTAAAATATTTTACTCCATATAAGTCAAATAATGGGGAAATAGTACAAAAGGCACACCTGAAGCCATGACTGCCACACAGATTTTTCAGCAGTGTGATTGCAACAACACCGCTGTGACTACACAGCACGAGTCTCAAGTGTCCATGAAAAAACACAGCTTTGCCCCTAAATTTGTTTTGCTTGGGATGCTGGAATAAGCTACATTTACAAAGGCAAAACTGCATGACATATGTTGCTTTGCCTATGTGCTAAGATACTTACAGAGACAAAACTGTCCAAAACTATTTATAAACCTGAAATAAGGGGAGAATACGGTATCATTTATAGGCAATGTGTGAAAATGAACCTGCTAATTCCATATGCTTTGAGACATTTTTACTCAAATTAAGTTCTCCCTCACAAAGTTTGAGATACTGTGATAACTCTCCTTCTCCTGTAAAACTTCACTTATTCTCTTTATATCTGACCAAGTTCTTTGACAATTTTTGTTGTTAAAAAAATGACGGTTGATTTAAGTCTCCATTATTCCTGTTAGATTCTTTCAATTTTTACAGGTAAATATATGAGGATTAGAGCAAAGCTCGAAAAAACCTGATTCTTAGACAAGCTGAAAGTTCACTAGTGTAGGATATGCAACAAGCATATCTTCTGCAAGAAACTGGGTAAGGGATGTGAAGGGATGTGAACCTCATTCTTCTGTAGCCAAATGAAGTACCCTAACCACTTTTTTTGTATGGAATTTCAAGAAGTCTGAGTTGTATTGGATGCAAATTACAAAGAAACTTTGAAGCCTCCACAGGCAAATTTCCTACTTTCTCACACAGTTCTATCTACAGCTGTTGCTGGATTGACTCATTAACCCTTTCCACAAAAGAAACTGGCCAGGGAAGGAACAGTCACAGAGGTCTCCTGGTTTGTAATGCCCAGTCACTTGTAGATTTAGGAGTCTGTGCAGAGACAAAGAATATCTGCAGCAGAAAGGCAGAGTACTCCAAAACATTTTAGTAGGGAAAGAGATTTATGGGAAAAAACACACTTGTGCTGATAAACCTGAGTGTTTCACCTGTATGTGCTGGACAGCTAAGTGCAGATGCAGCTCCTTCTTCCAATGAGAATGCCTGTTCCCTGACAGACAGTGCTAAAGTGGTAAATCTTTGTGTCAATTTACAATGTTGTCATGTACAGGAATGGGGTCCTCTGAGTTTCTGTTTGGGGTGAAGAATGTATAGCAAGAGCAAAATAATCTGATGCTCATAGGCAGAATTTATTCAGGTGGAAGATGCTTAGGACTAATGGGGAACCAAATGTGAAACCAATCTGGCACCCTGGAGTGAGGAGAGCTGATAAACTACAAACTACAGAAAACCACTCTATGGGACCTTAAAAATACAGGCTGGAGCTGCAGAGGAAGATGCACTTCTCTCATACGACCTTTTCTTTGTTCTCTGTTTGCATCTCAAGACTGTAATACTGCAGGTGAGGGACTGTCTACACTCTGCAGTGCTAACTGCTCAGCACAGCAGCGTTCCCATCCCTCTGAATGGCCTTCAGACACATAAAGCCTTTCAAAAAACTGAGTCTACTGCTAATAATCCCCTTTGAAGTATGCTGGGCTAGGGTCCTGGAAAATGGGACACTCACAGTCTAGTAGCACAGTCATTGGAAAAGTAGGGAAAAGTTTCCTAATGACCTCGCCCTACTACACGGAAGCCTCTGTTGAGAAGGCAATGCACTTGCAGGAACCTCTGTCCCTGTCTCCTAGATTACAAATTCTTTAGCTGGAGACTGGCATTATCTCTGCATTTGTACTGCATCCAGCTCAGCGGACACTTCATACTCCCAGAATAACAGTGACGATTATCTCCATGCCATGTCCTGCTCTGTGGGATGGCAGTGGCACAGGCACTTGGAAAGGGATCTGGAACAGACCTCTTAACAGACAGTGCAGTCGTGAGGAGCAGTGAAATAACTGAGAAACTGCTCTGCCTGCTGGTAACGAAGCTAGCCAAGCAGCTGGCAGCAACCTGATCTGTGCACACCCCAAAGCAGAGGAATGCCTCACGGGAAGTAGCTGTGCCATCCCATGTCTCCTCTAGGCTCATTTGTGGAAGAACCTGCCAATATCCATATTGCTACAGAGGAAAATGAAACTTCTTTTGAATGTGATACTGTACTCAAGGCTGGAAGAGGAAAACGATTTCCTAGAGTTAATTCCAACCCAATGGTCATTTAAAATAGTTGTGCTATGATCAATTTTGAAAACTGGTTCCATTTCCCGTGTGTGAATCTCTGTGCTGGGCAGACACCTCTGAACACAAGAGTTAAATCCTGAATCCTACATAAGAGCTGCCACTGGGAACATAAGCCTTGTTACCCGTATTAACAAATAATAAACCATTACTCTGGCACTCTCCACAACTGATGGTTAATTAATTAGTGCTTGGAAAATGCACTGGAAAATAACAGTGCTATAGCAAAGTATTATTAATATAAGGGACAATGTTTTTTCTAGTCTGTAATAATTTTTTGTCATGTAAGTAGGTACAAATTTGTCAGGAACACCCTTGGCAAACACGGGGCAAGTGGCTGCCAGCCCAAGGTGACCATGTGGTTTTGCAAGCAGAAGTAGAAAATATCCTTCCCACACATGCCTGCACACAAATACACTGTAGCCCACACTCCAGAGACACAATCTCCCACTAACTTGCTCCAAGCCTTGAGCTGCTCTGCTTCACATAAACTAGTAAGACTTGAGCACCGAAGATCTGTTCTATTACAAATTGATAGCAGAAGCTATCACAGGAGGATAAAGATCACCAAAACCTATTTTTTTGGTTAGCATGAAATGCTACTAGTTCAAACACTGGGATTGAAACCAAACTGGAAAGAACTACAACAAACCCAGACTAAAAAGAAATGCCATGACCCAGACCTTGCTGATGAGCACAGTGGGTAGCTCCTCATCCAAGAACAGCAGGGTGATGCAAATCCCGCCATTTCAGTGAGCAGCAGCACTGGGCTCCTATGGAGCCATAGTCACTGCCAGCCTCTAAGATTTAGGTTGGCAGCAGGGACCTTGGCAACTCTGAGAGCTCTGGTGCCAGTATGGGACTCCTGAGCTTTCTCTGCATCCTTATTATTATAAATTCTGCCCAGCAGCTCCATCCCAAGTCACAGATCCAAGAAGCAGGTAGCCCAAGGCTCAAGTATCTGGATCCTTTAGAGTCAGGACCACATTGGAAATGCAAAGACTTTGGCTTTGCAGAAATGGGCTGTAAATCCCAGCCAAAAATTAAAGATGCTTGCCTTGAATTCAACTGAAGACTAATTTTTGAATTGTAAATTAGTTTTTGGGACTCATAAACCTCAATTTAATGGAAAAAAATCCAGCTAGGTCTATATGTTCCTTAATAAGTGGTGGGATTGGCAACAACTGCTGCAATGCTTCAGTTAGGAGGACAGCACTACAGGGGTTGTGCCTCTGCAAAATAATTAATTTCTTAGAACTGACAAATAAATGAACTCAGACTCAGCTCTTCATTTAATTCTTGACAAGCATTAAACGGAGTGTTCCCAACTCAAGAAGCACTCATTAAGGAGCTCAGTAAGGCCAGATGAACACTTTGGTGTTACAAAGCGTGACACCTTCCTACAGGACACAGATTTGGTTGTAACAACACCCTGCTGCAAAGCCCCGGGTGAAACACTCGTGTGTCATCCCCTCACCTGTGCATCCAGTTCCATGATGTGAGCTACCTTGTTCCAGCCAAACCCCACAAAGCGCCTGTCATACTCCGGGCAGTCCTTCCTCACGACGACGTATGGCTCAAAGTCTGCTTCCCACTCCACGCGGTAGGGGGTGGTGGCCGTTCGCCACTTGGCAAAATTTGTTGGCGCGTGCCCTTTCGTCCAGACGTGGTACCTGAAACAGACATAAACGGCAGGGACGTGGGGAGGCAATTAGATAGAAAGCATCTTGGCGAGGCAACAAAATACTACCTGTTAGATGAAATGCTCAAAAATAAGGACATTAGCTTACAGTTCACATCATCATTTTCAGGATGCATCAGAGGCAATTTCTAGGACTATTTCCAGCATGCCTCCCAGAGCTTAAACACATCTAGCTGGTGAAGGATAGTGTGAAAACAGTACCTCATACTAATGTGAGAAACCATTACACAGTACCCTGTCAGTTCATCTGCACTATAAGTGCTGTGTCTTATTCCAAGCAACCAAGCAGCTGCTTCGGTCGGTGCTCTAAAATTGGTGTGGAAATCTGCAGCTCAGATAAAGTCCCTAAAATTAGCTATTTCCCCACCATGGTGACATTCACTATCTGTTTTATAGGCAATTTTATAATTTGCATGAGAGACACCTGCAGCTATGGATAGATGTTCCATTTTATTCATTACAGTTATTACTATAGTAGGAAACAAGCTGCATAATTACATTAATAAGTAAAATATTACATAAAGGCTTTCTGCTCTAAGTTCTACATTGTGGGGAGTACTCCTGTGATCTTCAGTAAGGTAATCAATTTGATTTACAGAAAAAGATCCTTTTGTATTTTGCTAATCTTGTTTAGGTCACAGCATGTCTCTTCCTAGCACAGCTTGAATGCACCCCATTAGTACCAGGGTCAATGACTCTCTCACCCACTTATTCTAACACTTTCCAAAAATCAATGAGACAAGCTTTTTCTTCAGCTTCATAGATTAATTAATGAAACAAAAGCATAGCAGGTATCTGTATTACAACACTGAGATAGATAGGCAACAGAAGGGAGAAAGCAAATATCCTGCCAATTTGTAAAGAAAGGTACATTGAATTCACAGGGGTGACTCATATGCTAAAAGTGAAGGGATTTGAGCACTAAATACTGCAAAATTACAGCATGACGTAATGTTTAAACCCCAGAAATTCTCATAACATTGTAAGCCATTGCTAAAAACAGGAATATAAAATCACAGCCTGGGAGTTTTCATTTGAACATATTTGTATGGATTGTAACAGGAGAATCAGAGGTGTTCTGCTTTGCTGACTCTCTGTTTAGGGCAGTGCAGAAGACTGAATTATTACTATGGCATTGGGGTCACAAGTAATGTATGGTCCTTTGTATGCTGCATTTTTAAACTGTAAACAGGTTTCACCACTTTCAGATATCTCGTCTAGGAACCAGGAAAAACAAACCCCTTCTGTATTAAAAAAACTGACAGTGAAATAATTCTCCAGAGATTATTAGAAAGCAGTGCCAGATTCACAAAGATGCTTATAACCCTTAATGCCCTTTGGAATCATTGCCAAAAAACTTATCCCTTTTCTTGGCCTCTTTTGGAGATGAGTGGCTAACCTAGCCAGTCACTAATGTGCAGCTATCTATGCTAGAAAAAAAAAAAAAAACAACACAACAGTCACAATGTGGGGTTTAAAATTACATAAGATTGTGGAGGGTGCTGTATCTTCTAAAATCCTACCTCTGGCATTTTGAAATTAATTATGATAATAATAATAATAATAATAATGACTGCTAAACACTTATGAAGTGATTTGTATCTTCAAAGCCCCATACAAACTTTAGTTAATTGAGAGATTCCTACAGAGAAGCAGCCAAATGCTGCTGTTACTCTAGTAATACTCTCCCACTGATTTAAACAGGGGGTAACAAGATACTAACCATAAAAATAATTCAATTTATTTCCACCCTTTTTGGAGGTATGAGTTTAAGCACCTATAGCAGCTCAAGTATAACCTCTGTGAGTCAAGAGAGCAAAACAGCAGGGCAAAATAAATAATTGGGAAGAGGCAAGTAAGGGAAAATATGGAACTGGGATGGCAGAGACAAAAAAAAAGCAGAAAGGAAGGAGTAGATTTGGTTGTTAAGAACAGAAGTTATTTACTTGCCTCTTCAGAGTGATTGATGTGAGTAGAAGGAAAGAGAAAGGCAAAGGACAGCTAAGGTCCTGACAAAGAGGTAAATTAATATAGGATGCTCAAATGAGGTGTACACACAGTAGTGATGGAGGAGTAATTAGACTGAAAACAGTCTAATTGTGCGAACATTAAAAGTATTGTGAGAGCATTATTGGATTACATACACCAGTCTGCTGGTGACTGAGGGATGTCTGTACATACAATATATATGGGTCATACACAGAAAATCTGCTGGAACTAGGTCTTGGTCAATGGCTGATTACATGAACTGTACTGCAAAGAAAGACAAGCAGACACCATTCCATGGAGGTCCACAGAGAGGAAGCTCCCATTAAATGATGAGTTGTTTCCAACAGACTTTACTACCGGTGATGCAGTTGTGAGAAGAGGTTCACTGTCTATACTGGTATTCCATCTCAGAGGACAAATAAATAAATGCAATTTTCTGCTCAGGCCCTTCTCACTCAAGATTTAAACACACATTGAATTTTAAGGCCACACTCAATCTGACTGAATCCCTGGAGAACTTTATGAAAATTGGGAACAACATACTTTTCACTATGCTCACAATTTTGACAAATCCAAACCAAGTAATTCAATCTCCCTAAAATCACTATGAGTTTCTTTCCCACGGTTCATGGAAAACAACTGGAACACACCACATCCCCTCCTCCTCTACTTTGGATCCAATGCTTCATTTTACTTGTGTTCCTGATTGCTTTTATTTAAAATAAAATTTCACAACTATAGTAAACTTTGCTAAAGTTAGCAAAATGAAGTAGTTATTCTTCTCAGAGTGGTCTTCCTCCCTTGCCTCCTCTAAGCTTCCTGTTTCAATGAGAAAGATGAATGAAAACAGAACTTTCCCACTTCTGTTCTCAGATGCTTCAACATTTTGCTGGATTGTGGATGCAATCAGTTAATTAGCTAATCAGTTGTTGCTTTTTATGCTTTCTCACTACAATGATGTGTCTCCTGCCAGCTGTGGCTTCCCCTGTGCCTGGATGTGTGTGGGGAGCACATTTGTTCCCATCAGGCCTGAGCAGGCACATCCTTGGGAGCACACTCCCAGGCAGCAGCTGCCAAGGGAGCCAGCGAGCTGGCACAGAGCCCCCGCTGTGGCGGAGGGTTTCACGCAGCACACAGCACACCTTGCCAGCCGCAGATGCTCACTTGTCTTCTCCTTTCTTCTGCTGGTGACTGAGGGGTGTAATTGAGAGCCATTGTGTACTTCTTAGCTGCCCAGAGGTAGAAAAGGTCACCATTTCAAAAAGAGGCGACAAAAACAATTTCACTGAGGGAAAGATTGTAATCTGCCGTGTGGTGTGAGGGACTGGGATGCTGCAGGCACTCTCAGCAATCACTGTCACGGCAGTCCTCCCCAGCTCACTCCCACCCGCTCAGCATCAAATTGCAGCATTATTAAAGCACCTTGAAGGTGGAGGTGGAAATTTTCAGCCCAGAGCGCAGATGCTTTGTGGCTGTGGATAGATTTGAGCAATGAAATGAGCCAAAACAAACTGAAGAAGCATTTGTAAAATGTATCCTACATTAATATGTACACCAGCTACAGACTGCATGTCCTTCAATTCTTACTTAACCTTGCTTTGGAAAAACTCCCACTGATGTTAAAGACATTTTTGCCTGAGTAAGACTCAAGAAAGGATTTGCAAATCCAGCTGTGTACATAACACACCAACATGCTGTATAGCTTGAAGATGAAATCTGTAGTGGAAGGCCACCACTGTGCAGCTGACTGCTGGTAGAATGCAACATCTGAAAATCCTGAGGATGTTATTTTCCACTGGAAAGACTTTTTCTCGCAACTACAGGAGAGTCAACTATTTTTTATCAGATCTCTTGTTAATTTTTATGTCTTTTGTATGCTAAAGAATGATGGCAGAGGGAAAAGTACTTGTTCTATCAGTATCCTTAAGTAAGTTTCCAGAGGCATGCCTCTTTCAGTCACCCCAAGTTTCTGTTTCAAGGCAGTCACTGGTAGAATTCTGATACTGATCAGAATTATATTTTCCAGACTCACACAGGCTATCTGCTATGATATGTGCATGCAACCACATGAAGGAAGGGTGGCTGCTGCAACGAGAGAGGTGTGTAATACAGGGAATGGGAAAAGTGTGAGGAAAGCTCTAAAGTAAGAGAAGATGAGAGAGGTATGATATGGAGCTCCTCCAGCCATGGATAATGCTTAGCTTTTTCATAGCTTTTATCTCTAGATCTCAAAATACTGCAAAAAGGAGAGGTGAACATTGTTACCTGTATTTCAGAGATGGGGAACAGAGATGTAAGAAAGCAAAGTGATTCGTGTAGCACCTCTCAGCAGGGGAGCAGTGGAGCTGAGAAGGGAATGCAAGTCTCCTAAGCCCCCTCTCTGTGCAACATCATAAGGCCATATTGTACCCTACCCATGGCTGAGATGATTTACAAATGTCTGCTAATCAGACCTTACCACACACACCCAAGAGATGGTTAACCCCTGGTAGTTGCATTTTAAAACTGAAGAGTCTGGCAGGTAATAGAAGTGACTTGTTCACAGCCTCAAAAGAAGTCTGCTTCAGAGAGAAGCTCCAAATTTAGGTGTTCTTTGCTTCTTAGCCTCTAGTCAGAGTACTATCTTACCTCTGCACGAGGAACTCTAGGTATTTAAGCAGCTGTTTCACACTTTAAAAGAGCACAAGACAAACACAAGCCTGTGTTTGTTTTTCCAGTAAGGAAGAGAACCAATGGGCAGAGATACATTACTTTTGGTCACATGAGAAGACACAGCTACTACCCAGATAGTATTTGGCAGCCGAAAAGTAAATTACATGCACTTGAGTGTAATGGTCATGGCTTGATTTTGTAATGCAATAAAAAATGATGAAAATAAAACAAATTTGATTTAACAACTGAAGTCCTTCAGTAGAGGACTGTAATGCGAGATAAAATGCTGAGCTTACAGACAGAATATAACCACATGATTCTGTTCACTGCCTCTCTACAAAAAGGAGAAAAAAAATTCCAATAAGTTTCTTAATGCAGCTGACAGTCAAAGAGAAGAACCAAATATTCAGAAGAACATAAAAACCAGAGATAATGACCACAGGTTCAAGAGTACTGTCCATTACCTGAATGTAAAGAGGGTTCCCATGTCCAACATAGATAACAGCTCTGCTTTTGACTTGGGGAAGGAGAGGCGGTAGCGTAGAGTCTCAAAGGCAGGTACAATCAGAGCTTTCTTGGTGTTAGCTAGGTCTAGCTGGATGACAGACTTCCTGGTAAAAGAGAAACAACAAATAAAAGCAGGAAAATTTTCAACTGAGCAAATCACTGAGCTTTTCAAAATAAAGTGCAAAAAACTGGCAGTTAAGATATTATAAATGTAACTATGGCCCATATCTTTTCCTACAGGTGGTTCAATTTGCTTCTCCTTTTGGTCTGCTGCTCTAAGAGCAAAAAGAGTAACAGAATTCCAAATGAGCTTGTGTGTTTGACTGATCAATGCTGATCAAACTGCTGGCAGCACAGAAGTGCTCTACACTTGAATGGACTCGGATGCCTCTCTTTTTCCTTCTTTTGCTGCAAGTTGCGCAGTGCAGAGACTGTTTTGGTGTGTGAGTGTGTGTGCACATATGAATTTCACACAGGGCTCTTTTCCAGGCAGGGCCTTGGGATGACTGTTGCAGCAGAGAAGCAGCTTAGATCTCTCATCCTGCCTGCCAGAGGTGTTCAGCCTATTCTTTCCTAACACACTAAAGCTCAAAGAAAAAGAAGTTACTTTTCCATCCCCCAACTGAATCTTACTATACCTGTCATTAGAAATAACTCTGTCTAATGAAATTTTATTTAATTATCTCCATATTCATTATCTCCATATTTCATACCAGAAATATGCCTCTCTCTCCCTGTCAAAGTCAGTTCCCCTTAACAGGATTCACTGTCCTGACTTTTATGTTACTGCAACAAGCAATCAAGGAGAATGCTGACAAGCAGCAAACTCTCTACAGCCTTTTAAGATGAAGGAATTGGGATCACTGTCCTAATAACAGAAGAACCAAACAAACAATTTTTCTAAGCCAAGAATACCTAGAATTCATTTATACTGCTGTCACAGAAAAAGAAGATGAGCACAACTACTTCATAAAATCTGAATTTTAGGGAATTCATACCACCCTATAGGCCTGTTCTATATTAAGCAATCTGCTCTCAGCTCCTTACTGCAAAGTTTGCATTGTTTAAAGAGCCCCTGACACATTCCAGTTAACTTTTCACAACTGAAGGATTTTAACAGCATCTTATAATAAATGGTTTTGTACTTTCTTCTTGTAGCTTCTCCCTCACCATCACTAGAGGCCAAGATATCTGCATTTCAATAGACAACTCCTTCAGTCAGCATTTGTGACCTTCCAAAGTTGTTGAGCAGTGCCAGTATACAGTCTTTATGATGCTTTTAAATATTTCTTCCCTTTCACACTTCTGAGAGCAGGGGATACTAATACAGTTTCCGTTCCAAAATCTAAGTCTTTCTGGTCTCTGTGCAATCTATCAGCCTTGAGCAGTACAGCTTTGAGGATGCAGTTCTAGGAAGGAGCAGGTAACATTTGTAGTGATGCTCATCCTTTGGGCTCTGCAAGGAAATAGCAGCTTCCATTTATGGCTGTTACTATAACTTTGTTTTATGGAGAGCTTAAAAGGCCCAAGCAAAATTCAAGACCTTGCTGTGCTTGGCACTGTCCAAGAGTAGGAAACAATCTTGCCCACCAATGTTTAAGTCTGAAGCTGACCAACAGGCACAGGTATCAAGCACAAGTAACAGCAGAAACTGTCAGACAGAGCAACTTGTGTTGAATCTAGCGCTGAATGTGACTTATTCTCTAATATATGGGATATAACCACAAAAATGCTGTCGATACCAGCAATCCTTTCTGCACACTCCCTGCTGCTCCTGTCACCTGCAAATTTTATATAGTTGTCAATGCCTGGACTATTAAAAGGAATAAATGATAGTACCTTCATGAAGAAATCAAAAGGCAGAGGGAACAAACTGACAGAACAGCCTGAAATCACTTGCACTGACAGAGGTCAACATGAAGAGTGAGGTAAGCGAAGAGAAACAGAGGTCTGGAAACAAGATGCTTGAGGGGCATTCAGGCAAACACAGAGATGTGGAGATACTTCAAGAGTGAAATAAAATAGCAGGACATTCTCTGCAGAAATATTTTCAAGACACGTGTGATCATCTGAGGTGCATGTTGGTATGGCAGGCTGACCTCGGCTGGACACCAAGGGCCCACCATGCTGCTCTCAGCCTTCCTTCTCTGCTGGGTATGGGAGAGAAAATAAGATGGAAAACAACTTGTATGTTGAGATAAGGCGGTTCACTAAAGCAAAATCAAAAGGTTGAGTGTGCATCAACAAAGAGAAAAATAAAAAATATTATTTTCTCCTTCCCATCAAGTGATGTCTGGCCACTTCCAGGGAAGCACGGCTTCAGAACACATAGTAGTTGCTCCAGAAAGCAAACATTATACATAACGAATGCCCTGCCTTCCACCTCCTTCTCTCAGCTTTTCTATCTATCCGAGCTGACATCATTTGGCATGGATTCTCCCTGTTCAGTTTGGCTCAGCTGTATTAGTTGTGTCCCAAGATCTTGCCCACTCCCAGATGGGGGGCAGAATGATGTAGAGGCAGCACTGATGCTGTGCCAGCACTGCTCAGCCGTAGCCAAAACGCTGGTGTGTCATCAATACCTTTCCAGCTACCAAGGCAAAGCACAGCACCGTGAGGGATGCTATGGGGAAAGCTCAGCCACAACCAGTACAGGTGGTAAGGTCAAAGTGGAGGGCTCTCCAAAACAGAGCTGGGAGTTCAGACACACTCTGTCTAGCAGCACTGATCTCTGAGTAGAATCACCTGCCCTTGAGGTAGACTCGGTGATGTAAAAGACGGATGCAAAGGGAAAAAGAAATCACTGCTGACATCTAGATGTTGAATTTGAGAGACAAAGGACAACAGAGGGCATTTAAACTGTGATAATGGCAGGGAGGACAAGGACTTGTTAGAGAAAAACACAGCTTCCATTTTCCTCTCATAACTTGGCTGGTGGTCTGCTCCTTGGATAACCAGCTGAAAATCTAACTTCTTTCCACTGGAAGCAAATCTACTTTTTCATTTTTCTGTGGGATGACTTTTCCTCCTGTTTTGAGTGGAGGTGCTGTTTGTTGGCTGACTGGCTCTGTTACACTTTGGGAATAGGAAAATTTTGTTGGTGCTGCAAAATAGCTGGACATGGATAATGTATGGAATACATTTGCTTATTTTGCAAGCTAGCACTGGGTAAACTAGGTAATTCTTGCACTATTCTGATGAGGGCTGTTTTTTTTTTTTATTCAGTAGTATTGATTCAGTATCCACTTTCCTTTCTTGCCCTTTTCCCCCAAAATAAGGATTTATGACTATGAAGAGTGGCTCTCTTTGTGCTAGTGTTGTCCAGGAAACCATTTCCCAGCTATCTTTGTGTTCAAAGATCTGATGTGTGTCATTCTGACACAGTGAAGGTTGGGTTAAATTTTAAATCTAGTCAAACATATTTTTCACAAAGCAGTGAAGAAATGAATCTTAAATCACAAGAATCTCCTCACGTTTGAATGAACTCCAGCATGTTGATATCAATCTTCTAATCTGCATAGTTCTTTTCAAAAATTAACACAGAATTCTCATCCTCATATAGAAAAAGTAGCAACCTAATCCTAAAGCACTACACTCAGAAAAAGAAAGAAAGAAAGAAAGAAAGAAAGAAAGAAAGAAAGAAAGAAAGAAAGAAAGAAAGAAAGAAAGAAAGAAAGAAAGAAAGAAAGAAAGAAAGAAAGAAAGAAAGAAAGAAAGAAAGAAAGAAAGAAAGAAAGAAAGAAAGAAAGAAAGAAAGAAAGAAAGAAAGAAAGAAAGAAAGAAAGAAAGAAAGAAAGAAAGAAAGAAAGAAAGAAAGAAAATAAAGAGTCCATTAACTCAAATGTGCTTCCACCATCGAGGATTTTGTAAGTGGTTGGTTGCAAGTTACAAATACGGCAGTCACTGAGCTTGTGGTCATAACTGGAGAGCTGTCAACCCACTGTTAAATTCCTGTTCACAGTGTTAAACATGTTAAAATGCCCTTCCTCTCTGCAGAAGCAATGAATTCATAGACTACAAAGGCAACCAACACAGAAACCCCAATAGGCACAATCTGAACTATCTCCCTAGCTGAGATGCTGAAAAATAAGAACTACTTCATAACTCAAGTTGTAGGGACAGGTATAAAACCCGTGGATGGAGTTGGGATGCTGGATCCCAATTCATGCTAAATGTGTCACTGGAAGCCAAGGGCACATTTTACATAAATGTGTCAGGAAAGAACTTTAATGCTAGCTGTGACACCTGTAGATAAGCAGCCTGTCTCACTGTTTTGTGTTAGATGTCACTGTAGGATGACCCAAACACCTTATTGAAAAACCAGAAGAAGCCTTTACCTCTGGGGCACTGACAAGATGACCTCAGTAACTATGGTAAACCGGAAATCTTTAAATGATACATTTCCTTTTGTACTTCACAAAAGACTAATCAGGACTAAAAGGGTGTTTGATGGAAATAAAAACATTGAAATGGTTTTACTTTGCAGGTATGAAAAAGCTCAATTAGCACAAATCTAAGTGCAAAGCAACTGATAAATAACAGGATAAGTAACCACCAGTTCCATCAGCTTCTCCTTCAAAACTGGTTGTAACCTTTCTTGTATGACACCCTCAAAATACATTGAAAATATTTTTCAAAATTCCTTTCTTTCTGAGAATATATTATCTGCAGAGACATAATATGCAATATATGTAAATCAGCAAACTTTCAATGAGAAGGACTTGCCTGGCTTATCCTGTACAAAGTGATGCCCAAAATACCACACTATTTCCATTTGTTTATGGTTGTTCTATCTGAGGAAATGAGGATAAAAATGTTTTACTTCTCTCTAACAAACAATTGCTGCCATTCAGACAGATAGCACTAATCAGCTATTTGCAGAGGCAGTGGGAACAGTCAATGCAGAAAGACATAGAGTATCCATATTTAAAATAATCTCAATGCAACTCCCCGCTACTTTGCTTAGAAAAATCATTACTGAAAAAGCTACCAAAAAAAAAAATCCAATCACTTTTTAAAGAGCTGCTAGTAGCAGATTAGCAACTTCAATATTCCCAGGCAAGAGAGACTCTCAGGCAGAGTTAAGGTGGAACGGGCCTTAAAAAAGGCTGGCAGGATAACACGGTCTCAGAGGCAGCAGCTCTCAGAGAGCATCTCTGCTTTTTCCTGAAATATCACCAATGCACCATCATGGTGCATTTAGTTCTGTAATACAATATCACCTTATGAGAATTATTTCTATGGTTGTAATATCTCAAGGAAATGGTGGTACTTCATTCTGTCTTCTCTCCACTCTTCTTCCTTTCATTGCTGGCTCCTATCCGTGCACTGTGAAGCAGCATGAGAGAGTAAGTTCCTTTTCTAGCACTAAATGCCAGTATCAACAGCTGCCATCCTTACTATGTCCAGCACTGATCTGAAAAAACGTAGCAGTATGCAACACTAACATAGAAGAACAGAGAAATGAAGAACAACTCTTCATCCATGTATCTGGAGATAGCTGATGTGTGCAAGGAACAGAATAATTTTGGAGTTCTCACAGCTTGAAAATTTGAAAAAGACTTCCAACAAAATAAGAGGGAAACAAGCTTACACAGTGTGCTAATACTTCAATGATACAATTGAAATTCAGCATCTTGAAAGCCATAGAATAGTTTGGGCTGGAAGGCATCTCTAAAGGTCATCTAGCCCTTTTTTTTCCCAAGTAGATTTCTCTTGTTTTTTGAAAGATCTATTTTCTCTTTTTGTAAAATCATAGAATTTTTTGGGTTGGAAGGCACCTTTAAAGATAATCTAGACCAACCTCCCTGCAGTGAGCAGCGACATCTTCAACTAGATCAGGTTGCTCAGAGCCCCATTCAGCCTGACCTTGAATATTTGCAGGGATGGGGTACCCATTACCTCTCTGGGCAACCTGTACCAGCATTTTGCCATCCTCACTGCAAAAAACTTACTCCTTTCATCTCATCTAAAATCTCCTCTCTGTTAGTTTAAAACCACATAGCCTTGTCCTATCTCAACAGGTTCTGCTAAAGAAGTTTGTCCCCATCTTTCTTATTAAGCTCCCTTTATGTACTGGAAGGCCATAATAAGGCCTCCCTGGAGCCTTCACTTCTCCAGGCTGAACAACCTTAACTCTCTGATCCATTCCTCATAGAAGAGGTACTCCACCCCTCTGAATAGTGAGTTTGGCCCTGTACATGTCTTGCAGAGTTAAGCCTAAAAGAAAGAAACTCCTCCATAAGTTCATGATAGCAGAAAGCATATTTTCCTTTACACTCCAAAGCACTGGGCTTATGAACTGACAGGGGACACCTAGAGGCAGGCCCTTAATGGAAAACTTTGATCAACTTTTACCAAATTAGAATAGAGATGAAAAGCAAAACTGGTCAGGATAAAGGAACTGACATCCTCCTGTCTGGCCACAGGGTGTCCTCCTTGCTCTATGATTTGGCCTCAGATGACCAGCCTCTGCAGGGAAAAAGGTCTTAATTAAAAAAAAAGCTCAGTTAATGGATCAGAAATCTGTAGTTTGCTCAGCCCAACCTGCTCACATGCAGAATGATACAATATACACTGATGTTGCTCCTCCCCATTTCCTTATGACAATTACTTTGCCTTGACAGCTGCTGGCATTGCAGTCATATTTTTGAGCTGGTTAGACTCATCACCCTCTTTTCAAGATAAGGAACTGAATTAAGAGTGTGTCACACAGACAACAAGTTCAGTAATGCCCTGCATGTTTTTTCTGCCACTGACATTAAGAACAGAGATGTTTAGAGAAACTGCCTGTTTTGTATCTCTGCTAATAAACCATGCTCTTGGACATTTAATAACACTTAACACAATTCAATTTCAAATTGGTTCTTCTGCAGCCCTGATGGCTAACAAGGCTCACATTCAGACCTGCGTTTTTTCTTTCATAACCATTTTGTTTTACTTTCCAGTTACAGCCCCTTCATCTACTCTAAAAAATCTTGTGCCTTGTTGGGCATTGTCACATGTATATTATATATTATAAGCTGCCGTTTCCAGATCTGCTGAAACTGCTTCGCTTTAGGAATATGTGAAAAGGATGGGGTGTGGAGAGGCTGAAATCATGGGTGACAGTGGGAATTGCCTCACTGTCCACTACCTGAGGTACTCGTAGAGCCCATACATGGGCAGGAAGTCGATGTCAGACAGAAACATGTATGGTGTGCTGATGTGCTTCATGGCCACGTTCCTGAGCAGGTTCACAGGGTAGAACTGCCCCTCCTTGTACACGATGTGGTAGCCAACATTGTGGCGGCTCATCAGGACTTCTGAGCCCTGAGCGTAGCGCAGGAATTGCTGGGCTTCTGCATCAGAAAGGTAGAGTGCCAGGCTGATGGGACCCTCCCAGTGCTTGCAGATGGCTTCAAGCATCTGGAGCCTAGAAGAGGAAGGGTGAGAGTAAGAAAAAGCTATTTCCCTGTCTAGGACTCTGTGCCTGTGCTCACCTGACCAAATGTGGATATCTTTCTCTAAGTGAGACAGATTGGAGACACTTTACATGCTGTGGAAAGCAATAAATATTTCGACAGCGTAACTCATTATTTAACATGGTAAGTCGAGGTCTCCTCCTGGACAGATGGACTGCACCCTGGATACATCAATCTCACAAAATCCAATGTAGCCTAATATGGCCCTAGATCAGATACACACATCCACAACTCAGACACCTAAAGCACCATCATTTTCTGTCTAAAGCTTCGATGTTGCAGGAAAACCCACATGGATAACAGGACTTATCTAGTTGGAGCTTTGAGCAATTGCAAGATTCTGTTCATGTGGATCTACTTACAGGATAGGGGGCTCATAAAATTCAACCCTGTCTAGTGCCCAATTCACATTTCAGGTCAAGCTGTTCCCACACAGTAACACAAGTAACATTGCTCTTCAACAAGATTGTGGAGGACAGAGGTGTAAAGACCCGCAGATTATTTTACCTCCTGTTTAGGAAAACCTTCCCTAGAATTTTGCAAGGCAGTTAGTCAAATCTTAAAGGCTGTTAAAAGAGACAGGTCAATGGGATACTGACTTGGGGGAAAATGTGCATTAACTAGAAGGCTCACTGTCAGGGAAAAGGACAAAAGGGATGACACATCAATAGAAATGGGATTTACTATTAGTATGGAGTAAGGAGAGGAGAAAGAACAGATATGGCATTGCTGTGGAATATCAAAAGAACATTTCAGACAAAACCATCATTAAAAGTACTAACTTGTATATGTTCAGCACTATCTCAAATTTCATTAAATCATTTCTTAAACAGGTTGTATTGATGTACATTTTTTTAAAATTCCAGCAGTTACAATACTACTGATGAAAATGACAAGGAAAGATTCCATATGCAAATGTAAATCAAAATCTACTTGGTCAAAATCATTTAAACACTTTGGGTAATTTATCGCCTAGAGATTGAGATGTGTCACCCAAAAATACAGCAAGGACCAATTACAAAGCCTCTTGATTTAATATGAAGGGAAATGACCTATGCAGCCTAGCCAGATATTCTATTAAAAACTGGGAAGAGTAGATGATGCAAAATTATTATCTTCACTCTGTTCCAAATCCACATTACTGATTTTTTTCTATTAATATTTATACAAAATGCAAGAAAAGTTTTCTGCCTTATCATAATCTGAGAAAATATTTTCCCCCTCCTACTATCTCCCTAAGACTTGCAAAAAAACGGAATGATATACTCATACCAGTAAACACACAATCTGACTGGTATGACTGTGATGATATGAATGACTGTGATGATACCTAGATGATATAATCATTTTTTCTTAGAAATGAGATATTACCTTACTAGTCTACACTTGGTACATAATTTTCTTTTTATCAGTTATTGAAACAAAGACTATTATCAGCCTGAAACATACAGCTGAATTTGAAACACAAATCAATATAAAAATACCTAAAAGGTATGTAATAAACAGGGAAAAATTACTTTTTTTTTTTTTTGCCTTTTCCCAACTAATACAAATCTGCTAATCAGGAGACTCCAGTCTTTCAGCACTCAAATTTAGGGCATAGTTTTAAAAATGGAAAACTTGCCTAGTAAAAACAGCAGAAAAATGCCTTCTAAGGACTCCATGCAGTGACCTATTGGCTATATAACTTACTTAAACAAACAAGCACACTTGATAATGCACACCTTTTCATGATACTGAAGTGGAAATTGGCTTTTGGTGGTACAAGTTCCCAGATGGACACCTTAGTACCCTTCAGAATACTCCATTTTACTGTGTTGTTCTCATTGACAGGCTCTTTATAAATAGGATAAAGGGACTGCTAGGTGATCCTCCATAATCTGCTCTCTCTAAGTTGTTATGTCTCCTTTGACCACAAAACTTAGAATTATGAGTTTCTAAGCACGACATGACCAACTTATTTTGGTTTATTTTAGCAGTATTGAGGAATGTGTTCTCTTAAGGACTCTAGAGAAAACAAATGTACTGCTGTACTGCATAATAATGAGATCATAATTTAGTTGGTGAAATTTTTAAAGGTCTGTTCAGCTAAGTGAATTTTGCTGGAATTCAATTCTTTTGTGAGATTCTTTATTTTTATATTTCTTCTTAAGAACACTCAACTGATTTCCAACTCATTTCCACTCAGATTTCAAGCAGTGTATTGCTAATCATGCCTTTCCTTCTCCCCATTCTGACCTCACATTTTTTTAACTCCTACTCTGATTTCTGAACCCCAGGTACATACTGAGCCTTTAAAAAGCCTGCCTAGCCAAAACACGTACATGAAAATCACACTGAAGCAACCGAGCCATTATTCAAGGAAATGTCCCATCACTGCAAAAGATGACAATTACCCAATAATGAACAACCCTCAATGAAATCTGTCTCAAAGCTTCCATCTAAAGACAACAATGTTAGCTTGCAAAATGCATCCCTCCCTTTCATTCCTCAAGCCTATAGTACAGGCAAACCTAAGTCTGTCATGACAGTCATGTCAATCTCACCTGCAACAGGACCAGGGGAAATGCTGGGGGTTGTTTTTTTGCTTTTCCTCATCTCCAATAATCATTTGAAAGAATAATTCAGGAATGTAGTGTACAGCACGTTGTTTATGTCCGTGTCACCTTACATCTGAGACACTATTCTTAAATGCCTACAGTTGTGCCAGAGGAGTTTAATAAAAGTGGTTTAAAGAAGATGGGAAAAGATAAGGCAGTAACTGAAAGATGTGAAAGAAAACAAAGCAGCTAAGCAGTTCTTTGGTAGGTTATTATTTATTGATTTTAGCTGAAAGAAAGTATTTCCAACTCAAATCAATAATTTATAGCAACACACCAGTGAAGTAGGGAACATTTTTCCTGCACAGAACCAGGACGGCTGTTCTTCCTGAATAAAAATGTGTGGTTCTGTCTATCAATAAAAACATGTGCCCCAGTGAGGATCCAGAAAGGGAAACAGATGCTCAGACTTTGCATCAGTGCCAGTGAATCAGCACCGAGCCCCAGCTCATTCTTTTTAATTAAATTCTGGGGGGAAAAATATACCATGTGCACACACCAGCTTTACTAATTTACTGTGGCACTCACTCAGGGTCTGGCTCAATTTATTTCTTTATTTTTTTACTCAAAGGTTTGTGAACACTTAAGAAATGTTTCCTCAATTAAAAATTAATAGAACAGACTCTGATGTGCACAGCACATCATAACACAATGTGCAGTGCTGAGACACCAGTGGTACAGAATGCCCCTTATTAATTTCTGTTTATTTTAAAAACAGGCTGTAAATGTTTTGTTGATCTCAATTCCTGTAACCCTCCTGGAAAACTGCTGACCTTCTACTAGTGTAGCAGTGGTGTTATTCACATGCCATGTTATATTCTTTATGTGCTATGCTGAAGGAAATGATCAGTTTCTGGATAATACTCAAGGAGTTCTGATTTGTTTTGTAACCCACTCTGATAGCAGTAACTACAAAGTTTGGACTAGATTTGACCTGAGAAGCTGAAGAAAAAAAAAAGAGCTGACAATTACAAAATTTCAGAAAGCTGGCTGATCCAGACTGCACTTTCAAGCTTCTGAAAAATTTCAGGTAATTGCAATGGTGGAACTTGTCACGAAATTGATTTTTCCCCTCAAATTAAGTACCAGTTAAATTCCACTTCGTCTAAGAACTAAAAGCTCAAGTGTTCTACTGAAAATTAACATTTGGATAAAGATGCAATGACTCTGCTCAGATGGAGATTTTTAATTTCACACTAGCACAGTAAAAAAAAAAAAAGTAAAATTTTCAACTTCCTAATTTGAAACTAGAATAACTAGAATATTTAGTTATGATTCTTACTGTAAGAAAAATCACTAATTGAAATTTTTTGCAAGGAAAATGCCAGTGAAAGCAAAACTAACATCCTCTAGTGCAGAAAAACACATGCAAAAACTTGGGTCAGCTACAACTGCTTGCCTAATTCTATTACAAACATCTGTTTTTTCTAAGTTGCTGCAAAACTCCATGAACTAATAATACCTGACAATCCCAACAAGCAACAACTTTCTCAGCTCCAGGAGTCACCCACTGCATAGACAACATCTAGGTTTCTACAGACGTGCATTTTTTTCTCTCTCCAAAGCACTCCATAGCTGCATTTCCCTGCAATAAAACATTGCTCCCAGATGAACAAGAGGTGTTCCCTACCTGTCCATTGACAGTTGTGCCACCAGTGTCACATCGGTGTTGTCTGAAGCAGGCTCGTACTCGTAATGGAGAAAATACAGATGAGTGCGATGGACGGTGAAGCGCTCCCGACGGAATTCATAGCACAGGTCGTCCTCGTCCAGCTCAGACAGCTGCTTCTGGAGCTGCAAGGAAAGAGTGGAAGTAAACATCATTTCCTTGTAATTATTTTAGCAAATCAAAGAGAAGCAGGAGGCTTGGAACTTGCAGAATGATGCAACGAGGAATGGAAGTGGAACATACAGAGTATCAAGGTTTTCCTGAGCCTCTTGTTACTGCACAAGAGATTAGAAGGTAGGGCTTGCAAGTAAATTCATAACACAGACAGGACCCTCTATTATGGTCTATATATTCTATGTATTACCTGTATTACCTATTTTCAAGATCCAGACTAGCAATTAAACAGTGACCAATCACAGGTTGAATAATAATCAAGTTCCAGAGTTAATGTCCCAGTGTGATGCAACATTTCATCCTTACTAGAAGCAGTGTTTCACAATAGTCACAGACATTCTCCACTAGCCAACACTCAGCAGCAGATTCAGCACTGAGAGATTCCCAGTCTGCTGCCTCTGCTGGAGAACAGTAACTGCTGCTACCAGCAGGGACAGAGAGCTGGGAATGTGACATCTCTAACTGATCATTATTCCAGCTCTTGAGATTTATGCTCTTTCCACTGCAGAGGTGCCAGAAGTAAGCCTTTAAATGGGATTTATGCTTCTGGATACCTAGTTTGAGAAATCTGGAGGATGGTAGATAACTTCCTGGCTCCCTTGGAAACCAAGCCTCTTCAAAATCAAAACGGGCATCTCAAAGCAATCTAATCCCAAGTCTCTTAGACATGTAGCTTTATGAGAATAAACTTTAGCTCTGGGGAAAGGTAGAAGTGAAAAACTGACCAAATGTCTGTGCAGATGACCAATTCCATTCCTAAACTAATTATTTTTGGGGTTGGACTAGGTGATCATTGAAAGGTCCCTTCCAAATCAAACTATCCTATGATTACATGATTCTGTGATGTTAAAGCCAACCATCTAGCAAGGATATTGAAAATGCATTCATTTAAAAGGAAAAAAGCAGACAAACCTGCAATAAAATGTTATGAAGATGAAAATTTTTATGGTTTTAACATGTGAAATTGAGTTCAGTATCTATTGCTCTAAAATGTAGGTTACAAATAAAGTATCAAATAGGTTAAATACAATAAAGTATCAAATAGGTTACAAATGTACAAATGTAGTATCAAATGTAGGTTACAAATAAAGTATGTTTCTTTTATATCTGATTTCTTAAAAGCATCCTGTAAGAACAATAGCCAATTAGGAAAACATTCATCAGCAAATGAGAAAAACACCCATTATATAGGAATTTTACAAATTTTGATAAAAATCACAGTGTACCTCAGAACTATTTCATAAAAAAGATGATTGAGTTATAAACATCTTTTTGTCCTGCTCAGAATGATTAAAGTTATAATTTCACCATCTTAAAGAAGAAAAATGGATAATGTAGGTATTTTTCGTTCTGTGTTAAGAAGAGCTGTTGTTCTTGCAACTATAAGCATAATGGTTGCCATACACTGCAATGCTTACAACTGAATGTTTTCCTGTGAAGGCTGATGGAATAATTCCTGATATTTTCCTGTACATCACTCTATAATCTTCTTCTGAATAATGGGAATACCTACTTTGATTTCAATGAGTTTTGGATCAGGTTGTCATTCTTCTCTGCTATTGTTCTGCAGAGATCTTAAAACACCCCTCAAGAGGGACTGCTTTTAGAAAGATGAGAGTCTGAATCTTCACAAATCTTTACTCAGGCAAAACTTGTATTGATATCAAGATCTCTTTTAGGTGGAATAGAAATCAGGAGTTCTTTTACGTATCCTTGGAGTTTCATTCTTTCTGCTTTACAAGTCATCATTCAGCTGAGCCTGCACTCTATTTTCAAAATCACATTCAAATAATATTTGAATTAAATTCAATATTTACAACAATAACTAGAAAGCATCTTCTGTCTTTCTGTTTTTTCCTTGAAAAGGGACATTAGTGCGGCCTTAACATAATTATTGAGAGGGTGATTGAAATTTAAACGGTTAAAACAAAAGCAATGCATATTTTAGGGGTATCTTATTATCCTTCTGAATGTACAAATGACCAGGCCAGAAGATTTTAATTGCACAGCAGATATTAATCAGGCAGTCACAGAATAATTATCAGATTGCATTTGGGTTGAAAGCTAAGAGGCTAGAAATATTTAATTATGAGTTCAAGAATAACATTTGGAGCTAAATTACAGCTTTGTGCACTATTGAACCCTGGGTGGGAGAAGAGGAGGAGACACAGCTTCTCACGAGTCCCACCTTTCTAATGGTGAAACTCACCAAATCACAAAGTTGGTGATGGAGGTGAGGGAGAGAACAAAAAATTTCTCTAATATAATCTTTTCTACAACATACATATTATGTGGATCCATTATTTAAAGACAAAGAACTCTTAGCTTGGTTTGAAGTTTGCTCCCACACTATGTCTTCTTGAAAAGATGTGTTTATAATGGGAATGCTGACAGACCTATGCAAACAGATGGTTAAATACAGTGCACAATCAAAATAAGGACTTTAATATCAGCTGGATTTGATAAAATCCATTGTGGATTTTTTCCCATTATGGATGTCTCCATTATATTGATAATGATATGCCTAACCCAGCAAAAGCTTCTCAGCTGTAGAGACAGCATGTATCCTCATAAGCAAGTACCTGCTAATCAAGACTGTGTGTTTCTAGAAGAGTTTCAATGTTTGTGGCAAGGCTACTTGCCACTTAGCATGTGGGAAATGTCACCCCTAGGAAACACACTCGCAGCTGAAAAATATATTATTTTCCGACTGTGTGGGGTAGATATTGTCCTAGGAAATACTGCTGTGGAAAACAACATGTGCCTTCATTAGCATCATGATGCTAACTTGGCTCAGAAATAAAAATGAACTATTGTTCAGAATTTGGTTCAGAGCTTGGTTGAAAAAATAAAAATTAATTATGATATGCATAATGCCCAAATAAAGCGACAAATACATAAAAGAAATATGGGCTATATTATTTCTCTGTGACACCAGATGTGGCAGGGATCAGGCTCCATCTCAGGAAAAGTAGTCTTTGAAGCTAGGCTAGTCAGAGAAATAACTTAGCCTTGATCTTCCAGGTCTACTTGTCTAACAGATTTCTATGAGATGAGGTGTTTTGTGCCCCTATGACAGATGGCAGATCCATATGATAGAGGGCAACACAACACGTACCTTTCACTGGCAAACTAGTTATTCTGCTTATGAATCTTCCTTCCTAAGGCTGTTCCTAATGTAAGCAAATCTGTCATTGGCTTAGATTTTTTCCTAAACTTCTGTGTCACTGAAACAATTTACTTCCCACCAAAACCCAGGACTTCATATCAGATGAGATAGATTAAAAATCCAAGATTTTTCAAGAAGTATTTTTCCAAGAAGTATTTTCTGAGGGATTATTTATTAAAAAAAAGATCAAAGCCCACCAACAAACAATGCCATGTGTCTAGAGGCCTGTTAGATCTTGGGGAAAGGGATAAGACCCCTAATGTAGGCTCTCTCATCGAGTGTTTAAGCTGAGGTAAGGTGACACTAGGCTTAAGTCACCCACTCAATATCACACTAACACAACAAGAACTGAGCAGCTTAGACGAAAACTTAGAACTTTCAGATCATCTTTACTTTTCCCAGGTGTGTGCAGTTAAGTTTCACAGCACAAAATCAACTCAGCCACCGAAATGAAAACTGACACCAGCCCAGGATGTAACTAAAATTTGGTTATAAACTGCAGCAGTTTCATTTTCTCCTGTGTAGCTGCTGTCCCAGTTCCGACCAGTAGGCAATTTGGTTTGCAACATTTAGCATTTTCAAAGTGTGCGAATTAACAGTTGCCTTTAGCATAGCATAAACAAAACAGATGATGATGTAGAGAGGAAAAAACATTCACTGAGTCTTTTTTTGGATGACCTACATAAAGTCCTTCTGGCCTCTCCAATGATCAGTAATAAAAGCCAGACTAATCCCGTATCAATTAAACTTTTATTCCTCCCACACCATAAAATTTTGTACATTTGCTATGGGTCAAATTGAGCCTTCTGTGAAACAAAGCTGTGCTAAGGACAAAGAGGATAGTGCCTGAGCAAACCTACCTGGCAAGAGGAATTCTGCTGCAGCATGTGAAAACCACTAATACTCCTAAATTGAAATCATGGCTTATCCTGACTGCAAATATCCAACACAACTGAGAATGCAATTTTTAGGCACGTAGCATATCTCAGACAGTTCTACATATCAAGTACAGCTCCCCTTGATCTTAGCTGCAGATATCAGATTTGGTAGTACTCAGCATCCCCTTTCCCCAGACCCTTGGCAAACCATTTTGGCTGAGCTGTTCCCAGACCTCCTTACAGCACACTGTCTTGACAGGTAGGTCACCTTGCTTTTGTTGCACCAGATTAGTCTTTGGCCCATTCCTTCTTGTGTGGGAAGTTTTATGGGTCTAAGTCAGTCCCAGTCCAGTGTCTTGTCCCATGCTCCCCATTGAAGCAGTCTGCCAGCTCCTTATACCTACAGGCACCCAACTGTCCTTTCCTTTTCCTGGGACAAACACTCTCCTTTCTGCCTTTGACCTGGATTTCATCTCTGTTGTATGTGAATCTGGACTTTTTCTCCTCCCTACTGTTCGGTCATCACTGAGGGCAATGGATGTCCCTCAGAACAGAGACCAAATACAGGTTCTTGCTCTCAGCTCTACCATCCAGTCAGAACATAGCATGGAGGATTCAGAGGGAACAGTCACAGAAAACACCACTCCTTGTCCAGGTCCCCTGCCTGCAGCATGCCCAGCCCTGCTGTGTCACTGAGATATATAAAATCTGGTCAGATGTATCCATGCACACTCCTAATAAAGAGTCTCCAGAGACCTGAACCTC
This sequence comes from Vidua chalybeata, assembly GCF_026979565.1. Classification (NCBI taxonomy): domain Eukaryota; kingdom Metazoa; phylum Chordata; class Aves; order Passeriformes; family Viduidae; genus Vidua; species Vidua chalybeata. The sequence continues at coordinate 21,994,186 of NC_071534.1, read as the reverse complement.
CTGAAAATCAAAGCAAACACTACTGGCAATCTGTAAGCCATAACATTTCTGCATTATAATTTCCCTAATTTGTCACCAGGTTTGCAAAAGACATGTTCCTGGCCCAAAAGTCAGCTCCTTCTCTCAGGTATAGAGTATTTTCATGAAGAGGTCATCAGAACTTTTGGTGTGGGCAAACCTCAAAGCTTTCCCTCATGCTTCAGGTTAAAAAAAATGTGAGAAAAGAAAAAGGGCTTAACAGTGTGACAAAAAAAAAAATCCCAGTCCATGTGCTCCTCCACTTAATAATACTATAAACAATTGAAAGCAGTAAAATGGCAACTTTCAGGCAAGTAACAGGATGGTCTGCCAGCTCAGCATTTAATAACAATAACAGTTACAATAATAGAAACAACACAGCTGGGGGAGTCAGGATTTCACCTCAAAACTGCCATATACCATCTGTTATTACTAGAGAAAGACTATGACATCACAAATAGTAACTTTAAATTGCAGTTTTACAAATGAGACTGTACTCTTGAAATTCAGCAGGAGCAAAGGGTACTCAAAGCATCAGTTTGACTGCGAGTTCAGGGCTGTGATACTGACTTGGAAGCTTCATTTACATGCTATTTTTAGCCACTCAGAAATTGCTAAATTTGTTAGTAGTGTTTATACTGTGTGGTACCTTGCTAGAATCTCCTTCTTTTCTGGTGGATACTCTAAGTTGGCATGCACAGCCTTTTGCTCATATTAAGAATTCTTGGTTTTGCACAAAAGAAGTAACTAAGTAAATACATACCTAGTATGTAAGTACACATCTAAGCAAGTGTGTTAAGGAGAAGCTGGAGTTTTTTTACACTATTTCTTTGTATTGCTGATTTGAAAATTTGAGAAGAAAACCTTCAGACATTTTTTTCTCCTGTTTTTCCTGAAAGTCTTCTCTAATGGGATTCTACTGTCCTTTCCTTAAACTGAGCAGAATGAGTGATACACTTCCCACTGATCTTGCCCCGGGGCTTTGGATCAGGACACAGGTTTCACTGATAGGGATGCTCCACTGAACCTTCAGATGTAATGCTTTGGCAGAAGTACCTGGTGAGAAGCTGTCTGCAGGAAAGAAGTTTTATAAGAATGCTGAAAGGTTGAGTGTGTGTTTTTGTCTAAAATCAGGCTTAAAGTAACTATCTCATAGAGTTAACTATAGAGATTGGCTGGAAGATCCTGTTGAAATATTCTGGGCTTTACAGCAGGTAATTTAGAAAAAAATGCTGGATATAAGCATTAAAAGCCAATAGAAGATGTTCAAATTTGAGATTATTATAAGCTTTGCCTTTTTGGATTTCTCAAAAATCTTCCACATTGCATCAAAATAAGAAAGAGGGGAAATAGCATGGAGTAAGTAGTATGAAGCAACTAAGGACATGCTCTAAGGCCCACTCAAGTCAATGAGTATGTTTACAGGAGGATTTGGTTCATATTCTGGATTTTCCACCCAGAATCTGCACAGAGGACAAAGGGATGATTGTAATACCAACTTGCAGAGAAGAGTCTGTTTCACATGACCTCACTCCAGCACATATTGAACAGGGGGGACTTAGGGTACTCTTAGCACATGGCAAGCTCCTGCTCCCAGCCTCTTCCTGCCACGTAGAGGGTCTTTTAGCTTGGAATATTTTCAGGAAAGGATGAAGCATTCATGTACACATAGACATACATATATGCATTTTTACATAAACAGAGAAATTATCCCAGTCTGTGGGGTTTTTTTTGCGTCCAGTATTTCAGTTTCTGAGCCCTTACTTGTTCTATCCACTCCTATTTGCAATGCTTTGGAACCTAGTAACAGTCTCGTCTGGTGAAACTGAAGATCAGCATCTGATTAGATTATGACTATACAGTACATTATCTGAAGATGGCCTTCAGATGTCTTAAAATTCACTCTGTGGTATTATACTTTCATAGCAAACATTAGAAAAAGAAAAGTACTGGTACTTCCACATGCATATAGACATAATGTATATTTAAGCATGCATGCATTCACATGCATACACAGAGGAAGGGTGAGAGAGATTGAAGTGAGGTCCAACTACCTTTTAAACTAATGCCCCTTTATATCTCTCTGGCACTGTTAAGAGCCCTTAAAAAGGGAAGATATGTAATTTACATTCATTTTAAAGCCATCTCTGTACTGATGAGAAGTTTAAAGGGGCCTCAGAGAAAGAGAATCAGCCCAACAGTACCCACTGCCACACTTCCTTTTCCTGTTCTACATTAGAAATGGAATCCCTCAATTACAGGTTGAATTGTAAATAAAACATCACTACAAATATTAAGCTGTAGAAAAACAGTGGCTGGTATATTAGAACAAGACCTTAAGGGTATTTTTTGACTCTGAGTGAGACTCACACCTGAAGCCACTGCTTCTTCCACAGCAGGGCTCAGTGAATTTAGTGCTCAAGTAGTTCTCTCCATTTATAAACAGCAGAGCTGCTCTGATATTTTTTCCACTGCTCCACAGTGCACAGAAGCACAGGCAGCTGAGGGAGCAGCTTCTACCCATGTACACAGCCTAACATAAGGAAGCCCCATTGTGTTTTGGGAATGCCAGTCTCAAATCAGGAAAAAAAGGAAAAATAATAGGAAAAGAAAAGATAATTTAATCAGCTATTCCTACTTCATACATACCTGACTTAACAGAAATGATAGCCTTTTATGTAACATACATGCTTATGAATCCTAATGGAAGCCTATGAATGCATCTTGTCAGACTGAAGGCTCACCTGGGCCAGTATCCTCTCTCCAGCTGTCAGCTGGCTGCCTAGGGAGTGTAAAAGCCAGGCAAGTGTACAGTGAGGACTTCTCAAAACTCTAACCAAGGACTTCCAGCACCAAAGCTTAAAAGCTCCTGATTGATTTGCTTTCCAAGAAAAGTAACTTTTGAGGATATGTAGACTTTTAGAAATATTTCCTCACACTCAAACCTTCATCACATTGTGAGTGAAATATCTTTGTTTTGAACCTGCTACTTGCTATTTCCACTTCATGACCCCTAATTCTTGTACAGGGAGGAATGACAGTGGTTTCCTCCTCACCTCACATGATGCTCTGCTTCTGAAAATAATCCTGCAATAGATCACAGGAATGTGCTGTATTTAACAGGACACCTGCAACACTGTATATGCTACAGCAGATAGAGCAAGAGTTGTTTTCAAGATAATCCTGTTCTTAGGGTCTCATAACTTCAAAGCTGAAACTTACTTGCTATTTTCTACAATAAAAGGACATAATCAAGTTTAGAGGGGAGTTTATATCAAGGGCAAATAATACAAATATCTTCTCCTAAGTGACTACACTGAAGTTTTCTGAAGTTGGATTTTTTCCTACATCTGATTGTTTTGATAGACAGCTGTTAACTTTTTGGTGCCTCTTGGCAAATTAGGAATCACATATTTTTCTATGTCTAGCTCGATCTTTTCCAGTACCTTTTAGATATATATATATATATATATATATATATATATATATGTATAAAAATAAAATTTATAGATGGAGGAATGAGTTACATTTCTTTTTCAGACACAAGCCATACCATACACCATATTGCATTCTACTTGTCTTGAATAAGAAACAGGCTTGAACAGTTAGTCATTTCCAGTGTCTGTCAACCAGATACAAGTTCAGTAAAATGTGCTGTTTTAAACTTTAGGGACTGCCATTTACAACAAGAACTTGCATTTGCTCTGCACTGCTCCCAAGGAACTTGTTGTCTGAACAAATCTGTTTATTAAGGATTTATAGAGGTCTGGAAAATACAGCAAGAAGTCGGTGACTGCATTCATGCTCTTTGAACCCACACAACATATTGTGAATTCAGCATAATTTTAACCTGCATTCTCTAAGTATTATAAAGGTGTGTATTGTTGTCTTTCTTTTAATGTTTCAGTCACCTTTTCTCTTCCTATTCCACCCTCTACTCTGTCTCTTGTATCTTGATGTCTCCAAGGGCGAGGCTCTTAGTGGTCTTTTATCACATTGAGTTCACTTGATTGTCTAAAAGCCTCTTGCAGAGGATTTTCTCCCTCCATGTGCTTTTGCTCTGGTGGTGCACTTGGCTTCCCTCTCTCTAATTCTCTCTCTTGCTCTCCCTCACCTCCTTGCCTCTCCCAGTTGAGCCCCACTCCTTTCAGAAGACAATGAGATGGTAAAATAAAGTGTCTGGGAAGCTGTGCCTTGGGTGAAAATATATCTATCCAATCTCTTAGTGCTATATCTAAAAATATGGGAATGGCATCTCCTGTGGTCATTTTATTCATAGGCTAAATGGAAACACTACCAGCCTCAATGATGATATTGATTGTCAATTACCTCTTAATTGCTAATGTGTACACGATACTGGCTTTGCTTAATTGATTTTTATGTAGACAACGTTGCATATTTTAGAAATATTTTTTTCTCAAATAAAGTGTTACAGATTCCTTTTTATTTCCTTTCAGACTATGTAGGCAAAATTTGCACTTGGTCTACAAATCTCCAGAAAGCACATTACACACAAGGAGTTCATATACATCTGGGTATAAAAATTTCAGTTAACAGTTTTTTACTTTGGAATTATATGTACTAATGCACAGGCATACACATACATGTACATCTGTGGGTAAACATCCTTGATTTCAATCATTTTCAAAGGATTTGCTTAGTCTGAAAGGTTCTGATTGCAAATTTTATGCAGATACACATAAATACTGCTTTGATTGGTTAAGGGATATACAGAAAAAACCTGCAGTCTCACAGCCTGTGTGTATCTTGAAGCATTTGCTCATTCTGTAGTCTGCAGCGCAGCAAAAATTCACAGACCTAAATCCAGCAGTCTTGGTATTTTCCTTTCTTCTTCATTATTTGTGCATTAATACCCACTAGATAAAACTGACATCACTGTATATTGAACAAATACACAGCAAGAAACAAGACCTCCTGGAAAGTTACAGGTCTGCCATACTGAATCCAAAACACAGCCCTGGCTACTAAGGAAAAAAATTAACTCTATCCCAGCTGAAACCACGACGAGATTTAAGAGTGAGATTTACAAAACTGCCTAATGGAATAAGTGTCCAAATCCTCATTTTCAGCTTGTGATGTTACCTCTGTTGGGGATTTTAAAAGGGCAAAGTAGACCAAAAAAAGCAGCAAAACCCAGGGTAAAGATGGGATTAATACAATGGTTTTACAGGTGAGGAACTGAGGCACAGAGAGATTAAATGATTTGCAAAGTGTCTCTCTGGGAATCTGAGCATTGCCTTTAATTCCCCTGAGTTCCACTGCCCCGCACTACCCCCACAACCAACTCCAAGTCTTCAGAAATCCTGTGCCTTGTCTGAACCACCCTTTGTATCATCAAGCCTTAAACATCCCACTTACATTCTCACTGTTAACATCTGCTTCACTGGGGCAGCCAAAGAGTTCCCGTCTCAGCAAATTCCCATCATATTCCAGGAATGTCAGGTAGAGGTTGCGGAAAAACTCCACATGCTTGTTTTTCACTCGCAGCTTCTTTGGTGAGTTCCAGTGAATCACCTCAGAGGGAAAAAAGAGAAAAGACATCCTGCTGTTAGAATACAGATTTGCTCTATCTGCTCTTTTTAAGTGTGTTCAGTGTGCTGCCCTCTTAAAAACAGAAGGAAAAAAAACCACAAGCTACCCAGACTTCCTTCTGTCTTTTTATAGGGAAGGCTTTGCCACATCTTCCACAAGTAACTATACGCTCTGGAGGTGATGTGCTTGGAAACTCTTCCATGGTATCACCTGCACATTCTCAACATACTCTTATGTTGAGAAGCAGCACCTCATAAGTGCTTTCACAACTCTAATCATGGAGCTGATAGTTTATGGAGTCTGCTGAAGAAGATGGAAGGACAAGGGACACAGCCATGTAGGTATTAAACATTAATCTCAGATTTCCACATGACTGTTTCTGCTCATGAAATTGATTCCCTGTTTCAGGCCAGGCAGCCTCTTTCCTGGTGAGGTATTGAGAAGAAGCAGCTTGAAATTAATTCCCATACCCATTTAAATAGTTCAAAAAGGACTGAATTTAATCTGACTTCCTTTTTGCCATTGCTTCATTTAAACAAGACTGATCTCTGTTGCGTTAACACAACACAGCGATGCAGTACAACTTCTCACCCTCTGAGTTCCAATTTCTAGCAGATATTTAGCCTCTTCTAATGAGAGATGACTGTCACAGTGGCCTGGACTTAAACTGTAATGCTGGCATAAAGGGCCTGATCCTCATTTGCATTGATGCAACTCTGCGCTGCTGCCAGTGTGAATGGGAAAGGGGCCCTAAGGAAAATCCAAGAAGGAGTCGATAGTGGCTTGCAGGAATGATTTCATTTTATAGAGGCTATATTTTAGACATGAGGAAAAAAATCACCAAATGCTTTGTATTCAGTTTTATTCCTGTAACTTCTGAAGAGGTTAAAAACAAGAGTCTCCCTTGGGAATGTTTCCAAGCTCAAAGTTCTGGAAGTTCTCTGAATCCATTAAGTTAATTGCATGAAGACACCGTGTCATTCACACACAGCACAGAGCTGCAGCACCATGGTCAGCTTTGCTCTGAACATCACAGCTCAGGCAGGGAACACAGCGAGCTGAAGCACAGCACACATGGCAGGAGCAGCCCGGAGAAGATGAACACAGTTCCCTTGGTGTCAGCAACACAGCTCACAGGAACAGGGAGTTCTCTGAAACCGTGGTATTTGTTGCCCAGGGAGTGGACTGGATGAGGAAAGAGATTCTGAATTCTGCCTGGACTGGAACAAACAATAGGTCACTCCACTGAATATTTATACTGCCATAAAAGCTATGGCACTCTATTCTACCTACCCAAAACCCATGAAATATCTCCTGATAAGAAAAGCTTTATCCATTCCTGGGGTTTAACTGCTAAGCCTACTAGGGCGTCAGAAAACCATACAAACACTTGAAGAAAAGCACCTGTAGAGAAAGAAGATAATTTCAGATACCAGCAAATTGCTTTTCCCAGTTATAGGAGCACCTTAAATAAAGATTATGATGCATCCACACAGTGCATCAATTTGGGAAATTATTTGGACCAAATGACTTGGGGTAGATATTTGTCACAGGTAATGCTACATTCTTTGCTGGTTTACATTTGTCCAGATGTTCAGAAGTGTAGCATAACTGTGCAGTAACATGTTGCTGCATCATGTGGTGAAAATACAGACCACCACATAGATGAAAAGAGCTTTGGGTAAGTAAGGGCATAAATATAAGACAACAGATTTTCTCCACCGAAAAATGGATCTTCAAAATCTCCTTTATTTGAAAAGAACTTGACGTATTTCCTCTACTGTATTTAACTGCAGCAAGAGCCATTAATGCTTGAAAAAATCTCAGCAACTGAATCCTACCCCAGGGAAATGGGCACATGTAACAGAAGCACAGGGTTGAAGGAACCTAAAGGGCTATTTAACAGTTTTACAGGGTACCAGCATGCATTTTTACGAGCAGGCATAGAATGGAAACTGTCTGCTGGTAACTTGTACTTATTTAAGAGTGGATCAAAGAAAACTAAGAAGCTGGCAAACAGGAAAAAAAACATTTGTTAAGAAAAACCTTTTGTGTGCTTTCCATACTGCTCCTACACTTCATGTGTTTCCTTTTGTATACTCACAAGCATCCTCATCTTCACAAGCATCCTAATGCTGCTGAGCACTCTGAGTACCCAGAGACCTGGGGACCACGAACACAAGCATGGCTAATGATGATAGCCTCAGAAACTCTCACAGGACAGGCTCCTTGGTACTGCAGGAAATTCCCATCAACACACACAGTGTCACATCACAGCCAGGCCTTTGCTGATGTCTCCACCCAGCTGTGTGGGAGATGATTTCAAATCCAAACAACTACAGCTGTCAGTGCAGAGGCTCTTTGCTGCTGTGCTTCAGGATCTGCTGTGTGTGTAAGCTGGCAAGTATCAAGGGCTTAGCTGGTGCCTCAGATCTGATCAGATTTGAAACGTGTCAGGGTGCTGCATGTACAGTGATGTCAGGAGCCTGGAGTGAACTGCACACAGCTGAATGGAGCTGATGACTATTCAAACAAGCTCACTTTTTAATCAAGAAGGACAGCACATGCCAATGTGTGCTAAAACGATGTGCTAAAGAACATTAAGGGACTAACTATGCAACCATCTGGATGACCTGAGGTAGAAAAACCACAAAACAGGTCCAGCAAAAAAGCAGGCTGCTGTTCAAATGTAACGCAACTAGATAAATACTATGTGATGTACAAAAGCATAAAAAAGAACAGCAAGTTACTGTTGCGTCACGAGTTTGGGTTTAGATTAGGGGTTCTAATCTATGTTAGCTAGCCGAGTCCTGTGTACCCCCGTGCACCCCCCGTGTTTCTGCTCCCCGCGATGGTTAGCTCCAGCTGCCTGCTATTGGAGCATCCCCCCGCCACTCCTGTGACCCCTCCCCTGTCCAGTCCCGGGAGTTCTGTGTCTGTCACCCTGACCCCACGATCCCACTCGCCCCGAAGCCCTGAGTCCGCCCCTGCCGTGTTTCTGTTGGTCACCGTGGTTCATGTCACCGCCACGGTGCCTGTCCCAATTGGGCAGGAGGGTGTCTGCCCTCCCTGTCACACCCCCTATATCATCCCGCCCCTCTCCCCCGCCCCAGTCCTGGTCGCCATTTCCCCCATGCGGGCGCTGGAAGCGCGGGTCACGGCCCCTCCACTGCAGCTCTCCACAGCCAATAAAACCTTCCCGCCTCCCTCGTGGGTGATTTGGACATTCCTTCCCTCTTCGCCTCGGGCCCTCACGCGGGCGACAGAACCCGGCAAGCCCCAGCCGGCGCGCCGCAGCAGCGGCACGCGGAAGCAAGTGGCAAGCCTGAGATCTGAAGGGAGGTGGTGCCGAAAGGCGCCGGAGCTGCCCGGAGCCGGGAGAAACAATGAACTGCCGCAAGTTACAAAAAGCAACAAGACTCTTCACCCTGATACACAACACTACATCCAAAGACCATATTCCTTTTTATGTCAGCCCACAAACTCACATTCACTTCTGGCTGTCTGATATGGTCTATTGCACCACCAGCTACAGCAGAATTTGTGCAGGCCAAGACACTCTTGTACAGACTGTCATGAGCATCAGTGAGGTACACAATAAAGACTGCACAGGTAAAAAGCTATGGTCACTGCATTAGAGACTTTACTGTGCACAACAGTAAATTGACTGGAGAAATAAAAAAGAACAATTGGCAAGAGACTACACAGAAATCAGAAAGAAAAATAATCATTTTGTTTGAAGACACATTAAAGAGAGAAAGTGAATCTAGAAACTGAAAATCTCATTACTCCAACATCCCTGTTCCAAGGCTGAATAGCATCCTAATACTGTGTTTATTTCTTCTTCTAGTTTCTAAGTTATTCCAGAGCTCTGCTGGCTTACAGAGGAAACCACAGCTAGAAATATAAAATTCCAGTGCCATTATCTGGGTAGACACCTCAGGAACAATACTAGCCTTCAAGTTGACCTACAGATCCTTCCCACTCTTGATCACAGTCTCCTGAGGACTATGAGAAAATACACTTCCTTAATCTTCATTTAGCAATTTAAGTACTGAAAGATCAGAATTTAAAATTCCACATCTATTTAACACTTGGTTACTTGTCATTAAGCAACTTGGCACTATCCACATTTCTGTTAATACCATCCTAGTTAATCAGCAACCATTACCACTCCCTGATTACACACAGCCAGCCTCCTGGAACACATCCATTCGTTTGTGGCCTAAAACAGGCTAACTGCATCCATATTTCCCATTTATTCCCCAGGTTCTGACCCAAGGCTGACTCAATGGATGACACAGTGGGAGCCTCAGGGACTGGCAGGGGGATCTGAGATGGGAGGGAAGAGAGGATGTTATATGCTGGGTGAGTCTAGGCAGGCTCTAAGAACAGTTATCTGGATGGAAATGTACCGAAAACAAAAATCCTAGCAAACATCCTTACATTACCATCTGCATTTAATCTGTGGGAAGATTAAATATTTCAAACATGATGTTCAAACCACCAAACAATAAATATGAATACATTATTTCTACAGGTATCTTTAACCATTTTTTCCCCCTGAAGCATTTTCTCTCTCAAAAAGAAGTATTTAGCCAAATGCTTCCTTAATCACAATCTCTTCATTTTTTCACCCAAAGACACATCTTGAAAATTTCTCGCTCTGCTTCAGCTCTTCCAGAATCAGAGAGCACAGGATATCCTGTATAATTATACACCTGCTTTCCAGGCTGAAGGGCAAAAAATAAGAATAAATTAAGCTTAAATTCAAGCTTAAAGAAGTTTAATTTTGCAAGGCACTGAACAGATATCCTTAATTAAGCCCATGAGCACTTCACAATTTAGGTAAACAAGTGGTATTTTGCAAACAGGAAGCTTTTCTTCTAAAAAACTTCTGCTTAGGCAACCAGTCCCTTCCCACTGAAATCAGTAGGAGTTAAACATTTGGCAAATCTACACAGTAAAGCCACCTATATATGTCACTTTAATGCCATTTCAATAGGCTTTTTTAGAAGCTTAAATATGCCCCAAACCACACTGCAAATATGCACCACATGTGTAACTTATGCCGTGATTAGAGATGTCTGGAAACTTTATTTTTAAACTGTGTTTTATCAGAAATGAATGGTTCAGTAAAAGAACCAATTTCCTCAGGAAGGTTTGTATACTTCATAAAAACGTAATCACAGAGATTTAAATGTGACATTTCTAAATCATTTAAGTGGAAGAGACTCGGGTTGGAGTAGCCAGCAACTCTAATTTGGATGTGGGACTCAAATCCCTGACCTGCCTAGTTTGGTGCCCCTGGTCCCAGGGATTACTTTATTCCCCTGCTTAGTGCCACTGCTCTATGGCACTAAGATGACAGACCGTCCCTGCCTTGTGCTTTTCAAAGGTCTTTATTTCTCCTCCAAAGGATTCTTCAACTTCTTTTCCTTCAACTCCTGTGCCAGTGTTTAATGAGAGGCCTCCTGCCTGTAAAAACACCTCTATAAACCCATGGTACTTCCTGTTTGGCAGGACAGAAACACCTGACTGGCTCCAATGCTCATTCAAAGGAGGGGTATTCTTTAACCCTCTCTAGCCCTCACTCCTCTCATTGCAGCTGTTCCTTGGTTGGCATTAAAAGGTGCAAGGCTGCAGAATGCCAGAAGTGCTGCAGATTAGAGCAGAAGTGCTTGGACAGCTTGTGGCAGCTCAGGGACTGGAACACAAAGAGGTGAAACGGGTCATGTGCAAGGCAGAGCTGAAATGATATATTGCAGTTATGGAAAAGAAGCTGTTTAAACTTCTGTAAGCAATATCACAAAGTCCTCCCCGTGTGGAGGACATTCCCAGGGAGGACACAGTGCATCACAGAACACAAGTCCCCAGTGAGGAATTTATGAGGCTCATTATTTATCTGCTGATTTAGTATCAGCTGTATTCAAAACCAGTTTGAAAAGCCATCAATAGGTTGTAAAGCATTTTTCCATGTTGGAGTGTGTGTACATTCTAATAATTGATACATTCCCATTGAAGACTCCAGCATCTGATTTCTGTGATTGTGAATTACCAGATTGTCTTTATGTAAATAGCATCTGTATCCTTGACAACCAGACTTTATGACTGACTCATTCAATGAGGTCATGATTCATTTTCAGAGGTATCAAAATTCATTACCTTCTTTCACAGTACCTTTCCTGCCATTAGGTTTGTGCCAAATCATAGTAACTGAGATTTCCTTACAGACAGGAACAAAGTACTGACCAAGAAGCAAGCAAAAGCAGAGACTAATCCAGCAAAAGCAATACATAAATGAACCTCAGTTCAGACCAATCCCCCACAAAAAGAAAAAAAATCAGTAAAATGGACAGAGATGCAATTTAACATGGTTTAAAAAGAGAAAAAGATGATTAGGATCCTCTTCAGGCAATATGAATATTCAGCTGCTCCCTAAGCCTTGCATAAATGTGAGCAAAGCAGCAAAGAAGTGTCTGCACACACACACACACAGAGATCCCTGAACAGCCCTGGGGGTTGAAGTCCACTTGACAAAATGCTGTGTATAAGAGATGACAAATCCTCAACTCCCATGAACTTTGAGGCCAGATGAAATCCAATCAGCACCTTTTCGGTCTGACAGGAGGAATGCACTCTATTTTGGCTGAGGAATCCTTGACTGGGTCAGCTTTACCTTCGAATTTAAATCTCTCCATTCACTTCCTTCTTTCCTATGCTATTCTTCTTTAACCCCCAGTGCAAACTTCAAAATCTGTCTTGCCTTCCCTCTTACCCTGGAGGTTTGTTTTACCTTGTTTCTCATTCCAGTCTTACCATGCAATACAGAATGTGCCAAATCTGTTGTGTTGTACTGTTAATATTAAATGTCATGGAACTGATTAACTCAGGTGATTTTAAGAGTGAAATGTTTAACTTGCGGTAATTTTTTGTGAGACTTATATACCTAACCAGCTGGTTTCTTTACAGAACTAGAATTTTTATAATGCAAATTCACAACTTTAATTGATCTATGTCTTTTTTTTTTTTTTTTTTAATTGTATGAAGAATTTTAAACAGTGCTGCCTGAGTGCCAGTTCTTTGACTGCTCAATGTGGGAAAGGCTTTATATAAACCATGGGGTTTTATGTGCGCTAGATAAGGCTCTGACCTCTCTTTCAAGGCAAAGAATCTCAGCCCTAATTTAGTATGTAGGGGATAATTTTAGTAGTGTGAATAAGTCCAGTTTAGCTGAAGAAATTGCTTATGTGTCTGCACCCCTTGCTGAGTTAAAATACCTCAGACCAGAAAATCAGTGGAGAGTATTACACATCTTAGACTTCACTGCCTATGGTGTAATGGAACTGACAGTGTGACACAATATACAGCAATAAACAACCAACCCTGAATTACAGCTGTAAAGATAATTGACAATTAATTTGTTAATTGACAAGAAAGAAGGATTTAATTTGTTTTTAAAATACTTCTGTCATATGCTTACTTGTAGTTGTTATATATGAGTTAGATGTCCCACACCTGAAGCAGATTAGTTAATACAGTCACCGGACTCAGATCAGGCATCTGCTCTGAGATGAGCTCCACCAGCCTCCAAACACACTCATAAAGATTACACTTTGGCTGCCTAAATCCAGATGTATAGCAACACTGAAAGCACCTTACAGTTATCCTGCCTGCCCATCAGCTACCTTGCCAAGAACACATCTCCTCCTGTAAGTCTGTGTTTTATCTGCCACTCCTATATGGATATGCAGAGCCCCCATGGTGACCCAAACCATGTTTAGGCAATGGAATCAAACCCTTGATCCTTGTTACCAGCTTCAGTCTTTTCCTCACGTAAATGGCTTTGTCTTTACCTTGCGTTGAATCCAATCTGACTGTCTCAATTACATAAATTAATCTCAGCCTCTAATTCACAGCAAAATACTGTGATATGTCACAGGTGGGAGATGTATTTTTCTGAAGTACATCTTTTAGGAAACATTTTCCCTGACATACATCTTTCTTTTTGTTTCAGGCCCTGCAATCATTGTCATACATGATTTTCAACATGAATGCAGTGCTAAAATCTCTACCAGCACTTGAAAGGCATAAACTCATGATGCTTTTAAAGCGCCTGTGCTGATCCTGCCCTACAAACAGGTATTATAAACCATTTAGTGACTAGTGTACTGACAGTACAGTGATTCAAATTTAAAAGCTGTCCTCTATGGATCACATCTGAATAGACAGTTGTGAATACTTCACATATAAAATTCAATCAATGTTTTGACAGGTCAGTTAACCCATGTAGAAGAACTTTTGTCTCTTGGAAGCACAGCTTTTGCAATCAATGTGTTGAGAGTGATTGATTTTCTATATTCATCCTGCATCTGGTATTCATATTGAACACTCCTGCTGTTACTCTACAAATTGCTACAAGGGAAAACTTGGTTAGATTTAGGCTATATGTTGTTCAAAGAGGGTGGCCAAACTCTGGAACATGGGGCCAGGGAGTATGTGAAATCTCAGTGTTTGGAGACTCAACACTCATCTGTACAAGGTGCTGAGCAACTGGGTCTGTGTTGGTCCTGCATTAAGTGGGTTTGGATGGTCTCCAGAGAGCCCTTGCAACCTCTTCCATAGTTTTGTGCCTTTTTTTTTTTTTAAAACCTCATTTACATTCTCAAAATAAGTCGAAATAAACAAACCTTAACTGAATTCTAAAATCAGTCACTGGAAACTACCTAATATTTACTATGTTCTGATGCCACTAATCCACTCTGATGGAATCTACTGCTGCACAATCTTACTCTACACCTGGACAAAGCTCAATCAATCTTCAATTCTGAACTCTCTGCATGCTACATTTGAGTCTTTGAGTCCAGTCTTTCAAAATGGCCACGGCACAATTGATGTTCATTTACCTATATCTATTAAAATTCATTCTGCTTTTATACTCTAGTTGTTATCAGTGAAAAATATGCTAATAAACTGACACTACAGCTTCATTTCATTAGATTAATAGGTTTTTACTCAGCCTTCTTTTTTTCAGGACAAAACATGGAAAAATGAGTGGCAACATGACTGGGTAAAGTGTATGCAAAGGCTAAATATGAAGTGAGCAAGGTCTTTACATTTCTCCTATTGTATTTCTAGCTAGGGTCTGCCCAATCTTCTCTGAATTTCACTCTATTAAATGATGTTCAGTAAAGAGTTTCAAACTTGTCTAGTACCGAAAGGAAAGGTTTTGTATTCTTTGTCTAGGAACATCTAGGACCTGGTAAAGCAGTAAAAATTCAGTAGTAAGCTGCACTGGCACAGGTGGCAGGTACAGAATGTAAGAAGGCAAAGCACTTTTTAAAACCTTGCCAAACCCCAAAGCAGCATCTGTATTTGAATTTTCTAGTAGTAGTCAAAATGCACAAAAACCAAAGTCAAACATCCATTCCCGTCTAGGTGTCTTTACAAACTATATGTGTTAGTTTCCCCCCTACTTTAGGCAGTTCATCTTTCTCTGCCAGCAGTCCTTCATTCTCTGTCCCAAAGGACAGCATCCATTCCAACCTCCTGCGCAACATACCTTCAGGTCAGACACATCTCTGTAGCACTGCTCGGAACGGGTGTGATCAGAAAGCTGCACGTTCCAGAAACACGGGAGCTGGTAGACAAGGAAGGGATTTTGTTTGATGACTGCATTGAAGATATCCTAGGAGAAAAAAAAAAACATGAGAAATATTTGGGTATGTTGTTTCTAGTGTGTGAGGTGAGCTCAACTCCTCCCCCAGCTAACTCTCCTTCTCCCCCTCACAGGCAGAAATTCCAATGGTGATGAAAGGTGAAGTCTGTAAACCTTTCTCCATAACTCTGTTGCCTTGGAGGGGGCTGTTAATCTAAGGCGTGATATATAGATCCGGACAAGAGGAACAGGCTCTCCTGATACACAGAGCTGAAGGACTCCAGCAAAGTTTTCTAACATTCATCTTGTACTGCTGTCATGAGGTGTGGCTCCTGTCCTAGTCACCAGGGAGAGTAACAGGCAGTAAAAGTCACAGTGCCTGCTGGTACTGATTACTGCACCACTTTTTAACAAAGGGCAGGAAAGCGAATCTGGCAGCTACATTGCTTCAAGGTGAATTACTAGATGTGACTTCAGCTAGCACTTTATTGTTGCACCAAGTACTGCAGGTACTTTATGGAGAAAGCATGGAGGACAGATCTGCAGAGCAGCCTACACCATGAGGGACAGAAAGTGTCTTGCCCCTAAGCAGCCATTATGATGGAGAAGTAAGTTAAAAGGACAATCTGAGGGTAAGGTATTAGGGCAAGACACAAGCAGCCTTCCTCCACTCTGCAAAATTCTACCCCAAAATTATGCAGGTATTAGACAGCAACTCAGGACCTCAGTGAAAACACAGTGAAGTTCCAAGAATCATTTTAATGAACCTCAGGAGCTTTTGGATCACCCTGCAAAGGTATTGTACAAAGTGCACATCTCCATGTGCACAGTAAGGATCGTGCTTCCTTTGTGGGGACTGGTCAGGAACCAGAGGTAGTTCAGAAGGAGAGCAAATATCTAAATATGATGCTGTATTGAGTTAACATGTTCAAGCTGTTGAGCAAGAATTATTGGTTCAGGTCTAGTATTACATTAACAGTGTTTCTGGGTTTAAATTGAGAGCTGTCAAGAAGCACAAATTGAAAAACTGTATTTCTATGTTTAGGCACACTATTTCATCTCTAGGCCTCAGTTTCCTATCTGTGTCAGGGAGACAGCAGCACTTTTGTCTTTACAGGGCTGTTGTGGCAAGGAGTACCTTAAAAGACATCTGGGACTCATCTGCCAGAAACAGTAAAGAAATGTCAGGAGACTCTTAAAACTAAAGTCTGATTAGACAATAAGCAGTGGGAAAAGACACAGTTTATTTGGACTTTTGGTGCCTGGAGAGTTCTGTGTTAAAGAAAGGAGGACAGAAAATGAAAGCTTGAAAACCCCTTTTGTCCCTCTTAAGAATCATCTGAGCAGAGGAGGTAAAAATGTCAGTGCAGTAAGAGGAACCTTGTGACTAAATCTCCATTTCTTCCACATTTTGCCCAGAATGATTCAACAGATGGTGACTACAGGCACAACAGCTTTCCCTTGCCTTTTCCTACATCTCATCCCCTCTCCCTTTCTTTCCTTCTTCAGCCCATGGCTCAGTGCTTGTCCCACAGTCCTGCATGTCCTACTCACCTGGTCAGCCAGTGAAGTGGACAGCATGCTCATTAGCTCCCGCTCTGCCGTCAGTCTCCACATCTGCTCCCACTTCATCTTCCGCAACTTATCGAGGAGCAGCAAGATCACTCCTGAAGGGAAACACGGGGCAGAGACAAAGGGAAGCCATGATGTCATGTGCCAGCCAAGGCCCACCCTGCCCATGTGCTGATTCAGCAGCTAAAACACAACTTGGAAGTTATCTGGCACATCTGATCGCAATCCTTGAAATTTCTCTGAGGAACAGATGATCAGTGCTGGTTACAACCCAGACCTTGAGAGGGCCTGCCATTAAGGCACCAAGTGTGCACAGAACAGGATCCTCAAATCAGAAATTTTAAGTTGGAAAAAAAGTACCTCAACGTGCATTGTTATTCCTCAGCTGCTTTTTGGCTGGCCAAAATTCCTAGTGTACAAGAAGGGAAAACAGCAGAAGCAACGAAGCTGGACTGAAACCTGAATCAGCAATACCTTTCCTACAGTGTCTTAGAAAAACCTGCTTGAAAAATGGATTCGGAAAGGCTTAGATAACAGCGCTGTCATGGGGAATGAATGCTGACTTAAGAACCACAAAGGAGGAGTACGGATAAACGGCAGCCTTGCAGGCTGACAGAAACCACCTAGTAAAAGCGATGATGGGTTCTGTGTTGTTTCATATCTTCATTAGTGGAGGGAGAAAGTAAACAACAGTAATGACATCTGCAAATGACATTTAACAAGAGGTCTTACAGAAAAATATCACGGCAACTGTAGAGGACTATAACAGCCACACAGAAGAATACGAAATGACAAAAAGCAGGCACAGGGAAAAGCTGCCTCAGGGAGTCCAAGCTGATAAAACTAAAAGTAATGAGAAAAAGAAAGGAAATGTAGTCTGAATACTTAAGAAAAACTCTCCTAAACCGTTGCGGTGAAATAAACTAAAAATGGCAGATAAACTACTTTATTTCATGAGTCTTTTCAAATCAGACTACACCAGGATTAGAAAATCTACCTGGAAAAGTGCTGCTCTGGTTGGGAGAGGACATAGGTGGCTCCAGTTCCTTCCTATATTTAGTTTCTATGACATGGCAAGCTTCTTTCTAGTAAAACCTGGCACTGCTATGAATAAAAAGAAAACCTCTCCTGGCAGTGCATTTTGTAGCCTATTTTAGTTGTGTTTTCCATTTAGTCCATCAAGGATGCTGGAATCTGTACTGGAGGGATCCCCTTTCATCTTCAGTCAACCTTTCTGCGTCCAGCTGTTGGATTCGAAAGAGATGTGTTGTCACAACACTCTACAGTTTATTTATGCCAGTGTGTTTGTCTTCTCTCCAGCATAAGGAAAGCCTATTTGGAGCATGTAGTGTGCATGCATGAGCTTCTAAGAGAGCCATTATGCATTGTCTGAAATTCTACATCAGTGTGAAACAGGTTCCTCGTGCTGCAGCAATAAACTGGGTGGGAGATCTCCTCTCCGGCAAAGGAGTTTTTCCAGCTGGCAAGAACTGTCAGCTTTGCAGTGAAATGCAACTGAGAAGGTTTTTATTAAGAAAAATAAAGAATAATGGTAAGATTCAGTTAACTGTAATAGAATAGCTTTTATGATTCATAGACAATAAACCACTTTTTCTTAATTTATCTAAGCCTCCAGTCTGAGGAAGAAAAGGGGAAATGTTTTAATATGTGCAGTATTCTCTGATTTTTTTTTGACTTCCACTCTTATGCTAGCAGCAGATTATGGCATTGCAGCTAACAAGATTATGCTGTCCTGAGGGGCTATCATGGTAGCAGCTGAGAGTAGAAGAGGCAGATGGGAGTGAAAAAACTAGAATATATGTGAGAAAGAATGTACTAAATTATAATGCAATCATGGCTATTGAAAATACTCACAAAGTTTTACTGTTTCACCATCAAAACTGATTTCAGTGTGATTTCTGTTTTAATTCACCTACAGGCTTGAGTTTAACACCTTTGTAAGGTTTCTATTTAGGTTTCTAATTTACTGCTGCCATAAAAATAACTGCTGGAGAATACTTATAACAAATTTAATATTTACTCATTAGTATTAGTGAGAATAAAATATTTCTACTAAGAGGAGAATTTAATACTATTCACTTAGTGTTATTGAGTCCAAAAGCAAAGCAAAAACATGTGTTTTGGGAACTTTTAAAACAGTTCATACAGAGGAAAAATTACTCTTTTTCAGAACAGTGAACCTCAGGTTCTCTTCTATATTGTTGTGTTGCCAAAAGCAAACATAACAAAAGAACTAACTTCAATCTACACAATTAGTTTGCAGGCAAAGTGTCTGAAATAAGGAAAGGAAAATATTTGCCTCAGGATCTGCTTCCCTCAGAGTCAAATTGAGTGAAATCTCAGACTAAATTCAAGATGACATACAGCTGAACATAAGGGGAAAAGGGACTCACTCTCATCTGCTGTGCTGAGGGAAGAAGAGACTGGAGGAAAAACAAGAAATGAAAGGAATATTTTATTAACATCTGGCTCCAGGCAGCAGGACTTCTGATCTTTCGAGAAGTGAAGCATCTTCCTGCCCTAACCTACCTGAGAAAAACAGAAGGAAAGCTTGGCAGCAAACAAAGAAAAAGGGAAAAGTGGCAACCCAAACACCTCATGAGTATTAAACAAATAATGATCAGCCACAGAACACCCTATTTTCTTTGTCCTGAGGAAATAGTTCAGGCATATCCAGAGATGTAAATATCTCAAAGATCTAGGAGAAAAAGAATGCTTTATAACTAAATTTGTGGAAGACATCCTAGTCTAGTTATAACTTGAATGGCATTTCTCTCCTGCTGCTTGATGAGATTTTGCTTGAACTACCAAGATTTGATAGATTCTGAACTGCTCAAACAGGCAAACAAACAAACAAAGCAGTTTCTCATAAATGTCATTTAAGGACACAGGAAAAACTCAGCTCCAAAAGCAAAATAATAAAACTCCCCCAAAGCAGTAAAAAAAAATTTGGTGAATAAATTGAATAAAACAGGGCAATAAACCCAAAATAACATATTTGGATTAAAGTGTTTCAGTTGGAAAACACTGCAAAAATTTTTGGTAGATTTTAAAACCCAATTTACTTGAAAATAATTTTAATCTCAAAATTGATACAAATTTAAATATTATTGAAAATTATTACAAGATCTGAAAAGGAAAATAAATTTTCTATTTTGGGTCTAACCAAACTTTGGGAGTCACCTTTTCCATCCTTTTCCCATTTTTTGATTCAATCTAACACAACTTTTTGTTCTTCCAATGTTTTCACTAACCAACCATTTCCAGAGATGCTTTAAGGCACGTCAGCAAATTTGTTCTGCTTTTTTGTTTGCTTTTGCTAATCTGCTCCAGAACAAAATATTTTATTTCATTTTTCTGAACAGTAAATTGTAAGTCTACAGAAAGATCTGCCATTTCCCTTGGAATACTACCAAGCATCCCCACCTCTTGCTTCAGGAACAAAGACAACAGCTCCTCCTGAAATCCAGAGAGGAACATATAGTAGAGCTGGAAGTAATAAACAATGTTTTTAGACAGAACAGAATCACTTAGAGATGTTATAGTGAAACTGGACAAGCTTTCAAACTCCATCAGTTTATTACAATGGGCCTTTTAAGGTGCCCGAAAAAAACACTCAGTGCTGTGGGGGAAGAAAACGTAGCTCCTAAGAAATCATTTTCTGTATGATCTTGTGTGTTCCTTTTGGGTGGAACAGGATGCTTTTGCAAACCTTTGAAGCAATGCCACCTTATGTGAGTAGCACCTCAGAGCTTATCCTTGTCAGCTTTTTAAAAATTCTTCTTGAAATTAGGCCTGAAACAGTGAACCATCTAGACAAATAACAAGTAGATACCATCATAATATCCAAAACAGACAGGTAAGACATGCTTCAAAATATACCATAAAGCAATAGTGAGTTTAAAAAAATGACTGGGATTTTGCTATAGCTAAGCAGCACATTGAAGACCACAGACCAAACCACTGCGTCTGTAAGAAATAATGCTAAACAGGCCTGAAATGATGCAGATTTTGTAATAAAGATCTGACTCAGACATTTAGGGCAGTAATCTACCATGTTTTGTGAAACAGAGTTGGCACCAAAAATATGAATTCAGTTTTAGGTGCTGTGGAAGAGACTTGTAGCTCTGGTGTCCAAGGAGAGGCTCCATGATAGTGCTGACTGCTGAGTACTCCAGCAAATACTTGCAACTTCTTTTAATTCTCATTTATTGTATCTGAAGTCAATGGAAACTGGAGTCCCAGTGTGTAATGTTAGGGATGTGGTTGTGCCTTTGCTGATCAGGGTTCCAATGACCAGTTTTGTTAAGGACTGCGTTTGGAATCCACTGAGCCACAGCTACACACCACTGACTGTGGCCTCTGTTTTCCACTGACAGTATCAAGAGCAAACAGAAAAATATCAGTATATGGCTGTTAGGGATTAAAACATTAAATTAAAGCTAGAATTCCAAAACAAGCCACTGCACACATTTTAAAATTTATGTCTTTGTGTGGATGAAATTCACAGCATTTATTTCACTTGGTTTATGGACTATCTGTTGCTAATAATTTGACCAGCCATATCATTAATGTAATAAAGCCGTATTTTTCTATAGCTTTTAACATGATGTGACTGAAGGACTGTCATTCTAGTACATTTCTGGAGCATCCCGATACATTATTTAACTATGAATTTCATGCACCAGCCTTCTTTTCTCAAAAAAGCTTTTCACAATCTAAAAAATCCAAACTAATAAAAACTTGCAGGGATGCACAACGTTTTCATTGAGAATAAATGATGATTCCACATTGGAACTTTTCTCTCAGAAAAATTAACAGGGCTGAGAAGCTGTTTTGAAAGAAAGTGTGGGTCCCTCCAGGCATGGTGACAGAATGCAATAACCCTTGTCTTCTCTGCACACGTATTAAAAGTGAAGTTGTCATAGAGGGCATTTTGAAATGTAGTGCAGTCACTCTGTTGGGAGGCTGGCTCCTCCTGAAGCATTATAAACACTTTGTTTATGCTTCCTGATGACCATTTAATGAAATAGAAGACTTTTACTTTCTTTATTCTCTTCTTCCCAAGTATGCTACTTTTCCTTAGGCAGAATTAAGATGAATGTTTTACTCAAGCACCTCTTATTATTGAGCTGCTCACTGTAGCTCAGAATGTCCCAGTTTTCTGTTTCCTTACTGCTTAGATGCTATTCTTCCTGTGCAATTTGGAAGAAGATAAACATGCCTTCTACCTTCTCTTTAATGACTTCCACTTCTGGGGGAATTTCTCCAACTTTCTTAAAGCCCCAAAGCTGCTACAGAGGAATTTCCTTGATTCCAGAGTCTAGAAGGTCTGAAGGAGAGGTATCATGAGCCATAAGACTTTCAGTAGGTCTATGGAGGAAAACCTCTGCTACTTACAGACCATCCTGCTCAGTAATGCTCTCTCCTTTTATCTCTCAGAATCTTGTGAAGAGAACTAACAATTCCACAGGCCTTTCAGAGGTCAGCAAAGAAAAATCATCTCTAGACCTGAAGAAACTGGCCTTCTCTCACACAGATCTCAAGCATATAAAGTCCCAAGCACTAAAAAATCACACACTAAACAGCCCAAATTGCTTAAAAGATTTGCCTAACATGGAAAACAACATGTCTGGAAAATAACAAAAATATTAGAAAAGTAAAAAATGGAAAACTAGGGGCTCTTCCCAGCTGCTGTACGTGCTTGGGCATCAAGGAAGACATTAAGAATAGCAACCTTTCTCAAAACCCTGTAGCCTGAACGCTGTGCAAAGAGTTGTTGGAGACAAAAAAAACATCTGTAAAGAAGCTCCTTATGTGGCTTTTAAAAAGCTTCTTCATACCCTTTGCACTCTGTGACCCTTGTGAGTATCTAGCACAGAGAAATTACATTGTAGAGGCAAAAAAGAAATATTCCAGGGAGTTCTCATTTGGTAATCTATGGAAATGGCTTCTAAGAAGGGAAAAAACCCTGTAAGAGGCACATCATTAAAATCTCATAAAATTCAAAAGACTGGGAAGGTTTTTGCTGAGGAGTTTTAAACCTCAGAGAACACATTCTAACCTCAGACCTGCAAAGGCAGAGAGAAGGGAGGTTTCAGCCTTTATATGCTGTAGCACCACAGCAGTGGCCACATGAAGAGGAGATCTGTCTTAAGGACATCTCACACCACTGCCATGCACAAGGATCAGCTGACACTGCTCCGTGTGCATCTCTGCACGTCTGAAGGACATCATGAAGGTGCCAACAGTGGCCACTAGCTAAAAGATGACCAGGTACACATCTTATTATAAAGCATTTTGAAATGTGAGCTTTACAAAGAAAAGTGATATTGGGTGGGGGAGGGATGTGAATGTCAAAAATTTCTACAAAGTTTTAAAGAACTTCTCCTCTCTTCAATACTAAAACTGCAGTAAATTCTTACACATAAGATTAGCTGTGGTTTCATTAGCCTGGGTGCTTAGGTGGCTTCAACATGAAAACCAAGTCCTGATTAAACACTTTCTTAGGTGATAAAGTCAGAAAGGATAATTTTTCACTCTTGCATAACAGAGCTCATAGGATTTTGCAAAATCACTTTGGGGTCTACTAGAGCATAACTTCTAGAAAAAAATACCAGTCTTTATTTAAAAAATTTTCAATAATGGATAGTCTACCACAAACTTTAATAAGTTATTCCAGTGCATAATTACCCTGATGAAGGGTGCTTCCCTTATTCTAATTTGAACATCTCTTTGAACTTTCAGTCATTTGATCTTGCTGAACCTTTGCTAAATTGGCAAGCCCTCTATTAAGAAATGTTATTTTCTCCTCCAAATATGAATAACCTAGGATCAAATTATCCTTTGACTTGCTCCCACATAGGCTCCTGGAACCATTTTTCCAAACTTCATGGGAAATTTTCCAGTATTATCGCTGAATTTTGCAAATTTTTAAGTGATCATCTTTGACCTGTGGAGCTTAGCCCTGGAAAGTAGCTAAATCTACATTTTAAAATATATACAGTCCAAGAAGTGGTCCCCAGCACCCAGAGCACCAAAGCCCTGGTTGTGTGTGTACAACTGTGGGTGTGCATGCACTGCTCAGGGTCTGGCTCTTTCCTGAGCACGCCCTGCTGGTCACATTCATCCTGCACAGCACTCGTCTCTGAGCTCTAGTTCATGTTCCTTCAGTTGTTAGACAGAACGATGATTCTGTTTGCATTTCTCAGTGTGGATGGCATTATGAGAGAGCCATGTCACAGTTTTCTAGACTGTAGTGTTTTTAGCAAGCAACAGAGGGTCTGTGTTGTGTGCACTGGAGAACGTCGTCAGGGCATGCAGAATATTAATCTTCTGATGCCACATTTAAGGATTAGAAAGAGGTGCAAATGGAGTGTAGTCCTATCCATGCTACCTTCCAGAAATACTTCCTGAAGTGAACTACGAACAAATTACACTAATTTTTTTTTTTTTTTTTTTTTTTTTTTTTTTTTTTTTTTTTTTTTTTTATGAAAGACAATTTGGTTCCTGAGAAAGACAGGGTACCAACTAATTTCTGTGTCCTCTGGATAAACAGGGAGACAAGAGTGAAGAATGAACTGGGCAGCTAAGTTACCTGGTACTGTAGACACCAGGTATGACAGAAGTAAAAAGCCTCCATCCCATACAAAACAAATGCATCTCCTGTACTCATCCTTGAAATTACTCTGGTTGTACATCCAATGATCACACAAAGTATTTTGTCAATCATATCAAACCTGGAGTTCATCTAATTATCCATCCTGGACTGATTGTCATGCATCTCTTAGTTCTTCCTGAACACAGAATTCTTCATGTCAGTGCCTCAAAACACAGAATTGTGAGTGAGTGTCACAACTCTACAAAAAGCCAGGGGAACTGGACTTTGGGTGAGCTGTGCTGAAGAGGAATCACAGAATAATACAGACTACAGTACAGGGTTACTTTGCAGGAGGTCCAGTCATTGGATCTCTGTGTGCAGGCATGTTTGGAAAAAGGGATCACACAAAGCTTGTTTTTATGGATGAAAACTGAGGAGGTTTGTTGAAATTTGCTGACTATTTACCCTGTTGAAAGCAAGTATGTCTTCCACAAGTAATTTATCTTGGACTCTCCACCAAAGAACCACCCACCTTTAAAAGAAAACATAATCTGTTTCTTAATCCTTGGCTCTTGTAAATCAGCTTAAGTCTCTTTAATGCAAGAGTCAGGCATTTGTATCAGATCTGGACCTTATATCCATGATACTTATCTATGTTTTATTCTTCCACAGAAAGCAGAAAAAAGTGAATGGTAGCAGGACCACTGCTTTAAATTATGTTTGGCTTTTTGGTTTTGATCCTCTCAAAGGCATCATATTTAATAGGGGTCAAAATATCAACAATTTTACAAGGTTTCCACTTGGGACTATGTGAAGAGGAAAAATGCACCCTGCACAGGTGCTAATTATTTTGGCTGGCTTTTAGTCTTAACAGTGTCTGCCTTATACTTTCCATCATGGTGGAGAAGAGCTGTCAAAAGCAGTTTCTAATATTAAGTGTAGTCCACAAGGCTAATTGTAACAATGGGCAGGCACAGTGAACAAGAATCCATCACAGCTTTTCTGGGTCTGGTGCTCACTCAACACCTCACCAACAAAGGAGGAGATGTGGTTCAGGGCTGAATGACCTGAAAGGTATTTCTTTCTATTTGGATGACAAAGAGGTTTGGAGTTCTGTATTCAGAGAAAAGCAGAAAACTTCCCCCTGCCTTTCCCCGCTTAATGGGCAGTTTATTGACTGAGTGAGATTCAGGAGGAATAGAACAGCCTAAGAAACGGATTAGAGGAACGAAAGCAGCAGCACACAATGAACAAGCCTGGAAATTAACTACAGCATTAAGAAAAAAAAAAAAAAAACAACCCAGGAAACATAATCCTTCCTGCACAACCACTTATTTTCTAGTAACGGAGAGAAAGATTAGGTTCACAACAGAAATACAGGGATTTGCCTAAGGAGCTGTTTATCATGCTGATACAGCCAAACTGGGATGCGGTTTGGGTAAGGAGCCTGCAAAGTTGGACTGCCAAGCTCAGAGGGTTGTGTTCAGCAATAAAACACCCAGACGGTGGTCAGTTACAGGGGGCATTCCACAGGAGCTGGTATAGAGCCTGATACTGTTAAGCATTCAGATTAATGAGCTGGAAATGGGATAGAATGTGTCCTAGGCAATGTAACACATTGGGGCCTAATTCCCTGGGGATGGGCAGCTACACAGGGTCCTTGACTGGACAAGTGGGTAAGAGAAAGCTCCTAAAATTCAACAGGAAGTCCTGGATGGGACTATTTTTGAATGAAGAGTACACACCGGAGGACAGGTGGCTAGAAAGGAGATTTCCAGGAGAAGTTCTAAGGGATTGGGTGGACAGCAAGTTGAACATGAGCCAGCAGTGTGACCTTGGGGCAATATTCCATGTGTTGGGCTATACTAGCCCTCAGGTCATGGGAGGGGATTACCGCTCTTGGCTCAGTACTTGTAAGACTACATCTGAAGTACTGTTTTGGATTCCTCAGTCAAATAAATATCCTGACATGCTGAAGTAAATCCATCAGAGAGCAACCCAAATGGTCACAGGCCTGGCATTCCTGAGGAGAAGCTGGGAGAACTGGCCTTTTTCAGCCCGGGGAAGAGAAGACTGAGGGATCTCCTGTTGCTTTCTGAAACTACTCAATGGAGCAACACTTTTCTAATGGACGCACAGAGACAGAATGAGAGGTAACAGTCACATACTGCAGCAAAGGAAAATCGAATTACATATCATGAATTTTTACTTTTATTTTTCACTGAATAGAAAAATAGTGGCTGAATACAGGAACAGGCTGCTCTGAGAGGTATCCATGAAGACACTTGAAACACAGCTGGAAAAGGCCCTCAGCAACCTGAGCTCACTTTCAACAGGAAGAGGACCAAAAGACTTTGGGAGATCTTTTCTGACCTAAATTGCTTATAATTCAACAGTTTGATTTGGGGAAAGCTTCTCTTTTCACTGTCTGTGACTTTCTTGAGAACAACTGTGTAGAGATGATCTGCATCTAGAATGTATTGCAGTGCTCCTATCCTCCCCTGAGCTCACTTTGACACAGATTAGTGCAGAAGGGAAGGCAGAGGAGCTACAGCAGGAACAATTAAAGCCAGGATGTAGCTGAACATAAAGAGAAGACAATGAGGAAAGGCAAGAAATGAGCTGTTTCTTCTGAGATTTGTGTCCACTCAGTTTTGCAGATTCTTCTATTTCAAAGTCTCTCGGTATTTTTTTAAAGGGGAAAGGTTTGTCCTCAACTTATTTTGACCTATCACAAAAATGACTAAAGCATAGTGATTTCTGTAGCAAACAACACCTAAGAGAGTGATCTGACTATGACCAAATGCAACTGGTTTTGTTGGCACTCTCTTAGTGGGAATGACTTTGACATGGGGCAGAAAGACATCTCAGTCACTCTGCTACTTTCTGTGACAGGCACCAAGCTCCCTATTAAGAGTCCAAAGATTGAGTCCAACTGTGATGCCTCTTTTCTTTGTTTCGGGACTGTGGCTAAAACCACTGTCTCTGTCTCTACAAAAGGGAACTGTCTTTACACAATCACTTTTATGAGCACAATGAGAAACTGGAAAGTGAACTTGCACTTCAGAAGAAAACGTACTGGTTTTACTATGACTGTGCATTTGTCTGGGGCTCTCCCATCATATAATAGAAGGTTTTGTTCTCAGTATAGACACCTGGATGCCTTTACTAAGCTTTTATGTGCAAGTCTTTCATCCAAATTTAACCTGCTAATGATTGTTCCTCTACAATAAAGAGGGCACTTCAGACTGCTGGACAACATAATTACTGATCAAGGTATATATGTTCACATAAAGAACTGCCTTGATCAAGCTAAAAATAGAACAGTTCAAAATGATTTTTTAAATCATTACATTGGAATGCTACATCTAAACGCCTGATTTATGTACATTACATGGAGAACTTTACATTATGGACTCAGGTCAGACCAATAAAACTCCCAAAATGAGGACAATTTAATCAACTAAAAATAAATAAATTTTATTTACTCCAATACAACTAGAATCTGGCATAGAGTGTCTAAATGTCATCTTTTTTAATCACAGGTTTTCTAAGAGATAAATGTTTTCAGTATTTCAAAGCAAGTCTGGTGGTGATTTTTAAAAACACAGTTTTTGCAGGGGCTGAGAGATTAAATTGCTAAGGAGTAGAGGAGGCATCTGAACAGTAGACTGACTCAGCCACAATAATGCCTTTACTACATGGATAGGCCTCTCAAACTAGAGACATCATTTTCAAAATCAAATACATATTGACCCTCATTTCAGGAATGTCAAACATGCTGTAAACAAGTTCTCAGTACATCACATGCTTTAGAAAGTGCACGAGAAAGACCTGGAATGAAGCTATTCTTTGAGGATAGTCAGCTTTAAGAAAGCTTATTTTTAAGTGCAAGCTACAGATTATAGACAACAAAGATAGGGATGTGGTCATCAAAAAGCAGAATTATCACTTTAGCTTCCTTTGACACAAACAGACTGATATTTCCTGTTGAGACTAAAAGCAACCATAAACTGGCACTTCCTAAACTGCTACCTGGACAATGTGCACAGTATTTGTTCTTCAAAGGCACCTTTACATGTATAAAGCTCATGTGCATCACCACGCTTTGCACTGAGAACAGTATTTACTGAGTAAACTCAAGAGTGTCTTAAAGGAAGAATAATCTAATCCAAAAAACTGGCACAGTGTGAATCTAAGTAGATGAAGAAAGTGCTGGTTTTTGACTTGTCATCAGTGTTGGACATTGGTTTTTTAATCATTAAAATGCATTTTTCATCTGTTTGCAAAGTCTCCTGTACTTTGACCCAATCTTAATGACAGCACTTCCATTACCAAACATGACTTATGTTCCAACTAATGGGAGACAGCAGTTTAGAGGGAGGCATGGCTAAGCTTGGTCAGGCCACAGTGGTAGGTCTAAAAGGTTCTATAAACCATGACTTTTCTGATTTCTTCATTCACTGAGACAATTTGACAACATCCTACTCTCTCAAGCAGCCAACATACATGAGTACAATTGCCACAATGTCGTGAGCAGAAGCCTATGGAGCTCAGCTGAAAGCTGTTACCACGTTTCTGGAGCAGGACCACAGGCAGTGCCATGGCTACCAACACTCTGCACTGCTTCACCAGTCATTTGCTGTCTGCACTGAAGATGCACAGCATCATCATGAAGGAGCACAAGATGTGATCCAGGCTTATTTCATATAAACAGTCTGTTCTATGCTTGTCTTTTATCATTCAAATTTGTTAAATATTATGCAAAAATGACGTAACACATGCTTTCAATTTCCAATTCCACTTCCACAGGTCCTTTTTTTCAGGGAAACAATAAAGGAGAGAGATTCATTCTAGCACTCTTCCAGTCATTACAAACACAGGAGTAATAAGACACAGCACACACGTAGCCTAGTAATCGTTAGGTGCTAGCCATTCCCTTCTGTTCCCAATCCACAAATCTGGTAATGTCACATTTCCCAGTGTGGGAGTACGAATACTCAGCTCAAGCTGTTGAGACACCTCCTTACAGTTTCTGGTGGCTGCACTGAGGCAGTGCATTTCAGATGAGCCTCAAATCCTCAGTATGGGCTTCTGTAGTCTAGGAGTCTGAAATCCCCAGGGCCAAAGTTTTTAAAAATGATCCCCAGCACGCAAATTATAGATTTATCCTAAAGCTCCATTTGGCAGGCATGGGGTCCATTCTCAGCTGATGGAAGTTGGCTCTGCTGCACTAAAGCCAGAGAAGCCAGGGGTGATTCACAGCCCTGAAGAAGTGGTCAGAAGCCTTAACACTCACCAGAGACTGCTTTTAAAAGCTATTCTCTACCATGATGGCAAGTATAAGGCAGACTAAAAGTACTAAAAAAAAAAAAAAAAAAGTAGTAAATCTTTTATGTTTAGAATTTCTTTTATAAGATACTTTTCTGAGGACCAAGATGACTGTTACTCCCAAAATGAATGTCAAACTATACAGTGCAACTCTGAAGCTGTCAGTTTAACATCTGTAAAAAGAAAAATCATAGTGTAGCAATACTTTCAAAAGCACAGAGTAATTAGTGAAAGATAATATAGTTACATAGCAAGAAATTGTGCTTGAATTAGTGTATGAGGAATCTGGAAGAGTTAACTCAGTGCTGACAACATGGAGTGGCTGATATATATGAAGGGCATTTGATTAAGCAGCTCACTGAGTGCCAGTGAAGTACAGAAAAAACTTGGAAACCTTTGTGGTACAGTAGAAATGGCGTTTAAAATGCGTGAGGAAGAGAATGCTATCACAAGTAAAGAATGGTTCTAACTAAGAACACCTTAAACACTAATTGAATCATCTGACTTTGGGTTTGGTCTGTTTTTTCAACAATTATATTATCATAGACTAAAGTACAACTTGGATTATCTGCCTGTACAAATGAGGAAGAATGAAAATCAACCAAATAAAATCTTTCAATGAAAATCTGTACTGGCTGTCAGGAGGTCTGGCCTGGGCACACAAGGACGAGCAGAGCACAAATGCTTACTGGCTTTAAAGAAGCAGCAAAGAAGGAACAAACACATCTTTGCCTTTGATACACCTGCCTTCTGGGACTCTCCCAGCCTGTATGTTGTCCACAGAGGCTCAGGCATAGAAAGATAAGAGTGAAAGAGAAATTATCTTCAGAAATTGTGAGGAGCAGTAGAACACTTTTGAGCACCTTTGAGAGGTGCTTCAAAATCAAATCTGCCAGGGTTAGGTCTGGCTGAAGAGGTTCATATAAAAATCTCTTCTCTTAGGATTGTACCTTAGGTCTGTAGTAAATACTCTCTCAAGAGCAAGAGCAAAGTCTGTCTGAGAGCCTCCCCCTGATCCAGCTCTGTTTAGCTCATTAAAGTTTCAGGGGTTTGGGGGCCCTTTTGGAGTTGCTAAAGTACAGCTCTAGGCACCTGCATTTCTATGCCTTCCCTCTCCTGGACTGCTGCCTTTCATGAGTGTTTTGCTTAGAGATACTGCGTTTCTTTTCGGTGTCCTCCTGCTTTAGTTTTCTGAATCCTCCTTGGCCACACTGTTGTGTTCAGTGTCAATTACTTTTATTTACTGAACACATCAAACAAGACCCAGTTTCATCTTCCCTGGGAAATATATACCTCCAGTCTCTGCTAGATTACTGAGGCAAACAATTAATCCAATCAAGAAATTTATATTAAAGGGTGCTGATTCTGTCAATAACCTCGTTTCCTACTTCTCAGAGGTTGCACTGTTTCACTCAGTGACCTCTTGTTCCACATACTTGAAAAAACAACATTCCACTTCTTGTGATCACTTGTCAATCTTCCATACATTATCTACCTTCTGGTTTTCTTTCTAAAAAAAGAGTTTTTATAACTACAAGGTGAGTTGTGTGAAGAAAGAAATTGTGAGGAAAATAAAATCTTGTGCAGGATTATGGGATTATGCATGGCTTGATAGGTACATGTTAATACAAGAATAAACACATGCAGTGTATGTGAAGGACTACAGATATTTGATTATTTTTGCTTTCAGTGTAAGGTTTATGTGATATACTGACATTTGGTATTCCTACAAACCATTTGGAAGAGTAAGACAACATAAGTTAAAGCCTTACAGATTTTTTTTTAAACATTAGCATTTTAGATATAAATATATGTATTTTATACTACCCACCATACATTACTGCATTATTCTGATGTTATGTGGTTGTGCCAGATTTCCCTCTGCCAGCATTAAAATGGCAGAAAGGAAAAAGCAAAAATACAGCAGAAAGAAGGTAGCTATAGAAGGTGGTCATCTCTCAGTAGAACAAAAGATACTGCTTTGTGGTGTAACAGTGAACTGAATTGACACCAACAAGTTGAGTTGTGTATAACACAAGCTTTCAGATTTCAGGAAAAACTGATGAAACTTATCTCTGTCTCATGCTTTGGGGGGACTGGGGAACAGGGGTGGGCAGACCTAGCCTTTCTATTTGCAATTCTGGCAAAGAAGAGTTAGGAAACAAACCTATTCTGTCAAGATCTTGTTTCCATACCAATCTGTGTTCTGTTAGGCTATTCTTTTCAACATTCCCAGAAAACAGAGATGCTCTGCAGAGGCTAAAATACAAATTCACAAAAATTAGTGGGATTCCCACAAATATACATAGGAACATAGAGATACAGATGACTCAACCACACAACTTGGTCCATCGTTTTTCTAGTTAGTCTGTTTAATTTAATCCAATATATTTATGTGAAGCAAAATCACTTTAATGGTGAGTAATTTCCTGATAGTGCAGGGATATTTAAATGGACTCATCTGTTCCAAATGGAGGCTTCACCATCTGTTCTGCCCTTTTATTTCAAAGAGAGAGAGAACCTAACTCACTGCATCAGCATTTAAAGGCCCGCATTGAAATGATTTAGGTGTACGTGTGTGTTCTTTATGCACCTGGTATGTTTTCTCACATACCAAACACAAATCAGTGGGAAGACCTGTCTCTTGTAACCTAATAAATTCTCTGATGTGGTGCCTTTATTCCTTTCTCATGGCAGCAGAAACTGATGGCCAGTAGCTTGCATTTTATTAGGACAATTATGACCCTATTGGTGTCCTGCAGGAGTTATTATCTTTATTGGGCTAACATTTTGTGATACCATTTACTTCTCTACAGAAAATTATCAACTCCTATTCATTCCCTCTTGCTGGGTCTACATACGAGTCATTGTGGACAGAAATCTTGTAGGAGATGTGCTGAGGACCTGTCAGATCGCTGAAAAGCTCTGTTCTTCCCCAAAGGATGTCACACAATCTTTTCTAACACCATTTAGAGAAGACCAGAAATTCAAAAATGCATGACATTGTATCATTTTTCCTTTTTAGAATTTAGCTGTAGCTTAGGAAGGGAGGTACAAATTACCACACCTCATACTCTCTATACCAGGAGACTGACTGCAGGTATTAATTCAAAGCAAACCCTCAGGTCCTACCTGTGTTGTAGCCCCTCCCAAGTGCTGGCCAGGGACGATGGTTCTTCCAGAGGTTGCCCAAATACCAATCACTCTGGTTCTCCACCAAGCCAAGAACTTGCTGCCCTGGAAAATGAGCAAATTGCAAGAATATAATAAGATATAAGACAATCAATAAATGGAATACACACAGGAAATCTGGAGAGGGACAACCAGTGGAAGCAGAAGGCAGAAGATGGGGTGCTGCCTTCCTTCCATGCCTTCAGAAGAAGCCAGCTTATGTAACAGACAAGCAGGCCTGGCACAGCAAATTCAGCACGGCTCATTTCTTCCCTTCTTCCCTGGCTAGCCTGAGTAATTAAACACTGTGGGAACCTTTGTCATGCTGACAGAAATATGTCATCCAGACAAATCTGAATGCTGCTTGATTTTGGAATATAATGATGGAGAATCCTCCTAGTGAGAATTAAGTGTTGGTAAAATGATCATCTAATATGAAGATCTGTTCATACTCTGATGGAGATAACATAATTGAAGAACAAGGCTCAACGTCTCAAAGAATGACTGAGAAAAAAAGAATAACACATATTACCCCTTTTGCTCCAAAAAATACTGGATTTGAAAAGTTTACCTACATAAGAAAGTTGCACTGTTTTAATTTAAGAGAGTAATTTGGAAGTCATTTAGGTGAGCCTGTGTAGAATGCTGCATAGAAATTACGACTGCAGTTTTATTTCGGTTTATCTTGCATTGATTAGCAGCTGGCTTCAGTCAGAGCAAAATGTATTTGAAATCAAATGTGTCTAGAAGGTTTGCACTGCTTAAAAATCAACCGAGAAATGAATGTTTGTATAGATAAGGACTTAATTATGTATCCTAAAATGTGGTGTATAAAATATAAATAAGAGAAGTGATTGAAATGATGCTGTGGTAACAGAGGATGGAGGGAAGGGGAGAACTGCATTTGAATCTAGTCAGAGAAAGGAAAAGGAACGGTGCTTTGAAAGAGGGACATACTCCGTGAGGACACTGAGACTGATACTGGAAATTATTTTGCAACCCTTTGAGAAAGCAATTAAGCATCATGCTTTGAAGGCTCATTTTCAAATTCCAGCTATGCTCATAAAATTGTGTGTATGGTCACAGCAGTGCACTGCAAGCCTGAAATGATCACTGCATGTTGCTTACATAGAACCACAGCTACTTCAGCATGGTCCAATACAAGGCTGGGCTGAGAACAAGATATAAAGACAGATATTATTAACTCAATTTTATAACTGGCTTGAAAAGTGATTGCAATACTCTACTGTGGTATCTGCAATTCAGTGGAATGTCATTAACCCCAATGTGTCTTGAATGCTGTTACAAAGAGCGTGAACAGCAGCGATTGGCCACTGCATTTAAAAAACAAACCAGAACACTATGAAAGCATTCAAGGAGTGAATGGAAATCAATCTAAAAATAACTCCGAGAGATTACCAAGTCCACTCCACACTACTTTAGCATCATCCTACTTTATCCTAACGACAACATGCTTCTCCTCACCAGACCTTATTTTCCAGTGATGTCTCTCCTATTCTATTACATATTTATTATACAGTATGTAGAATTTTTCACATTAGATCCCATAAATAATTTTTTAAGAAGGTGGAAAATCTGGGAGAGAGCAAAAGAATCATATCAAAGACCCATTGGTGCTACTGAAAACTGCAATGCACAAGCAAATGAAGGAAATTACAAGACAGAGGCAAACACATCCTAAGGAACTCTGTTCGTACAGATAAACGACAGCATCTCTCAACCTGTGAGACACCTGGAACGCACTGGAGAGCACATCAGATATCACAAGCCATATACTGTGAGGAAATATGAAAGGGATCTCAACCGGCTGAAAGGAGCCTAAGGCAAAAAGAGGCTGAAGGACACAATTTAAACCAACATTTGTTGACTCCAAGCTGTTAAGTCTGAATGTTTAGTAGAATAAATCAAGATAAGAAGCATTGGCTAATAAAGGATGAGGAGAAATAAAGAAACCAAACCAACAGAAAATGCAGGTGCAGCTGGGCTGGAATGGGGCGGCACAGCTGGTAGCAGGAGACTGACCCTGCCCATAATCTAATAGCACATTTCACAACTTAGCAGTCCACAGATTCTTCTCAGGATAGTACAGCTACCATCAAATGAAATGTCAGAATTTCATTTGCAAGAAGCAGATACCAAACTTCTTTACCATGGAGCATCAATCTGTTTTCATTATTTTAGCCTCATGGATTTCCCAACATGCTAGAGACTTCAGCCTTTAAACCAATGGATAAGGAAAAATGAACAAACCTTAATGCTTGTCAGTGGTTTTCATTTCCCACATACCAGTCCAAAATCTCAGTTCTTATAACCTACCCCTGAAATACTTATTTCTCAATTATTATTTCTCATGCCAAGATAAACTAAAACAGGTTCAGTAAATTATGTTGGCATGTATTTACTGTAGTTGTATAATTTCTTTCTGTATTTTTCCTTTATTTTTGATGATACCAGAAAAAAAAAAAAAACCTTTCACCAGTATTCCTTGAGGTTTCATATGGGACATAGACGAAGGCAGAAATGAACATCATGTAAGCTTTAGGGCTCAGATACATGGATCAGATAATGTGACTTACTGTGTATCAACTGAGCTGGAATAACTGCCTGTACAAGCCCTTTTAGCTTGT
The DNA here is from genome assembly GCF_026979565.1 of Vidua chalybeata. Taxonomy (NCBI): domain Eukaryota; kingdom Metazoa; phylum Chordata; class Aves; order Passeriformes; family Viduidae; genus Vidua; species Vidua chalybeata. The sequence continues at coordinate 21,958,614 of NC_071534.1, read as the reverse complement.
CACAAACACACAGTAAGATGTATGAGCTAACACACTTTCTTTTGCTCTTGCAATGGCCTGGGAATGTGCACACGTTCACACACTGTCCTAGGGTAGAGCATTATGCAACTTGTCAGGCTGTTGTAACTCTTACTGGTGCATAAAAGCCTATTAGGCAGATGTGATAGCTTGTCTCCCAAGCCACCTTGGAGAAAATTATGGAGATATGCTTTCCATCTTCTCTAGTTATATTTCTATTTTCTCTAGGCTGGAACAGTGTTGCTGTCTCTGCCAAAGAATATATTTTATTTCCCTTTACATTGTCTCTGTGATCTTGACTTAAGGCAGAAGTAATCCAGAAAACAGAACTTCAGCTGCATAGCAAATATTAATGTTTCCAAAAAGGTTTCCATTCTGAATCAATACAGGAAAAAGAAAATCAGAAATATTTTCTGGAAGACATTCCCCAAATATTTTGATCTGAAGATATCAAAATAACATCTAAGAATGTACAACCATCCTCACGTTAAATAATATAAAACAATATGACACATAATACAGATGCATTATATATACCCTATAGACCACATTATTCCATGTATCTCAAAGTTCAAACAAAAAAAAAACAAAAAAAAAACAAACAAAAAAAACCCAAACCACAAAACAAAAAAAAAGTTTTGTCCTTCCAATTGCAACTAACTAAAACTTCACTCAAAAGCTTTCACTCAGTGCTTTTAATGAATTTTTGTTTTTTAAAGAATCATTGTGAGAATATCTGTCCAGTACCAGCTATTTCATTTAGTTATTTACTTTTTCAAGTGCATCACAAAGTTACAGACATGAAGCAATGGCCAAAGGGATGCAGGGTGTCAAGCAGGCACCCTGAAGATCTCTCTGACCACGAGCAGCCTATCTCTCTGCCACCCTTTGTGCCTTCCCTCCAAGGTGCTCACAGATCTGCATGAAATATCACCAGATTCACTTCTCCTCTGATCATAGTTCAGTCTGAATTCAGGTTTTCTGGGCAGGATACACTAGACTTCCCTTCCAGCATGGCCTTTTGGAAAAGGCAAGCCTAAAAGAGTTATGTGAGCTATTCTTCCAGCAGTTGAGAACATGGTGCCTGCCGTAATGGATTTGAACCTTTCAGCATTCTGAGCTGCCTGTTTCCTCTTCCTAAGAATTATTATAATAAAATACCACAACTAACAGCAAAAGCTCTATCATTTTCTGTTCTGGTCCTTCAGTCATGATTAAGTACACTCCTCTCACTCTCTGTTACTCCAGGCAGAAGTTAGCTTATGAAAATTAAGCTGTCTTTCTTACTTCTTCATACATCATCACTAACAGCCAGACAAGAGAAAACAAGGCTATGATTCTGGCATGACCACTGTGAAAAATTACTGGGCAGGCAGAATTACAGTTGAATTGCTAGGAATGGGGCTGTTTGCTGCCTGGCTGTGGGTTGAGACTTCTCCAGAAAGCAGCTGCAGCTCCAGTATTTTGCACAGAACAGCTGCCTGACAGCTCTTGCACGATGAGAAGCTTGGCTGTTGCTGGGAAGAGGTTTCCATGGAAAAGCAGACACTTCTGAACCTGACAACTCTGTGCCTTCAATTCTGCTTTTGCTTCACAGATTTTTGGTGGCTAATGAAGGGGAAAGCATTATGCCGTAACTCAGACACTGAAGGGGACTCCAGACCTTAACTCAGCTCCCAGCTGTTACACTGATTTCTTGGGTGACACTGAACAGCCTCTTGCTCAATTCTTCCTGAATAAAACTTTACCCCTCTTCCATTTTGCCTGCCTCACATGTTGCAAATATAAGTCCTCAGAGTTAGTGTGTGCTACTTTCTACTGAAAGGGTAAGAGCAGCAGCATGCGGCCAGGCTGAAGCTCCATCTAGCACAGAGCTGTCTCCAGCAGCAAGGAGGAGCAACTATGCAACACGAAGCACTGCAACAGTGCAGCAGCATGGTGGCACTTCTTAATAGGGGTCCTCTGGATGCAGTGACTCATGGCACATGACACATCTGAAAGAGTATCAGCTTTTTGTTTATGTTGGGTCTGGTATCTGCTACTTTTTTTCTTGGTACCAGTCAACAATATTTTCCTAGCCCTAATTTTTTCCCAGTTTTAAAGGATTTCATCTTCTCTACAGCTTATGGTGCACAGGACCTTAACCTCTGCTCTTGCCTTGATGTATTTAGCTATAACAAACAATAAAAATAGTAAAAAATTATGGTTATTACAGGTACTTTCAACATCTTTAGTGGAAACTTTTGTTTTCCTTTAAACCTATAGCGGCTTTTACATGACTCCACTGCAATTCAAGTAAGAGCACTGGACCCACTGCTAACACTTTGTGTAAATTGGACTCTCTCAGGACACATCAGACTGTTTCCAGAAAGGGGAAAATAAGAAGGCATATTAAAGGGGAAGGAAGGGCTGGGGTTTGCTGATTGCCCATGGCCAAAGGGTGAGCTGGTATCACTGAAAAGATCTGTTTCAACTCAGTTCTCCTGGTTGTTGGATTTGCAAGGTTTAGCTGTATTTGGTAGAAGCCTTCAAAGTTAAAATCAAGTGCAAAGTAGTTTTCAGCCTCTAAAAACATAAAAAGTAAGAAATTTCTACACTGAAGAGACTATTAAAGTAGAACAGAGCAGAACTCTGTCTTGCTACTTCTAACTACTCTAACAGCCATAGTTTAGATAATTAGAAATTTAATACAGACATGAATGCTGGAGCTACAGCCAAATACTTCCAGAGCAGTGCATGTCTTCAGTGTAAGCTGAAACAGATGAGAAGGACTCAACAAAAATTTAAGATTCAAGCTTGGCAGGATTCAGAACTGCAGCATTCTGTTCCCAAAATGAGACACAGAAATAGAGAATAAAAAACTGACAGAAGGGAAGAGAGGAAAATGTACATATTCTGAATGCTGGAAATATTCTAAATTGGCCAGTACCAAGCCTGATGAACACTGTCAGAACTAGTTGAATCTATACTCGTGCAATAAAGCAGAGAGTTATTTTCTGCATGATTCAGTGTTAAAATCTTTGATTAATGCCCTTTGCCTCTTTTCTGCTTCTGCTGATTTCTTTTTCTTTAGCCTTTAAACACCTGCTTAACACACCCTTCCTTTCTGAAATGTGTGAGGCCACATCCTTAGCTGGTATAAATCAGCATGATTTCAAGGAAATTAGTGTACTTAAGCTGACTGATACCAGCTGAATGTGTTACACTTCATATTAAGACTTGCCTGAGTGACTGACCCTTTCTTGATGGCCTTCCTGCCCCTGACCATATATTGGTTCATACAAAATATGTGGCTTCTAAAATATTTCACTTCTCCTGCCATATCTCTCATCCACCTCTTCAGATCACTGTCAAGTTCAAGTTCTTCATCCTCACTATCACTGTCCTTTGCAATTCTTGAACTGTCTATATAAAAGCATGTTTTTTCCTGCTCTCAGGCTCATTCCTCTCTTCTACTGCCAGGTCCTCTCTCATTTCTAAAAGAGACTCTGTCTTCTCATGCAACAAATGTCCTGACTTAGCTCTGAAAATTTATTTCATGCACAAAATCCCTCAGGACTTTCCTCTATGATTTTTTTTTTTAGAAATTTTACCATGAACCAATGTGCAATACACACATGAAACTTTGTGGATGCTCTATAACACAAGCGTGCCAGACCATAAAAATACAGTTTGACACTGTCTCATACACTTGTATGGTACAGGATGCGTTGTGTTCAGCAGAATCAAATAGTTTAACCACTACTGTGCATTTATTTCACAGGTATGCAAACATGTGACCGATACAAGCATTATATTTGTATGCACACATACACATATATCTACATATACATACCTAAATATGTACAAATATGCGTGTGCAAATATATAGTCTCTGCTGTGAAGAACTTCTTTATTACATATGAAAATGTGAAGTTTCAACAAAAAATGTCTCCTGCAAAAGTTAAACTTTTTTGCTTGATATCTCATTTGCATTAAATAGTTGCTGTTTCCCAGCAACCATTACTCCTTCTTAGTGGACTAAATACTCATGGAGAGAAACTGCACAGACAGTTATTATAGCACAGGTTGGATGAGAAGGAGGCCAAAGAGAAGCACTGAAGGTACAGCAGGACTGGCTCAGAAGAGGAGAGGATGGCTCCACAGGAGCATCATGTGCATAGTACACTGGTGCCAGCAGAAGAAGAGAGGATACAGGCAGTGAATACCTGATAAGAATGGATGGTAGACAAATGAGGCAGAGGTAGATACAATAAATCAAGGGCACAGAAAGTCAAGATGAGCCAAGTTGACTCAATGGAAGAGAAAAAAGCAAGTGAAAGGAATGAAGGCAAACTCTGGCAAGGCTGAAACAAGGACTAAAGCAATGGTATCAGCTGACTTCTGGGATGTACTCGGAGATAGTGATGTGACAAAGACAAAAGAAGTCAAAGCAACTCAGACTAGAGAAGAAAAATAACTTGGCAATAGTCTATACAGAGAGAAACATGACAAATATTTTCTATGTGGTAGGAGGGAGGATTCAAAAGGCATACATAAAAGGCGATCAAGAGGATGAAGTATACAGAACTGGACTGAGAAAGGTTGGGGTGAAAACCTGATTCATCTTCATAAGGAAAGATGAAAGAATGAAATCAATCAAGAGAAGAAAATATATTGGGTTTCCGTTCATCTTCTAGTGTCCTCCAAGGAGCTTGTTAGAAAAATTAAGAGGACAGTGAGAAGTCCAGCAAACCCCAGCAAAGCTAGTAAATCTATCATTAATGTTTGCAGCACTTTCATCTGCAGAATTTCAGTGAAATGGATTCTCAGCAGCTGAGCACAAGAGGGTAAGCATAGGAAAAAAACCTTTAATTTTGCAACAAAACTTTTTGAGATTTTTCTGTGGTCCCTTCCAACCTGGACCCATTCTGTGACATGCCCAACTCATTGCCATGAAATGTGCTCGGGCATGGAGTCTGGAGAGGAATGAAATGGTTGTGCAATTGTAAGCTTGAGCAGAAGAGAGGTCCATACCAGCTACATGGGCTGCTGAGCCATGTAGCAGCCTTCCTCACCTCAGTTTTTATGTCACTGCTTATAGTACAAATAGTCCCAGCAGTAGAACTGATGCCTAATTAACAACAGATATCTAATAAGCGATAGGAGACTTTACACGAACCATTTCCAGCTCGTAAATACTTTTATAACCAGGCTGCAGGAGGTCAGCAAGATGGACCCACTGCTCTGACTACACACCTTACTTTTTTTGTTCACACCAATGGCTTTTCCCTTATCATGGTCTTCTTTTAAATTTTTGATTTATTCAATGTAAAACTGCACTCTGTTGTAAAATTGAAAACTTCTTTCTCTGAAAGCAGCAAAACATCCTTGTGAACAAAGTCAATTCAAATCCACCCCTTCTAATATTCAGGCATTGATTTGAGAGAAAGGGTCCAGAGTTTCAGGAATATACAAGACATTAAAACCATTGCTTGAATTTGGCCTATGAAGGAATAAGCGATCACTGAACAAAAAATGCCTTTTTTTTTTTTTCCTGCCAAAGATAATGCAATAAAACTGTGAAGAGCCAGAAAGTAACTATCCGTGCACTATGACTCTGCCTGTCTTAAGTGCATCAGTTTTATAAAGAGGATAAGGTCCTGACAGGCACATTTTTGTTGGCACACAGCCCACCTGTGAAACGTGTCTCGGTCGCGGGGAGCTGAGCAGCAGGACGCAGTATGTGATCAATAAGGCTCTGAATGCTACTACTTTCAGTAGTAGCACTTCATTAAGGAGAACTTACATCAGGAGAAACTGAGGCTCATGGTGATGGAGTGACACTTCCAAGGTCACTGGGGAGGTGAGTGGTGATCTAGGACTTGTGAGACCCAGAGCACTGATTTTAGACACCGAGAGACTGTCCCTAATGAGAGCCTAGTGCCTAAACTGTCACTGCCAGTAACTCTTAGAAATCCCCACTCAGCTCACCTTCGAGCAGCTGTCAGCTCACTGGGTCCACTGATGGCTGAGTTTTTCCTTGCCACATCTCTGAATGCTATCTGCTGCCCTGACATAGATTTACTTTGGGTACATCCCTTAGGATTCCAGGCATGTCTCATCATTTTCCTCTTGACATTCAGGCAGCTGCATTTTTCAGCGGTGATGTTAACTGAATGATCTTAACTTATATTTGCACCAGGTAACAGAATTTCGAAGTTGTCTGTTTGTCTCTCATTTTCACCACATCACTGCATCACTACTCTTCATCAGGTTTCAGTGATTGTTGTCTGAGGTTGTTGGAACGGTAAACTTCTTTGCTAGCAAGGAATTAGAGAAAGAGAGTAAGAGCTTCCTAATATTCCAAAGATTGCTCAAGGAAATTGTGCACAGCTTCCTACTTCATATCCTTTTGGGCAGTTATCATGTATTAACAGCAAGGTATTAGCCCCCCTTTCTTTTTATTGAAAAGGAACAAATCTTTTAAATCAATTAATACACCAAGAATATTTTTAAGTAAGAAATCAGTGTATCATAAGTACTTTCCCCAAGAATCAGAGAAAATCCAAAATGCAGAAGCAGAGGCAGAACCCCCTCTGCCCAAGATGAACAAAATGAAAAGCGTTGGTTTTCTAGTGACAATTTAAAAAAATCAAATCAGAAAAAAAACCAGAAAAGGGTTGTAGTCATCCACTTATTGTGAAAAAGGTTGCCAAGTTATAGTATGTGGTATTGAAATTCAACTATGTTGACATTATTTTTCCCCTCTGTTGGGTTCAGTTCTGTTAAAAAAATAAAAAAGCTTTGCATTTCCCTTTGGCTATGTGGCTTTACCAGCCTCTGCAAATTCTTCTAGATGAAAATTCAGGAGATGTCTCTTCAGGAGACACAGACTGCAATAAGATGATGCTACCTGCCTAGTGCTTCTTGCCAATGATATTAAGGGCACTTAGTACACTGACAATTGGTTTGTGCAAACAGCTCACTTCATCCTTTTAATTACTGGCTTCAAGACACATTAGAACTCACAAACACTACTGCTAGGAATTATTTATGCATCAGGAGTATCAGACAGTAAGGTGACACAGCAAATATTTGTTCACACCTAATGATTAAGCACAATTAAACCTGTATCAGGAAATAGGACAGAGCTCTGATACCAAACAACAACTTGCTGTTTTGAACCTTGAGCCTACACAGTAAGAGATGCTTCTGCCTCATGCTACAAAATAGTGGCTGTATCAGACATCTCATGCTATAGTGATGAGTTCAAGAGTCTTGGGATCTGTTCCTCATTCTTATGTTGACCAGCTGTGCAATCAGAGACAGGTCACCTCTTCAGTGAGCTGCAGCCTCCCTAAATAGGATTCTGCACTCAGGCAGTGGAGAAGAAGAAAGTAACAACTTGGAAAACAGAATAGAAGTGTTGTAAGTTATTTTCTCAGCAAGAGATGGACCACTGCAAATACCTAATAAATGTGCAGAGAATTGGTCCTAAATTTGAAAACTACCATCCTTTCTCTACGTTCTTCTCTGTCTTTCAACCTGTACTCCAGAGACATATGGATTTGAAAGGAAAGTGGTTGAGATGCTCTCTTGCCGAAAATATGTTTACTTGTGAACCCAACTTGAAACCATACATTGCATTGGCTCAGTTTTTCCAGCACGTCCAATACTACAGAGTCATGACAGGCACAAAGGTAAAATTACGTAGACATCGTGAGCTCACGTTGAGCTCAGTACCTTCAGCTCCAAGAACAAATTGTGCAGGATGCCTTGTGGATTGCTAGCAAACATTAGCTAGTTTACTTTCTTAGTTTATGGCTGTTTACTACACATGTGACACATTTTGCTAGCATGACTACAAAATGGTTCATATTCCTGATGCAGAATCCAGTAAGGCTTGGAAAAAGCAATAAACCCCCCATTCTTCAGTCTTTTGCAGATCACTCTGTGGGTAGTACCAGTGGTTTTCAGATGTTTAACACAAGTCTGTCTCAGCACTGATATTTTCTTTTTGTCCCTGTTTATTGGCTTAGTAATGAGTGATTCCTGCTGTTCTGAAGAATCTTCGAGCAAAGAGGAAGAAGGCTATGTCAACTAAGTAAAGGGACAAAAATAAGTGTTATGAAAATCAGCTTAAGTTCCCACTCCCTCATTTAATTATTTAGTTAGTGCAGGACTGGTTTTAATTAAGACAAACAGATGAAAAATGTGAGGCCAATAGTGCACAGGAAATAAAGAATTTTATCATACAGCCCTGAGTAAGAGAGTCTTTAAAGTGTTGCAAAAGAGTTGAAGTCCAAAGGCAAAGAGGTGAGAGATTAGCAGAAGGCACCAGTTTCTTTAAGTAGATCTGTTGGTGGTAACAGGAAGAAAGGGCAAGACTTACTGTCCACTGAAACACTACAAGTCCCATAATGTATTCTGCACATCATATCGTTCAAGCCTCTAATATTTCATTCATTGATTTTATTGTCAAATGAAAAGGCACTTGTTCCAAATGGCATTTAGTGAGACAGATGGGGAGAGACCCAGAGTTCATTACTGGGAGTTTGCTCACTGGATAACGTTGACATTATATGATAAAAAGCAAAAAGAGGGCAGAAGTCTACCGGCCCTAATGTTTAGAAAGGTCTTTTTGGTTCTCCTCCTGGAAGCTGAAGGGCTTCACACCTGGTCAGACTGCAGACTGCCTCACATGTCATCTGCATCTATGAAAAAGCATCACTCCAACTTCTCACACAGATCCTCCCTCCCTGTTCTGGCGGAGTGCTCCTTCCCCTACATTAGTATATAAAACGTCACACTAGCACTCCACAAACCCCACCAACTCTTCCCCTGTAATGAGGTCAACTTGTGTGGACCTTCTAAAAGGTTATGTGTGGAAGAGGCAGGATGTAAAATGGATTTAGGCTGAAAATAGCTAGCATTTGCTGGGCTTCAGCAAAACAACAGCATCTGTAGGCAGGCACAGCAACAGAACTTAAAATGCCCTAGTGGTTAAAAATAAGGTGCCTACCAGCAGCTTGGAAAAACTTTTGTGAACTTCTTTATAATGATGTATAGGAACTCCACCTAGATTTAAATTTAAACAACAGCATCCTTTTATTAATCTGAGCCTAATTTTACTGTTTTTTTTAAAGTGACTTTTATAGCAAGGTTTAGCACTCAAGCATTCATTCAAAAATACTAAAGAATCAAAATTATCATCTCAAATATTTAGAAACCCTCATATTTCCACAGTAAAATGGGAGAGAGGCATGAAAGAATTAAGAATTCTGAGGACATCAAGAAGCAGGAAGCCAAGTGTGCAATTGCAGCAGGAAAGCATGCAAAGGGCAGGGAGCTCTGGTATCTGCTAATCCCCTTAATCCCTACTAATGTATGAAGTGTAAGCAACGTCTGCTTTATGAAGTAGTAAAATGCTGTTATGAATTTTGAACCTATCTTGCATCTCAATAAATTTTGTAATCCAAAGGGTAAAAACAGCAAGTCAAATAGCAGTAAATTTCTATTTACTTATTTTCCTCTTCACCTGTTTAAGGATGAGATGGAAAACAAAATTAAAACCGAAATCTCGAAAATGGACCTAGCTAACTCACTCCCTCACAAGCACACATGTCAGACGGCACACTGTACCTGCTCTTAAAAAAAGGGAATAAATGCATGAGATAAGTATGATTAAATTATTCACAGCCTATCTGTAGCATAAGGCTCTTTTGTGTTAAATAAGAAATAAATTACAAAACAAAGGGCTTCCCTCACGCATCAGAGAATCACACATCAGACTATACCCTTTATTGGCTCATAGTTCCATGTAGTGGAACCTGACGTTACCTTTTGTCAGTCATGCTGCATAGTCAGTAAGCACCATAATAAATACAAATTACAAGAATTACAAGAGAAACATATTTAATATTTTAGCAAATTAAAAATGGATTGCCTTTCAAGTACTAAAAACCAGCAAGAAGTTTATATACGCATTTGCAGATTAGAAAGGCAGTAAGTCAAAAAAAGAATGATAGAGTGATATAGAAGACACTTTTGGCTGCGTATTAGGAAGATCAGTAAGACCCAGTTAAACTTAGTGATGAAATCTTTATTTCCACTGGATTTAACATTGTGAGAAGTAATTCAGACCTCAGTCACATAAATGCTGCAGAAGCAAGCACACTAATTTGAGGAATTACCCCCATGGCAGGAGTTATTGCCCACTCAGCTCATATTGGTGTCCAGCTATCTGGGTTAGCCACAGCCCTCTCCACTGCTCCTTTACAATGGCTGTATGGAGAATGAGAGGGACAGTAAGTCCCCATAAAGCCTTTTAATATAGCTCATGGAAAAGTACTGAAGAGATGACAGCAATAATTTCTTAAATCACTCCAAACCAAATTGTAAGGACATCAGTTTATGGCTCCAAAAGCATCCAGTAAATGGGATGTTTACAGATAATCTGTTCTAATCTCTAAAAAAGGTAAATCCTTTGGGAACACTGAGGGCAGATTTGTGCAAGACTCTCTTCAGTATCTCACTTCAGTTTCCACCTCTGCCCTTTTAGAAGGCAGAACTGATCTTCCTTCTCCATGATTCTTTCCTGGAAGTGCACAAACATTGTACTCACTTATAAAATCCAATTGTGTAGTCCCAGATAGACCTGCCTAGGATTTACTCTTCACAAAGAAAATATAATGCAGGTGGTTCTGAATAACTCTTGCAGTATCATATGTGCAAAGATTTTTTTTTTCCAAGTGTATCCTAATTAACTCATATTTTAATCCATCCAGTTTCAGTCACCTTCTATTATAGTATCATAAGTGACCCCCTGGGTCATTTCTTAACTCCACACTTCATTAGCACTACTTTTAGCTTGGACCTACACTTGCTTCCTATCATGCCCTAAGCGTTTTCAGAAACAAACTTCTTGACAGGACTGTTTTCTGTCTAATTTGTAAGATTTTTCTCTCTGTGTTCAATGCTGTAAGATATGGATGGTCCATTGTGCTTTGCAAACTGAAATAAGAAATGTAAGGATCATTTTCAGTGGTACTTACTTACTCAAAGTAACAAAAAAAGAAGCAGAACACAACATGTGAAATGCTAGTTTCTGTCTTTCTAGAGTAAGATGTGACCTTCTGATTGAATTTAAAGCTCCTATGATGTCACTTAGCCCATTAATTGCATGAGGAAACAAACTCCAAGGCACAGATCAGATTCTGGGACAACCTTCCATTTTTTATCACCACATGAAGAGCAACTGAGCTCCTGTCTTTCCATGAAAGGAAAATAAACAATTTTCCATTTAAGCTTACAAGATCAATGCTGCAAGGAAGTGAATTGTGTGAGTACGTCTGGACTAAAAGAAAGAAATATTTATGTGAGATGTGACTTAAGACACAAAGGCATTAGAAAGAGATCATTATCTGTTTTGGAAGTGGAGAAAATACCTATATTTCATTATCAGATTCTGATCAGCTCTAGAAATTGAAAAGTACTATTGTTATTTCATTTCACAACAGATGGGAAGGTTCACCCCTCAGAAAGACTGAATGAGGGCTGACTCAAGAGCAATCATAAATTATTAACTAATTTGAAGGATTTTTCCCCTCCTCTTTTCTTCCAAGTCCTCTAAGCTAATTTTGTGGCTAACACAAGGACAGATCTGAGAGAGTAATTATCGAGCAGCTACGACAGGATTAAGTAAACGCTCTATGACAAGACAATGCTGAACTTCTCTCACTAAACCACTACAAAAATTATTTGTGGCCAGGATTAAAGTATTTAATTAAACATCTTTGTGTAGATGAAACATGAAAATCATTTCCTAAATTGCTGCAAGAGAGAAAAACACTTCCCTTCGTTTGCTTCTTACAATCTATTGAGTCTGTAGTTCAAAACCAAGAATGATCAAAACAGCAGTGACTCACTGGCAAGAGCATTAGGATAAATCAAACTACGTTGAAAGTTATCTCCTTGCATACTTTTCTCCTCCAGCCAAGATGGTTGCAATGTCAGGCAAATGCATGACTGGAAAAAGGACAGCTTCCAGACCAGAAAGGTAGTGTCCCTCCAGGATATGAGAGGTTTACACACAGGAATTCTTCTTAAAGTGAAGCTGCCAGTCACTTCAGTGAGCTCTTACTCAACATTAGCATTCTGCTAGAGGACTCTGAGGGATAAAAGGGATTGTCATGTTTTTGTTTCACAGAAACAACAATGGAAAGTAAGGAAACCTTGCTACTTAAGAAAAGACTAAGTGTGTGTAGAACAAAGGATTTTTTGACCCCTGAGACCAACAAGGGGAAAACCCACCAAATTTAAGACATAACTCTTCTTCCTGAGATTTATTTTCTGTAGTACCAGAAAGGAGAATCAACATTGCAGGGTTGTTCAGTTAAGGCCAGTAGGTCCAAAATATTCTCTGTCTCTCAGTGCCCCCATCAGCAGCTATGAGACACAGCAAACCCAGGAAAGGAGAACTGATAGACAGGTACCTAGTGTTTTTATGGACTGCACTGAAGAACATCTGAAGTCATGGCTGAGCTGGGAGAGAAGTTTTAATGTTTTCAGGAAAATGTTTTTTAAAGTCACATCTAGCAAACTGTTTTGAGTAATGCACATCTGAGCTTGGTTTGGCTTCATTTGGCTGCAGAATTGAATGGAATAATCTACTGGTAGATAAAATGCAAGGATTTGGACTTAATTCTCTAGCCACTGTCAATTAGGATGGAATGACTTCAAACTATTTCTTTCTATTTGGACTAGTATCTTGGCTGGAAGAAAGTCCAGTGGGGAAGAACTGTGTTGGTTATTAATGCAAATCCTTACTATCTCCCTTCAGAAGAGAAAGGTGCTGTCATTTTTCATACTGGATGTATACTTCTTACTGCAGAAAGCAAATCAATCTTTTTTTTTTTTCTCCTTTTAATTGCAAGCCATAACAAAAAAAAGTAGAAAAAAAGAATCATTTGTACAAAACCACTACAGATACATCAAAGAATAAAGTGCTGTGAATTGATTTTTAGGTCTAAGAAACCTTGTCAGAATCTCTTCAAATGACAACTAATATGAAAAATCTACCTCCAGCTAAACTTTATTATTCCCTGTGCTGCATGGATGGTAAAATAAACAATTTTCCAAAGGGAAAAAAAAGGAAAGCTAGATAAAAACAAGTATTAAAATTTTTTATAATAATTTCTTTTCAACTCTACTGTTTGAGAAACAGCCCATGGATTTTTTGCTCTCAAAACCAGCAAAACCAGTTAATAAATGTCCTATGTGTATAGTCATTAAATGAACAGTCTGTATGAATATATGTGCAATAAAAATCAAGACCTAGCATTCAGTAACATTAGTGAGTTTTTGCTCACACAACTATATACATGCACATATGCAGCAGAAACTACATCAACCCTGATGAAGAATGTTAACAAAAAAGGAGTCTCTTTTAATAATTCTAATATTTTCTGCATATATTCTATTAGGAAGTCACTGTGAATGAGAGAGAAACTAACATTATAAATATGCCTGTAACAATAACATGTGGGGGGGGGGAATATGGAAACAAGCATATGAAACTGAGAATGGAAATGAATTCTACCTAAGAATTATAGAGTGGAGGTCTCTCATAAGCTCCAAGGTGTATGATACTGTGCATATTAAAATATTTCCACAGTATAATCCAAAAGTGATTTAAATACTTACAGCAGATTTCATAAAAAGTTTGATGTATTTCTTCTGGACCACTTAACAATCATGAGCTGCTGCTTAATTTCCTTTCCCATCATTACTTACTGTCAATAAATGCATGTGTGCTAAAATTTATTCTTCTCCTTTGTAATTAGTCTTGGTCTACCTGCCTGACATATTATCTGATCCTAAAATCTCATATTTGTGACATCAAATGATTTCCATGGTGACAGATTGAGACATATTCCTGAATAAGAGTGGTAAGTGGGTCATATTTGACTGGAAAGGGGAGAAAAATTCCAACCCTCCTTTATATATGTTTGCTTTGATTAAGCTAATCAATAACTACAGGAAGACACGACTGTGGTACAGTTAATTTGCTGGGGGAGCTGATAATCACAGAGGCTTGTGAGAAAGTTTTTAAGGTTATTGTGGGTAATGAAGACTTTAGGAATATGTCAATCAGTTTTTGATTGAACAGAACTAATTTGATTCATAACTTCAGATTTAATTCACTACATAACTTAGTTCGCTGATTTTTAAATATTTTTTGGTGGACTGTTCTAAAGAATATGCCACTTTACAGCCATGCTGCAGTAGTTTTGAACATTAAGTTCAATCTGGACTTGACACTAGAAAATCTCCGGTCCCTGTCCCTTTGCACAAGGAATTTTCTCTCTTCTCAGATTTATTTCCATTTATCAGCTTCAATTTGTACTGTAGACTATACCTGAGCAATGGAACTGTACCTCATGTCTCTGGGTCTGCATTAAAATTTGATGTGTTCTGCTGCACGGGTATGTGTGTCCTTGGATGATTTCTGTCAAGGGTGCTCCAGTGAACACCAGTACTGTCAAGTCCTCAAAACTTGCCAGCACTTCTGGCTTTAAAGGGCAACTGAATAAAATGAACTTAACAGGTCTTATATGTCAGCAATAGCACCTGCTGTGATCCTGATAAAGTGATTTAGTGGTGTGAGTCTGTGTGACAGGGAATGAAGACCCTCCACTTACACAAATTGACTTGACGGAGTAAATATTCAGAAAGAGCAAGCAGGTAAAAGGACTCCTTTTATCTCAAATGGAGTTATTCCAACTTGTAGCAGGTTAGAATTTGGCACGGTAAATTTATACTACAGAAGAATTAAATGTTTTTCATGTATTTTCTCGGTTTTATGTATTTTCTCATAAAAACAGCAGCTGTTGGTCTTTGCTGCTCATTAGCAACCTCCCACTTTCCCACTCCGGGCAAGTTGGTGAGGGAAGTTGTCAGACCAAGAACAGAATTTCTGGCAAGGCACCCTCTGGCCAAGGCACACTCCATGGAGCACATGCTGTGTAGGAGAGGCTTTGCCATTTGGGAAACTGGGCTTCATGAATTCTAATCCAGAATGGCCCAAGTTTAGCTCCTTAGAAGAGGAAGCTAAACTAAAACTAACAACTTTCACTTTTCAAGTGAAAATGAATCCAACCACAATTTTGGAAATGCTACCAGAATGGCATAGCAGGATGTGTATATTGCTGTTTGATCACTGACAGTACATCTAATTTGATGTTTTCATGAGGAGAAACTCTGCAAGTAGAAAGTACCAGAATCATGTGGGACCCTAGATGTTAAATTTCACAGAAAATGGTAGTACTTGCCCTCTAAAAGTGTCTGACAGCTATCATTCAAGTGTACTGAAAATGGCACCTCAGAAACTACAATGAAACCAGACAGCTACGGCTTCACGTA
Organism: Vidua chalybeata; assembly: GCF_026979565.1. Taxonomy (NCBI): domain Eukaryota; kingdom Metazoa; phylum Chordata; class Aves; order Passeriformes; family Viduidae; genus Vidua; species Vidua chalybeata. The sequence goes on along the minus strand of NC_071534.1, from coordinate 21,943,191 downwards.
TTCACAGTAAATCTTCAGCAATTATTCCACTAAGGCTAAACATGATATAAATCAGAAGGAACTATGAATTCTCAATGAGGAACATATTTATTCCTGTGAGCAATTTACTTGCAGAGGGGGAGCTTATCCAGAGCTAGGGGCTCTGCACACACACATGCCTCTTGTAATGACTAGGCAAGACAGAATGGGATGGAGAAAGGAACCCACAAACAGAACCCAGGACTGCAGAGGCAGTAAAGTGCCCGCTTATGTCTGCAGCAGAGCTGGGAAGCAGAGCTCAGATCCCCGCTGTTCCACTTGGTGGAACTGCTCTTCTCCTTCTCAATCCTGCTATGGATTTTTATCAACTTATTTCATGAGCCACAAAGTTTGCCAATACACTGTGACAATGTTAATGTCTATAAATCACAAACCTTTTTCCTTGTTTCAACAGAAGAATCTAAATAGTTGCTAAGATTGCAAATTAGTTCATCTCTGCTTAAAGGATTAACTTTTTAGATCTTTTGCATATCAGTGAACTTAAAAGAAAAAAAAAAAGACACACAATGCTTTCCCAGAGGGAGTGAAGTCACTCCCCCAGCAAAGCGGCTTTCAATTCCAAGTTCTGGTAACAAAATGGCAAAGAAAAAGCTCTCTGCACCAAGTTATTAATGTCAGACACGACCTTGGGAAGTGTTTTGTAACATGTCAGCACACCAAGAATACAGAATTCAGTAATTTGCAAGCATGGAGAGATTATATTGATGTTTTATACATACTGGTGGGTAGACAGAGGAGGGACAGCAAACAGGAATACTGAAACCACAGCAGACTGGACAGTCAGGTTGATGAGAATAGTTAAGAAGATTAATGTATACTCTAAACTGAACTCCCCTCATCGGTCAGTGTTCCATAATTTAAAAGACAATGCCAGAGCCTTCATTTCAAGGTGACAGAAAATTCTGATGATGAAAAGACACAGTTGAAAACTTACATTTAATTAAAAAGCAAACAGACTGAAGCTCCCATGTGCCTAAAAGGAAGTAATAGCATTTCAGAAACAGAGGGGAGGGATTATTATTTAGATAGTTCATTTTATTAAACAAAAGAATTCAAAGAGAACCAGTAACAACTTTTCCACCCTAGTATCCTCAATAACATAAGATGATTACTCACCGACTTAATGAGAAAAAGTTTGAGTCTAAAGAGAAAGCAATTAAACTGACAGATTTGCTGCTACCAAGAACACATATCCGCAAAATGCAGAGCTAGGATGCATTAAATGACCAGAATAATTCATGAACATGAATGAAGATGATGAAGAAATGGATGACAAAATTCACATCTTCTATGCAATAATACAATAGGCAGACTGTAGACAAGCAAACTGACATGTGCATGTTCAGGCGGACACAGAGGTGACATATTCCTAATATTTATAAAAAATTGATCAAAACGATTATACTAACAGTTTATGATATATGAGAGCTCAGAAATTCAAGCAAAAGAGGCCAAGACTACAGAAGTTGGAGTTTTCCAGTTAGCTTCCCTTTCTTGCTGCAAACACTTCTAACCTGCTGAAGTTTAGTTATGAAACTATTTTAGTGTTAAGAATTTAAGAGTTGTAAGCAAGAGCCCTTTTTCCCAGGGATCATTGAGCTCTGTAGCCTCAGGCATGCAAGATCTGCCATAGCATGTGCCAGTGGGGAGCACTAGCAGCTTGTCATGGTCAACTGTGACATTTTGCTGACTGCTCCATCTTTTTCCCAATTCTAAACTCAACGATCTTAAACTTCAGCATCAAAGGCCTAAGAGGAAGTAAGCACTTCACATATCCTCTGCACTTGGAAAGACCATATTTGGCAGATACTGTTCAATGAGGGGGATAAAAAAAGGATGCTGGTGGAGAGCAACACTTGGCCCTGAATCTATTAGCCAAGGACAGGCTCTGATGTTATCTGCCCTAACTCAATGCTGTATCTCAGTGCATCGTTTTCAATCTTGCTTAAGTCAATGAGACTACTCATGAGCTTTAACACTTCAGCCTATGATTAAGTACTTCACTAAATAAGGTCATTAAATTTAAATTGTAGATGCTTGCTAGGTACTCCTGAAGGTTGTTCTCTCACCTTCAATATAATCCCTGAAGGCTCATGGCTGGCAAAACAAGTGGCTAAATAACATCAAATGTGCATGTCAGCAATCCTCCCACTAAACTTAAGACACAGGAAATTGATTGATTCAAGAGGGAGAACAGAAGTATGTTATGGCTTGTAGAAAAGACTGAAACACACAGGAAAGGAAGGGTGGATGAACCTGGCATACCACAGCATGTGACAGAGATACCTTAGCTGGTTTAAATAGCAAAAGCCTTACAACTGTGTTAATGCAGTGTTTTGCTACTGTATAGTTTTGCCATTTCTCAGCAGGAACTATCAGTGCAACACAGTATTTTGCCAGTGCAGTTAACTAGCTCAGGTACATATGATGCCCTCACAGAGATATATCCTAAAGGATTCCTAAAGGATTAATATGGCACTTCAAATGCTACCAAGCTATTTTCACTTTTCTCTATTCAGTGTGCACACCTCAAAGCAGCCCTCTATCCTGCTTCCTACTCCCAAACAGGCTATCAATCATAATGAAGGGTATGCTAAAGCCATAATGCAGACAAAAGACCATTAAAAGCTCAAATGAGACTACTAAACATGTTTCATTAATCACAGCACAATCCAGTCTTGAATCAGGAGCTATAGATTTGGCAGGTCACTAATGGAAGGCTTCTTTCTACCCAATTCTAGTGACTGGGAAAGGGAGTTGCCTTAAACCTTCTGCCCTTCTTCCTCCTCTTCCTCAGATGCACATGATCTGTGAGGATTACATTGCTGGGAAAACACAGTGAGAGAATAGAGAATAAAAATACAAGACCGGCTACGAAAAAAGCGTGAATGCTCTCCAGAGAGCCTGGATTCTCAAAGGAGCCAAAACACCCACAGCTCACACAAATTTGAGTAACAGCACTTCTGAAAAACTGGCCAAATTGTCTCCTTCTCCCTGGCAAGGGGTCTTTATTTAGGAATTTGACAGAGCATCAGAAAGAGGCGTTTTCTTCCTAGGGGCCCAGACGCAGTGCTGAACTTAGCACTTTAAAAGCATAGCAGGTAATGTTAAAAAAAATATTGTAAAAAAGAGATGCCCCCTTTGCCCCACTTCTTATTCGTACATGTCCAGCTTACCCAGTAATTTTCCAAGCCCTTTCCAGAAAAAGTCAATAGGTTACCTGCTAGGCAACTGCCAGGTAAACAAAGCTACCTGCTGAACACATCTGGTTATTTAACACTCCTGATGCCACATGCCTCTGTATAACAGCTTCCAAATGGCGCATACATTCTTGGGTTTGACTCTGGAAGCAGGTTGGAAAAGGTGGCTCCAGCAGAGGTTGTCTCCTTGGACAGCAGAGACAGAAGACACTCTCAAAAAGACTCTAATAAATAATTGGAAGAGACAAGATGCCAAAACTAAAGGGGCCTAACAGAATGGGTTTCAAGTTTAATCCTAGTGGAGGATTTGAATAAACAAACTTCTTGCAAGGAGGCAGGGTTTTTTCCCTTAGTTTCGCTTCATTGTGGTCATGCTGAACTCCAAGGTTTACCCTTATAAAAGACTTTCAAATGAGCAGAGACATCAGTTGTCGACATTGGTGGATGGGTTTTACGATGGAATGCTAAAAAATGGGGAAGAAGTGTTGAATACAGAAAAAGAACTTTCAAAAACACAGCAACAAAGGCTTGATTATGCCAGATATCAGCTACACTGTTTTTGAGCTCATTCTGTTCACAGAAGCATGGATTTTATATGTTATCACTTAATTCCTGTACACTAAAATGACAGCTTCTATTCTGATAATGTGTGTTTCAGGTAGGATTCTGGAGCACTACCAATTGAAAGTAGATTATTAACATACTTTCATATGTTAATAAACCCCTGACTCCTGTTATTTGTTTTTAATGTTGCCTAATATTTTAAGATCTGCAGAACCTACTGCTCCTGCCAAATGGAAATGTGTTTAGAGGACTCAAAATGTCCCTACTGTGAAATTTCTTGAACACACTGTGCTTTGTGGCAGGGGTTGGAAACACTCCCAAGCATTTGAAGAAATTAATTTCCGACAATTAATTATGTTTCTACAGTACAGTATCTTCCTTCCTCTGCGAGGTTAGGCACCAGGAGCCCCCAAAATACCTTGGGGGTTTTTATTAGTATTGCATATTCTAGAAGTATCTAGTAACAGGAAAAAGTTGGTGATTTCTGCTTTTTTTTAAACAGTAAGCTTTTTGCTCTTATGACTGCTATGAAAAGCAAGGAAGTGTAATATCAATGAGCCAGACAACAAACAAGAACTGCATACTTTCTTTTTGTTTGACATCATCATTTTTAAGTCGGTCTCCTGGTCTTTGAGGGTTTTACCATGGTAGACAATTCCATTTACAGTAGGTTGCAGGAATCAACCTCTCAAAGTCAATACTTCAGGTCTACATATCCCTTCTTCCACAGGTGTTTTTTCTCCTGTGTGCAGAAGGATATGATGATACCTTTACTTTCTTTGGCACAGCTATCTGCATATTTTTCAGTGCCAGGGTTTTGCAATAAAAGTGGTATCACTTTGGTAGTCATCAAATGTTCATGCAGCTCACTAGGACACAACAGAGATTAAGAAATACTGGTCCCATACTGAGAGCTAACTGGCAGCACTTCTTGTACCTGTGTTTTGTGTTAACACCAGTGGGCAAAAAAGCACCACACAGTCCATCACTCACTTCTCTTCTCCCTCAGTGGGAGTGCGGAGGAGGAAAGGAAGAATAAAAGCAAGAAAACTTGGGGGTCCAGATTGAAAAATAAACCAAAACCAACAAGCAATTGTTTGATAAGTGAAGTAGAGGAGGAGGGGAGGGAAGAAAACAAAGCAAAACAAGTGATAAGTTTGATAAGTGAAGTAGAGGAGGAGGGGAGGGAAGAAAACAAAGCAAAACAAGTGATGCCAAGGTCCCTCCTGTGGGTAACAGATCCCAACCAGATCCTAATCAAAAGATGTCTAAAGCCACCTCTCTTCCCTTTTAGTGCTGAGCATGATGCTGAATGCCATGGAATATGAGCTCTTTTGTTGGTGAGAGTCACCTGCCTGGTTGTGCCCCATCCCAGCCTATTGAGTATCCACCAAAGCTCGCACTGTGGGGGTAGAGCAAGAACGAGGGAAGGCCTTGATGCTGTGCAATCACAGCTCAGCAAAAGGCAGAACCTGAATGTGCTGTCAGCACTGTTTTGGTCACAAAATCTAAAGCCCAGCACCATATGAACTGCTTCGAAGAAGACTTTCAAGGAGCCTCCCTGTTACCTGCATACATAGTGCAGATTAAATGAGACTGGTGAACAAAGGAGTCCAAGCCACGCTAAATATTTTAGCATGTTTAAACATTTAAACAGATGGGAGTGAGCTTCAGAGTTACCGTGTCCTGGACATCTTGTCTTTATTTGGGTCTTGCTGCACCATGACCTCCTCAGGAGACCTGCCAGTGTTCCATGGACACTGTATCTCCTCACAAGCAGCTGCCTGTCTTTGGAGCTCTGTCACCTTTCTCTGCCTGAGAATCTGCCAGGAGGGATTTACTGCCCTGTTCAGCCATCACAACCTACTGCACATGGGTTTCTTTTGCTACAGTCTTTTGTCAGATGTTTCACAGACCCTCAGGTAAATGTGACCCAGGTTTTGAGTGAGGAAGTGAAAATGTTAAAGGGGGTGGGAAAATGCAAGAAAGTATCTTGCTGGTATAAGACTGCATGAGTCATGTAAGGTGTATCAATAATTAAACACTAAAAAGAATGAAACAGAACAAGTGTGGATTGGTGGTGCATCCCAAATATGGGATGGAACTAATGAGGCTTTTCTTTTTACCATCAGTGAAAGTTTATTACATGTACTTCAAAGGCAGCTGACTTAGTGAGCAGTGGACGTGGGTCAGATATATCCTTTCCACAGACACTCAGCATAAAAGGAGAAGCATTCATAATGGAACGGCTGAACTGGCTATGCAAATAATAACCCATGACTTAGGAAAATTGTAAGAGAGGATTAAACCCAAAAATAAAAACAGAGGGATGGGAAGAACGGCATATTAAATGAAAACAGAATTCTGTAGTTATTTCACAGCTACAAAAAGTGTGTGCTGATGCCATACATGCTCCCCATTCTGACCTCTGGGCAGGACCACAAAACCTGACCTGTGGTATACACCAGGCTGACCAATTAAATGTTAACCGTGGTGAAAGTGGGGTAAAAAACATCCTGATTACCACTGTAAATGCCATTAAATCGAGAGCTATTGAAAACACCACCAGACCAGAAATGTTACACAGAGACCTGTTATACAGGGACAACAGTACAGGACAACAGGAAATTAGAAAAAAAAAAATCATCACACAAAACTTACAAGTTAATAAGCCTGAGGAATAGAAACACAGAGAAAAATACTGAATGAGGTGAAAATGGGTGCGGAGTAGTATATTAGACAATAGAGAGGATCTCTATGATCTGCTGTGCTTCTCACAGGAACTGAAAGACAGTAAATGCTTGGTTCTTGTTTCACTGGTGAGGCTGCCTGGCACTCAGCTCCTGCTCAAGTTAGACCCTCCTGCCTCTAATGCTGAGTCTTGCCTGAACTTGTAATGTGGAAAGTAATGTGGAAAGGAAAAGTGCTGGTCCTTGCTGACAGCAGACAGGCACACCACATCTGTGTACCACCAGATTTCTAAAACACCCTTGTAACAGAGCTCAGACAAATTCAGCTGTTTCTCTTGCACTCCATTGCTAAATCTCCTTGTGATTCTTCACAAAAAATCACAACAGCTTGCAAGTGAGTAATTATTAACCTGCCACTGACAGATGCAATGGCATTTCAGGAACAGGACTGTGCCACTATAACATGGGCTATAGTGTATGGAATAAAAACAGGAGATCCTTAAACTACAGCTCAGATGTAAGTACACAAATCCCAAGCTATTCCAAGCTAAATGAAAGCTATCACAACTTCTCTTTCACAATCACCAAATTTATCCACATTTCACAGTTTCCAAAATTATGGCTGCTTCATTTTTTTCTTGATTTTAACATAATTTCATGCATTTTTATTTTTCAGGAAAAATTAATCTGTTGACCATAGATGGTACAAGTACTTCTAGGAGACCTCTGCTGGTCACTGAAGTCTCTTGTCTTAGGAAAAAAATCCCACTGTACATCTCACACATGTACTGTTTTCTAATTAAAAGCTGGATTCTCATCTAATTTTCCCCAATATAAATCCAAGGACAGCTTAAATGAAAGTAATGAAATTGCTCTGGATTCAGTCTATGGCAAATGGGACAAGGATCTTGGCCTAATCTCACAAATGTCTCCCTTGAGATCTCCATTAGTAACAGTTTTTATATGTGAAAAATGCACCACATTCTTGCAAGATCCCCTAAAGGAAAAAAATTGTGGTTTTAAATACATCAATTCTACACAGTTACTGTAAAATTTTGGTGACATCTGAGGCAAAACAGTTACAACACCCTGGTATCTCAATATACCTCCTCACCAACAGCACTTAGAAATACAACCATAACATATAATTATTTAATTAATTAATTGTTTCAGTTTGTATATATTCTAAACCTATAAGGGAAAACTGTGATACAACGACACCCATCTCCCGTCTCAAGTACCATTAGTACTCATTGTTTACAATTTCTCTCATGGCAGTTGCTGGATTCGGCTGATTTCAATACATTGCTAAGAGATACTAATCCCACTTGCAGGGCAGGAAATGGGCATTGGAATTGGTAGGGGTGCTTCAAGCTTTCAGGCTAATAAAACACTTGTGGCAGTTCTTTATCCTGACTCATCTGAAGGAGTCTGCCTCCTCTCTGCCCTTTCACAAAGGACTATGAACAAGACATCAGAGCTACAAAGCTCCTTGGAACAAGCTCATGTTTTGCCTGACAGCTAGGCCAGACAGAGGCAGTCTCTGGAGAGAGGAACAAAAAGTGTCAGCTATTTTGGATATCTAAAGAAGCATATCCCCAGTGCATTTTTGCAGAGGTGAACATGTAAGCATGATTTTTATTTTTTCTCTCCCAAAAAGCCCTCAGCCTTAAATTACAGCTCTCCTATCTCTGCTTT